>NC_134486.1:227492952-228092952 GCF_040206685.1 Ascaphus truei | reverse complement strand
TTTTGGCGCGAAATGGCCCAGAGGTAAGAGGGTATATAATGGATGTTATCACATTGTGTTTTATCCTTGAAAAAGAACGCTGCGACGTTCGAAATGCATTGGATGGGTCTTTTGCCACATTAAAGTGCCCTTTTAATCATTTTTTTGTCTTGGGTTCTTCCTGCTCCGTTTGTGCTGGTGCGCTTTTTGGTCTCCCTTTTTCCCTGTATTGCATTGAGTAGCTGCACAGCCTGCCTGCCTGCCCTACCAGGATGTGAGTATTTGCATATTTTTCAGGGGAACCTGCCAATGAGACTGATGGTGAGTGGGTTGCACCACACACCACCTGTCTTCAGGAGGATAGTACCCATTATATGACACAATAGGTACTATATCAATTGTTAGTACCCTGGTACAGTGGTCTGGCTTATTATCATTTTGAGATATACTGTACCTGCATTTGAGCGCTTCAGCTATTTTCCATATTGCAATATATATACAGGTTGGAGCCGCACATGCATAGGTTTTTTGGAGCTTAATCTTTGAATTTAAAAGGAAGATCCCTAATTTTTATGTTTTTGCTTTTTATACACTTTTATAGTTACTTTTTTGTGGCTTCAGTACCCCCTTTGTGTTCCATTATATTGGTATGGAGGAACCAGGGGATAATATGGATGAATTAGAAGATATTTCAAATGCTTACTTCTTCAACAATTGTGACGATACACAGAGAAAAAAACAAGCTTTACGTGTGTTTGATAACATTGTGGATTTGGATACCACTGACATCTCTGATCTCAAAATCCACTTTCAAAAATTGGAAAGTTTATTGATTCATAAGAACCGCTTATGGTGGGACATTATAAGCCTGGAGAACTATGCTAAATGTAAAAGGATCCCAAGAGGACTAAGGGTTAAAAAAGCCCCCTCCTTTGGTTTTCCGGATGTGGATTTTGAAAATAGATGGGTGACAGCCCTCAATGACTGCTCTTTTCGTTTGATGGAGTTAATAGTGTTTCAGAAAATGAAGGAGAAAGATCAGCTTGATATTCAAATCACAGAACTGCAAAAAAACCTATACAGTTTCAAAGGTTTAAAGGGCTTTAAGGAATTTGATATTATTCTCTCCAAAACGGTAAAAAATGTGGAATGTGGTATTATGTCTAAAAAAACAAAGTAAATATGATCGGGACAGATATGACTATGAAAAGAACCAGGTTTACCATTGGCAGAGGATAAATTCTATTCAGGAAAGATCAAATAACAAAGATAAATCATTCATTCAGTTTAAATCTACTCCCAATAAGTCCATTTTAAAATCTAAGAATGTGGATTATCAGAGTGGCGAATCTGATGTTTCAGATGCAGAAATTGCCTCTACCTCTCATTCTGTATCTTTTGTCAATACATTTGAGAATGATGATCATCGTGGTCGTGGAGCTCCATCTAGGGGGCGAGGGAGGGGTGGACACACCTTTTGGGGTCAACCACCTAGGTCTGATTCTGGTCAGAACCAATCCCAGGATGCTTTTTCTTATCAAAATGTTAATCAACAGAGACAGCAACAGCAACAACCAAAATCTTTCCCTTTATTTCAAAAGGACACAAGAGAATCAGAAGAGGGAAGAGGGGGGGGGAGGAGGAGGGGGCTACAGGTCCGCCTCCAAAAGGAAGAAGTTTTGAATGATATATCTAATGTTATAAATATTTCAGGAACCGCTCTCTCTCCTACAGAGTTGTCACTACTGGATAAAGGCCTAAAATTTTCACCTTCAATGAACTTTAATTTGTTCGAAACCACTATTGATGTGTATAAGTTTGTTCGGAAATTATCCTTGAAAAAGTTTTTTGACAATTTTATTCCAAATGTTACTAGGTCGACCGGAGATGAGGATTTAGATGGGGGGCCATCACACGCTACCGAGAGTGATGTCCCCTCATCCGACTCTGTTCCTCCGGTATCTATTGCTTTACATACATTTAATGATTTTTGTACCCTGCAAGATATGAATGATCTTTTATCTGAACAGACGGTTGATGATGTTAATATTCCTACATTTTCTGAATGGAATTCAGGCCTAAAAAGGAGTTCTGTGTTCTACCCCACTCATGTCAAGGGTCAATTTCTGACTATGTTTGAAAATCTGGTTATAAGAGACCTTCGTCTTCTAGCTCAGGGATTTTCCCTATCCTATATAGATCATGACAATTTGAATCAAAGTGAACGTTTAGCTTTAAAATCTTTGAAAAATAATTCTGCATTGGTCATTAAGAGTGCGGACAAGGGGGGTGCGGTGGTGGTGCAGGGCAGAGACGGTTACATCAGGGAGGCATTACGCCAACTGGATGATGGCCGGTCCTATCGTGTACTATCCGCCGACCCCACACCGCAATTCTTGGAGTTCCTTGTAGAACTGGTTGACTCAGGTGTTATTATGGAAGTTCCGTCGAAGGACGAGGTTAAATTCATTATTCCATCTCATCCCATTATTCCTATCTTCCACCATCTCCCAAAGATCCACAAGACATTGGTCGACCCTCCAGGTCGTCCCATTGTCTCTAGTATTGGATCTTTGGGAGATGGTCTGTCAAGATATGTTAATGGTTTTCTTCAGCCATTTGTTAGGAAATTGCCCTCATTTATACGGGACTCTGGTGATCTTCTTGATCAGATCAAAAATGTTAAATGGGGTAATGATTACCGGTGGGTAACACTTGATGTTACCTCTCTGTATTCTGTTATACAACATGACCATGGTTTGGCAGCGGTCCGCCAATTTCTTGAGATACCAGAAATATCAATTTTTCAATCGGCTTTTATTTTGGACGCTATACACTTTTTACTCACGCACACTTCTTCACATTTAATGGTAAGTTTTATTTGCAACTTATTGGCACTGCTATGGGTACAAGTTTTGCTCCTTCTTTTGCGAACTTATTTATGGGATGGTGGGAAGCACTTTTTATCTATTCGAGCACTAATTTATTTCGTCACAATATTGTTTTTTATAAAAGATTTGTGGACGACCTAATTATTATTTGGAGGGGGGATGTCACTACACTTCACACTTTTGTATCTTATCTTAATAATAATCTTTATAATCTAAGATTTACATTAAATTTTCATTTCCATCACATTGAATTTCTGGATCTACAATTATTTGTAGACATAGACAAAAAAATCCAAACGGATGTTTATAGGAAGCAAAATGCCAGGAACACCTTTCTTAGGGCGGACAGCTGCCACCCATCCCATGTCATAAAGGCCATACCAAGGGGACAGTTCCTCAGACTGAGAAGGAATTGTTCCACTATGAGTGGTTTCCTTTCTCAGTCTGAGGAACTTACAAGGAGATTTTTGGAAAGGGGATACCCCAAATCACATTTAGCAATTGCATTTGAAAATGCATTACATACAGAGAGAGCATCATTGTTGCCCACACATCCAATTGGAGATTCTCGCCTTGCTAACAATGTTAAGACAATTGGTATTAAACAGGACTCACATGGACTGACAGAATTAAAAAACAAATGTCCTCTTTTTATTTCACAATTTAGTAAACAAAGTGGAAAAGTAAACTCTATAATTTCAAAACATTGGAATGTCTTATCCATGGACCCTGTCCTTAAAAAATATGTGGATTCTGGTCCTACTTTTGTATATCGTAGAGCGAGAACAATTGGATCTCATGTTTCACCAAGTGAACTCAAATCTTCTGGTCTCAAAAAACCTTTTATCACTAGGGGTTCCTTCAAATGTGGCTCTTGTAGTGCATGTGAACACATGAAGCCTGCCAAAAGTTTTTTCCAGTTTGCCTTGCCACCGCCACATGGTGTGAATATATTACCAAATAAGGAATTTAAGATTAACAGTTTTATAAATTGTAAAAGTCAATTTGTGATTTATCTAATAACATGTGGTTGTGGCAAGAGGTATGTGGGGAGGACGACTAGAGCCCTTAAGGTCAGGATGTTAGAGCATTTAAGGCTCATAAAATTGAGAGACACTAATCATCCAGTCTCAAAACATTTCACTGAATGTGGTCAGGGAGGAATTAATAATTTTTCCTTTTTGGGGATTGAATCAGTTATTTCTAAATCTAGAGGAGGTGATCATATCAACCTTCTGGACCGTAGGGAGGCGTATTGGATCTTCACTCTCCAAACGCGCTTCCCTATGGGCTTGAACATTGACTGGCAACTAACACATTTTTTGTAAACATTTTTGTGATAGACGTATTATGGTGTAATTAGTTGGTAATACAGATTAAATAAGACAATTGTCATTATATTGGACATTATATTCTTATCATTATAACCTTTGAACCTATGCCTTATCATGCAAATATTATGCTAATATGTAAGCTTAAATTGTTCTTTGATGTATCTTGTGGATAATACTTCATATTTTATAATGGTTGTATTTCCCTGGTTCCTATGATTTAGGTACACAATCTGTGTTATGCAGTATGTATGTGTAATATGTCTTTAAATTTACTTTTCTTGCACATTTTTTTAATCATTTCTAGAGGTTTTTATTTTTAACTTTTTTTTTTTTTTTTTTTGTATATAACTTAGTTGCAACACAGCTAGTTTTTTAATCCACCTTGTTCATGTTTTTTCTTGATATAATAGTACCCTTTATTAAGCATTAGTTTAGTTTAATATAGCCTTATTTCGTTTACATATGCTTGTCCAGTTAGCAGCAATGTATTTTGTTCTGCTGGAATGGTCAATAAAGCTTTGTTATTGTGTTCCTATGTTTGCCCACATCCAAGATGGCCACGCTGCCTTTGGTACTTCCTTTTGCCCTTAGATCGGCACTGAGTCGCTCTGTTATGACGTCATCAGGTTCTGATTTTTGGCGCGAAATGGCCCACAGGTAAGAGGGTATATAATGGATGTTATCACATTGTGTTTTATCCTTGAAAAAGAACGCTGCGACGTTCGAAATGCATTGGATGGGTCTTTTGCCACATTAAAGTGCCCTTTTAATCATTTTTTTGTCTTGGGTTCTTCCTGCTCCATTTGTGCTGGTGCGCTTTTTGGTCTCCCTTTTTCCCTGATCATCAGAGTGCCCCTGATGAAGTCATTATAGATGACGAAACGCATAGGGCGTGGCTAAGGCAGAAGAGACACTACCCCACTGAGACCTTCGTTACGGGCTGAGACGAATGCAGGCTGAGAGAGGCAAAGCCAAACAGAAGTGAGGATCCTTCTCCATTTCCCCTGGAGGCGCAGCAGACAGAAGCAGGCAGCTGAAGGTCCTGGTTCCTGGAGGGACTTTCTTCTACGGGGCACCTGACCGGGTGGACGTCACTTCCGGTAGAAGTAGACCGCGCAATTTGTATGCAGGATAGGACACCATTGCTGATCCGGACGCTATCACTGGCTTATGAGGGCCTATCTCATAACTGCTCGAAATACCGTTACACTTGTGAGTGGGCATTTGTCTGTTTTTATTGTTCCATAAACTTATTGTTATACTTTAATGCACTAGGTGTGCGCTTGTTTTTTCTTTTTATATATATATATATATATATCAAAAAATAAATAGATGATACCGTTCTGTGGCTAACGAAATGCTTTTATTTGTGCGAGCTTTCGAGATACACTGATCTCTTCTTCCGGCGATGTTACAATGAATGAAGCAAGGATAACTTAAAAACAGTGTCTCTTGGAATGTTATCTGTGCTTCTCCTTCCCCCGGTGTGGATGTGTTTTATGGCTAGAGGTGTCAAAGGGTAACTGAAAGCAAGTGAAGAAAGAGTGTGTATGTGTATCAGTGTGAATAAAAATGAATGGAGAGCCCACAGTATAAACAGTGCTCTACACAAGGTGTGTGTGGAGTGAGAGGGATATAAATGGTGTGGGTGGGTGTGGAAATGTGAGAGTTTGTAGCACAACTAAAAGTGTGTGTGGATACTATGTGGTCCCTATTGGTGTATATGGATGGAAAAATAAGGAGTATTAGTATGTGTGAGAGACAGCTGTGTGTGCATACATATAGCACAGTATGTACAGACATGGCCTTTAGCGCTCATGGAAAGAGAGTTCGCTAGTGTCAGTAATGACTCATAAAATTTCGATCTCTGTTTAGGCCACTTCTAAGTGTCCCGAACAGTTGCATACATTTGTATTCATGCAACCGTCTCTCTTTCGGGGTTTTAAGATTACCTTTGAGTATGGCAACCCTCAGATCGTTCATCTTATGGCCAGAGTCAGAGAAATGTTCACCAACAGGACTGTCTCTTGTTCCACGTGTGATGCTGTGGCGATGCAGGTTCATTCTCTTGTTTAGCCCCTGTCCTGTCTCACCTATGTAGTAGCAGCCCCCTGGGCATTTCATGCACATGATGAGGTACACGACATTGCTGGAGGAACAGATGAACCCTCCTCTGATTTTGTATTCCCGATTCTTGTGTGGTATTTGTATTGTGTCCGCTGTGTAGAGCATTGCGCAGGTTTTGCATCTTGGGTCCTGGCATGGTTTTGTCCCGCATTCAGTTGTACTGCTGAATACTTTACTCCTCACCATAATATTCTTGAGATTGTGGGGTTGTCTGTATGATAATAAGGGTGCTTCAGGGAAGACCTGTTGCAGTCTTGTATCTTCCTGGAGGATGGGTTGTAGTTTCCTGGCGATCTTGCGTAGGGCTCCTAGGTGTGGGTTATATGTGACCACCAAAGGAACCCTGTCGCTTGTCTCCTTCTGTTTGTATTCAAGGAGATCACTTCTTGGTATTCTGGTGGCTTTGTGAATTTGCTGGTCTACAATTCTGTGGTTATATCCACGGTTTATAAAGTCTGATCTCAAGGCTTTAATCCGCTGGTCTCTGTCTGCTGTGTCGGAGCATATCCGGTTGTATCGTATGGCTTGACTGTAGATGGTTGCATGTTTGGTGTGTGTCGGGTGGAAGCTGTTGTCCCTCAAATAGCTGGCTCTGTCTGTAGGTTTGCGGTATACAGAAGTCTGTAGTTGGTTTTTCTTTATAGTAATGGTGGTGTCTAGAAAATGTACTTCATCCGGGGAATGGGTGAGTTTGAGGTTGATGGTCGGGTGGAAAGTATTGAAGTTGTCATAGAACTGTAGGAGGTCCTGTTCGCCAGAGGTCCAATGTAGCTACATCGATGACATCCTCCTGATTTGGACCTCTGGCGAACAGGACCTCCTACAGTTCTATGACAACTTCAATACTTTCCACCCGACCATCAACCTCAAACTCACCCATTCCCCGGATGAAGTACATTTTCTAGACACCACCATTACTATAAAGAACAACCAACTACAGACTTCTGTATACCGCAAATCTACAGACAGATCCAGCTATTTGAGGGACAACAGCTTCCACCCGACACACACCAAACATGCAACCATCTACAGTCAAGCCATACGATACAACCGGATATGCTCCGACACAGCAGACAGAGACCAGCGGATTAAAGCCTTGAGATCAGACTTTATAAACCGTGGATATAACCACAGAATTGTAGACCAGCAAATTCACAAAGCCACCAGAATACCAAGAAGTGATCTCCTTGAATACAAACAGAAGGAGACAAGCGACAGGGTTCCTTTGGTGGTCACATATAACCCACACCTTGGAGCCCTACGCAAGATCGCCAGGAAACTACAACCCATCCTCCAGGAAGATACAAGACTGCAACAGGTCTTCCCTGAAGCACCCTTATTATCATACAGACAACCCCACAATCTCAAGAATATTATGGTGAGGAGTAAAGCATTCAGCAGTACAACTGAATGCGGGACAAAACCATGCCAGGACCCAAGATGCAAAACCTGCGCAATGCTCTACACAGCGGACACAATACAAATACCACACAAGAATCGGGAATACAAAATCAGAGGAGGGTTCACCTGTTCCTCCAGCAATGTCGTGTACCTCATCATGTGCATGAAATGCCCAGGGGGCTGCTACTACATAGGTGAGACAGGACAGGGGCTAAACAAGAGAATGAACTTGCATCGCCACAGCATCACACGCGGAACAAGAGACAGTCCTGTTGGCGAACATTTCTCTGACTCTGGCCATAAGATGAACGATCTGAGGGTTGCCATACTCATAGGTAATCTTAAAACCCCGAAAGAGAGACGGTTGCATGAATACAAATGTATGCAACTGTTCGGGACACTTAGCAGTGGCCTAAACAGAGATCGAAATTTTATGAGTCATTACTGACACTAGCGAACTCTCTTCCCATGAGCGCTAAAGGCCATGTCTGTACATACTGTGCTATATGTATGCACACACAGCTGTCTCTCACACATACTAATACTCCTTATTTTTCCATCCATATACACCAATAGGGACCACATAGTATCCACACACACTTTTAGTTGTGCTACAAACTCTCACATTTCCACACCCACCCACACCATTTATATCCCTCTCACTCCACACACACCTTGTGTAGAGCACTGTTTATACTGTGGGCTCTCCATTCATTTTTATTCACACTGATACACATACACACTCTTTCTTCACTTGCTTTCAGTTACCCTTTGACACCTCTAGCCATAAAACACATCCACACCGGGGGAAGGAGAAGCACAGATAACATTCCAAGAGACACTGTTTTTAAGTTATCCTTGCTTCATTCATTGTAACATCGCCGGAAGAAGAGATCAGTGTATCTCGAAAGCTCGCACAAATAAAAGCATTTCGTTAGCCACAGAACGGTATCATCTATTTATTTTTTGATTATTGAAGCTCGGCTAACACGGTAGATACCTCTACATGAATTCTCTCTCTCTCTCTCTCTCTCTCTCTCTCTCTCTCTCTCTCTCTCTCTTCTCTCTCTCTCTCTCTCTCTCTCTCTCTCTCTCTCTCTCCAAAGAAAACAGGCGCACTCCTAGTGTTTTACACTATAAAAATTATTTTCTCGGGCTGGAAAAATATAAAATGTGCACTCACAAACAGGAAGGGTGTATCCCTGGAGGGGACGTGAAGGCAGTGCACTGCTTGGAGGTGCATATAGAAAAAGGATGTGATGGTGGCTGGTTCCGGTGCAATAAAAATAAGCTTCTTTATTGAGGAACAAGACAAACAGGGTTCACATGACGACTGTAGAGGTACTCTAACATGTTTCGGGCTCCGAGCCCTTTGCCCTGAGCCTGATGAAGCCAAAGTCTCGGCGAGAGACGTAGCTCCCAGCTGGCCATCCTTTCTGTCCAAGTACAGCCTCCATAGCGGTCGCAGAGTCAAGCTGCCTGGCGTCATCACCCCTTTTCCCTGCTTTCCGGACGCGGCAGCAGGGACTGCAGCTTTAGTACTTGCGCCCGCATTACGGGTGCTGACCAGGACTTTGTTGTGATGTGAGTGCCTTGCCTTTATATATATTTCAATTATTGATTAAATTTGGCGATTTGTTCACTAAATCACTTGCCTCACCATCTGTTCATGTATTCCACGTGGGAGATGCGGGAATAGAGGATAGAGGAACAGAGCGAGGGTTCCCTTTACCCTTCCTTCCAGTTATCCAGCCCCCCTGATGTATGGACCGGGGTACGATTACTGAACTGTGACATATACCTCTTGATGTGATTGTACTTACACTAGGCCGTGTAAGTATTATTGATATATACTGTTCATTTCCTCCCCCTCCCCTGCACACCTGGCTTTTCTTACCCTTGAGATTTGTTTGACCTGAAGACTGCTTAAATCTGTTTAACCCTTGCTCCCCCTTGTTTTTCTGCTTGCCACCTGTCTTGACCTTGGAACTGAATGTGACTACCCCTTGCCTGCTGCCTGCCTCGACCTCAGAACCGGACCTGACTACCCTTTGCCTGCCACCTGCCTTGACCTCGGATACGGATCTGACTACCCCTTGCCTGTTGCCTGACTCGACCTCAGAGCAGGACCTGATTACCCCTTGCCTGTCACCTGCCTCGACCCCAGAACTGTACCTGACTATTCCTGAATCCCAGGCCTCTGATCCCAGGCCAAGGTTGGTGTATTATTCGCTACCTCTGCCCTGTGGGTCCGTATTCTGTCCTGCAGTCAGCAACATTACAGCTCCTCCATCAACTTATATGCTCAATAAGCAGGCTATACATGATACGTGATCTGAAAGGGGCTAAAAGAAACCCAGATCATAAGGCAACGTATACCTAAAACCTCCCTAGTTATAACCTCCACCTTGGAAGCAGTACATATATACAGCAGCCTTTATATTGCACAACCCCTACAATAAATTCAATATAAACCACCTACTGTATAAACCTTTATTCCCTCTGCCTATATAGAACATTTTATGGCAAGGTTAGTTTCCTATTTACAACTATTTCCACAGTTGTATTTTCCATATTTTTCCAAACCACAACTAAGTTAATAATTATGGAATTCTACTGGAGGCATGCAAATGAAATGGCTTTTCTTAATCAAACAAAGGGTGTAAAACTATATGTATGTAAATATGGAAGCATATTAATGTCAATCTGACTATATGAAGGGCTGGATATGAAACGGGGTAGAGAAAGATCTCTCTTTAATATTTCTAAATAACAAAGCAACACAATGTAGAAAAAGATAAAACATCTGAAGCAAAGAATAATTCAATCAAAAATTAAAAAAAAAAAAAAATCTAAATTAAAAAAAAGGATATACATACTGTATGTATATCGTACATCATTTCTTATATATCATGTCTCTAAATCTGAGAAGAATCCCCATAGTGGATCGGAGATAATAGTGGACCAACACTGCAGATAAACAAACAACACAAACGCAAGGACTTAATTTCACAGAGGTTCATAGAAAGGTAGGTAAAGAAGCAACATATTCAGACATTCCTCCCCCTCCCCCCCCCCTTAACACATATAGTACAGTAATGGGCCAAATCCCTATAATCTAGATCTGGTTAATAGCACATTTGTCCATTCAAAAATAAAACATTAACAAGACATTACCCAGACAGCATCTAGTAATTAAAAGTTGTATTTACCCATGCCAGGATGAAGGCCACCCTCTTCCTCCTCATCTTCAGTGGGCACCGACAGTAAAATAAAAAAAAACTAACTACTGACCTGTAATACCTTAATTTCCTTATCAGTAATTAAACACTGAAGGGGTTATTAAGGTAATTAAGGGGTTACACCCCCCTCCCGCTACCCACCTGGGAGGCCTAACCACCCTCCCTGTGGCAACTGCCCCCACCTCCTCTACCCATTGATTGTCACAGTGGTAAACCATGTCCACAAAATGGGCATGGATTGACACAATGGCAATGACTGGGCAAGCTAAAAATGAATAAAAAGCACTAAATAAAATACATTACATTTAAAAAAAAAAACATTTGCCAATAAAACCATTGATTGTCACAGTGGTTTACCATGCCCACAAAATGGACAAGGATTGACACAATGGCAATGAATGGGCAAGCTACAAATTAAAAACAAGCACAAAATAAAATACATTACATTTAAATAAAAACAAACATTTGCCCAAAAATGCATTGATAATTAATGTGCTTATCTATACCCAGGCATAGATAAACACACTGCCAGTCAATGGGCATCCTAAAAAAAAACGCTATTAAATAAAATCCAATCAATGTGTTTCTTACCTTTGCCGGGAGGAACATTTATCCTATTCATCCAACAGTGGTACCAACTCTTGCCCCATGATGCAATGATCCTCATCAGCATGATGCGAAGAAGTCCATGATCCTCATTTGATTGATTGGAGTAGTTCTTCCTTTCCTTTCTTCTCTTCTTATCTTCATCTTCTTCTTCTTTCTTCTCTAACAGTGCATGAGATGAGTTGATGAATGTATATGTAATGGACATGCTCACAACAAACCAGGACTGGACCGCAGGGCTGAGGTGGGGATAGAGAAACAATGTACTGAGACCGCGAAGCCGGGTCCAGATTTTGGATTCCATCGTCATGGGTAGCCGGGTCGGTGTTGGAGATAACAGGGTAAACGGTATCCAGGCTGGGGTCAAGGCAGGCGGTACAGGACCGATGGTCGAGCTCACAGGCTGGGGTCAAGGTTGATGGCACAGGAGCGATGATTGAGGTCACAGGCTGGGGGGTCAGTACCAGGAAACGCTTCAGTGTAGGAGGTTCAGCAGAGGAGCTTCAGCACAGTGAATGTGAAGTCAATAGGAAACAGAGAAGCTTGAGCACAGGGGCTTCAGCACAGGAACAGCCTCTGGATGTAGGAGGCTTCAGGAAACAGGAAGCTTCAACACAGGGGCTTCAGCACAAGAAGGCCAAGACAGGCCAAGCAGAGGTGTGTCACAAGTGCTGATCACAAACAAGGCGGGGCCGCGAGGCTGAGTTGGGGATATTGAAAGTCCTTAAGATGACCTTTTTAGAGAACTTTCCAATGACCGGTAGTTAATCGCAAAAGTTCTGGAACTGTTTTCGGCATGCAATGGCAGCCGCGACCGCTACGTTCTAAAAAGCGGGACTTAGAAACTTTTCTGACTTGAAAATCTTAGAAGCCGGCTCGCGTATTTCCAGTTCTGAGCATCTTTGAATTTGCAGCTGTTGGTTTGGCGCTTGGAATCTGCGCTTCTCATTGGCAGCAAGCTCCTTTAAGGCTTTCTGGCTTTCATTCACTAACCTGAACAGCCTTTCAGAGCGTGGGAATTCTCCTGCCAGCCAATCACCAATTTGCCTGGTTATAAAGCTGGTATAGCACCTTTTCTCAGTCTGCAGAAGGGGCATGCACCAACCTGGCACATCTGGCTCTTGGCATACTGAACCTGCTGCCCAGGCTCCACAGAGTCTGGGATTGGGCAAATAGTTGCCGGATAGCCTTGTGTTAGCCAAAATGTGGGTATTCAAGCAGAACTGCAGTACCCCTCCTGTTCTAACACCTTGGCAAACCTGAGGCTTTCAAGTACGGACTCTGCACAGACAAAGAGGCACCAAGCGTGGTTGCCATCAAGGCTGGCTGGAATCCATAACTTAGGAAATCCCTCAGTTCATATACAAGTTATCAATATATACACATTAAACTATAACCATTCAATAAAATATATTTTGTCCTGTTTCTGTGTGCTAAAAGTTATGAGTTCCTATTCTGGTGTCAGTGATGGAGTGTTTATATTCCCTACAATCACTAGCCTCATTCTTGGCACACATGAGAAAATACTTTTAAAACTTTTAGACACTGTAAAAACCTGCTCAGCTATATAACTTAGCTGGAGCAGCCCCTGAACCCCTACCCTGTATCTGGGTATCTCTGCTATATTAGGGAACCCCTGCTACCCTAGGGATTCTGTGAATAGCTGCAGATATAGTTTAACCCCTTCATACCCATTTACCTTGTCTGGATGATGCTGCAGCAGGGATCCTGGTGGTGAGCTGTAATAACACTTCCAGAGTCAGAGTTTGGTGGAGCAATGCATTTGGCTGTATCCGAGAATTTCACTCAACTCCCAGATACAACTTTTGGGGTATCCCATAACTTGGGAACGCCGATACATAGCCACATTCTGTAAAGACTTTCTCCGGCAAACCCACCCTGAAACTTACAGCCTAGAAATCTCCCGATCCCAGCACCCCAGTAAAGGCAAAAGTCACATAAATCTTTATTGTTGCAAAATTAGTATACAGTTGCAGTAATACATTTTTGACACCTGGGTCCCAGAGCTGACATTCTAAGACCCTAACACATGGGTCAGGGTTAACACAGTGGGCTTGACCTTTATTGATGAGCCTGATTAACCCCTTCACCATCACAAAGTACACTTTACAAGCGATTTTGCATGTGTAGCTATTTAGTAAGCCCTTATTGCCTGTCAAAATCACCTGTAAGTGGATTTTTTACCTGCGTTATCACTCTTGCTCTGACAATCTATGCAACAGCTCAAAAAATACTGAAACGTGCACTTTTTGCCTGTAACTGCTGTTCAAGTCGCTCCGATATGCAAATCGCAGCTGAAATCCTGAAGGGTGGCGAGATAGGATTTGCAATTTAATAATGATGGGATATCATTTATTTTTACTGCTAAAGATTAAAGCAGGGGGTCTCTGGATCTGAACACTTTGAATTTCAAGTCCAGGGAGCCCCTGCTTCATTCCTATTTAATGAAAATAAAATAACAGCAGAGCTTCATTGCCTTAGTGGATAACGGCTAAGGTAATGAAAGGGTTAAATAGCAGTAAAAGAGAAAAAAACACAAAAGCGCACCAAGATGAGAGATGTAATATATATTATCTTAAATAAAAATAGTAATAACTTACATATAAAAATTCTTTAATGATCCCCGATTCTGACGTTGATCACAGGAGTAGGGCATCACATAGGGAATATATGGGCAGTCTCAGTCCTGGGAGATCAGTCCCGCGCGCTGGGGCTGTCTCCGTTGTGTCTCCTATCCTCCACGTGTAATAGCGTGGTGGGGAGTGTAGCGCGCATGCGCAGGAACTGGAGCCCTCTATAGGTGTCCTTAGGATGCCTGTCCGTTTCTGATAACGTAGAAACGATCGGGAACGGGCAAAGACGATACACTTGAATGTGTACTGGTGGTAGATAATGAAACCGCCAGCCACAATAGTCGGCTGCGCGTGGGACTGATCTCCCAGGACTGAGACTGCCCATATATTCCCTATGTGATGCCCTACTCCTGTGATCAACGTCAGAATCGGGGATCATTAAAGAATTTTTATATGTAAGTTATTACTATTTTTATTTAAGGTAATATATATTACATCTCTCATCTTGGTGCGCTTTTGTGTTTTTTTCTCTTTTGCTGACATTGGGATCGCCGTCGGAGTCTTCTGGTGGAATCCACATTTGGAGGTGGGGGAGACACCTCAAAACACGAGAGCAGCAAAAGAACAGAGAGGGATCAACATTCCAGGTTTAAAGAGCCAGAGCGCGGACTGAACTTTTATTACGGGTTAAATAGCAGTACCTGGTTTGTTGGTGGTAGAGAGGGGGGGGTTGAAGGTTGTATTTTCCCCAGCGGTTGTTACCGCTAAGGTAATGAAGTGGTTAATCCCTTCCACTGCCAACCTGGGAGGTCTAACCACACAATCTGGGGCAACTACAACCTTCACCCACCATTTCTACCACTAGCACCACACACAGGAATGGACAATAGCCTTATTAGCCAAATATGGCTAATAGCGCTTTTGCCCATTCAAATATACAGTACAGTGCAATACAATAAAATAACATTTTAATACAATTTTTAAAAATCACTAGCCATTTAATCCATTGTTTGTCGCTGCGGTTATAATACAGATTGACACATCAAGCAGCAGAGAGATAGAGTTGGATTACTAGGGAAAAGTGCCCTTGGGGTTTTGCTTCATGTAGATCATTGGCTACTTTAGTGAGCATAGTCTTTGTTGAGTGAACTTTACGAAAGCCACATTGTGAAGGATCCAGGAGAGCATGGGAATGAAGAAAGTTTATCAAATGGTACAACAGAAGATATTCTATCAGTTTGGAGATAAAAGGCAGGAGACATACAGGGTGGTTGTAATTCAAGTAGGGTCTAGCATCTTTTTGAGAATAGTTGTGACCACTGCATGCTTAAAGGAAGAGGATAACGAGCAAGAGGAAGGGAGGAATTGAAGATGTGGGTGAGAGTAGGGACTAAGACAGAAGTAAGAGTTCTGATAAGGTGAGGTGATTTGATTAAGAGGGCATGTGATAGAGGGAGATGAGAAATCAACTTAGAAACGTCCAACTCTGTAACAGGAGGAAAGCAGCCAAGAGTGAAAGAATGAGGTTTAGGTAGAATCAGAGAAGAGGGGGAAGGGACAGAAGGATTCTCCTTGTGGATAGTATCCACCTTGCCTTTAAAATAGATGGCAAAAGTTTGAGGAGAAGTGAAGGAAGGATAGGAAGCGGGAGGAGATCAGAGGAGGAAGTCAAACATAAAGAAAAGATTGCATGGATTGGATTTGTGAGCATTGTAGAGTGATGAAAAATAGTGTTGTTTGGTCTTAGAGAGAGCAGATCTAAAACTGGAGAGAATAAATTTATAGTGCAGAAAAGTGTGAGATTTCCTATTTAGGTGTTCAGAGGAGTGAGTGCAAGTGCAAAGGGAGCTGGCCTTTATTTAGAGGGATGGGTGTGCTGGAGCTGAGAATGGGCACATAGATCAAAAGTGGAGGAGAGGATAGAGTTGTGAGAGTTTACATGATTGTTGGTTTTAGAGGAAGGAGAGAGAGGAGAGGTCATCATGTAGGGTAGATAGAGCAGAGAGATCAATAGAGCAAAGGTTTAGAGGGTAGTGAGTAGAACAGGTAACATGGGGGTGAGGGGAATGAGTGGTGATGAATGGTATGAGGTGATGGTCAGAGAGCGGAAGGGGGGGAGCTAGAGATAGCAGAAAATGAGCAGTTTTTAGTAAAGATCAGGTCTAAGAAGTGACCATCTTTGTGGGTGCTGGAATTGGTCCATTGGTGGAAGACAAATGAGGAGGTTAGAGAGAGGGCAAGATGCCCAGGAGACTGAGCGATCATCAATATGACAGTTGAATCCCCTAGTGAAAGGATAGGGGAGTCAGAGTAGAGAAAGAAGAAAATTCAGTGAGAAAGGTGCAGGTAGTCTGTAGAGGTACAGAGTCTGTAGATGACTGCCATGTTCAGAGAGAAGGAGTAGGAAATCTGGGCAGTGTGCACATCAAAGAAAGAGAATGAAATAGATGAAGACACCTTGCAGAGCTGACATTGGCACCGGAGGAGAGGAGGAGACCTAGTCCTCCACCCTGGCCATTGGTGTTTGGAGTGTGTGAGAAAGAGAGACCACCATAGCAGACAGCAGCCTCCACAGCAGAGTAATGTTGTGAGAGCTAGGTTTCATTTAGCTCAAAGAGGTGAAGAGAGTGAGAGCAGAAGAGGTTGTGTTCAACCTGAGCATTTTTAGTCAGAGAGCAAGCATCCCAGAGGGCACAGGAGATGGTACCCTTAGCAGGTAGGGAAGAAAAGGCCAAGAGGCGGGGTCTGAGAGAAAGTGTGTATATGGCCAGGTCTAGGATTAGAATAGCTATCCCCAGTAGCACAGAGAAGTAGAGAGAGAATGGTGGTTAGAATAGGATTTGTGGGGGTGCTTTATATTGAGAAGTGCAGAAGTAGCAAGGACAGAGGTATGTAAATAGTGGTGCAGTGTCTGGGCACATTCAAAGGTGGAGGGGTTGGAGAAATTAGATATGTGAATAAGAGGAGAGTGGGGAAGCTGTAGAGAATAGAAATGGTTACAGTGGAGTGAGGAAACATCAAACAGAAACTTCAAGAGGCAGGGAGGGCATATCTGGATGCAGTACAGGTGGTAGGAGGATAAAGCTAGGAGGAGAGAGTCCCCATCTATTGGAGGATATAAGAAGTATGATTTGAAATAGCAGAGGAAAAATATCAGACCTCAGAGGGAAGACAGCACAGAAGGTTACACAGTAGCTTATGACGTTCTACTCTTAAAGTTGAGAGCATAAATTGTCAGAGCCTTACAATGTACAACAAAAAACAGAAAGCCCCAATGCCATCCAAATGACAATGTATACAGTCACATACTTATGGGGTTTCTTGAGAATGGGTGTATCACTCGTGATGTAAATAAAATCCTAATCCACTCCCGCCTCAATTACTGCAAACTTCCCTAAATTGGAATTCCCCTTGTCCGACTCTCTGAACTTCAATCCATCCAAAATGCTGCTGCCAGACTCATCTCTCTCCCTCACCACTCCAATTCTACTCCTCTGCTATGCATATCCCTACACTGCCTTCCCATAGCCTCTAAAATTAAATGTAAAACTTTAGTAAGGATTTACAAAAGTCTAAACAACACTGCTCCCCTTACATCTCATCCCTCATCGTCAAATACATAACTACACACACCGTACATTTCGGCCCCGACAGCTGCCTTTCTTACCACCTTTATACCTCCTCTCCCTCCTGTCTGCAAGACTTCTCTCGTGCTGCCCCTCTCTCTGGAATTCCCTACCACGTACCATCAGACTCTCCTCCACCTTTCAGATGGGTAAAAACTCCCTGAAAACTCACCTTTTCAAGGAAGCCTACTCGTCATACCTCTAACATCTAATTCCTCTCCCCCTCCAACCCCATTAGGACCAACTGTGGGGCTTTACCAATCTCCACTCTATGTAAGATCCCCCTCCACCCCCAAAAAACCTTAATGGATTCAGCCATTGACTGGGCCATATTCTAACCTAAGCCACACTTTGTCTTCTTGTTTCAACATTGTACCTCATACCCTCTAGATTGTAAACTCTCACGAGCAGGGCCATCATTACCTCTTTCTATCTGTTTGTACATGTTTATCCTCACCTATATGTAACTGTTTATGTTTTTCTAATCTACATTACTCTGTACCCCACTGTACCGTGCTGCGGAATATTTTGGTGCTTCACAAAACAGGGATAATAATAATATTATTATATATACATTATATATATATATACAGTATATAGTGGGTTCAGAACTTGCAGGGATTCTGTGTGTTTGTTAATTGTCAACTGGTAACAGTTATTTGGAGGTTAGTGACTCCTCCTCCACATTTCATAGCTCACCCTTCAAACTTTTTTTTCCCCAATCTTTTTTATTGAATGTTTTGAGACATACACATCTTTACATTGCAAGGGGAACATCACATTAACGGCGGTACACATTATTCAAATTATTTTTAGACAGTATTAAGATTCAAAGTTACAGTATGGATATGGATCCATATTGTTCCCGTTATTTCTTAACAGTGAGCTGCTGATCCGTAGTCTCTGGTGCGAACTCAAAGTTGATAGAGAAGATAAGAAAGAGAAAGGATAGAGTTGAGAGGAGGGGGGGAGGGAGGGAAGGGGGGAAGGGAGGGAAGGGTGGGGATGGGGGGGGGGAATTTAGTAGCATGATTGGCACTGGATTTACTCTCCCCTTGCCTACTTATCTTTTTTGCCAAGGCTCCCATGTTCGGTAGAACTGATCCATGGTTTGGTTTAGTTGGGCGGTCAGCCTCTTCATGTACATAACTTAGTTTATTCTTTTGTGCACCATTCCCCTTGATGGGGCGTTAATCTTTTCCAAGCCGCATCTAAGGAACACAGGTATGAGGTGCATGTGGAAAATGTGGTCCAAAAATAAAGGAAAGTATTCATTAAGGACTTCCACATCCCTGCTAACTCCTATTTTCAACAACCTGGAATTCCCTCTGGGCTGCTCCCAGGGGCATTTTACCCAATTTCAAAATGTAGATTTTAAAATAGCAGCGGACTTAGCGGAAAAGGGGAGGGTTTGTCCTTCCTAGATATCCAAAATAAATACCAGACACAAGATTTTCACCTCTTTAAATATCTCCAAATTAGACACTTTCTTTTGTCTATTTCTCAAAATGGAAGATTCCCTAACTTATCAAAATTTGAAAAGAATTTTAAAAAAGGTACTTACCAGAGAGGATTGATATTGGATATATACGTTGGGGTTGAGTCTTCACCAAACCATACAAATACACCAAACCATTCTTACATGGGCCGAAGACCTAAATGTAGAAATAGAGAGGGATGAGTGGGAGGATATCTGGGAATCGGTAGCCAAAACTTTAAATTTGCTCAATAACAAAGGAAAACATTTACAAGATTCTATTTCAGTGGTACCTAACTCCTTGTAGGCAGAGCCAGATCTTCCCTGGGACACCTGATCTATATTGGAGAGAATGTGGTCTCAAGGGAGATATGGCTCATATATGGTGGACATGTCCAGTGGTACAAAACTTTTGGGTGATGATCCAGAGTGTGGTCCTAAAGATTACGGAACTGAGGATTCCTCTGGACCCGCTTATCTTTGCGCTGGCAAAACCAGTGGAAAATAACCCGTCCCCCACGAAAAAACTGATCTCTTTAATTCTTATCGTGGTGAGATGTTCCTTAGCTATGGCTTGGAAAAAGATTAACGACCCTTCCCACTTTTAATTAGCAGGTTTTTTCATGCACCTGTGGAAAAATGGTCTATTAAGACCTTTCTCCCTCCATTACAGAGGTAAAGGTGAATTTTTCCATTTAGTATTATGACCTTTAAAGTGGTCATGTCGTGATGTGGTTGTCGGCTTATAACACTTTGCCCAAAGAGTGTAACTAAATGACCCATAGTTTTGAGAACAGTGGTAAAGAGAAAAATAGAAGGAGCACACAAAAGATTGGATGTGTCAAAAGACTAAATGTATTTATGCATCAGAATTAGTACAGGTAACGTTTCAGGACCCTTGGTCCTTTCCTCAGACCAAACACCTCAAAAGTGAACAGCAGTAAACATATAAATACCCCCACACGGCAAAATAAATCACCTACCCCCAACAACACCTGCGGTGCAGGGCTGCAGCCACTCTGCAGCATAATTGGGCCTGCCCCTAGCATCTGACATCACCGCGCGGCAACGCGTCATGACGCACGTGACGTCATGACGCAGCGACATCACTCCACCCAGCAGCAGCACAAAGAAGGGCACAGGGAAAGCTGTGTCCCTACAACAGCCTAAGAAGACCTGCCCATAGTGAATGACGACACCACGTGACGTGACGTCACGTCGCACGTGATGTCACTACGAAGCAACTTGATGATGTCATGTCACTAGGCAATAAACATGACAACATTAAAATTAAACAGAGATAGTGCTAGGAACTTGACATAGCAGGGCTATTGAGCAGGAGGGAGGGGGAAAGGGGAGGGAGGAGACCAGATTACAATTTGTATAAGCACTGTAGTAATGTAAATTAGAGCTGGTGTCAGTGTGTAATCTTGGTTACAGTCCTTTTTGATATGAAGTCCATACATATAGGGAATGAAGCTGGAAATAAAGTTAAATAGTTCTGTGTTAGGTGAAAATACAAATATATAGTAAATAACAGTATTAAAACTGAATATTCACGTGTTACAAGGTAGACAGCACACAGGGGATGAATAACCAGGCGGGAGGGTACATCATCACTATCTAAACCCCAAATGTTATGTCTGATAGTGGAAATATAGTATAAGTATAGGACAGCAGTTTAATGGCAACAGGATATACTATGCAGAATTAGTGCAAGACCCTTAGCAGTCATGGCCCTTTTGGCTACCGGTGGCAATAACCAAGACCCTGTGATAGCCATCCGCAGAAAAATAGGTCTGCATATGAGGCTGGCACCCTTCTCTTTCATAGAAACCAATGGAGTTCTAAACGTTCATTCAGACCCCTAGGGGTTACTGTATCCAACGTATGGGTCTTTTTTGCCTCTTTTTGCAAAATAATTCTCTCTCTGTCCCCTCCCCTTACCCGGTAACGTAACTGCGATGGGTTATGTCCTGAAACGTTACCTGTACTACGGTAATTCTGATGCATAAATACATTTAGTCTTTTGACATCCAATCTTTTGTGTGCTCCTTCTATTTTTCTCTTTACCACTGTGATTCATAGGATCCAGCTTTGGGACGCCGGGATCAGCAGGAGGTAAGCACCAAAAGTAACTACTTTGCCAATTTTTCTTAATAGTGGTGTGCCATTTATACCTTGCTTATACAGTTATGAGAACAGATAAGTATTTAACTATATACTTTGACATTTGGATGTTGCATTGGGGCTTTTTGTTTTTCTGTTGTAAACAGTACATTTGGTCATACCCAATACCACTCCTTTTGACACAAATCTATGTATATATTTGGTGGGTGTTGGATTTTGAGTTTGCAGGGATTGTGTCTGTTAGTAAATTGTCAGAGCATTCAGAAAGGTATGTTCTCACAGTTGTAGAGTTGATAGTAAAGTGATGAATCCAGATATTTTCTTGTTCACCTCCAATGCAATTTAAATATAACTCTATGGACACTTCAAATATTGCCCTTAACATGTTGAACAGCCGATACAGATTCACATAAATAGTCTAACAACATCACTTGACAATAAGAAAGGGAAAGGACGGGTTGTGGCTGTGGCGATGAAAGGGTTAATTAGGCCATTAATAAAGGCATTATACCCAGCTGATTAACCCTACATTGCATTGGGAGTGAAGGGGTTAACTGTATGTACACACACTGCTCTGTTTTCCCCTACACTATCCTTCTTGTCCCCATTTTGCAGCTCATTCCCTGGCTGGAGTAATAGGGATATATACAAACTGTGTCAGTTAGCTTTTCAGACACAAGATGGAATTGGGAGTGCTGAACCAAGCGCTGATTGAAGACGCGTGGCTGTGTATGGGAGGGCCGCTTTGAAGTATAGGTATCCATTTCTAAGCACTAGACCTCACAACCGCAAAGTTAATTGAATAAGTGGCTTGCGGTTTAGACTCAAGTGGTTTTCTTAAAAAATGTATCTCTTGTCTTGTTAGCGTCTTAACTTGAAAGGAACAAAGTCTATTGACGTGGGAACTAGGTTAACCACGGAAACCACAATAGAGAGGTTTCAATTAAGTACGCTAACTTGCGAATGGAGGGGGCTAGCACTCTAATTTTTGGAGTGCAGCTCAGAAAAAATAAACCATGCACCCACATATAATGTTTATTCTAGTGGCACAAGCAGAACATACTTTATTAATAAAATGTATTTTACTGTTGGTTTTAAATGGACAGGCAGGAAAGAGTTTTTTTCTGTAAGCCCGGGAAAAATCCTTTAGCATGCAAATATGCTAAGGGTGAATGAGCTGAGGGTATTTTC
The DNA here is from genome assembly GCF_040206685.1 of Ascaphus truei. Taxonomy (NCBI): domain Eukaryota; kingdom Metazoa; phylum Chordata; class Amphibia; order Anura; family Ascaphidae; genus Ascaphus; species Ascaphus truei. Next base: position 228,070,354 of record NC_134486.1, on the reverse strand, counting down.
CTCCCTGTACTTCTAAGAGCCCCTGCTAAGTGGGAGACTCTGAGTCTTGTGAAGTCCAGGGTTGAAAAGCCTCAGAGATCCAAAGTGCGAAAATGGCCGGGATGTTGCTGAGTGCCAGATCCCGGAACTCAGCATGGGCAATTCACACTTTGTGACCAAACCCCAGACCGATTGTCACCAAGTGAGGGGTGGACCCCCCGGTATGGTAAACCGCCTAGGTCTCAGGGTGACACATGCGCTTTGCAAACCAGAAAGCTCTTTTTGCCTGTCCTGCAAACTCTGGGCAAATCGGGGATTGGTGGGTTAAATGTTCACACGGAAGGGATTGGGCATGCATGTTAGAGATAGGACGGTAAACCCTATAAACATGTCTGCTGGGCTATCTCCGGTGTGATTCATGACTTATCCAAGCTTTGCTCAAGATTCCGTTCAAGTATAGCGGCAGCGGTTCCAGAACGCAAGGGGTTAACAACATCGTAACCAAGGATTTGCCCCTACTTCAGTAATTTGTTAGCCCTGTGGACTCCCGAACGAATCCCAACAAACTGGAACAAACTTCTTTCATTTGGCTGAAATATTAGGTCGGCAAGTTGCGACCTAGCCAACAGGACTTTAAGCCAGAGACTTTATTTCTTCAGCTTTCGTTCAATGGACAATTTATTTTGTTTGCCCCTCCCAGTAAGTGATTATTAAGTGTATTCTGAGGTTGTCGTGTGCTTGTCTATAAAGGAAATAAATGACAATTTATTTTGCACGCCTTGTTATGCTCAATCGAGAATCCCAAAAATATAAAAGTGTTGATAAGTGTTGGTCGACCGTGACAGTGACTAATTAGTACAGACAGACATACAGTAGCGACATCTTTTATTCGAGTAAATGCCGGCGGCATGCCGGGATCTACCCCAGCTGCCGCCAGTCAGAAACGCGCGCCGCCGCGTTTCCCCCACGCACCCCCCCTCCACATCGCGCGCAATTACCCCCCCAAAGACACCCCGAACCCGGCTTCTACTCTGCCCCTCTGCTTCCCCGCACCCCCGCTTACCTAGATTTGAACTCCAGGGGTGTCGGGGAAGCCTGGGGAAGCCGGGGAAGATGGGGAAGCCGGGCGCGCTTGTGACCGTGACGTCACAGTGCGCCGCCACGCGCCGCAGCTACCCGCTTCCCAGCCTCATTCAGCCAGCGGCATTTGCTCGAATAAGAGCTGCCGCTGCTGTACCAAAGGGATGTTAATATAGATACATTTCTGTTGCACTAACTGGGAAAATGGAAAGAGACTGCAATGGGGTTTATATCCGTACTATCTTAAAATTAACGGTATCCAATTATCAAGAGCACCATTTGTAAATTTAACGAGAGGTGAGTAGGACTAGTTTTTTTTTTTTAGACATAAATGCTTCTTTCTTTGCCAGGATATTATATTTTGCCAGGATATTATATTCTTCCTTTTTAAACAAAGAGCATACATACAAATGCATTTCTAAACAAAATACATCTCACTGGTTAACATTCATCAGCACCTAAAATGGGAGCCACATGTCTACTGCAAATCTCTCCCTTCCTGGGGTATATGTGTCAAGTAAAAAGTGATGCAAATCTGTGGAGAAAAATTGCAACATCAAAAGAGAAGTGTTTCCCTCCACAGAAGGAGGGAAACTGGAAAACCCAGTTGCATGCACTCTCTAAATACCTTACAATGCGGATTAGGTCATACAAAAATGTAAATGGTGAGCGAACTAGCACAGAGAAACCTGATAGTAAGTGTAACTGGTAACCAGGGGCGCAGCTATAGCCAGGGCAGCAAAAAAATGGGTATATGGTGCACAGCCAAAGAGAGCCCAAAAAAATCGCTTTGGCTGTGCGTCATGACCCAGGACAGAGACATACAAAAGTGAATATGAGTATATATATATATATATATATATATATATATATATATATATACATATACATATATATATATACAGTGCTCGACAAACCCGGTCGCCAACTTGCCAGCTGCGATCAGATATTGGCTCGTGGCCAGTAGCTTTTCCCCTGCTCTGCAAAAACAAAATCCCCTGCTCGAAAAAAAAAATCCCTCTGGCTGTGACGCGGCTTGGAGTTGCCAGGACTTCAAACCGCCCTTCCTTCTCTGCACAGGTAAGTAATGGGGGGGAGAGATTTTGTATGGTATGAGTGTGTGTGTGTGTGTGTGTGTGTGTGTGTGTGTGTGTGTGTGTGTGTGTGTGTGTGTGTGTGTGTGTGTGTGTGTGTGTGTGTGTGTGTGTGTGTGTGTGTGTGTGTGTGTGAGAGAGTGTGTGTGTATGGGAATGAGAGTGTGTGTATGGGAGAGAGTGTGTATGGCTTTGAGAGAGTGTGAGTGTGTGTGTATGGGTATGAGAGAGAGTGTGTGTGTGTGTGTGTGTGTGTGTGTGTGTGTGTGTGTGTGTGTGTGTGTGTGTGTGTGTGTGTGTGTGTGTGTGTGTGTGTGTGTGTGTGTGTGTGTGTGTGTGTATGGGAGAGAGTGTGTATGGGTATGGGTATGAGTGTGTGTGTGTGTGTGTGTGTGTGTGTGTGTGTGTGTGTGTGTGTGTGTGTGTGTGTGTGTGTGTGTGTGTGTGTGTGTGTGTGTGTGTGTGTGTGTGTGTGTGTGTGTGTGTGTGTGTGTGTGTGTGTGTGTGTGTGTGTGTGTGTGAGAGAGTTTGTGTGTATGGGAATGAGAGTGTGTGTATGGGAGAGAGTGTGTATGGCTTTGAGAGAGTGTGAGTGTGTGTGTATGGGTATGAGAGAGAGAGTGTGTGTGTGTGTGTGTGTGTGTGTGTGTGTGTGTGTGTGTGTGTGTGTGTGTGTGTGTGTGTGTGTGTGTGTGTGTGTGTGTGTGTGTGTGTGTGTGTGTGTGTGTGTGAGAGAGTGTGTATGGGTATGGGTATGAGTGTGTGTGTGTGTGTGTGTGTGTGTGTGTGTGTGTGTGTGTGTGTGTGTGTGTGTGTGTGTGTGTGTGTGTGTGTGTGTGTGTGTGTGTGTGTGTGTGTGTGTGTGTGTGTGTGTGTGTATGGGTATGAGAGAGAGTGTGTGTGTATGGGTATGAGTGAGAGTGTGTGTATGGGTATTAGAGAGAGTGTGTGTGTATGGGTATGAGAGAGAGTGTGTGTGTGTGTGTGTGTGTGTGTGTGTGTGTGTGTGTGTGTGTGTGTGTGTGTGTGTGTGTGTGTGTGTGTGTGTGTGTGTATGAGAGAGAGAACATGTAAGACACCAGAGGTACCCCCCCACCCAGTCAGTCATCCCCCCCACCCAGTCAGTCAGTCATACCCCCCCCCCCACCCAGTCAGTCAGTCATACCCCCCATCCAGTCAGTCAGTCATCCCAACCCCCCACCCAGTCAGTCAAAAGTCAGTTAAAAGTCAGTCATAGTCAGTCATCCCACCCCCCCCCGCCTCCTGCCCAGTCGCCCAGTCGCCAAGTCGCCCCACCCAGTCATACAGTCAGTAATCCCCACCCAGTCAGACACCCCATCACCCCACCCCCCCAATCACCCCACCCCGTCACCCCACCCTCCAATCACCCCACCCCGTCACCCCACCCAAACACCCAGTCAGTCACCCCACCCCCCCAATCACCCAGTCAGTCACCCCACCCCCCCAATCACCCCGCCCGGTAACCCCACTCCCCAAATCACCCCACCCAGTCACCCCACACCCCCAATCACCCCAGTGTCACCCCATCCCCCCACAGTCACCCTCTCTCTGTCTCTCACCCTCTCTCTGTCTCTCACCCTCTCTCCGTCTCTCACCCTCTCTCCGTCTCTCTCACCCTCTCTCCGTCTCTCTCACCCTCTCTCCGTCTCTCTCACCCTCTCTCTCACCCTCTCGCCATCTCTATCACCCTCTCTCCGTCTCTCTCACCCTCTCTCCATCTCTCTCACCCTCTCTCCGTCTCTCTCAACCTCTCTCTGTCTCTCTCACCCTCTCTCTCACCCACTCTCTCACCCTCTCTCTCATCCACTCTCTCACCCTCTCTCTCACCCTCTCTCCGTCTCTCTCATCCTCTCTCTCACCCTCTCTCCGTCTCTCTCACCCTCTCTCCGTCTCTCTCACCTTCTCTTTCTTCGTCTCTCACCCACCTTCTCTCTCTCCATCTCTCTCACCCTCTCTCGCCATCTCTCTCACCCTCTCTCTCCATCTCTCACACCCTCTCTCCCGCTCACCCTCTCTCTGTCTCACCCTCTCTCTGTCTCACCCTCTCTCTGTCTCACCCTCTCTCTGTCTCACCCTCTCTCTCTCACCCTCTCTCTGTCTCACCCTCTCTCTGTCTGACAATCTGGATATCTTATTTACCCTGTATATCTTAACTGCCCTATACTACACCGAAATAACCTACACTGCTTTCTTCCAGATCTGACTCAAGCTTCACACGGAAGACATCAGAATCCCCCATAACCCAGAAGACAGGTAGGGAACACCTCCCCTCCAATGTATAACATTGCGGGATTGAAGTACCTGGACATTGAGGGACTGCGGATCAGGTAAGATCCCAGGCGGGATTGCTGCTTTAAATATTGTGAAGCGGGGGCATCCAGGCACTAGTTAAGGGGTGCAGGAAACTAGTCTTTCACATCTGGCTTTTTTTTCTAGATTCAACATTTATACACACACACACACACACACACGTAACAAGGACTAATTGTAGTATAATGTAATACAATAAATAAACTTATGTCAAAAACGAATGTTCTTACTAGGAATTTATTCAATTTATTTCATTTATGTTTTTTTTAAATGCGGGCTGGGGGCGGGATTAGAGACGGGGTTGGGGGCAGGACTAGGTGCGGGACTAGAGGCGGGGTTGGGGCGGGACTAGGTGGTGAGTAGATTTTTTGGTTCGGCGAGTAGATTTTTGGGTGATTTGTCAAGCACTGTATATATATATATATAAAAACCAAAAAACAAACAGAAGCGCAAGCTCCATAGCATGTAACTGTTTAAACAATTGAGTACATTTATTAAAATCAGCAGCCCAAAGGAAATGCACTTACAGCAGGCCTGCACAACTCCAGTCCTCGAGGGCCACAAACAGGCCAGGTTTTCAGGATATCCCTACTTCAGCACAGCTGGCTCAATTAGTTGCTCAGTATGAGTGAGCCACTAATTGAGCCAGCTATGCTGAAGTAGGGATATGCTGAAAACCTGGCCTGTTTGCGGCCCTCGAGGACTGGAGTTGTGCAGGCCTGACTTACAGGATTAAAAAAAGCAACCAACTGTACGTGGGAGAGAAATCTCTGTGTGAAGACATCAACGGGGGTGGGGGAGTCCAAGATAGGCAGTGCACCTGATCAGCTCGTAGCCACAGCCAACTCCTGTCACGAGCTGGCGCCAAATTGATGTGCCTGTTAGTGCCTCCGCGTCCTCTGCTCCTGCATAGATCAAATGCAAGCACTTGGAAATTCAGTGGACTGGATCGCTAGGACGCCCAGTACTCCACGTGCACACACCAACACGTGATGACGTCACCAGCCCTGACGAAGTCGTGCAAACGTGACGAAACGCGTAGGTGAGTCCCCTTGTGTCCGTACCTCTGGAACACAGCTGCTCAAAATTTGTTCTCCTGGGCCGAATTGGCTTTATAATAAAATGCTCTGATCTGGAGGTATCTAAAGAATTCTGCCTTAGGCATGTTTTTCTCTTCTTTGATATGGTCAAATGTTTTGATATGTTGTCTACCTTCCAGATCATTTAGTCTAAAATACCCTGATTGAATCCACTTTGCGAAATGTGGACTATCCAACCCTGGAGTAAAGTCAGGATTACCCCAAATGGGCGTCATCAAGGAGTTTAGCGTTGTGAGAGAACATCTACATTTGGTAGCCTCCCAAATCTTCAGGGAGCTCGAAATGGCCTGTAGCGGAATCTGAATTCTAGACCAGCTTTTTTTGGGTAACCAAATTAGATTCTGCAGCTCAATGGGCACACAGCAATCTTTTTCCAGAGCCACCCATCTCCGGTGGTCCGGATCTGTGTGCCACTGTATGATTTGGCTCAATTGGGCTGCTTCGTAATAGGCGAACATGCAAGGCACCCCCAACCCTCCTCTCGAAGTCGGCCTCCTCAAGATGTCTTTTTTTATCCTTGGGCCTTTTTTATTCCAGATAATCTTCGTTATCCTAGACTGCAGCGAGAGGATGTCATCTTTCAGCAGGGGGGTTGAGAGGGCCTGAAAAATGTATAGCACCTTTGGAAGGAGATTCATTTTAACTCTGTGAATTCTTCCAATCCAAGATATGCCATACTCCTCCCATCTCCTGAGATCCTCCATCAGTGTCTTGAACAACCTGGGATAATTTGCCTTACATAATGCATTAAAATCCCTTGTAATATATACCCCTAGGTATTTGATCATGGAGGGTTGCCAATTGAAGTTAAAGTTTAATCCAATTAGTTTTTCTATTGGTTTGGGCAAATTTATGTTGAGGGCTTCCGATTTGGCCTGATTAATTTTGAACCCTAATATTTGTTTAAATTTCCCCAATATTGCAAAAACATTGGGCAGGGAAGTGAGAGGTCTGGATAATGTCAAGATCCCATCATCCGCGTACAGCGCCACTTTGTGTGTCTGCTCTTTTAGTGTTATTCCTGATACATCAGGGCATAATCTCAAATGTGCCGCCAAGGGTTCAATACAGAGGGCAAACAGCAAGGGGGACAACGGGCAACTCTGCCTCGTGCCACTGCGGATTTGAAATTGTTCCAAAGGGAAACTCTGGTGCCGCACCCTTGCCGCTGGCCCTTCATATAGTGCCATAATGGCTCCCAGAAGATGTCCCTCAAAGCCAAACGCCTCCAGCGTCCCCCTCAAGTAGGGCCAATCAATCCTATCGAAGGCTTTTTCAGCATCCAGACTAAGTACCATTGACAGGATGTTATGTTTTTGGGCCAAATCAATCAGATCAATTACTCGTCTGGTATTGTCTGCCACTTGCCTTCCTCCGATGAACCCTATCTGATCTGGATGAATCAACCTGTGAAGGACGTTACCCACTCTGTTGGCTATAAGCTTTGAGAAATTTTTTATGTCAGTATTAATCAAAGAGATGGGCTGGTAGCTCTTACAGTCTGCCGGGTCCTTTCCTGGTTTATAGATCAGGGAGATGGACGCCTGAAGCATCCGTGCTGGGAAGGAGGCCCCCTGCAAGACCGAATTAAAAAGTTTTAACATATGTGGTGCTAGTATTTTCAGATATTTTTAATAATAGAGGTTTGAGAAGCCATCTGGTCCTGGCGCCTTGGCTGGCTTGAGAGACTTTACAACTTCCGTTAACTCTTCTAAAGAGAAGTCTGTCTGCAGAGCCTCTCCTTCCACCCTGCTCAACGTTGGCAACTTCTCCCCTGTTAGAAATTCCCGCAGATTGTCCCTCGTTTTTTGATTGTGTATGACCTTTCCGCCATCATAGAGTGCCTCATAGTAGGATTATAATTCCTCTACAATTCGCTTAGGGTTCGAGGTAAGTTCCCCCCCTGCAAACAAATAGATTGAATATGGTAATTTGGGGCTTTATTTCTAAGTTTATTAGCTAAAAGGGTCTCCGGCTTGTTCACCTTCTCGAAAAACCTGCGTTTAGTCCAACTCAGCTCCTTTTCTGCCTGGGAGGCTAAACGTATGTTTAACTGGTGTTTGATATCTGAAATTTCTTTCAGGGTAGTGTCCTGTTTTAGAGATTTATGGGTTGCAGTAAGGGATGCCAATTTCTCCTGCAACTCCTGAATCTGGCGATCCTGCTCCCTCTGGTCACCTAGCCGCCAGACACATCAGAGATCCCCTGAGGTTAGCCTTATGTGCCTCCCACAAGACTGGGCATGACACATAAGGAAAAACCAAAAGGGAAAACAATGGTGAAAACAAGATATGAATTCAACGACATATAGAACAATAACAATTTGTCATCGGCTGCAGGGCCTCCCATCCTGCTGCCAAGTCCAGCGCCTTTGGGATGACAACCCTCATGGTCCCCAGTCCACCACCCTCATTTGCCCCCCAAAGGACTTTATCAAAGTCCAGGGGGTCCCTCCACCCCTGGGCCCGATCGAGACCCATGCCAACTCTGGGGTATGTGTCTCCTCCCATACCCCGTGTCCACGAACTCTCTTCACCCCTATAACTATGAAAGTGAACGTTTAACTTTTAGTTGCCTCAACTTGTCTGTGCTAGCCCTCGGGTGGCTGGCTGCCTCTATCTGTCTTTTACTGACTACTTAACTGATAGCCTACCATCTGATTACGTCTATATCCTGTTTATTCTCTCTTCTATCTACTTGGTGTGATTCTGGTCCCTTCCCCTTTCTCGTGGCTCCCCTATCTCCTCAAACTGAAGGACCTGCCTCCCTTCTCCTCTGAGAGCCCTCTCCTGTACAAGGGATCCGCAACTTGCAATACCTCTAGCGTAGGTGTCTTGACCTTCTCTTTTATCCCCTACCGCCTATTCTTATTACCTACCGACCCTTAACTGCGGCCCCTCATGGAACTGATCTCCCCCCCCCACTCCCCCTTAGTTCCCTCTCCTGCTATGTTCTGACCCCTCCATCTCTAACACCTCTGTTCCGCCACCCTCTCTTCGCTGACTGCTGTGACCTTTCTCCTCTTTCTCCCCCTCCTACCCTGCCGTGTTTCCTTTCCTTTCTACTATACTACTTTTGTCATCTTCCTGTCCCTCCTTTCCCCTCTTCTAACTCCTCCTGCGCCGTTCTCCGACGCTGTTTTTGCTCCCGGCATAATTAGAGCCGCCTGCAGGGGGCCTTCTGTTCTGTTCTGTTGCTCTCTATCACATCACTGTGTGTTGCTGTCTGAATCTGACTCCTCCAAGATGGAGTCCTGCCGTTTGGTTCCCGAAGATGACGACTTCCTGTTTCCGGTGGCCGCCATTTTGGAGCTGTTTCTTCTGCGAGGAGGCTGGAGTGCGCGCTCTCCTCCCACCTTTCCACTCTTCCGGGTCCTCCTGTCTCATGCTGGATGTAGCGAAGCGCCATCATGCCATATCTGGATGATAGTTATTTGGCACATTATTGCACTGTATGTGTTGGGGGGGGGGGAATGTATGTATTGAATGTATAGGTCAGGTTTATTTATTTTACATACAGGGTTGGTTCCTTGGTTCTGCGTGAGACCTCTGGAGACCACCTGAGGTATCATCGGGTATCTCACGGGTACCAGGCTGCGTGGACCACGGGTGACACCTGCAGGAAAGAACCGGTGGCCCTACATCCGTGGGGGCACAGCGGACCCGTAGTGAGAACCAGTGGGTCCCCAGACCCCCGTGGGAACCACCCGAGGCCCCTCAGACACCTGTGGGTCTGACCCGGGGCTCCCAGACATCTGCGGGCCTACCGTGGGGACCCAATTGTGGCCCACGGTTACCCGCGGAGACCACCTGGGGGGCATGGCGCCTGGCGGGACCCACCAATAGGCCTCCAGAACCTGTATGAAACAAGTTGCTGGTAACCTGTAGGTCTGTCAGGTGACCCGTCAGGCCCACCGGGGTCTTGAGTGGGGCTGGGGTATGAACACTGTATGTAAAAGGATAAATCATGTATTTATAGGGGGGCACAGGGGGTGGGTAATGTATTTAATAAATAGAATGATGTTTATTGTGGGGCTGTGTATTGTTTTTATTGTGGGTACTAGGGGTGGGGGGAGGGGGTATTGGCCCAAAGGGTATGTGGGTAGGCCCCCCGGCTGGGTAGTGGGTGAGGGTGGTTAGGCCTCACTTTTAACCCCTTAATGCCTGTAGCGGTTAATAACCGCTATGGTGATTAAGGGGTTAGGGGACATTACATTGGCTATTGTGATTGTTGTGCATGTTTTGCAGCACCACTGGGACATGGGCAGGATGAAGATGAGGATGAAGACGGCCTTCATCGTGGGTGCCTGTAAAAGGTAAGTGTCATATATGTTGCCTGTATTTATTGTAATTTATATGTATTTAAAATGGGCAAATGCCTTATTATCCATATGTGGATAATAGTCATTTTGCCCATTACAGTACTGTATATGTTAGGGGGCGGGGGGGATGTGTGTTGTTTTTTGGGGGCAATTATCCCCAATAAACATGCTAATGTGCGTTAACCCCTTCATTGCCCCATCAACCGCATTGATTTCTGCCTCAGAGACCCCCTGCTTCCCGAGTTACAGGCCCCGGTTTGGGGCATCGGTGCCAGTGTGGACGCCATCTTTATAGAGCACATGTCGCGTCTTGGACGCTATAAAGATGGCGGCGACACTGGCACCTGATGCCCCATACTGGGGCCTGTAACTCGGGAAGCAGGGGGTCTCTGAGGCAGAAATCAATGCGGTTCAGCTCAGGGGACCCCCTGCTCCTGCACACTATTATTAAAATGTACATTAATGCAGCTTCATTGCCATAGCGGATAGCCGCTACGGTAATGAATTATTGTTTATTGTTATGTGTATTTTAATACTAGTGTAGATGCGCAGGGGGTTTCCTGAGCTGAATCGCATTGGTTTCAGCCACGGGGACCCCCTACTTCAGGAGATATGGGCCCCTTTATGGGGTGCCGGTATCCCCTGCAGAATTGAAATGTCCCGGTCACGTGACCCGGGAACTTTAAAGTGCAGGGGATACCGGCACCCCATAACGGGGCCTGTATCTCCTGACGTAGGGGGTCCTCGGACCTGAAACCAATGCGGTTCAAGTCCTGAGACCCCCTGCTCATGTACACTATTTTTAAAATGTATTTATTTAGTGTACGATCGCCTGTAACAGTCTTGCATGGAGATACAGAATCTCCATGCAAATGTTACATGCGGCTTTTTTTTCTATCAGCTAGCGTACGTAAAGGTTAAGAACGCTAGCAGGGGGAAAAAAAGAAACACATACGCTGTGGGTGTTCTGAGCTATTTTGAGCAGGTACGTTAAAAAATGGGCTCAAGGCCTTAGTGAATCGCGTCCCCGGCCTCACTTTTTTTTTTGCAAAATCAGAACGCAAAGCCATTGAACTTAGTGCATAGCCCCCCAAGTGACCTAGCAAATAAAGCTGCAGAGCTCCAAAATATAATGAAGAATGCATTGATGCACACTCAGAGCAAGCTCCAGAAACAGGATACTCTCGCTGATGAGCTCACCATACAGTACAGGCAGCCTACAGACGAACAAAAACTTGTCAGCTAAATTGCCAGAATAAAGCAGCCTGCCTTCTCCAATTCATATGGAGAATGCAATGACAAAGAAAGAATTATGAACATTTGAAGCAATGTGTCATTTTGTGTAGTCAAATATTAGGAAGTGCCTACAGCAAAGATGCTACAAACAAATGAAGGAAGCTTCTGGTGTGATTCAATTCAGATATACTGTAGGTCCTACGTTACAACCAAGCAAGCTGTGCTGCTATAAGCGCACCCGTAATGCTGTCTCAGTGCAACAATTGGCTTTCCACACAATTCAGGAAAGAAGAACCGAATTATGACTGAGAAGCACAATACAAATCCAGTCATGCAACTATGCCCACATGGCTCTAGATTCTTCACAATGAAAGTAGCCACTCGAAAGAGTCCGTATTTGGCTAGAATGAGGCAGAACTTTTTTGGTGATCACACCCCTACAGGTACAACACTAGTCATCTACATAAAAGGGAGGCGACGGGTAACGGTTAGGTATGAAAACCACAACCAAACTGGAATCTAAGTATCCTGAACAAAACACAAATGACCTCTCTACTAATGAGGGGGTCATGCTTGTTGTGGATGGGCCCATGATGAAAGAGAATGCCCGCCAGATATCACTTGGGATTTCTCCACACATTGAAGAATCGGTCAGTGTAAAAGAAGTAATACATCAAGACAAGTTGTCTGCCGATTACCAAACAGAGATGCCACGGTGGTCAATCAGAATGGATAAAACTCCACCCATGTTGAACCACCCATGATCATGGATACTGAACCCAATGCAGGTAGTCACCTTAAACTCAGGGAAGAAAAGATCGCCCGACGCATGGGAAAACTCATGACCAAGCGGACAGAAGAAGAAAGACTGTGGTTGGATAAAGTCCTCCTCGAGCAACTGAAGAGTGCTAATTTCAAGCACCTTCTTGAGGAGGCATTGGTAACCTGGAGAAAGGGCTCCAATCCCTGTGGGACTGAGGGTTCTCTTCCTCCATCCATTCTCATTCCAGCCGCAGGGATATCATGAGTGAGAGTGGAAGGATGGGTTTTAGCTGTGGTTAGCTCGAGCTTCCCACAAACAGGGGAGGTATATAACAGGGACTTGTCCCTGTTTAAATTAAGCTGCCTCTAGTGGTCTGAGAAATGAAGCAGATAGGTGGTTAATTGCAGCAACAGTAGTCAATTAACCAGCTCTACATGAGTAATCAGAGGAGAGTAAATGTTATGTGTTTGGGACTGGGAACTGGCCTATCCAGCCAGTCAGATAGCTAGGGCTTGTACTGTTTATTTAGTCTCCAAATTGGAGTAGGTTTTTTCCCTGTGTGTACATCTGTACATGGCTCTTATACCCACAAAAAATAATTATACACACACCTCCCCCCTGAAGAGTCATACACGCACTTCTCCTGCAAGAATTCCACACCTCCCTCGCCCCAGGAATCACACATGCACCCCCACTCCCCTAGAAACACATATATATATACATCTCCCCCCAATTATCATATACATACCTCCACCCTGAAGAATCACATCCCCCCAGGAATCATACACACCTCCCCCCAAGAATCAAATTCACCTTCACCCCAAGAATCAATCACACCTCCCCCCCAAAGAATCCCACACACATATATACCTTCTCCTCACAAGAATCACACACACCCAAGGATCACACACAGCCCTACACCCAAGAATCACACACACATCTCCCCCAGAAAGAATCACACACATATATCTCCCTCCAATAATCAGACACTTCCCACCTGACGAAGCTGATTAGTCTTCGAAACATGTTGTGGTAAGAGTACTGTGGACACTGCATGCAAATCAGCCCCTTCGCTAATTGCCACTTGACTTGAGAGAGACTGTGAACTTGGGAGATGTGCACAAAACAGCACACGGACCGCGCAGTACTTTGCATAATCGGAAGTAGCAGTGCAGAGCAAGACGGAGACACTACTCGATCCCAGCACGCGGGATAGACTGTCTCGAGCTCGGTGTTGCTTCCCTTCTACCCACGGACAGGGCAGCATGGACTGTACCACTTAAGATCTCACTGGATAACAGATTAATTGCATGTAAGTTGATACTTGTTATTTGTATTCACTTTTATTATAATATTATTCAACCTCGGCGCGCTCTGTGCTTTTTGTCTTTCCCCCAAAAACCACACATATTTCCTCAACCCCAAGAATCACACACTTACCTCCACCCAAGATTCACACACATCTCCCCCCAGGAATCAGACACACCTCACCTCCCAAGATATCATACACACATTCACACATCTCCCCCATCACCCACACCTCCCCCAAAAATCACATACACTTCCCCCCCATCACACACACACCTCCACACACACCTCCCCCATCCCAAGAAACACACACACATTTAAATTGGGGGGTAAGGTCTCCCACCCTGGTCCCTATGGTAGATGCAAAAGTAGGGACTTCCAGGTGGGCCCAACGTCCACCGCTGACAGCATAGGTGGTGGTAGTGAAAGCCAGGCAGCAGCTGGAGATTAAACCATCTCATATTTACTGGTTTTGAAATTGCCGCCCGAAGAGGTTTGGAGTTGCAATTTCAAAACTGGTACAAATAAGATGTTTTACTCTGCCTTTCAGGACACCGGGACATGTGCTCTAAAACCAGCACTGTCCTGGTTATACCAGTGATGAATGTGTATGTGAGGAACTATATAAAAGCTATTAAAAGGATGTACAGTATGGAGCCCTCGGAGGTAGCATGGAAACCAACAAAAGATAGGGGTAAGGGTCCGGGGGTTGCCTCCCCACGCTTCCCACTTACCTGCTTCAGCGGTCGCCACAGTTCCAGCGCCCCACCGGTCCCTTGCCCCCACGGGCATCTCTCCCGTGGCTCCCTCTCCTCTTCCGGGTCGTGCGTGCCAGCCCGTAGGCTTTATAGGGCGCGCGCGGACCCGTGCCTCTTCTCTCCTGCTCGCGGAGCTAAGCTCCACCCCGCCTATCGCGTCACTGGCGCGCCACGCTCCCGAACCTCAAGGTCGCCCCTGCCCGCCTCCCTCTGCCTGAGCACCTATCCAGGTACTTCCTGGAGCCCTGCCTCAGCCCTCCTTCCCTCTGATTGGCAGCTATCAGCTATTTAGTTCCCCCTCAGTCAGTCAGTCAGTGCTCAGCATAGACTCTGGTCCCTTTGTGCTGTCTGGTCTTGTGCTTGGCTCTTGCTCTCTATTGTTTCAGTCTCCACGTTCCTGACCTGGCCCATCTGCTTACATTCTCTGGATCCTGACCCTGGCTAATGGAACTCTACTTCGCTGTCTTCTCTACCCCTCGGACTTGGCAAACGGAACTCGACTACGCAGCTCTCTCTACTCCCAGACCCGTTGGCTTACGGACACGACCACTCTACATTCCACTACCCAGGACCGGCAAGTACCCGACTAACCCTTCTCTCTAGCCCAGACCCGGATCTGCTCAAATACCACACATCGGGCACGCCTCCGCTGCTGTGGGTGTGTGGTGTTCTTCCTTCCCACCTCATTACCGGGGTCTTGTCAGGTTTGCGGGTAGCACAAGCGTGACAATAGGATACTGAAATATGTAAAAACTGACAGGATTTATTGTTACACTAAAGGAAAACAAAACTGGGAAAACAAAATGGAGTCTACCAAGTATGCAGAGATATAGGCAAAAGGCTCTGGTAGCTACAGATGCAGCAGCCGTTATTCTAACATTTCACGGAGCCATTTTCGTGAAGTCTGCTGTATTACATGTGGCATTCACTCGTTATTCTTCCGTGAACACTGCCGTGAACACCGCCAATCACACAAGTCACACCTTTGTTTACCGTTGTTGATTTATTTGAATTACCCTGATTCTGATTTCTTTGTGTGCTGTTCTTCACGTATCCGCCAGATGGAAGATAGTGTAAAAATGAATTCCCTTTGCACTACAGTATCCAGTGGCTAGTACAATTACTACACAGTACCATACTGCAGCAATTTGCAGGTGTTTAAAAAACAGATTAAAACCAAGTCTACTACAGTAACCCATTGTGAATCGAACTTGGTCACTGAAGACGCTGAAGACGTTATCAAATTTAGGCGTTTCATAATAAAAATCTCTAAAACATAATGCTGTGGGCTTTTTCTACATTGTTATCCTTGCTTAATTGCTCAATGGACACCATTTCAACCATGTACATGTTTACCAAACCTAACTATAGTTATACATATTTAATATTTTCTACAATGCTGGAAAAGATAAGAAGGCGACCTTTTCAGAAATATATGAATATTTCATTTTGAACTATGTTTTTTTCAAATTTTCACCGAAAGTTCGTGGGTGGAAGCATTCGGTATGGCAAACATTAAGTAATGAGCAATGCTTTTTTTCACACTGCACCTCCTCCGAGCGATAGAAGAGGGTATTGGTATATGATTCCACATTTTGACAGTATGTTTGCTTATGGCAACTGCTAAAGGAGAAAGTTAGGGTTTAATCCACTTAAGATTCATCTTTCCCGATCCAGCAATGTACCAGCACCAGCTTACTAATACTATTGCAATAACGGTCCGACCGTCAGTGAAAACTTGGTGAACCGCAATCCTTGCTACCTGGCCCCATCATATTACCAGCCAGATTTCCAATTTGATTTCCAGGCATATTACCAGCTAGATTTCCAGTCAGATTTCAAGCCGGATTTCCAGCCGCTTTGTTTTTAACCCCCCAAATTCTTGAAGCTCATCAACAGCAGCCACAGACAACCCTCCAAATTGTTGAAGCTCATCAACAGCAGCAACAGGTAACCCCCCAAATTGTTGAAGCTCATCAACAGCCACAGGCCCAAAATATTCTAAGCCAACAAGCTCCAACATTGTCAGGCAGATCACGGAGAAATGTACATGGCCGAGTAGCACTTTCAAGAGAGATAAATACTGTACATGTAGGTCAGTAACCAGATCCCAAAAACCCAAAAAGAAATAAAAAAATGTATTGAAAATTGAACTTTTTTGTTGGTGTTGTTCATTATAACAATGTTACACAATCTTAATTTTATGGTATTGTTTTTACATTGAATGATACATTTAAAAATATGAAAATTAAATATTTTGGGGATACATATATTAACATTCTATTAGCAATGGCAAAACAAGTCAAAACTGTTTTTGATCATTTTTGCTGTTTTTAAGAACGTGCTAAAAAAAATAACTTTACATACAGTTCATGTAAGAGGCCTACAATTTACAAATTAATCCCAGTAAATCTATGTGAATGTAATAGAAAAATACACTTAGGTGCTTTCACTTTCATTGAAATAACACAATTACATTTATTTAAATATTTAAATGTACTGCTAAAGTTTTAATGAGATAATGTTTAATTAAATGTCAATATATTTAAAAACATACATAAAAAACATGTTAGAAAAATACAAAATAAGACATTTACACATTTTTAAATGATTGAAAAGAATGTATGTTATTTGTTATCGTGTGTGTGTATATGTATATGTACATGTAAACATAAATGTATATATATATATATATATATATATATATATATATAGCAGGTATGACCAGATCTTCATGCGGAAAGAAGAGACAGCACACAGCCAAGTTGAAATGACAATATATAAGAGGCGAGGCTGATTTTTAGTTGAAAACCGTTGCCCCATACGGGCTAAACGAGGATCTCAAACTGGGATGCTTTTTGTGATTTTTTGTTATTTTTTGTGATTTTTATGAACCTTTTGGACATTTCTAGTTTTTCTATCTTTGACTTTAATATAGTCTTTTTGACTATAATTGGATGTACAGTTGATTTATATACAGTTTGTCTCCATGGGCTTGTCTTGGTTATACTCCCATCACTATTTTCACGTTACAGTAGGTGGTATTAGATGTTTATTTGTTGGTGATGTTTGGTGACACGCATATCTTGTACACATGCCTCATTAGTTTTAATCTTTATTTCCCCAGGTTCTTTGATGGGCCCTGATGTATGGGGTTATGTTTTTACAGGTCTTTAGAGACAAATGATTTGCCTACAGATGTAATGGGCAACATAGTGCAGCATTTTTGTAATTTGTACTGTGCAGTACACCCAGGCACCTGTGAGCGTCGCTGCTGCGCGCACACTACTATGTGTTTACATATAGAGGCTATATGAGTCTTCGGTTCGCACTGCGCATGCGCGAATACGACGCATAGTGTGACGTCACGCGACGGCGCCGGAGGTTGGCGCGGATGCAGGCAAAGATGAGTCACAGTGTCTGTGTGAGTGCAACAATGCAGATGATGCTGCAAGATGGTGGTGCACTCCATGAACTGATTGCGTGTCACCAACGCCACCTGTTTGAGTTTACATGTTTGCAATTGGTATACATGGGTGAGTTTGATTATGTTGATTGGTTTGGGTATATATGTTTGTTCACTGGCACTCTTTCAATGCACATCCCTGAGGAAGGTCACATGTAGCTGACCGAAACGTCGGATGTAGTGCCTTGGTTTTCGTTACCTCAATATATTGTCATTTCAACTTGGCTGTGTGCTGTCTCTTCTTTCCGGATGAAGATCTGGTAATACCTGCTGTTTCAATATCGCATATGGGATAAGCATCAGTATTTCATTGTTTACAGAGTGTAGAGAAAAGAGGAAACTGGTGCACAGTCCAATGAAGTGGGTCCCAGGATAACAAAAATAATTATTTATTGATGTGAAAACATCCAACAAACGGAGGAGAGCAACCTCCTACGCGTTTCGAACAGTAGTTCTTTATCAAGGAGTTGTCACTACAAATTTTACATTGTTTACAGAGTGCCTGCTGCCTTGTTTCATCATATATATATATATATATATATATATATATATATATATATATATATATATATATATATATATATAATATTTGTATATATATATATATATATATATATATATATAATATTTGTATAGGCAATTTTAGACTTTTTCATTAAACAGTGTGTGTATCTTCTTAATTGACACAATTATTTTACTTTCTCTTAAAAAACAAGATCAATGTATTTTGATGTTTCTTAATTCCATATACAAAGTTTTCCAGCCTTAATGTTTCGCTATGAAAATATTTACAAATGTTTAATGTTCACATCCACATATTTTTAACACCTGTTTGTTGGATAATAAAATCCGTACAGAATTCCCTTTGTATTTTGACCTTTATAATTACGTCACATTGATTCAAAGTAACTATTTGGCTGCTAAAGAAACATGCTTTGAGAAAATAATTTTAAAACAACAAATCAAAGGTATTAGACATGGCAGGCTTTTCTGGTATGCTGACACGTCCAAATGAATCATTTCGAGCTATGATATTTGAAGCTATTAAAAATCAAGAAGATCACAGTGCAACAGCACATGAAAGTTATGAGTATATCTCTGAGAAATACCCATATTACAAGTCATCAAATGAACCAAATAATTGGAAAAATACCTTCAGACACAATTTATTCGTAAAAACAGAAAAGACACAGCGCACAACGCTCATAGTGCATTAAATATTATATTGGCATAAACAATAAGATAAGGTGAGTATTGTGCGTACATCAATGTAGTAAAAACAATCAGTTTCGGGATATTGTTACCCAAACGCCTCAGGATACCGGAACAGTTGTCCTCACAAGGGTAAGAGTGCTGGTAACTCAGGTACAGAAACCTATTGGGATAGGTAGGAAGCCTTTTGATAGTTCTTTCTCCCCAGAGCACGAGTTAAACGTAGGCTGCTGTCCCATACAGTGCTTTGCCAAGGCGAAACTCCACACCGGCTGGATTCTCTCACTCCCCTCTGTGCGTTGCACTTCCGGGTTGATGACGTCACCGCGGGGGAGATCGCCGGTTCTGGCGCCGTTCACACTCGATCAGCTCGCGTAGTGGAGTAGCAGTTAGAAGTAGAACTCTTGACCATAAGTCCAACGCGTTTTGAAACCCGTAGGTTTCTTCATCTGATACAGTGCTTTGCCAAGGCGAAACTCCACACCGGCTGGATTCTCTCACTCCCCTCTGTGCGCTGCACTTCCGGGTTGATGACGTCACCGCGGTGGGAGATCGCCGGTTCTGGCGCCGTTCACACTCGATCAGCTCGCGTAGTGGAGTAGCAGTTAGAAGTAGAACTCTTGACCATAAGTCCAACGCGTTTCGAAACCCGTAGGTTTCTTCATCTGATCCCAATAGGTTTCTGTACCTGAGTTACCAGCACTCTTACCCTTGTGAGGACAACTGTTCCGGTATCCTGAGGCGTTTGGGTAACAATATCCCGAAACTGATTGTTTTTACTACATTGATGTACGCACAATACTCACCTTATCTTATTGTTTATGCTAATAAAATATTTAATGCACTATGAGCGTTGTGCGCTGTGTCTTTTCTGTTTTTATCTGTTAGCTCTAGGGGGTCCCTGAGCCCCACCTCCATCGCAGCTGCAGACGCTCTGTTCAAGGTCACGTAATTTACTGTTATCACTAATTATCACGTCACTTATTTAATAGTTGCGCACTTTATTTATTTTCACACAATTTATTCGTGCATGAATGTTTTATTTGAGTTATGCCACGTAAATATGAGAAGTACTGCTGTTGGGAAGGTCAAGATTTGTTTAAAATTGTTATGCAGCATGGCACATATCTGCTGAAGAATAGCTTATTCAGTTATCCCCATCATAATGGAAGTTCACAGAGTGGTGTGTCTTTTCAAACACCAGCACAGTGCCTCATACAATCTGATTGGCTCACTGGATATCATGCTTATGGGATCATCCAAAATGACCCAGCACAATACCTGTCTGCATGGCAAAACGTGACCTAAGATGCCTACCTGGGACAGCCCGTGACATGGCCACCACCCGATGCGGTACAACCTTACGCTGGCAATGAGATGTATATGCAGCAGGATGACATGATTGACAAATCCATGCCAGTAGAGGATCTGTCTGCCTGTAACACTGGATACCTGCAAAGTAATTTTTGAGTTTCAAAATAAAGGTACATACTGTATAAAGCTAACCTACAGTAAATAGGAAAAAATCAAATGGGTTCTGAGGTTTTACAAGAGAGAGGAAAATGTGCAGACAAGGTAGGCCAAAATGCTATTATCTGCCGTCAAATTCTATGGGTTTTTTTTTTCTATGATGGAGTAATACAAAAGATTATGGTTTAAGATTTCTACTATGTATCTATGGTACAATGTTCACATTTTTATTTTTCAGAAATATGAGGTTATAAGTTCTTTTCTTCAATTGCTATGACTGGCGCTTCCTCTAAATTGGTACATGAAAAAGCAATACAACTGAGCTTTTGTAAATAAAATCTATCTTTTGTACTAAAACAGTAAAAGTGTAATCTATTTCAGGCTTGTCTTTTCTAACAGCTTTTACTTGTCTGCAAAAAATTCCAATATCTTCCTTACATGCATCTTGTTATTTTAGATCATAAATCAGTCATTGCTGTCACTTGATAAAAGTGTAAATAACTGGATCCTAGCAACTTACTGCACAGAAGTAGTAACTATACTATTTCATGACAAAGATCACAGCTGCTATTCACCCACTATGGAATTGGTTCAGTATATCCTGTCAGTTTGGGTGGGTATTATTGACTTGCTTCACTTGTCTGGGCTAACAAGCTCATTGTGTAGCATGAAGCAGACAGGAAATTTTAGATTGTGGATTCTTCACTTAATTTACTTATCTTTACAATATTGTTTAAAGTTAAAAGAAAATGGTCTGTAAAACAAAAGGGGGGGGGGGAAATCTGTCACAAAACAGACTATAAAAGGATAGTCAATATCAATATTCCTAAATTGTGTTTTGTTTCTGTTGTGCTGGATGAGATAATAGTTACTGTACTTTATAGAAAGGGGGCACTCTTTAAGACCATTTTCCAATATATTGATAGGTTACATAGGGGTGTCTTATTTTGAAACAAAAGAGGGAGATATCAGCCTTTAAATATTTGGTCTAGAATTTCCTCTGTGAAATCCCATAATTTCCTGGTGTCCCCTTGTTGTCTTGTACTTATAAATCTAGACCTATGGCAGCAACTGCGGTTTCTTATTTTGTGCTTAGTTTGGAGAGCATTGACCTCACCTGATGTTGAAATGGGGAGGTATCCCTTTCAATCTTGTGAAGAATTTGCCCCCATAAAATCTCACAATCTCTCTGGGGTGATTCATGTGTTTTCTCCCATATACTGTACATATTTAAAATGACTGCTGAGGGCAGAGCCTATGTAAAGGTAGTACAAAGTTGTATCATTTCAGAGAAAAGTGACCGCCACTGTGATGGGAGCCTAGTTAATCCTAGTTTTACAAAATTGCTGCATGTTTAAAATATACATTAATATATTGCAAGTTTTACAAACGTTTAATAAAAAGGGATACAGAAAATAAAACAGCGAGAGGAAGGAACAAACGTTAAAAGTACATAAATCTGATTGAAAATTATACATAACAAAATTACTTAACAAATATAATATTTGTTTAGAGACAAAGATGGGAGGTACATTATAGTGACGGGCGCCATTAGAGATCAGCCAATCACATTGGCGGCAATATATGCTCCCTGTGAGCAGGCGGGGGGCTTCTTTAAAAGATTTTTTCATCAGCTAAATAAAGTAGCGAAAGGCACCGTCATTGTAGCAGGTGATCGGAATAGGACGTTGAATCCTGACCTGGACAGATGTACTAAATCTCACACAACTCACAGACAGGACATATTAACAATAAACCAGGGTATGAGAGACTGTCAACTCTTAGACATATGGAGAGAACAACATCCGGGGGTGAAGGAGTACACGTTTTTTTCACATCCACATAACAGATACAGTAGGATAGATTACTTCCTTGTGTCAAATAGAATGGTTCCAGGGGTCTCTTGCACGGAGATATATGATATTTCATGGTCTGACCATGCATCTATCGAGCTGCGATGCACACTAATCCCGCTAGACAGGCCTCGAGCGAACTGGAAACTAAATGAAAAATTACTAAAAATCCCAGATATAAAAAGGGAGGTGGGAGATAAGATCGAGGAATATTTCAAGGAGAATGAGGGGAGTGTGTCAGCACATTCCACACTGTGGGAGGCCCATAAGGCTACCCTCAGAGGGATTTTAATGAATTTGGCAGCTAAACGCAAAAGAGAGAGAGATGCCAAAATAAGAGATTTGGAAAAGAAGCTAGCAGATCTCTCGCGACTTCATAAAGCGACTAAACAAGAGCAAAGTTTGAAAGAACTATTAGACACTAAATCTAAGGTCAATCTCCTCTTATCCGCCCAGGCAGAGAGAGAAATGGCATGGACCAGACGTAAATTTCTCGAAAAAGCTAACAAGCCAGATACTTTACTTGCCAATAAGCTCAAAAACAGGCTTCCAAATTACCACATTCACGCCATTCGAACACAAGGAGGGGACCTGACATCCAATCCTAGAAAAATAGTGGAAGAATTTAAATGTTTCTACGAAACATTGTACAATGGAAACAAGGTCACCCACAACCAGAAAAATACAGAGCTACTAAAATTATTTCTGCCGGAGGCAAAACTACCGAGGTTGGGCAGAGATGTGAGAGAGCTAATACAGCAGGACTTCACACTAGAGGAAGTGACGGAGGTAATTAAGACACTTAAACCAGCAAAAGCACCTGGGCCAGATGGGTTTTCTAATTTATACTATAAAAAATATCTGAAACTACTAGCTCCCCATCTGTTAAAACTCTTTAACGAAATTTTGGCAGGGGCCTCCTTCCCAACACAAATGCTACAGGCTTCAATCTCCCTGATCCATAAACCCGGTAAGGACCCGGCATACTGCAAGAGCTACCGGCCCATTTCCCTGATCAATTCGGATATTAAAATATTTTCCAAACTTATAGCAAACAGAATGGGTAGCGTCCTTCCCGGGTTAGTCCACCCAGATCAGGTAGGGTTTATCGAAGGCAGGCAGGTGGCGGACAATACCAGGAGGATTATAGATTTGATTGATCTGTCTAAACAAAAAACATCCAGTCCATGGTATTAAGTCTTGACGCAGAAAAAGCCTTCGATAGGATAGACTGGCCCTATTTAAAAGAGACATTGAAGGCATTTGGTTTCGAGGGACGCCTGCTAAATGCCATTCTAGCTTTGTATGAGGGCCCGACGGCACGGGTACGACACCAGGGCTTCCCTTCGGAACAATTTAGTATCCGTAGCGGAACGAGGCAGGGTTGCCCTTTGTCCCCCTTGCTGTTTGCCCTCTGCATTGAGCCCCTAGCAGCGCACATTAGGCGAAGCCCTGATATAGAAGGAATCACGGTTGGAGAGCAGACTCATAAAGTGGCTCTGTACGCCGATGATGTGATTTTAACACTGTCGAGGCACCTCACATCTCTTCCCAACATTTTTGCGATCCTAGAAAAGTTCAACCAAGTCTCGGGTTTCAAAATGAATCAGACAAAATCGTAAGCTCTCAATATAAACTTACCCAAAGAACTGGAAAAATTAATAGAAATAAACTTTAATTTCAAATGGCAAGCCTCCACTATCAAATATTTAGGGGTACATCTCACCAGGGAGTACAAAACACTGTACAAAGTAAATTACCCAAAATTAATTAAGACACTGGGGGAGGATCTCAGGACATGGATGAGGGGCGGCATATCATGGATTGGCAGGATGCATAGCGTGAAAATTAACCTCCTCCCAAAGATGTTATATCTTTTCCAGAGCCTGTCAATACCTTTAGTGAAATCCGACATCCTCTCCCTACAGTCTAACATTATGACATTTATTTGGAATAAAAAAAGCCCACGGATTGCAAAAGGTATCTTAAAGAGGCCTACTTCAAAAGGGGGACTACCGGTACCTTGCTTGTTAGCTTATTATAAAGCGGCACAATTAAGCAAAATCATCCAGAGGCACGCAGATCCGAACAAACGGCAATGGGTGGAGCTAGAGAAAATCTGCAGTGCCCCAGTTGAGCTGCATAATCTGATCTGGCTCCCTAAGGGAAGCTCCAACAAAATGGGGGTCCCGCTTCAGGCCATGGCCAATTCCTTGAAAGTCTGAGAGGCTACGAAAAATAGTTGTAACCTCACTTCGAAACACTCCCTAATGAACCCGATAGTCGGCAACACGGATTTCACTCCAGGACTGAATAGCGGTAATTTATTAATTTAGGCACAGGCAGGTATCACAAGATTAAAGGATTTGGAGGGGAGAAAATATATAAAAACCTTTGAGCAAATTAAATCCACAAAGGATATCCCAAACAAGGTATTCTTAAGATACCTCCAGATCCGAGATTTTTATAACAAATTCCCAATTAGACCAGCAAGAACAAATTTTGAGCAGCTGTGTTCTAGAGATACGGACACGTGGGGACTAACCTCTAGAATGTACAAGGAAGTGATCTGTCCTGAGACTCAGACGACCACAAGACTCAGTTACATCAGACAGTGGGAGACAGATTTAGGGGAGACACTAGAGGACGAGGAATGGGACAGGATCCTGCAGGCAGCAGCGAAAAGTTCAATCTGCACCACATTAAAGGAGAACGCATATAAAGTCTTAATGCGTTGGTACTATACCCCAGTAAAATTATCTAAATTTGTCAAAGGATACTCCCCGCTCTGCCCAAAGCAGTACGGGGAGATCGCAGATCTACAACACATGCTGTGGTCTTGCACGAAGGTGGTCCCGATTTGGGAACAAATTAGAGAGTGGATACAGAGGATACTCGGTTTGGAGATCCCCCTGGACCCGTGGCTGTTCCTATTGGGCAGGCGGGTCCAGGGTCTGTCAAATGCGTTGCACAAATTAATCGTGCACTTTGCAACAGCCACCAGGTGTGAGATAGCAGCACTGTGGAAACAATCGGATTTACCAGTAATACCCAAAATCAGAAACAGAATTTGGCATGTCTGCCGGATTGAACAATTGACGAGTTTGGTCAATGACACCGGCCCAAATGTCCTCAAAGTCTGGACGCCTTGGCTGGCCCAGACAGACATCCCGGGTATAAGCATACCCGCAATCCTACATTGATAGATACAGGTGCGTTCTCCTTTGAATCCGCATGATCCGCGACCACATAGAGACGGACAATTAGATTAGAAGTCAGACAAGATCCAGATGAGTAGGGAAGAAGCCAAAAGTTCGAAACGGTGGACACAAAAGCGGCGACCCACTATCCCCCCCCCCCCCCCACCTATCCCTTCCTCCCTTTCTGTCTATTGTCTTGTCTAGTCTAGTCTAGTGAGTCTTGTCTGTGGATTGTATGTTACCCTCAGTTGGCGTCATATACATGTTAGGTGTTGTTAAAAGATACGGGTTACAGATGTTTACTGAGATAATTGTTGTATGCATGAAAAACCCAATAAAAGTAAAGTTGAAAAAAAATATATATATTTAGGCAAATACATTGTCTATTTTTTAATGAAATTAGTATTTGTATTATCTCCGACTGGGATCTCCATCAGCACAGAATGGTTCCCATTTGAAATAGGTCACTGGTAAATCTGGGATCATCATGTATCGCAAGTACTCTGAAATTGGTAAAATTAGTCATTTTGCATACTTGTTGTATCTCTATTACAACTATCTGCCAAATTTTGGGCCTAAATTGTTCAGTGCTAGGCGCACTTGGTTTCTTCCATGCTGCCGCTATTAAACATCTGGTGGCAGAATAAATATGGACTATGAGCTTGTTTTCATATCTATTTATGCCTTCAACTTGCTTACATAGCAATGCTGACAATGGATCGAAGGGAAATGTACTACTGCGTATGAGTTGGATTGTATTATGTATATCTGACCATAATCTTGAGACATCAGGGCATTGCCACCACATATGTACAGTAGGAAAGACGCTTTGTGACGTAGCCTCTTGTACATAAGGGAGAGGAACCTGGATAAACCATCTATATACACAAATTAGTATTGAGATAAGGCCCTTTTGTTCCCTTGTGCTTACACATCCAGTAGATCTGCATAGGTGGTAAAATCTGATGAAGGGGCTTATTAATTGACTAACCCCCTCAATTACTGGAATCTAAACAAATATGTGTGAGGTAAGCCCAATTCCCTAGACAGTTTCTCAAATAGTTTAACTTTATGACTTCACAAAAGATTAAATATTCTATTTACACCTTACAGCTATAAGTCCTGAGGAGTCATGCCTGGAGGGAAATCTGGATTCTCAAATTTTATTGTAGAGCTTGTATTTTTTTCCCCATTGAGTTCCATATTTTTATAGTATGCCAAATAGCAGAAAGGTATGTCCCTTATATCAGGTGAATGATGTTTAGAAATTCATAATAAAATATCTAGTTTAGTAGCCCTCAGTTTCAGATTTAAAAAAATACCACTCTTAGGCAGTTACCAGGAGTTTCCCTCCTCTTCCAGCGCCACGCCGTCTCGTTGCCATGGCAATGTGATGAAATGTGATATCATGTTGCCAGCCGCACATGCAGGATTGGCGATTGCTGGCCACGCATAGGCGTTCAGCTCATGCCGGCCGCACATGTATGATCGGCAAACCGCTAAGGCAATGAAGGGGTTAACCACCAGTGCCATGCTTATTGTGGGTAGCAGGGGTGGATGAAGGTGGTATTTGGCCCTTGGTGGGTCTCACGATGGACACCAACTTTATCAACACATTTATATTTCTTGGTACTTGATAGAACAGAACAAGTTGCAAAATAAATTGTGATTTATTTCCTTAATAGAGAAACACATGACATCTGCAGATTACACTTAAAACAACACTTACTGGGATAAGGGAACGTAATAAATTGTCCTTGGAACAAAATAAATTGTCCTTTGCTTGCAAGTGCAAGAAATGCAGCCTTGGTTTAAAGGTTCTGTGCATCTGTAGCCGGTGCATTTGTCATCCTGAATGGCATCACTAGAAATTCATAGAGGCCACTTGGAGTAATAAATGACTTCTCTCTAGCCTCCTGGCTCAAAGAGATCTGCCAGTACCCTTTACTGAGATCCATAGGCGTCAGATACCTTGCCCCCGCGAGTTCATCTAACAACTCATCCATGCGGGGCATGGGGTAGGAATATGACACCGTGCCCGCATTGAGCTGCTGGTAGTCCACACAGAACCGGGTTGTTCCGTCCTTCTTAGGCACCAGGACTACCGGACCGTCCCAAGGGCTCTGGGATGGTACAATTACCCCTAGGGCCAGCATCTCTTCTACCTCCCTCTCTATACTGCCCTTCACCTCTGCTGACACTCTATAAGCATGCTTATGCAGAGGTCTCAGATCCTCTGTCAGCACTGGGTGATCTGCAATGTGTGTCTTCCCTGGCTTGTCTAAGAACAGAGCCCTATACTTCTCTAGCATAGCCATAGCTTCTGCTCTCTGCCTGACAATCAGCTGAGCCCCTATCTCAACCTGCTCTATGGTACCTCCGTGACTAGCCTCCCCCAGGAGATCAAGCAGAGCATTGCTCGCCGGATCCCCCATTGGTGGGCTGCAAATGGCCAGCACCGACGTCACACACGGTGCTATGTACTCTTTCAGCATGTTGATGTGATAAGTCTTATTTCTCCCTGTCTGTCAAGGATTGGACTTCGGCTGAAGTGGATCTCAGTGGCAGGAACAGCAGGGAGCGAAGTAGGGGTCACAAGCAGAGATCAGAGGCAGGCGGCAGGTAGCGAAGTCAGGAAACAAGCAGGGGTCCGAGGCAGGCGGCAGGTAGCGAAGTCAGGAAACAAGCAGAGGTCGGCAACGAGGAAACTGGAACAGGATGATAGCAATAGCTAGCACAGCAGTAAACACAGGAACCTTGCAGGAGCTAAGGAACCAGTATAAACAGGCAAGGAGGAACAGGAAAGGGAGGTTTATATATGCAGGCTGAGAGGTGGAGCACAGGTGCAGAGGTGTCAGGTATCAGATTCTGGAATGTTCCGTAGTTTAGCAGCAGCAATCCCGGTGGACAAGTATAGGTACTTTAGGCTAGAACAAGACATTGTGAGTGGCAGCAGTCCCGGTGGCCAAGCATGGGTACAGCAGGCTAGAGAATATGACATTACTCCCCCCTCCCAAGAGCGTTCTCCGGACGATCCTTGCTAGCCTTGTCTGGATATCATCGGTGGAAAGCTTTGACTAGTCGCGGAGCATGTACAAAAATTTTGGATTCCCAAGACCTCTCCTCTGGGCCACAGCCCCCCCAGTGAAGCAGGTACTGTAGTTTCCCTTGGTGTAACCTGGAATCCAAAATTCTTTCCACAATGAATTCCTCTTCGTTATCCACGAGGATGGGTTCAGGGGGAGGAAGTCTCCGTCCAGGAAACGGGTTCTCACGGAAAGGTTTCAGCAGAGAAGAATGAAACACAGGGTGTATTTTGATGGTCTCAGGAAGCTCTAATCTGAAGGACACTGGATTTATTAGTGCCTAGATGCAAAATGGCCCGATGTATTTTTGGCCCAATTTAATGGTTGGAACCTTTAGACGTAGATTTTTTGTAGAAAGCCAAACTTTATCCCCGACTTCAAATTCTGCTGCTCTTTTGTACTTTACTTGAGTCTCACGAAGTGTCTCTTTGAGGGTCTCCTGGATGTCTCGCAGAGTCAGTTTCTCTGTAACTGCCGGAATGGGGCCCGAAGATGGAAAACGAGGAATAAAGGTTGGATGAAATCCATAATTTGAGAAAAAGGGTCTCTTCTGAGTCGATGAATGATGTGTATGAAAACTCAGCTAATGGTAGGAAATCAATCCAGTCATCCTGGAGATGACAAACAAAAGATCGTAAATATTGTTCCAAAGTCTGATTGGTCCTTTCTGTCTGGCCATTGGATTGTGGATGATAGCCAGACGATAAATTTAAACGAATTCCTAGAGAGGAACAGAAGGTCCTCCAAAAATTTGAAATGAATTGTACCCCTGTATCGGATATGATCTCATCAGGAGCCCCGTGAAGCTGAAACACCTCTTTCACAATCAACTTGGCTGTCTGGTCTGCAGAAAGAAGATTCTGTGCTGCAATGAAGTGAGCCATCTTTGTAATTCGATCCACCACTACCAGGATGGTATTATGTCCATTTGATCGGGGCAGGTCAACAATAAAATCCATTGATATGGACCCCCAAGGATGAGTTGGAACCGGAAGACGCTGCAGTAAACCCACAGGTGATGCTCGAGGAGTCTTGGTCCTAGCACAAGTCTCACAGGAGAGGACATAGTCTTTAACATCTTGTGCTAATTTAGGCCACCAAAAAGAGCGAGACAACAGTTCCTGTGTCTTGAGGACACCTGGGTGACCAGCGGGTCGGGAGTCGTGCATTAATTGGAGCACCTCTAATCTTACCTCCTTAGGGACGAACGGACGATCCTTACAGTTCCAGAGACCATCACATAGAAATAGTTCTGCTTCCGGAAGAGGGTTTTTAAGAAAAGTGTCATTTTAGTAGGCTCCCTTTATTCATGTGAGGATATCGGCAGAGAATGTGACGCCCAAAAAAATTCTTTTTGGAAGAATAGTTTCTTCTTGCTCTCTGTCTGAACTAGGATTAGGAAAGGACCATGACAAGGCATCGGCTTTCCCATTCTTGGAGCCAGGGCGGTATGAGATGTGGAACTGAAATCTTGCAAAGAAGAGAGCCCATCTGGCTTGTCGCGCAGACAGTCTCTTTGCGGATCGAATTAATTCTAAGTTCCTGTGATCCGTAAAGACCGTAATTGGATGATTGACCCCCTCCAATAGATGTCTCCACTCATAGAATGCAGCTTTTATAGCCAAGAGTTCTTTGTTTCCGATGTCATAATTTCGTTCAGCTTTTTGACATTTGGTATGACTATAAGGCACATGGATGAAGGAGCATCTTGGGTCCAATTCTTTGTGACAGAATGGCACCAACAGCGGAGTCGGATGCATCCACTTCCAAGATGAATGGTAATTCTAGATTTGGATGGATGAGGATAGGGGCAGATGTGAAGAGTGACTTCAATTGTTCGAATGCCGCATCCGCTTTAGGAGACCATTTGAAGGGGAATTATTTCCGTGTGAGTTGGGTGATTGGGGCAATAATGCCAGAGAAATTTTTAATAAAACGTCTATAGAAATTGGCAAAACCCACAAATCTCTGAATGTCCTTTTCATTTCGAGGGATTGGCCATTCCACCACGGCTTGAATCTTGCCTGGGTCCATACTCAAACCCTCGGGAGAGATGATGTAACCGAGAAATTGCATGCTGGTCTTTTCAAATTCGCATTTTTCTAACTTGATGTACAATTTGTAATTACGGAGACGCTCAAGGACAATTCGGACATGTCTCTGATGATCCATGAAGTTATCTGAGAAGACAAGGATGTCATCCAGGTATGCCACTACAAATTGGTCCAATAACTCTCGGAGGACATCATTAATTAAATGCTGGAAGGTAGCAGGGGCATTACAGAGTCCAAAAGGCATCACCAGATATTCATAGTGCAAATAACGGGTTCGGAAGGCTTTTTTCCATTCGTCACCGGGTCAAATGCGGACCAAATTATACGCTCCTCTGAGATCTAATTTGGTAAATATTTTGGCTGACCGAATTCTTTCCAAAAGTTCAGGAATCAGAGGTAATGGGTACCTGTTCTTCACCGTAATCTTATTTAGTTCCCGATAGTCAATGCAGGGGCGTAGAGAACCGTCTTTCTTTCCCACGAAGAAGAGCGCAGCGCCTGCTGGAGAAGTAGAGGGTCGGATAAAACCCTTTGATAGGTTCTCCTGTAGGTAGTCATTGAGGACCTTTAATTCCGGTTCTGAGAGGAAATAGATTCTTCCAAACAGAATGGCAGCACCCGGTAATAATTCAATGGGACAATCATATGAGCGATGTGGGGGAAGCGTATCTGCGTTCTTCTTGTCACACACATCTAAAAACTCAGAGTAAGGAGCCGGCAGAAGATTTTCTTGAGACGAGGAAATCTTATGTATTCCTACACTCTCTGGTATAGGAGTTTTAGGTAGACAGGCTAGCTGACAGTGCTCCGAGGGAAACGTGAGGGTCTTTGTCTTCCAGTCAATTAGTGGGTTATGGATCATAAGCCATGGAATTCCCAGAATCACTGGAAACAAAGGTGATGGAATGAGACCAAAAGAAATCTTCTCCTGGTGATTGGGCTCCATGATTAGTGTTAAGTTACTGATTTCATGGGTAACAGATCCAGAGCTCAAGGGAGAACCGTCAACGACTTCCATCCTTTCTGGCGATTCCTTGGCTACAAATGATACCAAATTGTTCTTGGCGAATTCTATGTCCATAAAATTCCCTGCCGCCCCTGAGTCGACCATTACTGTGGTTGAAAAACTATGTGTTCCTTCCTCGATTATAATAGGAACCAGGAGGTGAGGGTGTAGCGAAGGAGGGTTATATTTCCCTTGAGAAGCAGAGAAAACAGTCTTTGAAATAGCGTGCAGCTGATTTCTCCTAGGGCTCTGGAAAGAAGACCGCCTGGACTTGTTTGGGCAATCAGCGAGATAGTGCCCATCATTTCCGCAATATAAACAGAGATCTTCTGTTCGGCGTCTATTCCTTTCCCCGGTTGAGATGGGTCCCCGCAGTGTATTTACTTGCATCGGCTCCTCCTCAGTCTCCCTGGAACGTCTTGGGGTACTGACATCTCCAAACCCGGGGTTGCTTGGCATGAACCCCTGTCTCTCCAATCGTCTTTCTGTAAGCCTGCGATCAATTTGGATGCATAAACGGACAAAGTCCTGAAATCTCTCTGGGGGCTCCACCCGGGCAAGTTCGTCTTTAACTTGCTCCGAGAGACCCTGCCGAAAATGATATTTCTGCGCGGCCTCATTCCAATCAGTATTGTTAACCCATCTGCGGAATTCAGCTGCGTATTCAGCTGCCGAGCGTCTTCCTTGACGAAGATTGTTCAGAGTTGCCTCAGCATGGCTTCGATGAACTCCTCCAGGTCCCGTAGTAGTGGGCTATCTTGTTCTAACATAGGGGAGACCCAAGCAAGGGCCTCATCCTTGAGCAGGGTTATGATCAGTCCAACCTCGGCTTCTTCGGTATGATAAATGATGGGCTGAAGCTTGAACACAAGTCTGCATTGATTAAGGAAATTCCGGAAGGGATATACGGGGTGCGGTTTGCACAGGCACAGTTTTTTGACCAGACAAGGTGATTAAGGCACGTAGTTCACGGTTTTCAGCTTCTGCGGTGGCGGCTTTTTCTTCCAAGCGGCCAAGACGATTAAACAAGTGTCTTTGTTGTTCCTGGTAACCAACCATGATATGTTGTAAGTCATGGAGTGTCTGAGCCTGAGCTGGGTCTGTTCCAGCGGAATCCATGGTAGGGCCTGTTTATTCTGTCAAGGATTGGACTTCGGCTGAAGTGGATCCCAGTGGCAGGAACAGCAGGGAGCGAAGTAGGTGTCACAAGCAGAGATCAGAGGCAGGCGGCAGGTAGCGAAGTCAGGAAACAAGCAGGGGTCCGAGGCAGGCGGCAGGTAGCGAAGTCAGGAAACAAGCAGAGGTCGGCAACGAGGAAACTGGAACAGGATGATAGCAATAGCTAGCACAGCAGTAAACACAGGAACCTTGCAGGAGCTAAGGAACCAGTATAAACAGGCAAGGAGGAACAGGAAAGGGAGGTTTATATATGCAGGCTGAGAGGTGGAGCACAGGTGCAGAGGTGTCAGGTATCAGGGTCTGGAATGTTCCTTAGTTTAGCAGCAGCAATCCCGGTGGACAAGTATAGGTACTGCAGGCTAGAACAAGACATTGAGAGTGGCAGCAGTCCCGGTGGCCAAGCATGGGTACAGCAGGCTAGAGAATATGACACTGTCTCAGCATCTATCTGTACATCATAGTTGCACTTGTTCATCTTTCGCACTACCGGATACGGTCCCGACCAGGCAGCCATTATTTTGTTCTCCCGAATGGGCTTGAGAACAAGTACCTGCTGTCCTGGGATGAACTCTCTGCTACGGGCATGCTGATCATACCAAGTCTTCTGCTTGGTCTGAGCAGCCCTAAGGTTGTCCTGTGCCAACCCCATGAGCATCTCTAACCGGTCTCTGAGATCTATCACATACTGAAGCACAGAAGCATCAGTAGTGGTAGTCTCCCTTTCCCATCCCTCGCGGAATAGGTCCAGAGGTCCCCGTACACTGCGACCAAAGGGAGAGAAGCCTGTAGATTCTTGCGGTACCTCTCGGTATGCAAACAGCAAGTGCTGCAGGGGAATCTCCCAGTCTTTTCCCTCTGCCTCTATAAATGTTCGCAGCATCTGCTTCAGGGTACCATTGAACCTTTAACGTAGTCCGTTGGTTTGGGGGTGGTAAGTGGTCGTGCGCTGGTGCTTCACCCCACACGCATCCCAGAGACAATGGAGCAATTCACTCATGAACTGCGACACCTGATCGGTTAGGATCTCACTAGGGAAATCTACCCTAGAAAAAATGGCTAACAGAGCTTTAGCTACTGCCCTAGCACCAATACTGACAAGCGCTACCGCCTCAGGGTACCGGGTGGCAAAATCCACCATCGTAAGAATGTAGCGCTTTCCTGACCAGCTGGGAACCATGAGGGGTCCCACGAGGTCCATAGATACCCGCTGAAAGGGTTCCCCTATTTCCGGTAATGGGTTCAGGGGTGCCATCACACGGTCACCCACCTTACCTACTTGCTGGCAGGTGTCACAGGATCGGCAGAACTCTGCCACCTCACTGGATGCCCCCGGCCAGTAGTAATGCTGCAACAGCCGGGCTCGCGTCCTAGCGACCCCCTGATGCCCCACTAGTGGAATGGAGTGGGCTACCCGCAACAACTGCTGCCTATACTCCTGGGTACCACTAGCTGTCTCTTCCCCGTCCATACCTCATCTAACCCAGGTGGTCCCTTGCTCTCTATACAGGAGCCCGCAGTGCCACAAGAAGTAATCAGACCCCTTGCTTGGCTTAGACTCGGACGCCTGCAGTCTCATGCCATCCAAGCTGGGATCAGATCGCACCGCATCCCTAAACTGGAAACCTAACTCTGGCCACCCCCCGATCACATCTGAGTCAGGGGGACAGGGAACAGGTACAGGGAACAGTAACAATGCAAAAAAGAAGCCGGGCGCTTACCTTGAATTAATGGGTCAGGTTGGATATTTTAAATAAATCACTAGTTCAAACCAACACTGTGGGATCTCTCAAAATGGTGTACAGTACTTGGTGTAAATCCCTCTGCTGCAACCCCAGAAGGGGATATCCAAAGCCCTTGGTAGAATGTGGAATGGGAGAAATAGGGGGAGCAAACGACGACAAAAATGAAGTGAAAAAGCTTAACAAGGGGCCAAAAAAGCCTCTAAGGTGGACATGGGATGGGATGATAATAATAAAATACTCACACGGCCCTGTGTGAGTAAAGGTGCATAAGGGTATCTTGTATGGTGGAACCTGACCCTCCCAGGTAAATGGTCAGATTGGGGATGAGGATGAATATCAATAATAACATATGGCAATAACCATATAATACTTACACAGCCCTGTGTAAGCACAGATGTGGAAAGGTTTCTGTGGGGTACATGAGGTTAACCCATCCAATTTGATTACAGGAGCAGGGCACAAATAATGGCTGGCAGGCAGGGTGTCACATGAGGATTCCCCTTCGCAGTGCTCACATAAGAGCTCCTTCCCTCCCGGTTCAGCAAACAGGGGTAAGTGAGGCAAGATATCAGCAGGTGGTCAGCAGTGGTGTATAAAAAATGCGTTTATTACACAATAAAATACATCCACAAGAGCATCCACAAAAGCACTCACATAAATTAAAACTCCCTGGCACCACCACCGTTGCTGTGGTCACGAATCGCTTCACAAGCAACCTGCTCTCCGCGTCTGGAGTGAGGAAAGATGGTAACTCCTATCCAGCTCGGCTGTCACTGCGACTGCTTCCACTAGCTACGGAAGCCTCCGTGGTCCAAAAACATACAATGATTTAGAGCAACACGTTTCGCCGTGAAAACGGCTTCCTCAGGGTCAAAAAATATGGTTGACGGGGTCCTGACAGTTTATATAGACCCTTGATGTTGCTTGTTAATGATAATTAATTGAGATTTGTTACATATAATCATCCTAATTGCACTTAAGTCACAGTGATATTCATGCTGCCTAACCAGTACACAGAGGGGCTGCTTTCAACTGTGATAGACACTCTAGAGTAAAATCTTACTAATTCGTATTGTAATTACTCAGCACATTAATCTACTCCCATCATACTGATGGTTCTAATATAATCACCTTCAGGATACATTTCCAATTCTATACTGAAGCTCATATAGTAAAAGTCTTCCATTTGTTAGGTTGTTAATCCGCTTCCAGATCTACATTGATTCTAAACAACATCAAAACTACTCTTAAAATATTCAGACCTATAAAAATGCATTCTTTTAGTATTCCAAAATTGATGCATAACTCTTTCCCAAATAAGATTACTAATCTAACAATTAAGACATAATAGTGCTAACAATCATTAGAACTAAACTAACTTTAAAATTTGTTTTAATTGCGTCTAAAAAGTTATAAAACGACGATAAAGCTAAAAACATAAAGCTAAAAACATATACACTACCGACACACTTTATTGAAGTGTGGTCGGTACCGCAAGCCGGGAAATCTCCCGGCTTGCTAGTGGCCGCCCCTCGGCGTGCCGCGCGTCATAGACGCGCGGTCACGCGTCATCGGGAGCGTGCGCCCCCTGCACGCGTGTCCAGGGGCTCCCCGAGGGAGCCCTGGTGTCCCGCGATCGCGGGACAGCGGCAGGGGGTTCCGGGGGACCCGGCGGACCCGGCAGCGGTAGGGAGAGCGCCCCGATCGGAGGGCGCTCTTCCGCTGCTTCGGCGCGCGCCCGTCACACTCGGGCGCGCGCCAGGCTACTGCTGCGGCACAGAACGGGCAAATGCTCGAATAAACTGTGCCGCAGCAGTACATTCTTTATACATAACCATAACACACAGATACAATCAAAAGCTATTAATGTTCGAATTGGTATTTCTCCATGTATCTAGAATAAAAGGAGGGGGTGATAAAAAGAAAAGATTTAGTACTATGTATAATAGTATTCCTAAAATCATTGTTTTATACATAGGGACAGATACTAATCCTAAAAAGAAGAAATGGCCCAAGTAGAAATGTATATATGCATATTGTCCTACTCTTATTTACACAAAAGCAACAATATCTAGATCAACATTCAGACCGTGTGGAGTTAGGGTTTTTAACTGGTAGATCCAGAACGTCTCCCTTTGCCAGAGACGTCTGAGTCTATCACCCCCTCTCCAGCTCTCTGAATCCAGTTCTACTCCTCTGTATAATAAACCTGAGGGTTTACCTCCATGGACTTGACTAAAGTGCATGGGGACACTATGAGTTGTCAGTTTCCTCCTGATGTTGCCTATGTGTTCCAGTATGCGGACCTTTAGACTTCTTGAGGTCCGGCCCACATACTGGAGACCACACGGGCATTCCAGCAAATATACGACAAAAGTCAATTTGCAGTTGATAAATTGTTTTGTTTTAAAAACTTTCTTAGTTATGGAGGAACTGAAATTCAATTTTTCTCTTGATGCATGCTTGCAGGCCTTGCAGTTGAAACAGTTAAAGAAACCTTCTGGTTTAGGCAACCAGTTGGTACTTGATACTACAGTCTCCTTCCTATACACACTTGGAACTTGTTGCATTTTGATATTGTCAGCCCGTTTAAAGATCACTCGTGGGGCTTCTGGTAGGTAGTCCCGTAATACTATATCCTTACGTAGAATATGCCAATGTTTCTTTAAAATATTGCTTATTCTGTGCGCTTCGCGGTTATAGCGTGTAATAAAAGGTACTATAAATTCCGTGTTCTCAGTTCTAGGTTTAGGCTTCATGAGTTCTTCCCTCGTTTGCTCCAATGTTCTCGATAAAGCTTTCTCAATGATTTCCGGTTGGTAATCGCGCTCCCTAAACTTTGCTTTAAAAATATCAGCTTGCTCACTGAACACCTCCACCTCTGTACAATTCCGCCTAATCCGACGGAGTTGGCCATAAGTTATATTCCTTAGCCATCTCTGATGGTGGCAGCTGTTTCATGGGTGAGGGTGGGTATCGGGCCTGTGTGGCTTAACCCCTTAATCACCTTTGCGGTTATTATCTGATAAGGTGTTTAAGGGGTTAATTGATATCTGAATGTAATTGCAATGTATTGGCTTTTGATTTTTGTTTACTTGGTTGTAGGGCAGTATGCTTTTGATAACCCTTCTACATTTATTTGTACTGTATATTGGTTTATCATGGGTGTGTATATAACGTGTGTGTATATATATATATATATATATATATATATATATATATATATATATATATATATATATACTGTATATATCTCTCTCTCTTTCTCTCTGTCTCTCTGTATATATATACAGTATATATATATATATAGTTGCATGATGAAGCCACAGTAAAAATTCATGGGTGAAGGGTGGGTATCGGGCCTGTGTGGCTTAACCCCTTAATCACCTTTGCGGTTATTATCTGATAAGGTGTTTAAGGGGTTAATTGATATCTGAATGTAATTGCAATGTATTGGCTTTGTATTTGCTATGTATGTTGTGGACAAGACAAGGATTTTGCTGGCAACGGACACTTCGTATTGATGAGGTCAGTAGTACTTTATTTATTTGTATATGCTAGTTAATGTTTTTAATAATGGGCAATTAATCTATTATCCATATCTGGATAATAGTTATTTTGCACATTATTGTACTGTAGGTGTTGGGGGGGAGGGTGTATGTATTGAATGTATAGGCCAGGTTTATTTTTTTTACATTCAGGGTTTGATTCCGTGGTTTTGCGTGGGGCCTCTGGAGACCACCTGTGGGTATCCTCGGGTATCCCAAGGGTATCAGGCTGGTGGTTCCACGGGTGACACATGCGGGGATGATGATGTGTGGTCCCACTTCTGTGGGGGCACCGCGGACCCGTAGTCTGCGGGGATGACGATGTGTGGTCCCAATTCTGTGGGGGCACCGCCGACCCGTAGGTGCGGGGATGATGATGTGTGGTCCCACTTCTGTGGGGGCACCGCGGACCCGTAGTGAGCACCCGTGAGTTCCCCAGACCCCTGAGGGAACCACCCGAGGCCCCGCAGATACCTGTGGGTTTGACCCGGGGCTCCCAGACATCCTTGGGCCTACCGTGGAGACCCAATTGTGGCCCACGGTGACCCAAGGAGACCACCTGGGTGCCATGGTGCTGGCTGGATCCACCAGCAGGCCTCCAGAACCTGTGTAAAAAGGGCTGCTGGTAAACTGTAGGTCTGTCCAGGTGCCCTGCCAGCCCACCGGGGACTAGCGTGGGGCTGCGTTATGAACCCTGTATGTAAAAGGATAAATCTTGTATTTATGGGGGGGCACAGGGGGTGGGTAATGTATTTAATAAATATAATGCTGTTTATTGTGGGTCATTGTACTGTTTTTATTGTGGGTACTGGGGGTGGGGTGTTTCCCCAACGGTATGTGGGTAGGCCTCCCTTGTGGGTACTGACTGGGTGGTTAGGCCTCACGGGGGGGGTTAGTGTGGGAGGGTATGTAGGCATCCCGAGTGGTGGGTGAGGGTGGGTTAACCCCTTCATGACTGTAGCGGTTAATAACCGCTATGGTGATTAAGGGGTTAGGGGACATTACTTTGTATGTTTTAATTTTTGTGTCTGTTTTGCAGAAGCAGAGGGGCCATGGCCAGGATGGGGGGGGTAACGGTATGTGGGTAGGGGGTGAGGGTGGTTAGACCTCACAGTATGCACATTGGGTCCCCCCCCTCCCCACATTTACATACACTGCACTGACAGCAGGGAGGGAGATTTACTGGTAACAGAAACATCTCTCTGCCTTCAGTGTAATCTGTTTAAAGCCCCCTCCCCCCTAATGT
Organism: Ascaphus truei; assembly: GCF_040206685.1. Lineage (NCBI taxonomy): Eukaryota > Metazoa > Chordata > Amphibia > Anura > Ascaphidae > Ascaphus > Ascaphus truei. Next base: position 228,031,322 of record NC_134486.1, on the reverse strand, counting down.
GTGTTTCTGTAAAATCTCTCTCCCTTCAGTGTAATCTGTTTAACAGAAACATTAGGGGGGAGGAGGCTTTAGGCCTTTACATCTCTCTCCCTTCAGTGTAATCTGTTTAACAGAAACATTAGGGGGGAGGGGGCTTTAGGCCTTTACATCTCTCTGCCTTCAGTGTAATCTGTTTAACAGAAATATTAGGGGGGGGGGTTTAAACAGATTACACTGATGGCAGGGAGATACAGGGAATGTACTGTATTGTTCATCATGTACATTGCAATGCTGTGTATAATGTATAAGGTGTTTTACAATTAGATAGATGTAAGGGTTAGCTTTGGTTTTAAATTGTGTTTTCTGGTTGGTACTTACAGTATTTATTGATTTTTGTTTACTTGATTGGTTAAAATAGTTGACTTGTTTGGAAGTGTTTGTATTTACTGGTAGAGTAGCTTGCAATTATATTGTTAACATTCATTTGCAGAATGTATATGGTGCATAGATTATGTTTTATATTGTAAAATCAGTTAGGATTATTAAATGGATTATTATTATTGTCTGTATAGAGAAGCGTTATCTGTAGGACAGTAAGATTTTGATAACCATTCTACATGTATTTGTATATTGGTTCATCATGTGTGTATATATACTGTATATATATCTATATATAATCTATATATAATCTATATATAATCTATATATAATCTATATATAATCTATATATAATCTATATATCTATATCAACCATAATACCGAGTTAAGTTATGGTGAGTAAAAAAAGTGACAAAAACCCTCCACAGGAAAGCAAATATGCAAATATAACTGTATGCTCATCTGCATGTCTTAGGCAGGTCTGCAACCCCGCCTTTCCCCATTATCACCCAGCATACAGCACTTCCACTGCAGCAAGGGATTCTGGGAAATGACATGCAAATGAGCACACAGTGTCACTTTTTGCCTCAATAACCATTTTTAACATGGTTCCCTATAGGCTTAAGCTTGCTGCATGGTCACAGCTTTGAGCACAGCCAGGGTTAAGGTGCATACCCAGAACATCACCCACAGACAGCTGTTTCGACCTTGATGGGTCTCATCAGTGTGGGGTTGATTTTACTGGGAATGCAAGAGAGGCTATGGGATAGGCTAAACCATAATACTGAGTTAAGTTATGGTGAGTAAAAAAAGTGACAAAAACCCTCCACAGGAAAGCAAATATGCAAATATAACTGTATGCTCATCTGCATGTCTTAGGCAGGTCTGCAACCCCGCCTTTCCCCATTATCACCCAGCATACAGCACTTCCACTGCAGCAAGGGATTCTGGGAAATGACATGCAAATGAGCACACAGTGTCACTTTTTGCCTCAATAACCATTTTTAACATGGTTCCCTATAGGCTTAAGCTTGCTGCATGGTCACAGCTTTGAGCACAGCCAGGGTTAAGGTGCATACCCAGAACACCACCCACAGACAGCTGTTTCGACCTTGATGGGTCTCATCAGTGTGGGGTTGATTTTACTGGGAATGCAAGAGAGGCTATGGGATAGGCTAAACCATAATACCGAGTTAAGTTATGGTGAGTAAAAAAAGTGACAAAAACCCTCCACAGGAAAGCAAATATGCAAATATAACTGTATGCTCATCTGCATGTCTTAGGCAGGTCTGCAACCCCGCCTTTCCCCATTATCACCCAGCATACAGCACTTCCACTGCAGCAAGGGATTCTGGGAAATGACATGCAAATGAGCACACAGTGTCACTTTTTGCCTCAATAACCATTTTTAACATGGTTCCCTATAGACTTAAGCTTGCTGCATGGTCACAGCTTTGAGCACAGCCAGGGTAAAGGTGCATACCCAGAAAACCACCCACAGACAGCTGTTTCGACCTTGATGGGTCTCATCAGTGTGGGGTTGATTTTACTGGGAATGCAAGAGAGGCTATGGGATAGGCTAAACCATAATACCGAGTTAAGTTATGGTGAGTAAAGAAAAGTGACAAAAACCCTCCACAGGAAAGCAAATATGCAAATATAGCTGTATGCTCATCTGCATGTCTTAGGCAGGTCTGCAACCCTGGCTGTGCTCAAAGCTGTGACCATGCAGCAAGCTTAAGCCTATAGGGAACCATGTTAAAAATGGTTATTGAGGCAAAAACTGACACTGTGTGCTCATTTGCATGTCATTTAAACCAACGCGGTTCAGCTCCGGAGACCCCCTGCAAATCTACACTATCAATAAAAATGTATTTCAAATGTATTTATTGTCATGTATTTATTTATTTATTTAGATTTATTTATTTTTTGGCGGCTGCTCTGTGTGTGTATTTTTTTTATTGTGGGTAGCGGGGGTGGGTGAATGGGGTATTAGCCCCAACGGTGCTTGTTTAGGGCTTGCGGGGGGGGTAGCGGGAGGGCTTAACCCCTTCATGACCGTAGCGGTATTAACTGCTACGGTCGTGAAGGGGTTAAGTGCACCCGCAACCCCCCGCAAGTCCTAAACTCACACCAAGGGCCAAATACCCCCCTCACCCATCCCCACTACACACAATAAAGCGGGCACGGTGGGTTAACCCCTTCATTGCCTTAGCAGCTATCCGCTATGGTAATGAAGCAGCATTTCTGTATTTTTTATAATATTGAGCAGGAGCAGGGGGGGTCCCTGAGCATTAATTTCTGGCTCAGGGAACCCCCTGCTCACTGTACAATATTATTAAAATACAGAAATGCTGCTTCTTTACCATAGCGCATAGCCGCTAAGGTAAAGAACGAGTGTTTATTTATACTGTATACTGTATGTGTTTTATTTATACTGTACATGTGCAGAGGGTCTCCAGAGCAGAACCACACTGGTTTCAGGTCTGGGGACCCCCTGCTCCCCGAGATACAGGCCACTTTAGGGGGTGCCGGTATCCCTCTGCTCTGCTTGGTTTACAGGCCGCGATCACGTGGTCGGGCCCTTTAAACCAAGCAGAGGGATACCGGCACCCCCTAAAGGGGGCTGTATCTCGGGGAGCAGGGGGTCCCCAGACCTGAAACCAACGCGGTTAAGCTCCGGAGACCCCCTGCACATCTACACTATCAATAAAAATCTATTTCAAATGTATTTATTGTCATTTATTTATTTATTTATTTAGATTTATTTATTTATTTTTTGGCGGCTGCTGTGTGTGTGTATTTTTTTTATTGTGGGTAGCGGGGGTGGGTGAATGGGGTATTAGCCCCAACGGTGCTTGTTTAGGGCTTGCGGGGCGGTAGCGGGAGGGCTTAACCCCTTCATGACCGTAGCGGTATTAACTGCTACGGTCGTGAAGGGATTAAATGCACCCGCAACCCCCCCGCAAGTCCTAAACTCACACCAAGGGCCAAATACCCCCCTCACCCATCCCCACTACACACAATAAATCGGGCACGGTGGGTTAACCCCTTCATTGCCTTAGCGGCTATCCGCTATTGTAATGAAGCAGCATTTCTGTATTTTTAATAATATTGAGCAGGAGCAGAGGGGGTCCCTGAGCATTAATTTCTGGCTCAGGGAACCCCCTGCTCACTGTACAATATTATTAAAATACAGAAATGCTGCTTCTTTACCATAGCGCATAGCCGCTAAGGTAAAGAACGAGTGTTTATTTATACTGTATACTGTATGTGTTTTATTGATACTGTACATGTGCAGAGGGTCTCCAGAGCAGAACCGCACTAGTTTCAGGTCTGGGGACCCCCTGCCCCCCGAGATACAGGCCCCTTTAGGGGGTGCCGGTATCCCTCTGCTCTGCTTGGTTTACAGGCCGCGATCACGTGATCGGGACCTTTAAACCAAGCAGAGGGATACCGGCACCTCATAAAGGGGGCTGTATCTCGGGGAGCAGGGGGTCCCCAGACCTGAAACCAACGCGGTTCAGCTCCGGAGACCCCCTGAACATCTACACTATCAATAAAAATGTATTTAAAATAATTTTTAATGTGCCGATGTTTGCGCAGAGAGAGAGCAGCGGATCTCTCTCTGCTGCAAACACATCTCGCCCCCGCCGCCCATACAGTAGTATCATTTATGTATGTGCATATACAGTACTGTATGTGTACAGTACTGTATGTTAGGGCTTATAGGGGTTGTTGTTATACAGTATATATATATATATATATATATATATATATATATATATATATACTGTGTATATACAGTACTGTATATATATATATACTGCTTACAATTCATGAATTTATGCCATCTGGTGGATACGCAAAGCATTGCAGCCTATTAAATCCTGATCATTATCATTTAACAGATCAGGCCCCCGTCAGCCAGGCATGAACCGTGGCTGGGAAGGCAAACGCAACGCGGCTTGTCAGAGGTGAGGAGCGGCGCATTCCAGGTATCTGCCAGGTACAAACTGGGCATTTGCTCGAATAAAGTGTGTCGCAGCAGTACTTGCATCAACCTCCTTGAAATATGTCTTGGTTTTTATGATGTTGTTCTCGGTATATATTGTCAAATCAAGGAAGTTGATGCTTGTTGGACTACTTTCAGACGTCAAAATCAAGTTTACCCGATTATTGTTGATGTGACTCAAAAAAAGGTCCAAATCATCTTTACTCCCACGTCAAATGACATAATCGATGTACCTCTTCCATAGGACTAGGTTTGCTCCAAAGGGGTTACCCGACCAGATGTTACTCTCTTCCCAATGCGCCATAAAAATATTGGCGTAACTTGGAGCAAACCTAGTCCCCATTGCTGTGCCACATTTTTGTAAAAACATGGAACCATCAAACCAGAAGAAGTTATGTTTCAGGATAAACTCGATCCCATCCATCAGAAATATTTTCTGCTCATGTGGGATCGATAAATTCCCCTCCAAAGCGTCTCTCACTGCCTCACAGCCATCCTCATATCTGATTGAGGTATACAGTGATGTCACATCACAGGTTACCAATAAAAACTCTTCCTGCCACTGGACTTCTGATAAAATACCTAGAATCTGTAGAGTATCTCTTAAATATGATTTTGCAGTGGTGGCCTATTTTTGTAGTTACAGTTGTACATATTCCGAAAAGTTTTGGGTTAGCAACCCAATACCAGAGATAATCGGTCTCCCTGGAGGTCTGAAGCGATCTTTATGGATCTTGGGCAAGAAGTAGAACACTGCTTTTACTGGTTGGGATTTTAGCAGGTAAGTGTATTCCTTCTCGCCCAAGATCCCTACATCCTTAGCCCCATTTAATATACTCAGCAACTCCTCTTGGTATATTTTGGAAGGGTCCTGCTCAAATTTTTCGTAAGTTATTTCATCATTTAAGATACGCTGAGATTCTGTAAGGTAGTAACTTGTATCAATTATTACCACCCCTCCTCCTTTATCGGCAGGTTTTATAGTGATGCTGTTGTCTTCTGAAAGTGTTTTTAAAGCTTCCCTCTCTTCCTATTTCAAGTTGTCATGGTACCTATATTTCTTATTAGCCAGTTTTTCAAAGTCATCCATGACAAGTTGGTTAAAGACTTCCAAAAACTGTCCCTTACAGTGACTGGGGTAGAAGTTAGACCTATTTTTCAAATTGGAGTGGACAAATCTATCAGGTATAATCTGATTGTTCTCTACTTCCGGGTCAACCTGTGAATACTGCCCTGTCTTTTGAATTACAGTATTTTTATTTAGAAAAAAGTGCTTAACAGTTAATTGACGTAAATATTTCTGCGCGTCCACAAACAGATCGAAACCGCTTGGACCACGAGATGGTGCAAAATTTAGTCCTTTCGCTAAAACTTTCTCCTGTGCTTCATTTAAAACTTTTGAACTTAGGTTAAAAATACTGCTCAGTGCATTGGCCTTTTGCTCCCGGCGTTTCCTTCCTCCCCTTTTCCCTCTCTGCTTCTTTTTTCCCTTTCCCCTCCGCTGTTCCTGATATCCCGGGATAGTCTAGGCACGAGAACTTGTTCTGCGTTACAATTGGTGACTTCGATGCCTGGTCTAAAAAAGAGACCCCAATCTTATTCCTATCAACTCGTTCCCAGATAGGGCTTCTCTGGGGGCATGATCACTTCTCATATCTCTATAGTCCCCCCGCTCTCTCCTGCCTTCATACCTCTCCCTTGATCTCTTCTCTCTGGACCTCCTTGGAGATCTCTCTCGACTTGGTGATCGTTCCCATCTTGGTGATCTCTTCCGTCTGTCTCGCCATTCGTTCCTTTGATATCTATTGTCCCTTGAGTAATAGTGTGAGTCATAATCCCCTCTCCTACTATGATACGTAGGATATCTCTGTTCCGCCCCCCTTACATGATCTCTATCGTGTCGTGCAAAACTCTCAGACTGATGGCTAGTGCTGGGGTGGGGGTCTCTACCTTTATCTATATTTTGTTGTTGTGGTTTTGGTCCTTTTCCATTCATATTCCCTTTCCTTTCAACTTCTTCTGTTTTTTTGGGAGGTGGAATATGTGTGGTTTTAGTTGGACTCTTTCTGCTGTCTGGGAGACTAAGCGATGTTCCTTTCTTTCCCCGATGTGGAATTGCTCCTATCTCTATTCTTCTGATCTCTCGTTACAGATGTATCCCATTTTCTCTGCTTCCCATCCCTATAGTCTTCCTCGTCCCTTACAAATTTTTTATTCTTATTAATGAGGATATTCCTCTCTAGGGTGTCTAATTCCTCCGAAAGTTTCTTATTCAATGTATTGAAGGAGGGGCACTCCATAAGTGGTTCAAGCATGGCTCTGATCTGGTTAATCTCCAGATCCAAATTCTGTAAAGTTATGTCATGATGCGATATTAGCAAATTCATTAAGTCTATACTGCATGTGTCTAAAAAAAATTCCCACATGCAATTGTACTCAATGTCCACCAAATCGAAAGATGTTGGTTTGAATACTCTAAGGCCCCTGGGTATCCTCGAGACCTTAAGGCATTCTTCTTCTAGAATACGCAATTCTTTTTTCATTGCCTTATTTGTGCCCTGCTCCTGGAGTCAACTTGGATGGGTTAACCTCATGTATCCCACAGAAACCTTTCCACATCTGTGCTTACACAGGGCCGTGTAAGTATTATATGGTTATTGCCATATGTTATTATTGATATTCATCCTCATCCCCAATCTGACCATTTACCTGGGAGGGTCAGGTTCCACCATACAAGATACCCTTATGCACCTTTACTCACACAGGGCCGTGTGAGTATTTTATTATTATCATCCCATCCCATGTCCACCTTAGAGGCTTTTTTGGCCCCTTGTTAAGCTTTTTCACTTCATTTTTGTCGTCATTTGTGTGTATGCTCTAATCCTTTGCTCCCCCTATTTCTCCCATTCCACAGGGAACAGTAAGTCAGTGTCAGAAAGCGACTGAGTCTGGCTTACCTGTCTGGTCTCCACAGAGACTACTGGAACTGTAGGTCCCAAATGCAGGGGGATAGGGGCTGGTTCTGCTGCGATCCTTGCTGACTGGCTCCTGGTGATCGCTGCAACAGGCGCCAGCTCAGTTGTAAAATCACAGGTAACGTGTCCTAGGTCGTTACCCAGCAAGACCTCGGCATCTAACCCAGGCGAAACCCCCACCTCCCTCATGCCACATCCGGCACCCCACTCCGGGCAACCTGGAGTGACCGCGGTCCTCCATCTGGCTTGGTCACTTGCATCCCGCTGCACCATATCAGGGCGAACCAGAGTCACGGTGGCACTGGAGTCTATCAAGCCGTCCGCCTTGCGGTCTCCGGTGGTCATCTTCCGCAGATGCTTCTGCCGGACATCGCTGGGCTGCATCCCGACAGGAGCAACCTGATGTCCTCTGCTCTCCGCTGCTTGTCCCGAGATGGCAAGTGCAGTCTCTTTGCTTGGCATCCCTCTGTGGGCTGGTTCCACGGCTGTACTTGGCTCCTCTGTGTGTGCCAGTCGCACACGGGCGACGGGCCTTGCAGCTGGTGAGCGCTGCCCCTGATGGGGTCCCTTGGACTGGTCCCGGTCCAGACAATCTGGCCTGAGATGTCCAACTTTATTGCAAGAATAACACTGCCTCTCATGCTGGAACTCTGCAGCCTTCGGTGTGTTGTTTGCTGCCGCAGGCTGGTGTGTCCACTGAGGGGTAGTCTTAGAGCCCTGGGCTGCATGGCCCGCTCCTTTGGGTGCTACAGGGTCCTTCATTGCAACTCGGCTGGCTACATACTCATCTGCCATTTTTGCTGCATCCTCATAGGTCTGAGATTTATGGTCATAGACCCATCCCCTCACATCTGTGGGAAGCTGCTGCAGCAGCTGCTCTTGGAAGAATAAGTCCAGCTGGGTATGGAATTTTGTAACCCCATTCCCCTCCACCCACTGAGTCCAGTGCAAAGCCATCCTACCGGCATAGGTGCTGTATGACTCTCGGGGGAGTACGTCCCCCGTCCGGAAATTGCCCTTGTAAGATTCTGGGGTCAGGGCATATTGGGTTAGTAGCTTGCTTTTCACATGCCCGTAGTCATCGGCATCCACGCGTGGAATACCCATCACAGTTCATTTGGCTTTTCCAGATATCAGTGGTCACAGTCTGACCACACAGCCCCTCTTGGAATACGGAACCGGGAACACTGTGTCGCAAATTTATTCAGGAACGCATCGAGGTCATCTGTGATATCCACGAACTTGCTGAAGCTGTGATGATCCACCCGGGAAAGACCTTGTTCCCCATTTTCAAGGTTGTGGGTTCTTCCGAGCACTGCTTTCAGGAGCTGTACCCGCTCGGCAGTGCTAACACCCATTCCCCATGTAGCCAGAAGTGCAGTGAGCCCAGGGACGGCACGCTCGGCAGCCGCAGCTGCTACCTCATCCGCAACCCCTTGCGCCACACCACCCACGACCGGGGGGTCACTAGCACTCCCTCATGTTCTTCCAGCCCCGGAGCTGGGAGGACCTCCTGCACTCCGGGCTGAATAGCGGCCGACACCACAGTAGCTACGGGGACTTGCCACTCTGATAGGACCATGCAGTCCTCATGATGCTCCAAATCCTCCTCCAGTTGTACCATCGACCGCCCATCTATCGGTAAGCCATACCCCGCACATTTATCCACAATTTTCTCTCTGGTCCACGACCTGAACCTTCCTGAGCGATCACTCATGGTGCCTTCGGGGTATGGGTGAAGGGAACAGTAAAGTCTCTCATGTTCTTTAGAAGTGTGTGTCAGTTGCTACTTGTCAGAGGAGCTCGCAAGCTACAAGGTCCTCACTATATTACAGAGCCCCACAGGAAACTGCAATATAGGTTCAATCAATATCCCACCACGCTGCCACCAGTTATTTAAAAGCCTGTCACGATGGACATCAACTTTATCATCACATTTATATTTCTGTGTACTTGATTGAACAGAACAAGTTGCAAAATAAATTATGATTTATTTCCTTAATAGACAAACAGACGACATCTGCAGAATACACTTAAAACAACACTTACTGGGATAAGGGAACGAAATAATGTGTCCTTATTATCCAAATAAATTGTCCTTTGCTTGCAAGTGCAAGAAATGCAGCCTTGGTTTAAAAGTTATGTGGCTAGATCACAAGTTGCTGATCTGATATCTCAGCCATCTCAAAGTATTTCGTGGAACTTTGTTAGAATTCGTTCCAGAGTCACCAGGGCTAACGAATTCCGAAGTTTGGGGCAAATCCTTGGTTACGTTGTTATTAACCCCTTCACTCCTGGATCACTTGCCGCTGTGCTGGAACAAAGCCTTGCATCTTTACATCATGGATCAAAATTCAGGAATCACACTGGGGATACCTGGGGAGCCACAGTTTTTACTGCCAAAGCTATCTTTAACATGTGGATCCAATACCCCTCGTGGGAACCATTTACTCACCAATAGCCAGTTTACCCACAGTTCATAAGACCGGTAAAAAGGGCTGTCCGGTGGGCAGGGCACATTTGTCAGGTTGACGCCCATGCCACTTAGCATACCTGGGCTACACCCATAACTTGGTGCCGCTGAGTCTGATTTCTGACCCAGAGGTGTCACTAGCCTGACATCTGTTGTGCATCAGTATGCCAGTTTTGTATACATTATGGGTCTATGGGTCTTTTCATAACTGGCACTCTTTTAGACAGGGAGATGCTAAATCAGCGAGACCCCTTTGAAGCCCCGTCATAAAAATACCCCAATAAAAATACCCCCAGCTAATTCACCCATATTTCAGCTGGATGTACAAGTAATTCCTGCTTGGACTTAAAAAAAAACCTCCTGCCTTACATTTACAATCTGCAGTTTATACTCACTTTATTAAAACACTATGTTCTATTCGTGTCATAACTGTAAAAATGATATGTATGTGCATGTAGTGGTTCACTGTATTTGCACCTCAAAAATCAGGTTTCTGGGTGCTTTCATCTAGAATTAGTATTTCTCATTGAAATGCCAGCTGCTAGACTGCCATCATGTGTCGGTTAGAGGGTATGGCAAGCAATGCATTTTTTCCTTTTAACCTGGCAGGCAGGGAATGGCCTGTAAATGGGGGTTAAAAATGGCTGGGACAGGGCAAACACAGTAATGCATAGCAAATCAGTTTAACCCCTACCTCCCCACATCACAGTGGATGTTTAGGTCTTGCGGGGGGATAGCAGGTGGACTTAAACCCTTCATTACCTTAGTGGTTAATACTGATATGGCAAGGAAGGGGTTAACCCCTCCCATTACCCACACAGTAGGAAAAACACCCTTCCCTGGGGCTACTATCCCCCTTCACCCACCCTTGCTACCCACAAAAAACACAAATACACACAACATCCCCACTACCCATCTCCTAGGCCCTCAATAAACCATTTTTAATTTTTTACACACAGGATTAATACCACAGGTTTGTGGGGGTACCCGAGTTTTCCCCATGGGTGTCCACAGGCCCCACAGTGCACCCTGCGGGGGTTCCCATTGGAGTCTGTGGGCCCTTGGGTGGTCCCCACCAGGCTCCGTGGGCCTCCAGGTCATCCCTGAGGGTGTCTGTGGGGCCCAATGGGGTCCATGGGTGGTCCCTGCGAGTGTCTAGGGGTCCCAATGTCATCCACATCATTGTCTGGGGCCATCGTGTGGTCCCCGTGGGTCCCCAGGGGCCCCATAGGAGGCCCCTGTTCCTCCCCGCAGGTGTCCGGGGGTCCTCAGGTGGTCCCCATGGGTGTCCGTGGGTACACAGGTGGTCCCTGTGAGTCCCCCCTGGGCTGCGGTACCTATCCTGCATTTAAAAAATATACACATGGCCTACATTTCAATAAATACACCTTCGCCCCCCACCCTCACCAAGCACATACAGTACAGTAATGGGCAATATAACTATTATCCAGATATGGATAATAGATTATCTGCCCATTATTAAAAACAACAATAGCCAGCCAGCATAAATAAAGTAAATAAAAACCGTTCTATTTACCCCTGTCAATGTGAAGGATGTCCTCATCAGCTTACTGCAGGTCTATGTCCTCCGTTGCCAGAATGAATACATAGCTAAATACAATCTAATGGACCCTAACCCCTTAATCACCTTAGCGGATAATAACCGCTATAGTAATTAAGGGGTTAACCTACCCTGGCCCGCTACCCATCCGGGAGGCCTATCCACCCACCCCGGACCCACTGCCCACACACTCCACCCATTCATTGGTACAGTGGGTACATCATGCCCATATACAGTAATATGGGCCTGATTTACCCCTATAGCAATAAATGGTGAAGCGAAAACAAAACAGGACCATAATACAACACATTACATACAAAAATCAACACATAATAAAATGCCAATAAATCAAATGATTGGCACAGTGGGTAAATTATGGCCATATAATATGGACATGATTTAACACTATGCCAGTCAATGGTCAACCAAAAAAAACACCATCCTTCAAATTAAAAACTTCAAAAATAAACCACTATTAAAATACCAACATCCAAAAGAACACAGAAATAATCAATTAAAAACACCACTAAAAAAGCCATAATACAACATGAATACGCAAAATAAATAGCATATAAATACTTAAAAAATGAGCCAACATACATATAAAAAAACATAAAAGCAAGCATTTTGCAAAAGAACCATTGCTTCTTACTGTATGTATGTGTGTATATATATATATGAACGACGGTTTGGGTCATCAAAAATCTGACTCATGGCTTCAATGAATCCCTCCAGATCCCTTAGCAGTGTACTATCCTGTTCTAACATAGGGGAGACCCAAGCAAGGGCCTCATCCTTGTGCAGGGTTATGATCAGTCCAACCTTGGCTTTGTTGGTATTATAGATTTATAGATGGTGGGCTGAAGCTTAAACAGAAGTCTGCATTGATTGAGGAAATCCCGGAATGATTGTTTTTTCCCAAAAAATCTTTCCGGAAGGTGTATACGGGGTGCGGTTTGCACAGGCACAGTGTTTTGAACAGATGCGGCGATTAAAGATTCACGTAATTAACGCTTTTCAGCAACGAGCAGACAGGAACAGGACAATAGCAATAGCACAGCAGTAAACACAAGAACCTAGCAAGAGCTGAGGAACCAGTATGAACAGGCACTGAGAGACAGGAATTGGAAGTTTACATAGGCAGGCTGAGAGGTAGAGCACAGGTTCAGAGATGGCAGGTTTCAGGGTCTGGAATGTTCCTTAGCAGAACAGCAGCAATCCTGGTGGACAAGTATAGGCACTGCAGGTTAGAACAAGACATTGAGAGAGCGGCAGCAATCCCAGTGGCCAAGCATGGGTACAGCAGGCTTAGAACATGACAGAGACTATTTCTCATAGCCAGATCATTGCACGAATGACTTAAAATTTCAAATGTTCAATAGAATGTTTTAAAGCATTCAACATGGAAAACATTTGAACTCAAAATGATTATACATTTTGACACTTAAACAACAGGACTTAATGCTGATATGGGGTTTTTAACCCACTACCATACTTTTTTGTAATGTTTCTCCCTTCCTTGTGAATTTTACAATTAACCCCTTCTCCTCCCCTCTCCCCCATTTGTATCCCCACCCCCTGCACACTGCTGATGAATGGTCCTGTGTCTCACAGTCCCTCTCATCCATTTACCGCCCTGTCTATTTATTCCATCTCTGCATCAAATGCCATAGATCTTGTTATTCTGTTTTTACATCTGTGTTACACTCATGGAATCTTTGTAAACCAGGAATGCTGACCTGAGTAAGATTTGGAGCTCTCAAAAGCTTGTCCTATAATATCTATTGTTAGTCAAAATAAAAAAGGTACCACCTATTACTGTAGTACTCATTTACTCTGTTCCATCAATAGAAATGTGCATACTTTTCTCCTGACTCAAAAAATTGCAAATATATCCCTTTTTGTGAACTTCAATGTATTACAAGTTTGTGAGAAGTTTGTAAACAAATTTCAAAGTCTACAACAAAAATGTAAATTGTGAAGTCCCAAGTGAATTATATACCCAAAACACTGCTTTAAACAATAAGTGGAGAGATATTGTACATGTGCACAAAAAAGAACACATCTGAGATTCCTGGGAAAATATGTTAATTTGAATAAGCACAATATATTCAAATTAATTAAATTAACTTAACATATTTCACTCTCAAAATAAAAATTCCAGGATATTTTGCATCTGGTGAACATAGGGTTGCAACATTTAAGTTTTTAAATATGGGACGCCAAAATACAGTAGAAAAATCTAATTGAAATCCAGACATTTCCTATATGTTTTCATGTGAAAAACATATACTGTTTCTCTCAACTCCATTCTCGCCCCCCCTCCATCTCTCCCTTGTCTATATCTTTCTCGCCTCCACTCCATCCATCTCTCAGTCCATCTCCAACCTCCATCTCTTAGCCCCCCTTCATCGCTTAGCTCTCTTCCACCTCACAGCCCTCCTCTTCCTCACAGCCCTCCTCCTCCTCACAGCCCTCCTCCTCCTCACAGCCCCCTTCTCACAGCTATTTACCTCCTCACAGCTCCCTTCATCATCCTCACAGCACCCCTCCTCCTCATAGCTCCCCTTTTCCACACAGCACCCCTCCTCCTCTTCACAGCCCCCTCCTCCTCCTCACAGCTCCCCTTCGTCTTCCTCACAGCTCCCCTTCTTCCTCCTAACAGCTCCCCCTCCTCCTCACAATGCCCCCTTTTCCTCCACACAGGTCCCCCTTCTCCCGCCTCACAGCTCCCCCATCTCCTCCTCCCAGCTCCCCCTTCTTTCTCAAAGCTCTTACCTAGTGGCGAAGGTTGGCCGGCAGGAGAAGTATGACAGCAAAACATGACAAATGTTATATATTTTTTTACATATATCAATCAGTGTAGTAGTATAAGATAATACTGACTGCAATTTTTTTCCCTCACCCTCCCTACTCTTCCTCTCCCTCACCCCCCTCCTCATCCTGTCTCTCACACCCTTCCTCTCACCTGCCCTCCCTCTCTTTCCCCCATCCTCCTCCTTTCAGCTCTCTCCTACTTTCACCCCTTTCCTACTTCTCTCACCCCCTCAACAATGCCTACCTGGCTTCGGTGGAGTTGGAGGAGGAGAACCGTGGGAGAGGAGGACCACAGGAGTGGAGCAGAGTGGTGGCAGAGGACAGCGGTGGGAGAAGAGGATGGCAGACCACCAGAGAAGCGCAAGGTGGCAGAGGATTTGGAAGATGGGAGAAAACTTGAAGCAGGGCAGCAGAAGAGGACGACGGCCGTATCAGTGGCAGACTCCGTAAGTCAATGAAGACTTCCGGGTCAGACCGCTAGGGCACGCTCCTCCCTGGCCGTCCTCAGCTGCATTAATTTTCTCTCACCATCAAACTCCTCTGCTGCTGCGCCACTTTGTCGGTTCTGCATCCTCTTCTTGCACCACTGCCCGCCCAGTTTGCACACCTCTAGAGTAGATACCCAAAGTATTTTTGAGAAGAAAAATAAAAATACACCAAATCTGTTTTGCCCGGCAATTTTAAATCTAAACCCATAATCCGGAGATAAGTAACCAAAACCCGTAGTCTCTGGGTCAAATCCCGAGTGATTTTGACCTACGTTTTTTTTTTTTTTAATAATTTTTTTATTGTTTTTTTGGCACAAACATACAAAAATTCCATATCACACTTAAGTATAATCTACTAACACATTCACTTAATAATAATAATAATTTTATTTTAAGTACCTAACCGGGGGCGGGGTTTGGGTGGGGAAGGAGAGGGGATGGGGATCGCATATAATATCTTCTAACACAAGTCAGATCCTCTTCAACTATATCCAGGATCCTGTCCCCAGCATGGACTTTTCTCTATCCTCTGTCTGATTGACTACTATCATCTTATATTTATTTAATATCATGTGTCATAATTCTTCTTCCCCTCTTTCAAGGGTTAACACATTTCGTTCTATTAAAGCATAATTGTAGCTATATAGAAAGTTTAGTGGAATACGTGCTCTAGTGCCGAATCACTGTAAAGTATTCTAAAAATTAGAGAATAATCAAAGGCACAGGGTATGGGGCTAATGATAATTAGATGGTTAGTATTCTTCTGAAAACAACTCCCAGGTGGTATGGAGTCATTGAAAGAGACAAAATATAACCCTGAAGGGAAAGAGTAAGGGGCTATGAGCCCACTCCTCAATACCTCATTGGGATAGTCCCAGGACCACTATTAAATCACATGAGTTGAACAATTATGTGTACTCATATGTTAGAGATGCCACCATCCTGTGCCTTGTGTAAGCGTACTGCTTGTGATGAACGGAAGATAAGCACAATAAGATGTATAGCGCACAGCCAAGAGAGTGGGTCAAAATGTGTATCCAAAAATGATGAGCTTTATTCGTCCATTAAAAATAGAGGTCTCACAATCCTCCTACATGTTTCGTGCAGTAGCACTCCTTGATAAAGTGCTATTGTACGAAACATGTTGAAGGATTGTCAGACCTCCATTTTTAATGGACATATAAAGTTCATAATTTTTGGATAAACATTTTGACCCATTCTCTTAGCTGTGCGCTATACTTCTTATTGTGCTAATTGTGACTATACATCTGTTTGGACTAATCACGGTAGCCACACTTTTAGAAATGTAATGCCAGAGTTGTTGACCAGCTTTTCCATATGGCAGACAAACCAAATTCTGTTTAGAATCTTGGGAATGTTTGGGATCTCCATCTGTTTCCATAATGCTGCGATCTCGCACCTAGTTGCTGTTGCACAATGTGCAATTAATTTACTTTCAGTCCTGGAAATGCCTGGTAGTTTTCTATTTAATAGAAACAGCCAGGGGTCTAATGGAATGGTGAGGGCCAAGATCGTCTGTAGCCAATCTCTGATTTTCTCCCACAGTGGGGCAATCAGAGGGCATGGCTACAGCATATGTAACAAGTCTGCTGTTTCTCCACATTGTTTTGGACACAATGGGGAGTAACCTGCGACAAACTTTGATAATTAGTGGAGTGAGATACCACCTCATCATACCTTAAATGCGTTCTCCCTTATTGTTGTGCAGATTGAGCTTTTGGCTACCGCAATAAAAATCTTATCCCACTCTTCCTCTTCCAGGACTTCCTCTACGTCTGCTTCCCACTGAGATATATACCTAATATTTTGGGAGTATTCAGGGCTAGAATAGGTCACTTCCTTATCCATTAGAGATGTAAGTCCGCTAGTGCCTGTTTAAAAAAAATACAGAGCTTCTCAAAATTTGCTAATTGGGGCCGGGGGCTAAATTTGTTATAAAATGCTCTTATCTGGAGATATGTAAAGAATTCAGAGTGTTGCATATCTTTTTCTGACCTAATTTGTTCAAATGTTTTAATACTATTTCTACCCTCCAGATCTTTCAATCTAGCAATGCCTTTCTGCATCCAACTTGTAAAATCTTTGATATCCATCCCTGGAGTAAAATCCGGATTGTCCAATTGGAGGGCCATCAAAGATTTTTTAGTGGTTAAATCACATCTGAGTTTTACGGCCTCCCAAATTGATAAGGAGTTGGTCATTGAAGAAAGCGGTTTAAAGTCCATTTTGACTTTCAATTTTGGTAACCAAATAAAATTGTACAGTTTAAATGGAGAGCAGAATTTTTTTTCCACCTCCACCCATCTCTTCAAATTGAGCTCTGTATGCCATTGAGTATTTTGACATAATTGGGCCGCTTTGTAATTGGACAACAAGCAATGTACTGCTAATCCACCAGCCAATGTCGGTCATCCCATGATCCCTCTCTTGACCCTCGGTCTCCTGTACAGTTTTCCATATAAATTTGGATATTAAATATTGGAAGGAAAGGATATCCCTATGGGTGACCGGCAATGGAAGAGTTTGAAACAGATACAGAATCCGAGGGAGTAAATTCATTTCTATGCAGAACATTCTACCAATCCATGATATGTTATACGTGGACCAGATTTGGATGTTTTCCCTTATAGCCTGCCCTAATTTGGGAACGTTTGCCTTATACAGTATAAAGATTTATAATTGTTTGTGAGATATATACCGAGATATTTAATAGCCTTATGTTGCTACATAAAGTTGAAATTTATGGCTAGGAGTTTTCCCATGTTTTTGGTAAGTTCATGTTTAATGATTGATTTTAAAGCCTGAGATACTGTTGAATCTCTCTAGCAAATTAAATAGATTAGGCAGGGAGGTTAGAGGTCTGGATATCATCAATACTACGTCAGCCGCATAGAGAGCTACTTTATGTGTTTGGTTTTTAATTTGAATTCCCGAAATATCCGTTTTTTGTGGAATCTGGGCCACCAAGGGTTCCATACTTGGGGCGAATAATAATGGGGAGAGAGGGAAACCCTGCCTCGTACCACTTTTGATATGAAAAAATTCCGGGGTAAAGCCTTGGTGGATAACCGCCGCCTATTTATTATACAATGCTGCGATCACCTTTAATACTCAATTCCTGAAGCCAAATGCCCCAAGCGTGGTATTTAGATATGGCCAGTCTATCCTTTCAAATGCCTTTTCAACATCTAATCTCAGCACCATTGAATGGATCTTTTTAGTGTTAGCCAATTCAATCAAATCTATGATTCTCCTTGTATTATCGGTCACTTGTCTTCCTTTTATGAAGCCAACTTAGTCCGGGTGAATCAGACTAGTCAGGTTTTGACTTCATCTAATAGCTATCATTTTAGAATACATTTTGATATCTGTATTTATCAGAGAAATTGGTCTACAGCATTTACAATTTGTCAGGTCTTTGCCCTGTTTATACAGTATATAAGAGAGATAGATGCTTGGAGCATATGTTCTGGGAATGAAGCACCTGCTAGGATTGCATTAAACATGTGAAGAAGGTGGGGGGCCAATAATTTATCAAATTTTTTATAATTTAAATTGGAGAACCCATCAGGGTCTGGCTTTAGTTGTTTAATCACCTACATTAGCTCTTCTATTGTGAAATCTCATGTTAAACCATCATTGACTTGTGCCTGCATTGTGAGCCACCTTTTCTCCGATATAGAGCATCTCATAGTATTTCTTAAATTCCTCTACAATCAATTTAGGGTTAGATGTTAATTTCCTGATTTGAGTCTTATGGCTTGTATATTGTAATTGTGTTGCCTATTTCTAATGTTCTTAGCTAGAAGTGTTTCTGGCTTGTTTGCTTTTTCAAAAAATATCCTCTTTGACCAACTCAGGGTATTCTCAGCCTGGGAGATTAGGAGCATATTGAGCTCTATTCTGATATCTTTTAGCCTTTTTAACGTTTATGTTCCACCATTACTCTTGTGTAGGTCAGAACGTTCTGCCAGTTTTGCTTGCAGTTGAACAATTTTTGCTTCCTTCGCTTTTTTACTTCCTGCAGCAATACTAATAAGGGAACCTCTAAGGCTAAGGCCCCGGTCACGGCGCTCTAATGCGCGCCCGCGCTTTTGGCTGCGCGTTCCGGCGATTCCCCGGTCTGCAGCTCACTGCAGGAGCAGAGACCGGGGGGGGCGTGGCGGAGGAGTGACGGGGGCGCGGCCATGATGTCACCCGGCAGGTTCGCCCTCATTGGCTGAACCGCCGGGGGGCGTGCCTAGCCGCTCAACGCGAGTTCCTGCTCTTAATTCTATTGAGAGCAGGAGTAGCTCTCGTGCGAGCGCTGCGGCCCCCCCTCGCAGCGGGCCCGGCGCCATTGCGGGGAGGGCTCTCGTGAGCGCAGCGTCCGCCACAGTGGATGCTGTAGCAGGCAGCGAGGGCAAGGCCTAAGTGTTGCCTTATGGGCTTCCCAAAGAGTGGTTTGGGAATGTACACTGCCCTGAATAATACTAAAGAATTGTTTTATCTCATTGTTAATTGTTTGAATTATCTCTGGGACTTTAATAATTGATTAATTTAATTTCCAGTTTTCTCCAGGTCTGTCTAGGTTCAATTGAATGCACCTTAATTCTATAGGTGCATGATCTGACCATGAAATATCATGTATCCTCATAGAGGACGTATTTGGAACCAATCTCAAGAAAATAAACGGAGGATACCTGGCGCTTAAAGAGTCACTGTGTCCTTTTGAAAACAGTCCAGTCTTTAAAGAGTGTCTCAAAGTCCAAAACTTGAAGTGGATTGCTGTAGTTTTTCTTCACTGCTGCAGCTCTTCAATACACCTGAAATTGATACAAGGGTACACCATTGCGCAGTACTACTGATGTTGGATGTTAACCCCTTACTAACAACTTCCCCAGTGTGGACTGAATACACTTACAGGAGTGTTTCTTTCAGGATACAGTGGAGACAATCTGTGCTTTATTCCCTTTCCGTTCTTATACACCACGAATCTCCTGGGTGCTTCCTTTGTCTCTTGGGATTTCGTGATTCCCAGAATCCCCCGAACTCCACGAGCCCCCAGACAAGGAATTGAACAATAGCAAACAAAGGGGGTCACAAATTTAATTATAAAAAACGGCTTCAACAAGCCTATAAAACGGCTGGTAAACCTGCACTAAAAACAATGGATGATTTACTCACATGTACTCACATATGTACATGCATAACAACACTTCGTAAGGATGCCGTCCGCAGCTTGTGCCTCCTGTGTTTGCTCCGGATGAGAAGGGTTCTCTCACAGCATAACTCCTCCGGTTGGTTCTGATAGAGTCTCTCCCCCCACCTGGCTGCGTTCCGGTTTACAGCCAAGGGTTCTGGCAGACTCCTCACCTTTCAAACACTGATGCTGCACTGCACTGCTCACACGGGATCCTAGCTCCTCCCACCCTAACGCGTTTCGTGACGTAGGCACGCCACTTTCTCAAAGGAATGAGGAGTTGTAGCTGATCTATCTTTAAATACCCTCTAGGGATAATTAACTTTGCCAGTAATGAACTAATATGCAACACCTGTTAGTGTATGCTTGTCCGCTATTAACCAATGAGTATCTAAGGGAATTGACACCTTGGGATTCAAATACACCATATTCAGCAGACTTACAACTAAACGTGATACAACATGTTAGTACATATATACATCCTAATAAAATCTATACTTGCTAAAACGGACCAACCCAGTGTGGATAGGGCTAAGGGCATTATTGCAAAATAAAATGAAAAGGGCATATAATCTGTTTATTCTTTTAGAAATGAAGCCAGATCGAATTCTATGTTTAAACCCTTGGGGGCTAAGGTTTTTAAAGTATATATCCAAAAACTTTCTTTTTTGGATAAATAATTCAACCTATCGCCCCCCCTCCAATTAGGTTTAGGACAATCTATTCCTTTACATATTAAACCTTTGGGATTTTGATTGTGGGCTATTCTGAAATGATTGGAGACACTATGTGTCTCCAGACCTCTTTTAATGTTATAAATGTGTTCTGCTAGTCTGCGTGTCAGTGGTCTTCCCGTTCTTCCCACATATTGGAGTCCACATGGACACTGCAGAAGATACACACAGAACCTACTTTTACAGTTGATAAATGTACCAATCTCATACGTTCTATTCGTTACTACAGAATGAAAGCTGGCACATTTCTCACTAAAGCTGCAGGCCGTGCACTTTCCACATACAAAATAACCTTTAAAATCAGACAGCCAATTGGAAGGTTTATGCTTCAATCTATCGTTTGGACAACTTGGTGCTAACGAAGATTTTAAATCATTAGCTTTTTTATATATGATCTGGGGTTGTGGGGGTAAAATGGATTGTAATATGGGGTCTCGCAGAAGGATTCCCCAATGTTTTTTTAAGGTTTTTGCTATTTCCGGGGCCATACTATTATATTTTGTAATAAATGGTATGAATTCTCCTTCTTTAACTTTTTTTGTTTTCTTACGATTTATGTCAACTAGTAATGCTCTATCTATCTGATTCACTTTCTCAATAGCTGATTTTACTTTATGTTTATTATAATTTCGTGCCATAAACTTGTGCTTTAGATCATTAACCTGTTCCTCATATATATGTTTTTGAGAGCAGTTTCTTTTTATTCTCAAGGCTTGTCCTTGTGGAATATTATCTACCCATCTTGGGTGATGATGACTGGACGCCAAGAGATAAGTGTTGGCATCCACTTCTTTAAAGTATGTTTTTGTGTGCACAACATGGTTCTCTACGTATAAGGTAAGGTCTAGAAAATTTATGGACACAGGATGACTGTTAAAAGTGAATCTAATATTGCAGGAGTTAGCATTTAGATAATCCTGGAACTCAGCTAGTTCTTTTTGAGTGCCCCGCCAGACGCACAGCACATCATCGATATATCTTTTCCAGAGCACCAGGCCTGCACCGAACGGATTGTTCCCCCAAATCTGCCCATGTTCCCACATGGCCATGAACAGATTGGCATAGCTCGGTGCAAACCTGGTACCCATTGCGGTGCCGCACGTCTGGAGGAAGAACTGCCCATCATGACTGAAGTAATTGTGCTGGAGAATGTATCTAATACCACTCAGAACAAACTCCATTAGTGCAGAACTTACTTCATTGTCTTGTTCCAGTGCCATTCTAATTGCTTTTAAACCTGTTTCGTGCTCAATGATAGTATATAGAGACACCACATCACATGTCATCCAAATGTAATCATCTTCCCAAGTGAGTTTTTCGACTACATTCAACACGTGTGTGGTGTCCCTTAGATATGATGGAACTTGTGTGACATATTTCTGTAATATGTGATCTAAGAATTGAGACAGGTTTGAGGTTAAGGAACCGATCCCCGAAATGATCGGTCTTCCCGGGGGTCTGATAGGGTCCTTGTGAAGTTTGGGGATGAAGTAAAACACTGGTATTTTTGGCTCTTCTACCATGAGAAAATCATGTTCTTTTTTGGAAATTACTTCATCCTCCAATCCTTTATTTATAAAAATGGAGAGTTCTTTCTTAAATTGATCTGTGGGATTTTTCTCCAATTTTCCATATGTGATCTGATCACTAAGGATCCTATTGGATTCTTCCTGATAATAACTTGAATCCATAACTACCAGACCCCCCCCTTTGTCGGCTGCTTTGATTACAATGTTGTTATTTTCAGCTAAAGTTCTAACTGTCTCTTTCTCTTCTTTGGTCAAGTTATGTTTTTTTATCTTGAAGGAATCCCCCAATGTTTCCAAATCTCCAACAACCATATCTGTAAAGGTGTTTATAAAATTGCCTTTCATTGCCCTCGGGTAAAATGTTGATTTGTTTTTAAATGGGGTAAGAGGAGGTTTATCTTTAGTTATAGTAGTTGGGCCTGACATGATTGATTCCCTACTGACCGGATCTCTCAAATAATATTTTTTTAAGGTGAGTCTCCGAACGAACTTCTGAACGTCCACATATAGTTCAAACATATTAGGCCCCCGCACAGGAGCGAACTTTAACCCTTTTTCCAGGACACTAGTTTCAATCTTTGTAAGATTAAGTTAACTCTTTAAAGACTGGACTGTTTTCAAAAGGACACAGTGACTCTTTAAGCGCCAGGTATCCTCCGTTTATTTTCTTGGTCTTGTATGCAAATTGAGATATTTGCTTTGTGGGAAACCTTTGGCAGCTTTTACCTCTTGTTAATCACAGTTGGTTTTGTTCACGTGTATGTCACACATTAATAGGTGTAGCGCTTGAGTTAGGGTTTCACAACATTTTGTTTTAATTTATTTGGAACCAATCTGTTTGATATAAATAAGTAATCTATTCAGCAATAGCTTGAGTGGGAATGAGAAAAAACGTGTAACCTTTTTCATTGGGGTGTAGCTCTCTCCAAATGTCTGGCATCTGATTGTCTTTAACCCTTTAAGAAGAGCCGCTATGCCTTCCTTTCTTCTCGGGCACTTAGGTTGAGCTGACTTGTCATGGGCAGGGGCAATTACCGTATTAAAAATCCCCTGTAAGAACTATATGACCCTTATATACCTCGCCTAATGTATTGAAGAATGATGAGAAAAACACGGGGTCTTGTTCACACAGGGCATACACGTTTGCAATCGTCAAATATTGACCCTGTATAGTCCCAATCAAGATCAAAAACCTGCCATCCTTATCTTTTTTAGTCAATTCTACCACAAATGGAAATCTATTATGAAATTGGATGGCTACCCCCCTTTTTTTAGTTTAGCTGAAGCAAAGAAACATTGGTGAAAATGCTTATCCACATATTTGGGGAAACTTTTCGTGCTGAAATGCATCTACTGTAAAAGAACAATATCCACATTCTTACTGTGAAAGCGTGAAAAAAATAATACAAATAGGGGCCTATGCAGAGAGCAGCGCTATTTTGAAATTCGCCATTTTTTGGAGAAAATCGCGCAGAAAGCAGCAGAAAATGGCGAGTTCCGAAAAACGCGCCAATTTTTCTTTTCTATTTGTAAAACTCGCCTCGCGGCTGGCGAGAACCTCAATCTCGC
This sequence comes from Ascaphus truei, assembly GCF_040206685.1. NCBI lineage: Eukaryota > Metazoa > Chordata > Amphibia > Anura > Ascaphidae > Ascaphus > Ascaphus truei. The sequence goes on along the minus strand of NC_134486.1, from coordinate 228,007,601 downwards.
CAGTTTTAAAAATATCCGTATGCAGAGAGGCGCGAACGGCATCTAGCGGCTGTTCGCGCCAATAAAATGGCGCGATTGTCCCCGTTTTGCCTTGCCAGAAAAAACTGCCGCTCGCGGCCATTGCAAAGGAAAAAAAAAAGGCGCGAATTTGTTTTAACACATTTCTGAAGCGCGCATCTCGCCAATTTAAACTCGCCACACGCATCCATGTTAAACATAGCAGAATTCGCACTTCTCTGCATATGGAGATTAAAACTCTCCAAAAAAGCTACTTTTTAATAAATTCGCCAATTTTAAAATTCGCTGCTCTCTGCATAGGCCCCATAGTGTTCATTCAGAATAATCAGGTGAGTTTTATTGTACAAGCATATGCAGGGAGACAGCTTTGAAAAAGCTCTCTGGCAAAAAAGATAAATGACAGTACATTTTATACAGTGCTAGTGCATAATATGCCCCTTAGGGGGGGCCCTCCTGGAAAAATATAGAAATTATACAAATAGTGCTAAAACAACCCTTATATTTTGTGCAAACGACCTTTACTCTACATATTTCTGCCTACGTCTGGGGATTGTGGTTTCCTGATTAAACAGTAAACATTTTGCAGCCTTGGGTGCGCAGCTGTCAGATAAAGGAAGTGGCTCCCTATCCCAATACGTTACATATTCTGAGGGTCAGCTATTTCTCAGAATTGGTGGGGGCTCATTTCTACTGGGAGCGACTGCACAAACATCAATCTTCCATGCAACTCACAGACTCCATTCACTCAAAATGTGGAAACAGACAAAATGACTGCTATGGTTCCTGTGCCTGACTTATGATCCTTATGGATTGGCACATGCACATACGTGACACCCCACCTTACTCACATCCAATCTTCACAGTTCCCCCCTTTTTATTCTTAAAGAGACAGTCTATTTAAGGATAACTGTTAACCATTTCATAGTCCTGCTGGACCAAGGAGTGGTCCAATTGTGCATAACTTGGGTAGACTGATTCATTTCCGGCAGCCATTATATCGGCCAAGTTGATTTCTTCTGCTGCTTCTTCTTCTGGGGGACTGCCGACATTTTCATCGTTGAAAAGAGGCATAGCATCGGTGGAGGGTGCAATACACTTCTGGATCAAAGTTTTGCTGCACATAACACATACATAGAGAGAGATGAGTAGGACAAACACACATACAAGGGCATTCACCAGCTTTGCTCCCAGTGAACCAATCCAACCACCAAGTCCCAGGGGATCCCAACTCTCATCTCCTCTTTACCTCAGTCTTTCCTGTATCTTGCCTATTGTTTTTCTAATACGTGTTCAACCTTACCGCTCTGATCTTGGACAAACACACAACATTGTTCTTTAATTAGGGCACTTACACCCCCTTTTGAGGCTAAAATATAGTCTAGAGCCATTCTTTTCTGTAGGGCCATTAGTCTGATCTGAACCTGTTCTTGGTTTAGTGAGTTAATGGCTGTGGTTGTATGATTGAGTACATCATCTAGTACATCTGTAAGTACATTGAACCTGTCATACAGTAACCCAACTCCTACATTTGGGAATAAGCTCACTCAAAATGGTTCTTTCCATAGACTACTTTTTAACCCTTGTGTATTGGGTGTATCTCTCCTGTTTCTGAGTTTACCCTTGGGCAATTCATTTGTTATAGTAAAAGCAGGGATCACCTGTCCTAAGTAGCATGAACCTGTTCCACCACTTGGTAATACTCTGTAAGCCCACCTACCACAACGCCAATAAATGCCCCGAGACAGGCTGGTGTTGGTGCAATATAAATATTTCTAATGAAAAATTATTTATAGAAATCTACTCATGCTGGACAAGCCTTCATAGTTTGGGTACTATTAAGACTGCTTGTATTCATACACCTATAGAAAAGCTAATCCACATCTTCTTGCATATTCATAGTAAAACATATGTCGTTAGTGGGTGCGTGTACATGTCCTATTGGAACATAACCGTGTGTTTGACTGATAAAACATCATCCCACCGGGATATCATTCAGCAGGGATATTGCATTGATCTCTGTGGAAAACGTCCCAGTAAGAAGCTCTGGTTAAACAGGAGTACTGTTTGACTCATGTGTTAATTCCCTGAAATGGGAATCCCTATCCATGGTGCCAGTTGATTGTGGGGAACATGTCTACATACCCAGCAAGACTCACTGCCTTGTCATCAGAATGACGTAGCCGGAACTTCCCTAAAGGAGCATACATACTGTGCAAAGCACTTATACAAAAATACTAAACAATAATAAACAATACAATACTAAAAATAACAAGTGAACAAGAAGACAAAGAAAGTCTCCCACAGATCCCTTTTACCACTGCACAAACAGGCTAATGATAAGTAATAGCAGGGGTAACATGCTTCCTGGCATATATCAAAATAGGCTATAGGGGAGATAACTTGTAATCGCACCCAATTCTAGGAGTGAACAATTACCACTAAAAGGCCTAATTAAAGGCAAAACAATAAACTTTTATTAATATTAAATATACACTATAACGACGCAGAATCAGTAAGCATTAAAAACATCTAAAACACAAGGTGTGGGTGATCACCGGAGGCTAGTTGCTATATATACAAAAATATTTGGTTCATAAATTGAGCCCTCCTGATAGTGCTGCTCAAAGTACAGGGGAAAAGATATAAAGCAGGAGGTAGGTATAGGAGTATCATGAAGAATGCCAATATTCAAAACCTATGAAATAGCCACCTCCTAAATCAAATGAGAGGGTGTATCAGTATAGTGTATGTTAAAGTCACAGTGAACACAGAGTCCCATAAATCAGTATATATCAGCAGTAGGGCAATATTACATTTGCCGTTATCAGTATGATAGCACTATTGAAGCGATTATTGCTGCCGTCATGGGAGTAAGCAGCATCCCACAATAGTAAGCCAACAATGCCAACAATTGCCCTTGCAGAGCAGTATCAAGCGTTATAGCTGACTATACCGCAGATTCCGTTATACACCCTCTGCCTCCCTGTTACTGGAGCAGTCTCCCCCGTGACCTCCGACGTCAACGCGATGACGTCATCCCGACGTACGTTTCGCGCTCGGGGGCTGGCGCTTTCTCAAGGTAGGAGGTAACCTACTGAATAGCGCTGTCACTCTAAATAGCCGTAGGATGGGGCGGAGCACAGAATCTCGCCAATCACACAGTGGAGCGGTGATTGACAGCCTAAGGGATAAATAATTGTACTCAAGGGGTTACACCTAAATAGCCATTGTATTCACACTTATGCATTTAGATATTGGCCCCAAGGTATTATGTATAAATGGACTTGTGGTCACTACCTTCAGCTATACTTTGCACTTTTGTCCAAGAAGTCTAACTAGGTGGATTAATTTAGTCTATTTAGGTGTGCTTTACCTTGGATCCAAACAGCAGTGTATTCCTGCATATATCCAATACATTTGTGTCTACATAACAATGAACCTAACCAAAGCACAATAAGGGTTCAGTCAAGGATATTTCCCTTTAAACCCCTTGAGTACAATTATTTATCCCTTAGGCTGTCAATCACCGCTCCACTGTGTGATTGGCGAGATTCTGTGCTCCGCCCCATCCTACGGGTATTTAGAGTGACAGCACTATTCAGTAGGTTACCTCCTACCTTGAGAAAGCGCCAGCCCCCGAGCGCGAAACGTACGTCGGGATGACGTCATCGCGTTGACGTCGGAGGTCACGGGTGAGACTGCTCTAGTACCGGGGAGGGAGAGGGTGTATACCGGAGTCTGCGGTATAGTCAGCTATAACGCTTGATACTGCTCTGCAAGGGCAATTGTTGGCATTGTTGGCTTACTATTGTGGGATGCTGCTTACTCCCATGACGGCGGCAGTAATCGCTTCAATAGTGCTATCACACTGATAACGGCACATCTAATATTGCCCTATTGCTGATATATGCTGATTTATGGGACTCTGTGTTCACTGTGACTTTAACATACACTATACTGATACACCCTCTCATTTGATTTAGAAGGTGGCTATTTCATAGGTTTTGAATATTGGCATTCTTCCTACCTATAGATACTCCTATACCTACCTCCTGCTTTTTATCTTTTCCCCTGTACTTTGAGCAGCACTATCAGGAGGGCTCAATTTATGAACCAAATATATTTGTATATATAGCAACTAGCCTCCTGTGATCACCCACACCTTGTGTTTTAGATGTTTTTAATGCTTACTGATTCTGCGTCGTTATAGTGTATATTTAATATTAATAAAAGTTTATTGTTTTGCCTTTAATTAGGCCTTTTAGTGGTAATTGTTCACTCCTAGAATTGGGTGCGATTACAAGTTATCTCCCCTATAGCCTATTTTGATATATGTCAGGAAGCACGTTACCCCTGCTATTACTTATCATTAGCCTGTTTATGCAGTGGTAAAAGGGATCTGTGGGAGACTTTCTTTGTCTTCTTGTTCACTTGCTATGCCAGTACTATCCCTCTGCACCGGCTACTATACTACTATCTGGTGAGCGGTTTACTATCAGTTATTCTAATACTAAAAATAAACCTGTTAAAAGCAAAAAGTGTAAAAGTTCGTATTGCGAGGCATGGCTATTGCCTGTGGCCTTGCTCCCTCGATGGCTAGTGGTCAGGGATTATTATCTTAATAATAAATCCTTTGCTGTATTAGCACAGCTGGAAATTTTAATTTTTTTGCAATGTGTTGACGAATGCACAGCTAGCAAAATAGTATTTCGTAACTGTAACAGGGAGGATCCCATCAGATAGTGAGACAAGGAAAACCTGTTTACAGAGCCTAAGACTGCACTAATGTGGTTAACTCTATAGCAGGCTAGTTTATTTAATCTCCTTAGCTGGCTCGTTAGGGGTATAAAAACCTGCAGAGACACTGCAAAGGTCTCTCTGATCCAGAAACACACCCTAGACTGCTATAGAAAGAAGGCTGTGTTTGAACTCTCTCATCCAGGAAGCTACCAGCCTGGACCGTTGAAGAGAGAGCACCCAGCACGTGGACTTTCAATTCTGTATCCCACCCAGGAGGAACCTGGGGACCCCAAGATAAAACTAAGCTTGTATTATGGTTGGTAAGGGGCTTAGTCCTCCAACCCACAGATAGACACAAAATTCTTGGTGTAGTCAGTGCTCCCTATAGGAGCTAGGCCTGTTTTGTTTTTGTTAACCCTGTTTATGCTGATCACAAGTTGCTGCCATTAAAAGCCTAATTCCCCCCCCCCCTACAGTAACTTTATTTATTTTAACAAACAGTTTTGTGGTGAAAGTACAATAATTGTGTATTTACTTTCACAATAATTTTTTCAACCAGCACTAATTGGTGATCCCCAGACATCTACAGTATGAACCCCCGGTTCCAGAGACATTCCTATTTTAATTGTGTGCTAGATTTGACACAAAACAATGGAAAATATGGCACTGGACAGCAAACATAGTGTTTCCTCAGTGTATCTGGTGGACACCTGGTCCAACCCAAGCTCACTGTTCTGGAACAAGTTCCCCGGTTCAGGTAAAATAAAAATCTAAAACCTGAGGTTGCTGTTTGAAAGCCCTTCTGCAAAAACTATGCTTACTCCATGAAATGTAAAATAGGCTTAAGCATTTTGTAGACCTCTTTCTGCAGTCAATTATGATTCAGGATGACCTCTATATAAAAAGAATCTCCAGGCACGCCAAGAATTAATACATCTCTACTCAAAAAAATTAATATCTGAATATATGATATTTAGTTTACATATCTGAATGACCAACGTTTTGATATCTAAGGACTTTCATCAGTCCTTGACCTTGCCTGGAGATTCTTATTACTTCATATGAGATGTCAACAAGTGGCTGTTTGTTTCTCTGTAACCACTCTTTAACCTATTCACATTTTATCATCGTTGTTTTTCTAAGGTGGCTGATTTTTTTTAAAATTATTGGTATCAACCTTACATTCACTCACACTCACTTAGCCAAAGATAACATAATTATGTGTAAAAATATAAATGCCATAATTATTATCATATCTGTTTTGTCCATGAAACCTGTTTTACAGTTGATAACCTATGTTATTATTTACATCTCTATTTTGAAAGCAAACATCGGTCCACATCAATTAATATAAATTATGGGGAAATGTGTTTCAGTTAGTGTGCTATATGATTAAGCTGCAATTCATTTTTTGAGATTTCAAAGTTTTGTTTTAGATTCTGCATATCACAGCTACACTAAATATTCCCTTAGACAAAATGCAAAGCTGCTGAATCAGATAGACCTTGCAAACTGAAACTTTCTCATAAGACTAACATGCATAATTTATATCTGCATACCATTAGCCTGTTTACAATTCTTACATTTACGGTTTCCTTTTATGTAAAATATTCCACAAGATGCTTGGTAATACATTTACTATAGCCTTTGCAAGAAAACTACTGCAAGACCAACAGTTTATAAAGCCTAACATCTAATAAATACTTTATGTGAATGCAAAAATGTTTGAAAGTTTAACCAGTTTCAAAAAAGAAATTGCTTCTCTCAAGTGTACTTTGCAGCATAAGTTATTTTTTACTTTAAAAAATAAGCTTTAAATTCTATTGAATATTACTGCAGATGAGAATGTTTACTTAAAAATAAAAACGCCAAACTTTGTTTGACATACTGTACAATATTATTATGGGCCTACAGTATTATACAATTGCAACTGGGGAGGAATACTTGTGCTATGACTGAGAATTTGCAACCATATCTGAATTGAAGACAGGATTGTCTAAATGAATGGCTGGGTCTAGCAAAGAAGATCAATCTGTAAAGGAAACAAATAGGAATGAGGATCCCAAATGCTGAAGCATTGTGAAAGCCTAGATAACCATAATGACATCAAGTAGGTTAATGTTTAAAATATATTATTTTATAATTTTGTATTAGTGTATTGAAATTGAAGTTTTTTTTAACTTTAGGAATTCTTCAGCTGCAGTGGTCAAAAACCTTATTAGCCACATTTGGCTAATAGGGCTATTGGCTATTACTGAACAGGGTGGGTATGTATGTTGGGGGAAGGGGGTAGTTAAACTGATGAGGGTAGAGGTAGGGGTTAACCCCTTGATTGCTTTAGCGGTAAGTAAGGCATTGCATGGCAATGTATATAATAAGCCTGGAGTAGGTGATAAAACAATACAGTATTTTTTTGCTTTAGACAGGTTCTTATATATCGAGACTTAATGACTGGGATAAAATGTACTACATTTGCAGTATTTAGTCATTTTGGTGCTGGTCCTGATATTTTTATTGGCTGCAGTAAAAAATGCGTTATTTTTAGAGGTACAATATTGTTGACTTGCACCGCAAAAATAGCAGTGATATTTTGCATATAATACCACCTTTTACCTTATCAGAGTTTAACACATGTCCTTTAATCCTCATTCACACACCATTCTGCACATGCTATCCTCACCCAGGCTTTATCTTATGTCAGACCTGTTCCCTTAATTTCCTTCTGTGGCTTGATATGTAGAGGCAGGGTGGTTGTTTCTGTGTTAGCAGATTTTTGATTAGCCAAGTAATTGTGTAGCAAATATTTTTGACCTCAGGAATGGTCAATTTAGCGATAAACTTTGTGCTGTTGAAAGTTTCATGTAAGCATGTTTGACTATGCCTTTCTTACACCGCTTGCTTATCCTCTTCAAACTAACCCCATTCTGCATTAAATCCATCCCTTGCTAGTTCATGATGACACATTCTCATCACATTACTCAGTGTCTCTCTTACGGTGGTCTCTTATGGGTGTTTTACGGTCCAAAGTCCAACAACCCCGTAACATAAAAATATTCCCCAAAAAGTAAATATTTTCTAAAGGCTCATGCCCCAAGGAATTCAAACATTGGGTAATATGTTTTACTCTGGCCAGAGCTCTTTTTTGAAAATGGTGTAATTTTATGAGAAAAATATCAAGACCTCCAACTTCAGCTTGGTGTAATAATGGAAAAGAATACTAAATGTTATTACCATGGATAGAAAATAAGGGAATGAACCCAAAACAACTGATGCTGCCAAAGTCCCGTATAATAGGATTAGTATGGGGAATGATCCTCAATCCACTAAGAGTGTATAGCAATTCACCATTTACGACACAATGAATTCTTGAAAAAATAACGGATTAGACTCACCCAGGGCGGGGGGCCCGTTTTGCAGATTGTGATCGGGTGCAGGAACTGAAGTGTCAAGAGACACCCCACTCGTGTACCTCCTGAAGCCACCAGCTGCTGCCCTTTCCCTGCCCGGTGTCTTGAATATCCTTGGTGTGGTTGCGGTGAGCTGTTCCACACGGCTGAAGGGTTTCCTCTGGCGTGCCTTTCCCCGTAGTGCGGGTAGCCGCGGCGTCTTCCTTCAGAAGTAAACGCTGACACGATGTCCACGTGGGGGAACAGCTGTCTGCTAACCCGTGCACGCCGTTTCCTACCGAGAGGAGGAGCGATGTTGCATCTCAGCCGTTGATGCGCTCCGGCGCGCCCACACGTGTGGGGGGGATGACGTCAGTCTTTCAGGCTTGGGGAGTCCGTGGTGAATGCCTGCGTGCGCCAGCCATAGCGATAACAATTGGAAAGGAGGGGAAATGGTGAAGGCGGTCACAGCAATAGAAGTCCAGCCCAGGAACAAATAAAGTTAAAATCAGCTTTAATATTACATGCTGTACATCACAGAAGGGGCACTCTGACGCGTTTCGTCCCTCTCCAGGACTTTATCAAAGAGTATACTACCCTTATCACACAGACTCCTTAAGTAGGTGGTAACCCAATGTGATTGGTTGTTCTTAATCAGAGATCCATTGAGCCCAATAGAGCTAATGATGAACAGTAATTGGGAACAACCCATTAATTGAGTCTGTGTGAGACAGATTGATAACACAAATAACGCAATAACATATAACACAAACATGTTTAAAAACAATATTATACAATGTGATGTAAGGCATGAACTAATAAATTAAAAAAAAACACACATATGGATATGAAGTAGAAAATTCATATATGATAGGGGTTATATCTGAAATAGATTGACTTATTTATATTTAATTTGATATAATGTGGAAGCTGGATACATTTAAACAATAGTTGTTCTGAAAGGCAATAAACAAATATGGATTATAATCCATATATGACTCAATCCGTGTATATATATATATATATATATGTACTACCTATATGACACATATGTGCAGTAACACAAGATACAAGGTACAAATATAAACTTCCCTATTATAGCTTGAATATCAATTTGCGTATTAAACCACCTATAAGGTGATACAAAGATATGTGGCAATGTTATACAGTATTTGAATGGGGTGCATGGATACACACTCTCCCCACCCCCCACTCCTCGGTTCAAAGGAAATGTTTTAATTCCCAATCGGTGTTTATACCGTGTGGATGGAGGGTATTGAGAGTGTATATCCAATACATCTCCTGTTTGTTTAATGCGTTCTCTCTATTGCCACCCCTAGGGTGACAGGAAATGTGTTCAACAGCAGAAAAGGTGAAATTTCCAATGCCGCCCTTAAGGCATTGTGTAAAGTGTCTTGATACTGGATGGAGTAAATCACCTTTCCTGATAAGGCGCACATGCTCTGCCATCCTGGTTTTCAACGGTCTTATTGTGCGACCCACATATCTTGATCCACACTTGCAATTAAGAACATATATAACATAACTGGTGTTACAATTTAGAAAGGTCTTAATTTTGTATTTACTTGAGTTATTGTTAAACATAATGCTATTTGTTGGAAACGCATGTTGACACATGGCACATTTGCCACATTTCAAAAATCCTTTTGGAATACCCTTAACATTTGGGAAACCAGACCTACTATTGTACATACTGGGTGACAGATGAAAAGCCAAAGTTTTGGCTTTGCGATACGTGAACCTTGGTCCACTTTCAACAATTGGGCGTATATCATTGTCCAGCAACAGGGTGTGTCAATGCTTATGGATGATGTTACAAATCTGTCTAGATTGTTGACTAAATGTTGTGATAAAGTAAGGACTTTTCCTTTCGTTTAAAGCATTGGTCATCCTTTTGCTGGGCAGTGATCTTTTACTTTTACAAATAAGAGTTTTTCTGTCTGTAACATTCGCCTTATTAAAGGCTAATGAGATATCTTTGGCAGAGTAACCCCTGGCAAGAAATCTTTTGGACATCTCTCCTGATCGAGATAGGAAGACCTCATCGTCAGAGCACAGCCTTTTTAGTCTCATGAATTGAGCTCCAGGAATATTTTTAATCAGTGACCGTGGGTGACAGCTCTGTGCACTTAGGAGTGTATTCCTGGAGTTCTCTTTCCAGTAAATATCTGATTGTATATGCATATTGTTGTCAATGTACAGGACCAAATCCAGGTAGTGTATAAAATTAAGCTTTTGTGCAAAAGTGAGTTTAATATTTAGATTATTTAGATTTAAACTGTCAATAAAAGAAATTAGTGTGTGTTCATCACCCTTCCAAATTAATATAAGATCGTCAATATATCTCTTATAAAAGATGATATGCTGACGAAAAGAATTATCACTGTGAAAAATAAACCGTGATTCCCAAAAGCCCAAAAATAAGTTGGCGTATGAAGGTGCAAAACTCGTGCCCATTGCGGTGCCTAATAGTTGTAAATAAAACAGTGAATCAAACATAAAGTAATTGTGCGTGAGTAAAAAAGAGATAGATTCTAATAGAAAAGTGCAATGTGAAATAGATAGCGTGGAAAGTTCCAAATAGTGTTCAAGAGCTGCAAGTCCCTGTTTGTGTTCTATAATAGAATACAGGGAGGCCACATCAAGTGTGACCCACCTGTAGTCTTTGTGCCATGTGAAGTCCTGTAGACTGACAATCAAATCTGCTGTGTCTCTGACAAATGAGGGCAACTGTACCACCAGGGGTTGTAGAAACGTATCCACATACCGCGACAATCCATCTCCCAAAGATCCAATACTCGCTACAATGGGTCGACCAGGAGGGTCAACCAGCGATTTATGGATCTTTGGGAGATGATGGAATATGGGAGTCACGGGATGTGGGCAGTTAAGGAATTCGAATTCCTTATGACTAATGACATTGAGAACTCTGCCAAATTCTAACAACTCTAATAGTTCACCATGATATTTCGATGTTGGATTGCCCATAAGGCGCCGATAGGAGGTAGCATCCTGTAATTGTCTCAATGCTTCTTTTTTGTAATAAGTTGAAGACATAATCACAAGTGCACCTCCCTTATCAGCGTGTTTAAGCACTATGTCATTATTCTTTTTAATACAATCAATCTGTCGGATCTCAGTGTGACTCAGATTACCAGAATTTACATTTGAACAGGTATTACCTTGAGCTAATAGACGTAAGTCCCGTTCCACTAAATGCTCAAACATAGTGATAGAAGGCCCTCTGTTATAATTTGGGCAAAATAATGATTTCTTACGATAGCCCGAATCCTCATGGCCAAAAAATGATTGAGAGGATGTTAATAGAGGTTCACCCTGTGACTCAAGTAGTGTATCCAGATCGGAAAGGGCGCAACATTCCTGGAAAGTCAATACGTCTGTAACATTTGTGGGAGACAGTGGTGTATTGTTGCTCATGTTCAAGTTATCAGGACTGGTTTTTAAACCAAAAATTTTCTTTAACGTCAATTTCCTGGTAAATTTCTGGAGATCGATCACCGTCTGGAAGAGTTGAAAATTTTGTGTAGGTGCAAACCCAAGTCCCTTATTCAGGAGTGTCAATTGGTCAAATGAAAGACCAATACCGGATAAATTGATAACATTACCGGGATCACTTATTCGTATTTCTTCCGCTTGGCCTTGCCTCGTCCCTCGTTTCCTTTTGGATCTCCTGGTTCTCCTCGCCCCTTGGGGCCTGCCTGTAAAAAAGCTGATGACGGTTAACCAGAAGATTTAAACATTTTGGTTTGGGAAGATGATGTAGAGACTTGGTTATCATATTTGGAGGCCCCGCGGTTCTCTCTAGAATAATCTACAGACCTGTCAAATGAGACTATATGGGATCTATATTCTTGATCGGAGACATCAGATTCAAAACTAGAAGTCTCAGTTCTAGGATTTTTTAGAATGGATTTATTTGGAGGATTTTTTGTCCATCTTTTTGGATGGCATTGGCCTTTAGGTGTACTAGAACCTGTAAATTCTTTTATAACCACAGGTTTCTGCCAGCAGTATATTTGTCCTTTACTGTAGTCAACACGGTCCCTTTCAAATTTAACATGTTTCTTATCACTAATATCATCCTCGATTATTTCAATGTTAGACAACAAAGTTTTGTCATTTTTGACAAACTGTCCATCTTGGAAAAAGGCTGCAATTTAGTCTGAAGTATAGTAATTTCTGACATTAATAATGATTTCTCTGCAGTTTTTTGCTGTATTATTAGATCCATTAGTTTAAATGAACACATATCTAAGGCCTTAACCCAATCCTGTTCAAATTGTTTATTTAGAAAACCAAATGATGGTACTTTTTTGATTCTCAATCCTCTAGGGATTCTGTTACATCTGATGTAATTCTATAGTGAGGTAATATCCCACCAAAGTCTTAAATTCTGAACCAAAAGTTTTTCTAATTTGACAAAATAATGGGTTAGGTCTGATGGTTCATCACATACAATGTCAGAAATTCCATCAAATAAATGCGCTGCCTTTCTAGATCTTCTTGTATTGTCACCACATGTGTGAACATAGGTAGTGCTTTCCACATCAGATATAATGTTATCATCTCCACTGGATTCTTCCATAGTGTTAAACAGTATAAAATTGATAAGTACCAATATAAGAAATAAATCCTGAGCAATAGACTTGAAATAGTGGATTGGGTAAAAAATATGGTCATATATATCAGAAAAAAACAATTATAAATCCCAAAAACAAAAAAAGAGTTTATGAAAAAAATATATATTATTAATAGTCATAAATCCATGTATTGAAAAAATATATACCTGACGAGCTACCAGAAAACCACTGATTGTACTAGAAAATAACGGAATGAACCCAAAACAACTGATGCTGCCAAAGTCACGTATAATAGGATTAGTATGGGGAATGATCCTCAATCCACTAAGAGTGTATAGCAATTCACCATTTAGGACACAATGAATTCTTGAAAAAATAAAGGATTAGACTCACCCAGGGCGGGGGGGCCGTTTTGCAGATTGTGACCGGGTGCAGGAACTGAAGTGTCCAGAGACACCCCACTCGCGAACCTCCTGAGGCCACCAGAGGAGAGGGATGAAACGCGTCAGAGTGCCCCTGCTGTGATGTACAGCATGTAATATTAAAGCTGATTTTAACTTTATTTGTTCCTGGGTTAACACAGATACCCAGCAAGCTCAAACTCCCACACCCACCACAAAGTGAATATATATTTATGTCAACCAGAGAGCTACTGAGCGTGGCAATTGTATATAACAAGAGACAGGGGGTGCCCAATGCTGCATCCAATTGACAAAACATATAAAGTAAAATACTTCAATAATAATAATTGGTTATTTAGTTAACCCTTTGGCCAAAGGCGTCATAAGCCTGCATACCAACGTCACTTGCTGCAGGAACAAGACCCATTATGGTTTCCCCTCTCACAGAGGTAAAAGGAAGTGTTCACAGTGTAGTGTAGGACCTGCATTATTTTGGTTATACCTTGACGTTGGTATGCAGGCTTATGACGCCTTTGGCCAAAGGGTTAACTAAATAACCAATTAATATTATTGAAGTATTTTACTTTATATGTTTTGTCAATTGGATGCAGCATTGGGCACCCCCTGTCTCTTGTTATATACGATTGCCACGCTCAGTAGCTCTCTGGTTGACATAAATATATATTCACTTTGTGGTGGGTGTGGGAGTTTGAGCTTGCTGGGTATCTGTGTTAACCTATGTCTCTTTGGAGGCTGTGGCACCTCCCCCCAGAGCTCACTCCTCCTTCACCCTTTTAACTTGGAAGGTCATTTCACTTGCTGCAGGAACAAGACCCATTATGGTTTCCCCTCTCACAGAGGTAAAAGGAAGTGTTCACAGTGTAGTGTAGGACCTGCATTATTTTGGTTATACCTTGACGTTGGTATGCAGGCTTATGACGCCTTTGGCCAAGGGGTTAACTAAATAACCAATTATTATTATTGAAGTATTTTACTTTATATGTTTTGTCAATTGGATGCAGCATTGGGCACCCCCTGTCTCTTGTTATATACAATTGCCACGCTCAGTAGCTCTCTGGTTGACATAAATATATATTCACTTTGTGGTGGGTGTGGGAGTTTGAGCTTGCTGGGTATCTGTGTTAACCTATGTCTCTTTGGAGGCTGTGGCACCTCCCCCCAGAGCTCACTCCTCCTCCTTCACCCTTTTAACTTGGAAGGTCATTTCACTTGCTGCAGGAACAAGACCCATTATGGTTTCCCCTCTCACAGAGGTAAAAGGAAGTGTTCACAGTGTAGTGTAGGACCTGCATTATTTTGGTTATACCTTGACGTTGGTATGCAGGCTTATGACGCCTTTGGCCAAAGGGTTAACTAAATAACCAATTATTATTATTGAAGTATTTTACTTTATATGTTTTGTCAATTGGATGCAGCATTGGGCACCCCCTGTCTCTTGTTATATACAATTGCCACGCTCAGTAGCTCTCTGGTTGACATAAATATATATTCACTTTGTGGTGGGTGTGGGAGTTTGAGCTTGCTGGGTATCTGTGTTAACCTATGTCTCTTTGGAGGCTGTGGCACCTCCCCCCAGAGCTCACTCCTCCTCCTTCACCCTTTTAACTTGGAAGGTCATTTCACTTGCTGCAGGAACAAGACCCATTATGGTTTCCCCTCTCACAGAGGTAAAAGGAAGTGTTCACAGTGTAGTGTAGGACCTGCATTATTTTGGTTATACCTTGACGTTGGTATGCAGGCTTATGACGCCTTTGGCCAAAGGGTTAACTAAATAACCAATTAATATTATTGAAGTATTTTACTTTATATGTTTTGTCAATTGGATGCAGCATTGGGCACCCCCTGTCTCTTGTTATATACGATTGCCACGCTCAGTAGCTCTCTGGTTGACATAAATATATATTCACTTTGTGGTGGGTGTGGGAGTTTGAGCTTGCTGGGTATCTGTGTTAACCTATGTCTCTTTGGAGGCTGTGGCACCTCCCCCCAGAGCTCACTCCTCCTTCACCCTTTTAACTTGGAAGGTCATTTCACTTGCTGCAGGAACAAGACCCATTATGGTTTCCCCTCTCACAGAGGTAAAAGGAAGTGTTCACAGTGTAGTGTAGGACCTGCATTATTTTGGTTATACCTTGACGTTGGTATGCAGGCTTATGACGCCTTTGGCCAAGGGGTTAACTAAATAACCAATTATTATTATTGAAGTATTTTACTTTATATGTTTTGTCAATTGGATGCAGCATTGGGCACCCCCTGTCTCTTGTTATATACAATTGCCACGCTCAGTAGCTCTCTGGTTGACATAAATATATATTCACTTTGTGGTGGGTGTGGGAGTTTGAGCTTGCTGGGTATCTGTGTTAACCTATGTCTCTTTGGAGGCTGTGGCACCTCCCCCCAGAGCTCACTCCTCCTCCTTCACCCTTTTAACTTGGAAGGTCATTTCACTTGCTGCAGGAACAAGACCCATTATGGTTTCCCCTCTCACAGAGGTAAAAGGAAGTGTTCACAGTGTAGTGTAGGACCTGCATTATTTTGGTTATACCTTGACGTTGGTATGCAGGCTTATGACGCCTTTGGCCAAAGGGTTAACTAAATAACCAATTATTATTATTGAAGTATTTTACTTTATATGTTTTGTCAATTGGATGCAGCATTGGGCACCCCCTGTCTCTTGTTATATACAATTGCCACGCTCAGTAGCTCTCTGGTTGACATAAATATATATTCACTTTGTGGTGGGTGTGGGAGTTTGAGCTTGCTGGGTATCTGTGTTAACCTATGTCTCTTTGGAGGCTGTGGCACCTCCCCCCAGAGCTCACTCCTCCTCCTTCACCCTTTTAACTTGGAAGGTCATTTCACTTGCTGCAGGAACAAGACCCATTATGGTTTCCCCTCTCACAGAGGTAAAAGGAAGTGTTCACAGTGTAGTGTAGGACCTGCATTATTTTGGTTATACCTTGACGTTGGTATGCAGGCTTATGACGCCTTTGGCCAAAGGGTTAACTAAATAACCAATTATTATTATTGAAGTATTTTACTTTATATGTTTTGTCAATTGGATGCAGCATTGGGCACCCCCTGTCTCTTGTTATATACAATTGCCACGCTCAGTAGCTCTCTGGTTGACATAAATATATATTCACTTTGTGGTGGGTGTGGGAGTTTGAGCTTGCTGGGTATCTGTGTTAACCTACACTGGCGACACACTTTATTCGAGCTCGGCTAGTCCCACGAATTCGGGTATACCCGGGTGTATTGAGGTTTGTGACTGTTTTCTGCCCGAGTATATTGGGTTATTTTCTAGGCAGGGATTGAAGCATTTTATTCCCCCTGGCTGCAATACTGCACAGTATATATATATATACTGCATTACAATTCATGAATTTATGCCATCTGGTAGACACGCGAAGCATTGCAGCCTATTAAATCCTAATCATTATCATTTAACAAATCAGCCGCCCATCAGCCAGGCATGAACCCAGGCTGGGAAGGCAAATGCAACGGGGCTTGTCAGAGGTGAGGAGCGGCGCATTCCAGGTATCTGCCAGGTACATACCGGGTATTTGCTCGAATAAAGTGTGTCGGTGCAGTATGTCTCTTTGGAGGCTGTGGCACCTCCCCCCAGAGCTCACTCCTCCTCCTTCACCCTTTTAACTTGGAAGGTCATTTCACTTGCTGCAGGAACAAGACCCATTATGGTTTCCCCTCTCACAGAGGTAAAAGGAAGTGTTCACAGTGTAGTGTAGGACCTGCATTATTTTGGTTATACCTTGACGTTGGTATGCAGGCTTATGACGCCTTTGGCCAAAGGGTTAACTAAATAACCAATTATTATTATTGAAGTATTTTATTTTATATGTTTTGTCAATTGGATGCAGCATTGGGCACCCCCTGTCTTTTATTTGTTCCTGGGCTGGACTTCTATTGCTATGCAACATCGCTCCTCCTCTCGGTAGGAAACGGCGTGCACGGGTTAGCAGACAGCTGTTCCCCCACGTGGACATCGTGTCGGCGTTTACTTCTGAAGGAAGACGCCGCGGCTACCCGCACTACGGGGAAAGGCACGCCAGAGGAAACCCTTCAGCCGTGTGGAACAGCTCACCACAACCACACCAAGGATATTCAAGACACCGGGCAGGGCAAGGGCAGCAGATGGTGGCCTCAGGAGGTTCACGAGTGGGGTGTCTCTGGACACTTCATTTCCTGCACCCGGTCACAATCTGCAAAACGGGCCCCCCGCCCTGGGAGAGTCTAATCCTTTATTTTTTTAAGAATTCATTGTGTCCTAAATGGTGAATTGCTATACACTCTTAGTGGATTGAGGATCATTCCCCATACTAATCCTATTATACGTGACTTTGGCAGCATCAGTTGTTTTGGGTTCATTCCCTTATTTTCTAGTACAATCAGTGGTTTTCTGGTAGCTCGTCAGGTATATATTTTTTCAATACATGGATTTATGACTATTAATAATATATATTTTTTTCATAAACTCTTTTTTTGTTTTTGGGATTTATAATTGTTTTTTTCTGATATATATGACCATATTTTTACCCAATCCACTATTTCAAGTCTATTGCTCAGGATTTATTTCTTATATTGGTACTTATCAATTTTATACTGTTTAACACTATGGAAGAATCCAGTGGAGATGATAACATTATATCTGATGTGGAAAGCACTACCTATGTTCACACGTGTGGTGACAATACAAGAAGATCTGGAAAGGCAGCGCATTTATTTGATGGAATTTCTGACATTGTATGTGATGAACCATCAGACCTAACCCATTATTTTGTCAAATTAGAAAAACTTTTAGTTCAGAATTTAAGACTCTGGTGGGATATCACCTCACTAGAGAATTACATCAGATGTAACAGAATCCCTAGAGGATTGAGAATCAAAAAAGTACCATCATTTGGTTTTCTAAATAAACAATTTGAACAGGATTGGGTTAAGGCCTTAGATATGTGTTCATTTAAACTAATGGATCTAATAATACAGCAAAAAACTGCAGAGAAATCATTATTAATGTCAGAAATTACTATACTTCAGACTAAATTGCAGCCATTTTCCAAGATGGACAGTTTGTCAAAAATGACAAAACTTTGTTGTCTAACATTGAAATAACCGAGGATGATATTAGTGATAAGAAACATGTTAAATTTGAAAGGGACCGTGTTGACTACAGTAAAGGACAAATATACTGCTGGCAGAAACCTGTGGTTATAAAAGAATTTACAGGTTCTAGTACACCTAAAGGCCAACGCCATCCAAAAAGATGGACAAAAAATCCTCCAAATAAATCCATTCTAAAAAATCCTAGAACTGAGACTTCTAGTTTTGAATCTGATGTCTCCGATCAAGAATATAGATCCCATATAGTCTCATTTGACAGGTCTGTAGATTATTCTAAAGAGAACTGCGGGGCCTCCAAATATGATACCAAGTCTCTACATCATCTTCCCAAACCAAAATGTTTAAATCTTCTGGTTAACCGTCATCCTCTTTTTTACAGGCAGGCCCCAAGGGGCGAGGAGAACCAGGAGATCCAAAAGGAAACGAGGGACGAGGCAAGGCCAAGCGGAAGAAATACGAATAAGTGATCCCGGTAATGTTATCAATTTATCCGGTATTGATCTTTCATTTGACCAATTGACACTCCTGAATAAGGGACTTGGGTTTGCACCTACACAAAATTTTCAACTCTTCCAGACGGTGATCGATCTCCAGAAATTTACCAGGAAATTGACGTTAAAGAAAATTTTTGGTTTAAAAACCAGTCCTGATAACTTGGACATGAGCAACAATACACCACTGTCTCCCACAAATGTTACAGACGTATTGACTTTCCAGGAATGTTGCGCCCTTTCCGATCTGGATACACTACTTGAGTCACAGGGTGAACCTCTATTAACATCCACTCAATCATTTTTTGGCCATGAGGATTCGGGCTATCGTAAGAAATCATTATTTTGCCCAAATTATAACAGAGGGCCTTCTATCACTATGTTTGAGCATTTAGTGGAACGGGACTTACGTCTATTAGCTCAAGGTTATACCTGTTCAAATGTAAATTCTGGTAATCTGAGTCACACTGAGATCCGACAGATTGATTGTATTAAAAAGAATAATGACATAGTGCTTAAACACGCTGATAAGGGAGGTGCACTTGTGATTATGTCTTCAACTTATTACAAAAAAGAAGCATTGAGACAATTACAGGATGCTACCTCCTATCGGCGCCTTATGGGCAATCCAACATCGAAATATCATGGTGAACTATTAGAGTTGTTAGAATTTGGCAGAGTTCTCAATGTCATTAGTCATAAGGAATTCGAATTCCTTAACTGCCCACATCCCGTGACTCCCATATTCCATCATCTCCCAAAGATCCATAAATCGCTGGTTGACCCTCCTGGTCGACCCATTGTAGCGAGTATTGGATCTTTGGGAGATGGATTGTCGCGGTATGTGGATACGTTTCTACAACCCCTGGTGGTACAGTTGCCCTCATTTGTCAGAGACACAGCAGATTTGATTGTCAGTCTACAGGACTTCACATGGCACAAAGACTACAGGTGGGTCACACTTGATGTGGCCTCCCTGTATTCTATTATAGAACACAAACAGGGACTTGCAGCTCTTGAACACTATTTGGAACTTTCCACGCTATCTATTTCACATTGCACTTTTCTATTAGAATCTATCTCTTTTTTACTCACGCACAATTACTTTATGTTTGATTCACTGTTTTATTTACAACTATTAGGCACCGCAATGGGCACGAGTTTTGCACCTTCATACGCCAATTTATTTTTGGGCTTTTGGGAATCACGGTTTATTTTTCACAGTGATAATTCTTTTCGTCAGCATATCATCTTTTATAAGAGATATATTGACGATCTTATATTAATTTGGAAAGGTGATGAACACACACTAATTTCTTTTATTGACGGTTTAAATCTAAATAATCTAAATATTAAACTCACTTTTGCACAAAATCTTAATTTTATACACTACCTGGATTTGGTCCTGTACATTGACAACAATATGCATATACAATCAGATATTTACTGGAAAGAGAACTCCAGGAATACACTCCTAAGTGCACAGAGCTGTCACCCACGGTCACTGATTAGAAATATTCCTGGAGCTCAATTCATGAGACTAAAAAGGCTGTGCTCTGACGATGAGGTCTTCCTATCTCGATCAGGAGAGATGTCCAAAAGATTTCTTGCCAGGGGTTACTCTGCCAAAGATATCTCATTAGCCTTTAATAAGGCGAATGTTACAGACAGAAAAACTCTTATTTGTAAAAGTAAAAGATCACTGCCCAGCAAAAGGATGACCAATGCTTTAAACGAAAGGAAAAGTCCTTACTTTATCACAACATTTAGTCAACAATCTAGACAGATTTGTAACATCATCCATAAGCATTGGCACACCCTGTTGCTGGACAAGGATATATGCCCAATTGTTGAAAGTGGACCAAGGTTCACGTATCGCAAAGCCAAAACTTTGGCTTTTCATCTGTCACCCAGTATGTACAATAGTAGGTCTGGTTTCCCAAATGTTAAGGGTATTCCAAAAGGATTTTTGAAATGTGGCAAATGTGCCATGTGTCAACATGCGTTTCCAACAAATAGCATTATGTTTAACAATAACTCAAGTAAATACAAAATTAAGACCTTTCTAAATTGTAACACCAGTTATGTTATATATGTTCTTAATTGCAAGTGTGGATCAAGATATGTGGGTCGCACAATAAGACCGTTGAAAACCAGGATGGCAGAGCATGTGCGCCTTATCAGGAAAGGTGATTTACTCCATCCAGTATCAAGACACTTTACACAATGCCTTAAGGGCGGCATTGGAAATTTCACCTTTTCTGCTGTTGAACACATTCCCTGTCACCCTAGGGGTGGCAATAGAGAGAACGCATTAAACAAACAGGAGATGTATTGGATATACACTCTCAATACCCTCCATCCACACGGTATAAACACCGATTGGGAATTAAAACATTTCCTTTGAACCGAGGAGTGGGGGGTGGGGAGAGTGTGTATCCATGCACCCCATTCAAATACTGTATAACATTGCCACATATCTTTGTATCACCTTATAGGTGGTTTAATACGCAAATTGATATTCAAGCTATAATAGGGAAGTTTATATTTGTACCTTGTATCTTGTGTTACTGCACATATGTGTCATATAGTTAGTACATATATATATATATATATATATATATATATATATATATATATATATATATACGGATTGAGTCATATATGGATTATAATCCATATTTGTTTATTGCCTTTCAGAACAACTATTGTTTAAATGTATCCAGCTTCCACATTATATCAAATTAAATATAAATAAGTCAATCTATTTCAGATATAACCCCTATCATATATGAATTTTCTACTTCATATCCATATGTGTGTTTTTTTTAAATTTATTAGTTCATGCCTTACATCACATTGTATAATATTGTTTTTAAACATGTTTGTGTTATATGTTATTGCGTTATTTGTGTTATCAATCTGTCTCACACAGACTCAATTAATGGGTTGTTCCCAATTACTGTTCATCATTAGCTCTATTGGGCTCAATGGATCTCTGATCAAGAACAACCAATCACATTGGGTTACCACCTACTTAAGGAGTCTGTGTGATAAGGGTAGTATACTCTTTGATAAAGTCCTGAAGAGGGACGAAACGCATCAGAGTGCCCCTTCTGTGATGTACAGCATGTAATATTAAAGCTGATTTTAACTTTATTTGTTCCTGGGCTGGACTTCTATTGCTGTGACCGCCTTCACCATTTCCCCTCCTTTCCAATTATTACCATGGATACCCTGAGCACGCAGATACCAAATACAGCATGTATAGGTATATATATTGTTTTTGCATGTACTGTAGAGGCGCTACATTTGTAAGACTCTTTACGCCTGAGTTTTTCAGGGCTGAATGTAAAAGTGCATGCCATCATTTGCAAGACAAAACCATCATCTAGCATAAAAATCCCCCCATAAAAGTATAGATTTTCTAAATATACAGTACATGCCTCACGGAATTGAACACGTGTTCCCACAAAACAAAAAGTGGTATGTCCACCTAAACCCCCCCCCACCCCCATAAATTTACACTAACTTTGAATTTTGGTACATTCAATTAGAAATAATTGAGTACATTAATATGTATATTACCTATATTATTTCTTCATCAATATGGGTCATTTAGTTCAATACTTTTTACTGATTAAGTGGATGGGCGAGCTGAAACTAAGGATGAGGGGTCACAAGACCTCCCAACATTGTTACCAATTTTCATAGAGACATACAGTTTTAGCAAGCTCCAAACCTACTGCATTATGTGTGTGTCTCCAGTTTAGTTGGATTTTGACAATCCTACTGGATGATATTCTTTAAAATGTTTAGAAAGATTGTGTTGCATGAAACCTTTTTGAATATTTGTTACATGCTCAGCCAACCTCCCTTTGAGTTTCCAGGTTGTTCATCAACATTGTTTCCCAAAAGGGTATTGTAGTAAATAAATGATTTTTTCTGAATTGCAATTTATGATTTCTTCTATTATGTATTCTTTCCCTGTTTGTAACGTGGAAATCCCTTTGATATATTTAGAATTGTGTGTGTTGAGTTTTTACATTACACATTTAAGGCAATTATAATAGGCTTTTTAAATCTGCAATATTATTTACACTTAAAGCAGATTTAAAAAGGCTATTATAAATCCCTTAATGAAACACGAAGGGTTAATTCTTTGGACTTGAACTTGTGATCAAATCCCAGAAGCAAGCACAGCACACTGTAAACAACGGAACAGTTGCAGCACCTCTTAGTAGCCGTGTCGTCCGCTGACTTCATTGGCTTAAGACAGGGATACGAGGAAGGAGAGGACCTGAGACCAAGATACACAGTGGAAACATGGCTCTGTTCTCCATTCAGAGTCCAGTGTCCTGCCGCTGCACCACGATTCTTTGCTGCTACTAATGCTGGGATCTGTCCAGGCAAATGCCTATTTTATTTGCCATATTTTAAGTGGCTTTCTACTATTTGCTTAGTAAACATACAAATAGTACTTTACTAGGCTCGGATTTATTTTACTTTTTAGACATCCTACACTGGCGACACACTTTATTCGAGCTTGGCTAGTCCCACGAATTCGGGTATACCCGGGTGTATTGAGGTTTGTGACTGTTTTCTGCCCGAGTGCATTGGGTTATTTTCCAGGCAGGGATTGAAGCATTTTATTCCCGCTGGCTGCAATACTGCACAGTATATATATATATACTGCATTACAATTCATGAATTTATGCCATCTGGTAGACACGCGAAGCATTGCAGCCTATTAAATCCTAATCATTATAATTTAACAGATCAGCCGCCCGTCAGCCAGGCATGAACCCAGGCTGGGAAGGCAAATGCAACGGGGCTTGTCAGAGGTGAGGAGCGGCGCATTCCAGGTATCTGCCAGGTACATACTGGGTATTTGCTCGAATAAAGTGTGTCGGTGCAGTACTACCAGAATAGTGGAAGATTCCAAACTACATCTACTGATACTCTTCAATACACTCCTTATCTCTTTTGGAGAAAAGATCAAGCTATGTATCCGAAATGTCATAATATTGCGTTATACAGTATAATATAACTTTTTTTGAAACTATTGCACTCACTATTTCACATTTTATATTAGCTACCTGCTCCACTCAGTGCTTCAGTCTAATATATATATATATATATAAACACAGAAAAAACAGGCGCACTCATAGCGTAAAAAGGTATAACAATATATTTATGGAGTCAAGGATTTAAAAATGCACACTCACAAACATAGCTTAATAAAAAGCATTTTTGAGTAAAACTCAGCCAGCCAGACGCAGGAACCCGGTAACGGATAACTTTAGTGTAGTGTCCGGTGTAGATACACTGCAGCAGCCTCTTTGAACGCCTCCGGAGCCCGGGGAACACGAGGGACGCCGCTTTCCTCTCAATCCGGCGTCACACTGTGAGTTCTCAGCTCCAGGTACCGCGAGAACTCAGTGACGTCAGTGGATTCGACCGGAAAAAGTTCCCATGAATGCAACGGGTGGACGGCTGAGATAAATACTTCCAAAGACGAAATAAATTGCTGTAGCAAGCCAGTGAGTGAAAATATAGTAAAACTGGGCAGTACACCTCCACAAAACACTCTCTACGCGTTTCGTCTCAAAGAGACTTCATCAGGAGTAACAGCATAGGTGTGGAACGTAGTATTATAGTAAGATGAACCAATCAGGACACAGAAGACTACTAATTGCTAATCAGGTACACGAGGTCAATGTAAGGATAATATTAACCCTTATATGTTCCAGAACACATATGGGCAAAATGGACCAACAATACTAGAGAAAATGACCAAATAAACAAATACATATGATACTGTTGCGGAAGCTTTTATTCTAACAAATCACCGGTTTGTCCCTGGCTGGTTCCTGGAATGCCGCATTCACCTTGCATGCCGCGTTCACCTTGCATTCCTAGCCACGGGTCATGCCCGGCTGATGCGTTTATTGATAATGATTCAGATTTTAATAGGCTGCAATGCTTTGCGTGTCCGCCAGATGGCAGAAATTCATGAATTGTAATGCGCCGAATAAGTAATGTGTCGGCTTGCAGGTGTTTCGTTTAAAAAAGATACTGTACCACAGTGTACTATTGTAACTTGGCCTTGGCCTTGAGACTGAAGGAAGAGTTGCAAAAACGTATCAATTTAGGCTTTCCATATTAAAGAAAGACAAAGACCAGTTTCAGTTTCTGTTACACTATTCTCCAGAGACCCACCATGAGTGTTCAAGTGCAGCCCGCTTTCCAAAAACCCGACAGAAGTTATGCGTATTTGATATGGGCCGCAATTAATGCAACAGATGATAAGATGGCAACAGTTGCTCAAATTTATTAGTATTTTATCCAAAACTATGACTTTTACAAATTTTCGCCAACTCCTCATACTTGGAAGCGTGCAGTAAGGAAAAGGTTATGTAGCGACCCCTGTTTTCACCGTATTGAGCCCCAATTTGTTGGAGGGTATTGGTGTGTGTCACCGGATTTTTCCCGTATCTATGATCATGGAGGCGGCAAAAGGCGAAGGGTCATGTTAAAACCAACTAAGAAGCGACAGTCGCTGCCAAGCAATGCACCAGCACCAGCTCCAGCACCAGCACCGGCTTCCAATGACGGTCCCACTGTCAGTGACAACCCTGAGCCTGAGCCAGTTTTGATGAAGCTTGCATGTACCTAAGCGATTTCCAGCCTACAGGTGGACTAGTCCCGCTGCAAACTATCGACGTGGATGATGAAGAAAGCTGGACTGGCAGTGGACCGGCGCCGGCGACAGCTGAATGGGAAATTCTATGGTGAGTACTGTATTGTTGCCGTATTATTTTGGTGGGGCTGGCTGGGTACTTCTTTAGAGGGCTGACCATTACTGTACATTAAAACTTTTTTTTTTGTTTTTCCTCAGAAAAGAAAATGGCTAATGGGGGGATTTCAATGGATAATATTATACTGTATGCTGATGTTTTCCGGCCGTACAATATACTGTGTAATAAACCCGAAAAAATAAAACTATGCATTTATTCTACATGTTCAGTATCGTTTTATTATGTGTCTTCTACAGTATACTGTACAGTGGTATACAGTGCCTAACATCTATGGGCAAAAATAATTTTATTTCTATGTGCCCTAGAACAGAAGTTCCCACGCCAATTGCCCGTGAACTTGACCGCGGCCCTAAGTAGTTCCCACGCCAATTGCGCGAATATAATGTAAAATAATCCGTTCTGTGAGTCTGAGCGGGTTGAAATTCGCCTGGTCCTCATGCGGGAGGACCCTTGCCATAGTGGCAAAATATCAGCCTTGCACGACCCCCGGAACCGAAGATACCAAAAGACAGTTTAAAAGCACATTATCAAAGTGGCTTTTTTTCAGCCATACAAGTCAATGGCAGAAACCTAAATTTTAACATTACCCTGACTTCGTTCAGTTGCCACGAGAGGGTCTCAATTTGCCATGCAATCCTGCCGCAACTAGGACTACATGGTGACCGAATCTGAGCCCTCTATGTCGAACTGAAATGGAGTTGTGGGTTCCAGGTTTCTGCTCATTCTGACTTAGCCGGTTAAAAGCTTTCTCCGCCATTACGCTCAATGGTAGGACCCTCCTCGCCGGCGTAACCCTTTCTCGCCGCCATTACTGCTCGGACCCTGTTGGGGTCAAGTGAAGGGGTTCCTAACATCTGGGGGCAAAATGAATTTTATTTCTAGGTGCCCTGGAACAGAAGTTCGCACGCCAATTGCGCGACCAGGCAGTAAAAAAACAGTGCAGCAAGCCTCGACATTTGTTACACTGTCAAAGGAGTGAGGCAATTCAACATGTTCTTTTATTGGTGGAGTCAGTACAAAAACATTTTTTTACAAATATTGTACAATGTTGAAACATTTAAAGTGCACAGCAATTCTAACCATCAACACACAATAATACATACTGCAGCCTTTATTAAATTCTTCTGCCACAAAACATTTTTGGTGCATGGGGCAAAGGGAGTTAAAGTGACTTACTTTTAATGTACTGTATTTGGGGGTTGTCTTTGGGGGTTTATTCATCAAATTAGTATAATGAACTGCCTTTTGAAATTACAGTGCTGTTAACTATTTCAGCCACACACCTCCAGAGTTTTTAATCCCTCCCTGTAAGGAATCCGCTCCGTGGTTTACTGGTTGCCTTACCTTGCAGACCGGTGCAGTTCTGGAAAAGCTCTCCTGATGTTTGCTGCAGCCTGGATTCACTCACCAAAGCAATACACACTCCCTCTTGTATCTACTGCAGCTGTGCAGCATATCACTGCAACCTAGACTTGCATTCACTCATTGGAGCAGTACCTTCACACCCCCGCCGGGGATTGGCCCGCTTTCCTTTAAGTATTGCTTTCCCATAATGCTCCTTGCCGAGCATAGTCCTAACTGGATGTCACTACTGTTTTGCCACAAGCTCTCGCTTGTTCTCCTATGCTGATACCAGGTTCCGCCCTGCGTCCTTCAGCTTCCTTCAAGCCGCTTGTTCTCCTATGCTGATACCAGGTTCCGCCCTGCGTCCTTCAGCTTCCTTCAAGCCGCTTGTTTTCCTATGCTGATACCAGGTTCCGCCCTGCGTCCTTCAGCTCCCTTCAAGCCCGCTTGTTCTCCTATGCTGATACGGAGGTTCCGTCCTGCGTCCTTCAGCATCCTGTTCTCCTGTGCTGAAGCGGAGGTTTCGTCCCTGCGTCCTTCAGTCTCCTGGATTCCTGCACTGAAGCGGAGGTTTCCCTGTGTATCTTCATCTTCCTGGTTCCTGGGGCCTACTCTTTCCCTAATCTAGAGAGGCCGTGTCCTGGTTCCTGCGCTGTTACTGAGGATTCCCCAGCCGCTCAGGACTCTTGCGCTGTAGCACTGGTGCACCCGTGCAGCAAAGCGGTGTGCTACTCTGGTCTGCCTACCATCTCCTGTGACCAGTACCATGGGCCATGGTCGTCGCTCGCGCAAAGGCCAACCCCGCGCTCCTAAGCTGAAGCGGGGCTCTCCTGACTACCTGTTGCCGAACTCTTGCCTGAACAATGTTTATCCTGATGTCTCCTGTCCTGACCCTGGCTTGTACAACGACGACGCTGTCTTCTCCTTTCCTGATTCTGCTACGTATGACAACGAACTGCGCAATCCGGATCAGCCTGCGCGGTCTCAGGTCGGTGCTTTTACAACCCCACCTCAGCCTCGCGGTCTGACCCTGGTTTGTGGCGAGCAGAACCCTGACAGTATGCTCGGCCTCACAAACTCGGACCCCGCTGAGGTGTGGGTTGGTAAGTTTTTTCTTGAAAACCTGTCCCGGTCTGTAGACCAGTCCCAGTTTGAGAATGATTATTTTTTGTGCGATATAATACCCCTGATGGAAGATCCGTTTATGTCGGAGGGCTTAACTCCCTTGCAAAAGAAATGCCGTAATGATCTGGTTGGTAAGGCTTGCTGCCTCAGAGACTTAAAACAGTATCTGGCCAGTGTTTTAGCCATTGCAAACAGTGCTTTCTCCCCTGATTCCCCTTTTGCTGGGGATGAGGTGAGCCCTGTGGAACTGGTCAACGCCTGTAATACACTCAATGCCCTGGCTTTATCTTTGGACATTCCTTTAGTACTCCCGGACCCTTCCGTCATGGTGGCTTTCGCTCATGAGACGCTGCATATACTTTCCTGCGTATTGGATGATAGCTTGTTAAAACAGGATCGTCTTTTGGCCTCTAACGCCATCCTTTGGCGGTTTCCCTCGGCTGCCAGTCCTGTCGCTAAACCGGGAGACGTATCTCCCTCTCCAGGAGATGACCCAACGGAACCATTACCAATATCTCCCAGCGTAGTAATTGCCACAGTCCCTAGCTCTGATTGTATGCCCGGGTTCCCTGACACCAATTATAGGTTTACGTTAACCCCTGCCGATCAGTCCTGTGAGGTTCCCCTGGAGGATACATATGTTTCTCTACCCACCACTAATGTTCTAGTATCAGAGAATAAGTCCCTTACTTCCCATATTTCTAACTCCGAATCTGTCACTCCAGGTCTTGAGGGTTTTCCAGCTTTAACCCCTGCCGATCAGTCCTGTGAGGTTCCCCTGGAGAATACATATGTTTCACTAACCAACACTAAGGTTCTACTATCAGAGAATAAGTCCCTTAGTTCCCATATTTCTAACTCCGAATCTGTCACTCCAGGTCTTGAGGGTTTTCCAGCTTTAACCTCTGCTAGGCAGTCCTGTGCGCTTTCCCCGTCAGAGAAGGAATCCCTAAGTTCTGTTCCCAGGGTCATTTCTGTATTAACCTCTGTGGGGCAGCTCTCTGAGTTTCCCTTGGTAAATCCCTGTTCTCTGTCAGCCATGGTCACGCCCCTAGCTCCAGAGGAGAGATTCCTGGTCTCTCCTAATACAGAGAGAAGATTACCTATGTTTTACTCTCAGGCATTGTCTGCATTAACCCCTGTAAATTCTTGCTGCCTCCAAGTTAATGCCTTCGTTTTAGCCTCAGAGAATGAGTCCACAAGTCAGACAGCAGAGGTTGCATTGAGGGATTCCCATAACCGTACGGAGTCCTTAGATATTCTTTGCTATAAATCCCCTGCTTCAGCTCAAGTTTCCGCAGTTTCGTCTCCGGAGACTTCGGCTAAAGTTCTGGTTCCTGATAAATGTATTCAGGAGTCAGGTTTTTCCCTAAGCTTGGTCGCAGAGTTCCTTCTCCCGGGTATTTCACTGAACCAGCCTGTCGCCCACATAGCGGTGATCCCTGCTTCAGCGCATAGTTCCCACATTATGGAGTCTGCAGTAATTTCTGGTTTCCCAGACATTCCTTACCAAATACCTACTTCAGAGACCAGTACAGTTATGATTAACCCCCGTGTACTGTCTGAGTTCTCCTCCTCTTTAAGCTTAGGGTTAAAGGCATACAGTAGTCTGTATGTCCCTCCTGGGGTTCATATTGTGTTCCCAGGAATGTTTGCTGACGCACGGTTTTCTCCCAAAAGTGACGCTTTTTCATATAGATTAGTAAAAAGCTTGCACACTGTTTCCCTTTTCGCTGAATTGTGTCTTACTAGTTTTGAGACTCTGAGAGGTAATGATTCTCCTTCTGATTCTGAAGCTCTTTCTACAATGAGTATCCTGTCTGGGGGTCCCCCTGATTTCTCTCTCCAGGCTAATTCTCCAGGGATCAGCATATCTGTGGTCACTCCCTTAGTACTGTCTGAGGACAGCATGCATATATTACAAGTCCTGGGGTTTAAATCTGAGCTTTTTAGCTGTCCTGCCTTTGCTGAAACCCAGTTCCTCAGTAATGTGTCTAAATATGCCCCAGCAAACATGGGGTTACTCTGGGAGGAAATTAAAGCTCCTGTTTTAAAGGGTATTTTTTCTCATATGTCCAGCAAATCTAGAACCTCAGTAATTGTTTCTAATTCACTTATCTTTACATCTGATTTTTTCTCTAATCAAACCCAGACACCCTCACTATCGGTTAGGAGTCCTGTGATCAGAGATTTTGCACTAGAAAACACACCTATTCATGTTTTTGTCAGGTTAGGTACCCCTGTGGTTAGGGCCATTGCAGTTTTAGAGAGGACTTCTTGTACTCCTAAGGTGCCTGTCATTAAGAGTTTTCATAGTTCATACTTGCTGCTGGTTGATTCTCAGGTCCCTGTCACTGAGGTACAGACTTCAGCTTCTGATGTTAGCTTCCCTCCCACCACTACCCTGGCTCTGCCTTTTTCTCAAGCTACTGATTTGAAAATCCCAGAGATTATTCCTGATTCACTGACAATACTATCTCCCAATGAAGATTTACCAGTATTGAAGTGCTCTACTGTTGTTTGCTTCTCTGCTCCTGCTAAACCATGGTTTTGTCCCTCGGAATTTTCGGTTGCCCCTGTTATTTCCTCTCAGTTGGAAATACTCTGTACGTATCTCAAGATTTCGGTCCCTATGCCTGGTTTACTGCTTGCCTTGTCACCTTCCATACCAATACCGGGAGATGCTTCCAACCAGCCTATACCCTTACTAACCATTACCTGGGAGCATTCTAGAGGAAAAATTCCTCGCAAATTCCAACATGCAGTGGTCAGCCAAGATTTTTTCTGTTACAAAGTTCCTCCTGGTGTATTCGATCAACTATCAGGGCCGCTGATCCTAGATTCAGGTTCCTTTATTAAAGACTGGGCTTTCAGTGGGGGTTCTTCTGCCGTTTCTGCTCTGGAACTCTCTGGTTCTTCACAGCCCTGGATTTCCAAGACAGTTTGCGAGGCGAGCCATGTACCAAGGATGTTTCTTCCATCAATCTCATATCCTAGAACTGTACTCACCAAAGAACTGCTCGTTTACGGATGCCCTTTCTACCTAAAGAATTTTAGGAACAACTCAATGTCCCCAAGGTCCATGGATGGTCCTGTCTGGCCACAGTTCTCACCGGAGGGTGGGGGTACACTAAGGACTAACCACGAGTCTCGGGAGCACGACTCTAACCCCAATCCTAGACGGATCAGCAACAATTCCCGGTCCTCCAACTCTATGAGTGCTCATGTTCGCCCGGAGGTCTCGCGTGAAGGGGGGGGGTACTGTAAGGAATCCGCTCCGCGGTTTACTGGTTGCCTTACCTTGCAGACCGGTGCAGTTCTGGAACAGCTCTCCTGATGTTTGCTGCAGCCTGGATTCACTCACCAAAGCAATACACACTCCCTCTGGTATCTACTGCAGCTGTGCAGCATATCACTGCAACCTAGACTTGCATTCACTCATTGGAGCAGTACCTTCACACCCCCGCCGGGGATTGGCCCGCTGGCCTTTAAGTATTGCTTTCCCATAATGCTCCTTGCCGAGCATAGTCCTAATGGATGTCACTACTGTTTTGCCACAAGCTCTCGCTTGTTCTCCTATGCTGATACCAGGTTCCGCCCTGCGTCCTTCAGCTTCCTTCAAGCCGCTTGTTCTCCTATGCTGATACCAGGTTCCGCCCTGCGTCCTTCAGCTTCCTTCAAGCCGCTTGTTCTTCTATGCTGATACCAGGTTCCGCCCTGCGTCCTTCAGCTCCCTTCAAGCCCGCTTGTTCTCCTATGCTGATACGGAGGTTCCGTCCTGCGTCCTTCAGCTTCCTGTTCTCCTGTGCTGAAGCGGAGGTTTCGTCCCTGCGTCCTTCAGTCTCCTGGATTCCTGCACTGAAGCGGAGGTTTCCCTGTGTATCTTCAGCTTCCTGGTTCCTGGGGCCTACTCTTTCCCTAATCTAGAGAGGCCGTGTCCTGGTTCCTGCGCTGTTACTGAGGATTCCCCAGCCGCTCAGGACTCTTGCGCTGTAGCACTGGTGCACCCGTGCAGCAAAGCGGTGTGCTACTCTGGTCTGCCTACCATCTCCTGTGACCAGTACCATGGGCCATGGTCGTCGCTCACGCAGAGGCCAAACCCGCGCTCCTAAGCTGAAGCGGGGCTCTCCTGACTACCTGTTGCCGAACTCTTGCCTGAACAATGTTTATCCTGATGTCTCCTGTCCTGACCCTGGCTTGTACAACGACGACGCTGTCTTCTCCTTTCCTGATTCTGCTACGTATGACAACGAACTGCGCAATCCGGATCAGCCTGCGCGGTCTCAGGTCGGTGCTTTTACAACCCCACCTCAGCCTCGCGGTCCGACCCTGGTTTGTGGCGAGCAGAACCCTGACACTGCCTAGCCAAGTGTCAATCGGCTGAGTCACCCTATCCTACCAACCCCCTCTCTCCACTGGGTCGTTAATCTTCTGCATATTGCCATTGTGTCTTAATCCGCCCCTAGCCGAGCTACAAACTCTCAGTACGCCTGCGTCTAATCACACCATCCCCCTCCCCCAACCCTTAGAGGCCTGTTGTTTTAACGGTAACGCTTTGGAAAATCCCCTCTCGAATTTGAAATGTAAATCTGATGTGCACAGCACTGTGAGAATTGAGAGTAAACTGATAAATGTTTTCACACCCTGATGAAATACAGTGTCAGTCAGTATGGTTTACAGTCACATGTTTTAAATACAATACAGTACATTCTATAATATCTTTAAAATAAAAATATATAAATACTGTATATACTGTAAGTATAATGTAACATAATCCGTTCTGTGTGTCTGAGCATGTTGAATCGGAGAAAAGTTTACAAAACATTCTTATTCATTGGTGCACTGTAGGGGTGGCTGTCAATGATTATGATTCGCAGGAAAGTGAATAAATATTTATTTTATTTTATCAGGAACCAAAAAATACAAATATAAAAATAATCAGGAATAATACATAATGCAGTCTTTATTAAGTTCTTTTGGCAGCTTGAAATTGGATAACCATTTGGAAAACATTTGTAAAACATGGGGAAACATGAGTAGTGCACATTTATAAGAATATTATTTAATACTATATACTGTACAGTACTGTAATTTACTGTATAATATACTGTATATACTATATACTGTATAGTAAAATTATTTTTCCCGTCTTTATCTTTTCCTCATTCTGTCTGCAGTACAGTAGCTCATTGAGAGAGGAGAGGTTTTGCGGACATCATTACTGCTGTTTATATACTGTACATTTGACTGTACAAGCAGATTTGACTGGACACAACGCCCCCATCTCCCCCTAGGCCACCCTTTTCCTGGAATGACAAGAAAACCAAAAATTAGTGCAGTTACTGTACTGTACTGTATGTGCGTACTGTACTGTATTATGGCAGAACTACTGTAGGTGGCTGGTGCAGCTTTCTCTGGAAAGAAAAAAATGGAGCAGTTAGTAGGCAGTTACTGTAGTACTGTCAAACTAGTCTACTGTATACTGTACTGGAACTACTGTATACTCTGACTGACTACTGTTAAATTCTATGTACTGTAACCTGATGGCTGGTGCTGCTCTCTCTGTAAAGAAAAAACTAACTACTGTATACTCTTACCATCTGGAAAGAAAAAATCTGTGCCATACTTACCTGTATCATACTGTACTTACAATACTACAGCACAGTACTACGTTCCTGATGCTTGCCCATTACGCGCGATGACAATGGGCAACACAGCGGCAATATGGTCTATATATTTATTGCAGCGTTCCACGGTGAGTACATCGTTCCAAAAACTCAGTATGCCTTTCAACAACTCGTCCTTTTTGGAGGGTTTCGCCACTTTACGGATATGGTCCTTCAGCTGATGCCTGACCATTTCGATCGGATTGAAGTCTGGCGACCTGTCATTGGAAAGAAAGGACAATTGGTTTAAGAGCTAAAAACAGTGGGGAACAAAAATGGGACACGGTCTACAGCACTTACTCCGCTGGCGTCTTCACCCAGTTGATGCCGCGCTCAAGGATATGCGCCGTTGACGCAGTGTGCTTGGGATCGTTGTCCTGGTAGAAGCAGTGACCATTGGTGAAGTCGCGTGTGATGTATTGCACTATCTCGGGCACAATGTTGTCTTGGAAGAAAGCTTTATTCATGATTCCTATAGCAAGAAAAGAAAAGTGCTCAAAAAACTGCACAATAGTACAGTACAGTGCATTCGGTAAGGCAACACTAGTCAAGTACAGTGCATTAGGCGACATTATATTTGATAAATTTTACCTTCAAAGATGACAATGCATCTCGGTCCACGCCTAGAGATGGCACCCCACACATGCAGCTTCACAGGGTGTTTTGGCCGCAGCTTCAAAGATATGCGGCCTTTTTTGTGGAACGCAAATCTTGTAAATCTCTCCAGCGACTCAGTAGACTCCTCAGTGAAAATGCAATCCTGGAAAGTCTCCCCGCTGTCGATCCATGCCTGGGCCTGGAGCACTCTTTTGATTTTGTTTGCGTCCCGTATCATGGGGTACACTCTGTAATGACAAGGACAAAAAATAAAATGCGGCACAGTGCAGTACAGTTTGCGAAACAACACTTTTACCTCCTGAACTGTCCAGTACTAACCTCACACGTCCATATTTCCATCCAATGCTGCGTCTCATCTTCTTTATGCTGCTCTCGGATACAGTCAGATTGTGCTTTTCCTGCAGAGTGTTTTTAACCCTTAATGCACTCCTCTCATCATTCTCCTCACTTATTTTGTCCACCAGAACAGTTGTCTCCCTACAATGTAAAGAAATTATATTGTTTTTTTAATATGCAGCAATATAAAATGTATATAAATGTAATGTTGTAATATACAGTAAATATAAATAGACAAAATATATATACTGTTGTACTATAAATATAAATATACTGTACAAATTAAATATACTGTTGTAATATAAATATACATCCTATATATACCGTTGTAAGATTAATTGAAATATACAAAAAATGTATACTGCTGTACTATAAATATAAATAGACAAAATATATACAGTATACTGTTGTACTATAAATATAAATATACTGTACAAATTAAATATACTGTTGTAATATAAATATAAATATACATCCTATATATACCATTGTAAGATTAATTGAAATATACAAAAAATGTATACTGCTTGTAAATGTGCATATAAGGGGGGACTCCATTTTGATTGCTGGATAACCATTTTTCTATAACTATTCTGTACTAACGTTTAAGTCTCAGGAACTAATCACATGCCATATGCAATTGTGCTGTGCAGGCAGGTCTGAGAAATGTGACTTGACCTGTCACCTAATTATCTTTAGATGAACTATGTTTGTTCAGACTTATTCAGACTTATTTTTGCCCTGTGGAAAACAGGAACTTGTCTTCAGCCGTACCGGGCATAAGTTACACAACAATGCATTTCACAATATACTGCCATTTCCTTAGCGGCCTCCTAAATCGGTATTGAGCCCCTTTCTCAGACCATAAATTGTCTAACTGTCATTTTGCTGATATAGACAGACTGGGAAGTAAAAGGGGAAGTATGTTCTCATATCTGTGCTATTTTCTATGCTCAAGTTTGCTATATAAACCGGCTGTAGACCTTCAATAAATGAGAGAACAGTTTTCTGACAAAGCTTCCTTGGTGGTTGTCTGACTCAATTACTGTCTTCTCCCGAGCTCGTCCGCCATTTTGTTTTCCCAGATCATCAGCGCTATAAGAGTGGGTTAAATCCTCCGGAGGTTTGAAGTCATCTCGAGTCGGGCAGACGGTGTATTTTCACGCTAAGACGTTGGAGAATACAAAAGGGCACTATTTATTTTCATGGTGTCGGAAGTTGGGAAAGAAGCCACATTCGGGGTAAGCATACAAGATATATATTTTATCTGTATATTATCCGTCTGTGTCTCCTTGCCCAAAGAGCCCATAAGGTTTTAAGGTTTAGAAGTTTTTTAGAGTTACCGCTGCACCGGATGATTCAAGGTTAAGGAAAAACCATAGAGACACTTGAGTAAAGGACTCAAAGTGAAGTCAGGATTACATGAATCCTTGACAGAAGTATATACACAGGGTTATAGTCCCTGTTGAGAGATAGGAACAAGCGATATAGTTGGGTATCTGCTTGAAAAACTCTTACAGTGTCTGTGGGAAAAGTGTATTTTTTTTTTAAGGGGGGAGGAGGATTGTACGGGATTTTTAAGGGATTTTTTTCTTTTTTCTGTATTATTGTGCATGGGCATGTCGTTATATATATAAAATAAGATATATAAGACATATAAAGTGCTAAGTATATATAAGTGCATAAGTATATAAGTGCTGAGTCTATCTGTGCGTAAACATATACAAGATAAGTATATCAGTGCGTAGGATATATAAGTGCTGAGTATATAAGTGCTAAGTATATAAGTGCTAAGTATATAAGTGCATGATATTACGCTGTGTTGCCCATATCTTTTTACAGTGCAAAACGAGCTTGATTTTGGTTATTTTAATCAAGTGTGTATTGTATTGTCTAAATGATGGGAAGGTAGTTTTGCCGCATTTCATATGATAATGATAAAAGGATTATGTTTGGGTGGAGATCCTGAATGGCTATGGTTTCAGCCTGATCCCGAGTGGGACATGCATTATATGGCACTATGTGGCCGCATTTGGGTAAAAGTTGCACCTCACATTGATGAGGCAAGACGAAACAAAGCCCCAAAATGTGATGAGCCAATTTGGCCACCACCGCCCGATAATCTCACTACAATGTATTCCCAAGCCCCTAATGCACCCCCACAGGAGTTTCTACCTCCTGATGTGTTACCCCCACCGCCACCGCCTTGTGTGATGTTACAAGTACCCCCATATAGTCCTATCACACCTGTGCCACTATTTTCCAAGTTTTGATCCTAACATGTTGGCAGCGTTATCACACTATGCTGCAAGTCATCACCCCAAACCTCCTGCATCCGTACGCAGGGAGGAGAGTAATGGCATTTGCCCACAGCCCTCTCTACCCACCTATGTGGAGTTGAGAGACGATGCAGAATCAGAGGTGGCACACCTATCTGAATCTGAGCATCATAAGTCGTCCTGTAAAGAAAGCCCAAACAGAAAGCTTCCCAATGCCGTAAGCTCCACAAAATTTTCATCTCTCGTTTCACCCCCTGTCTCCAGGGAGAGTGAATGGGAAGACGATACTTCAGATTCGTCTCATTCCGATATACCATCACCCCGTAACCAATTGCCTTTAAGAAAACTTAAAGAAACCACTGCTTCAGCAGGTTCTGTGACGTCTAAGTCATCTGCAGGAGCCAGCAATCATAGAGTTAAGGATTTTTGTGCTTCTGTAAGGGAACTAGCTGAGGAATTTAAAGAGGTATTGACTGATTCATGTGCTGTAACATTAACTCCCGCACATAGTAATGCCAAACCTGTCCTAGTTACACCGCAATCATCTGTTTTCATACCTAAAAATACTACTAGGAACGATTTTATTCGCACTGCTAAAAAAAAATACGCGAATATGAATCATTGTTAGCTGACACACAGGATTGTGCTGAGGCAGAGGTTGATTTGAGCATTGTTAAAACTGATAAGGAATATGCTGCAGCCTGTGTCAAAATTGCATCTTTTAAGTGCTGTCAACTGAATTTTTTTTATATATATATAACTCTCAAAATGCATATTTGCCCCCTGCCCCTATGGCATCGGGACAATTACCATTTCCATAGGTAGCCCCAATTTACCCCAGTGTCCCTGTTCTAAAAAAAAAAAAAAAACCCTGATCCCTTAACCTTTCCTAGGTCACAGGCTCTGAGGCAGTCTCCGATAAAGAAGTTCTTATGGCTTCATGGGGAACCCGAAGCAATAGGCTCCCTAGACCACTCCCTATTGATATGCCTGCCAGGCAGATCGGTACGGATGGGGAAGAGACGGACTCTAGGCAGGAATTAACCCCTGTCAGGGACCGTTCATGGGACAGGGAAAAGTCACAGGATGAATCAGAATCAGACACTGACACTGTGGCACAGGCATATGCAGGTCTGTCAAACAACGCTAAAAAAAAAAAAAAAAAAATGTGTTATAACTCCAAACTGCTGTATTTATATTTAACATAACGTAAGAAGAAAAAAAAAAAAAAAAAGAGCAGAGAAGCTAAGAAAGCAAGGGAAAAGAAAGGACAGGAAGTGCTATGATTGTAAAGAGACAAGATATTTTTCCAGTAATTGCAAACCAGCCCCTAAGAAGGGAACCAGAGAATTTTTTTTAGTAGAATATTCTTGTCTAAATTCAGACGGGTCTTTCCCGCCGGTATTGAGAATCTCAAGTATTGTAAATCTTAGTGGAAAATATGTTTTGTGTGTAAATTCAAGGTAGGAAAATTAGTTTTTCCCCAGAATGTTTTATTAAATTTTATAAATATGGTAAAAAGGTTGATTGAGTAATCCCTGTGTGCTTGTATAATCTGAGTGAATCCTAACTATGTGAAAGTTTTATGTGCATTGAATAATATGAATGTCGGTTTATTGTATATATACAATTATTATCTAGGTACTTGCAAGTGTTTCTGAAATAAGAACATAATTAATTGCTCATGTTAAGTTTAAATTTTAAAGGTGAGAAACACCCCCACTAAAACGCAAACTAATCAATAATGGGAAAGGGAGAGTTTGACTGGTTATAGAGAAAAGGACAAAAAATGGGCAAATGTCAGAAAAAAAGGAAAAAAAAAATTATAATTCAGCCCGGTCACTGGTATATTTTGAGGATTTATTCGTTCTGGCCAGACGATGATTTCTTAAAACCAGAAAGACATCCTTTTCCAACTTCTCTATTTCCATGACAAGAGAGAGAGAGGGAGAGAGAGAATCAGAATAGCAGCCCAGATAGCCCCCTTTCTCCAGTTGTAAAAAATGTGCGGAGATACATTTGAGACACGAAAATTAACCGAAGCTCTGTAGCTACAAATTAGGTTTAACTGTTTTATTAATATAGTTTGCGAGCAGGATCAAACAGTTTTGCATTGCCTTGTCTTGGTAATTTTTGTTGTATTATTTTTGTTTCTTTTGTGTGTCACATTTTATTCTCTTATCAGGCCGTGTGAGGAGCTGCATTTTTAGATGTCCCAAATTATATTGTAATGTAATTAACAGTTTTTTTTTCTTATCTATTTTGTTCCAAGGTTTTGGCAGGATGCCCAGAAAGCTATTTCAAGCTTGTTCCAATCCGAGAAAAAAAAAAAAAAGTTTTTAAATCTGTGTCTATAATTTCTTATATTACAGGATGTTTCTGTCAGAAGACAATAGTTGCTTATATTTATATTCAGTAGTGTTTTCAGTGTTTTTAATGCAAATTTTATACCCAAAGGATTCAAGTTAGTTTAACTACAGATCAAACAACAATAGTTAGTTATGTTTTGAATGCTGTTATCCTTTCTGTAATATTGTTCATATATAAAATTATGTGAACAAAGGAGGGGTATTATTGCTGTTTATCATATAGCTGTCTATGCCCAGAAGTTAGATGGGTTAGTGCCCGGGATGAACGAAATCTGAAATTATTATTATTATTTTTAAGAATAATGCTGAGTGCCTTTTAAGGTTGGCAGTGTGCTCGGCACTTTTCAAAGAAATTATATTACAAGTAATTAGTTTGGAGTTCTATACAGAATTATTTTAGCCATTTTTTTTTTCTTTTGGTTTGGCAATAGCTGAGGCACCAATTTGAATGAATTTATATTGTAGCAAGGTCAAGACCACAGTGACTGTGTAGTAAAACAATTAGTAAGTATTGTATGCAACTGATATATTTTTGAGTCTCTCTAGGCACATGTCAAAGTTGAAAGTGCACCTACGAGAGATGGGTTAATGGTCAAGCATTTCCTACGCAAGAACGTTCTTCATCCCAGATGAAAAGGCGCTACTACTACTATTAAAAGTACTACTCATCACCACTACAGCAAATAAAGTGGCAGAGGTCTCTTTTTGGATCCACGTTACGCATATGAAACTTATCCCAGCACCACCCACAGTTGCTTCAATCTACACCGTATCCAAAGTGGAAAAGCCTAGAGACACAGCCAAAATTCCAGGCCTCAACATATGAACTTTGAACTTTTTAATAATCTTTTTTCTTTACAGGTTTTGTTATTTTAATTATAAATGTATAGTCTATTAGGTTTTTGTAAATAGTGTGCACACAAAGACGATAGGGTAGGAACAGGTATATTTTGTTTAGTAATTGTTATTTTATTTTTATTGATTTGTGTATAGCATATATGCACACCTTTTGTCACACAATGGAATCCTAGTAAACAAAGCCCATATTTTATGTATAATATAATCCAATATACTATCTATATTCAATAGGTTGCACCCCAGGAAAAATGAGTGTTATATTTAACCCCTTGAGAAAAAGACAATATGATATAAGACATTTGTAGAACCATCTATAAGAAATTGGTTACGAAGGGTGTAGAAATAAGAGTTTGCCCTAGGGAAGATAGAACATTACCCTGCAACTAGAATAGTTTATGTTATTTGGGGAAAATAGTCCAGTGTTTAAAGGTAGAGATGACGGATGGGATTTGTTGGGACTTGGTGGTTGGATTAGTTCTCTGGAAGCGAAGCTATTGGATGCTTTTGTGTGTGTGTCTGTCCTACTCATCACTCTCTATGTATGTGTCATATGCAGTAAACTTTGATCAAGAAGTGCGTTGCACCCCCACCGACGCTATGCCTCTTTCCGGTGATGTCAGCAGTCCCCCAGAAGAAGAGACCGAGAAGAAATCAACTGTGCCGATATAATGGCCGAAAAAGAATGACAAGGCACAATTGGACAATCTCCTGGTCCAGCAGGACTATGCAATGGTTAACTGTTCTTTAAATAGACTGTCTCTAAAGAATAAGAGGGGACTAAGAAGATTGGATATGAGGCTATGAGGAAAGTGGGAGGTCACCCAGAGGCGTGTGTCAGCCACAAGGAAAGGATCATAAGTCAGCCATTTTTTACCATAGCAGCCATTTTGCTGTTTTGCCATTCTGAATAAATGCAGTATGAAAGATGCGTGCAAGATGGATATTTGTGCAATCGCTCCCGGTAGAAATTAGCCCCCACCAATTTTCACAAATTTTAGCCGCCATAATGTGCTAGTAGTTACAGAAGAGCAGTGTGAATAGTAATTTAGAAATTGGTAATAGGTTTTGTAGTAATAGTCAACTTGGTAAACAGAAAAGATATCATACCAGCCACACCGATATATATCTCTCTACAAACAAGAACTCCTGTGGCCATATATATATATATATATTTTTATTTTCTTCGGACCCCCAAAACCTGCACCACTATTTCAGTACGACAAAGTATATCAACAATATCAAAAACAATATAGTAGTTGTTAGGTTATGGACCCACGACAAAATGAGGGAAAGAGAATTGTTATGGGACTGATATTTATCGTTTGCATATTTGTAGTATTAGTTGTTATTATTTCATGTTACAAATTTATGTGTTTATCTTTATGTAAAATGATTATGCCTTTTGGTAAGTCAGTTGATCACACAAATGCATCACTGAACGTTAATACCCCCATTCACAATTTCCCAAATATGATACATAACTCTGGACCTACTGCCACTAGAGTCCAGATACCTTTGATGGATTATGATAACATTCAAATCCAATACGAGACCCCCATATCCTAGAGGTTAATTGTCATTTTGTGATGACAAAAGGGGGGATTGTAAATGTGCATATAAGGGGGGACTCCATTTTGATTGCTGGATAACCATTTTTCTATAACTATTCTGTACTAACGTTTAAGTCTCAGGAACTAATCACATGCCATATGCAATTGTGCTGTGCAGGCAGGTCTGAGAAATGTGACTTGACCTGTCACCTAATTATCTTTAGATGAACTATGTTTGTTCAGACTTATTCAGACTTATTTTTGCCCTGTGGAAAACAGGAACTTGTCTTCAGCCGTACCGGGCATAAGTTACACAACAATGCATTTCACAATATACTGCCATTTCCTTAGCGGCCTCCTAAATCGGTATTGAGCCCCTTTCTCAGACCATAAATTGTCTAACTGTCATTTTGCTGATATAG
The DNA here is from genome assembly GCF_040206685.1 of Ascaphus truei. NCBI lineage: Eukaryota > Metazoa > Chordata > Amphibia > Anura > Ascaphidae > Ascaphus > Ascaphus truei. The sequence continues at coordinate 227,965,392 of NC_134486.1, read as the reverse complement.
ACAGACTGGGAAGTAAAAGGGGAAGTATGTTCTCATATCTGTGCTATTTTCTATGCTCAAGTTTGCTATATAAACCGGCTGTAGACCTTCAATAAATGAGAGAACAGTTTTCTGACAAAGCTTCCTTGGTGGTTGTCTGACTCAATTACTGTCTTCTCCCGAGCTCGTCCGCCATTTTGTTTTCCCAGATCATCAGCGCTATAAGAGTGGGTTAAATCCTCCGGAGGTTTGAAGTCATCTCGAGTCGGGCAGACGGTGTATTTTCACGCTAAGACGTTGGAGAATACAAAAGGGCACTATTTATTTTCACTGCTGTACTATAAATATAAATAGACAAAATATATATACTGTTGTACTATAAATATAAATATACAAATTAAATATACTGTTGTAATAAATATAAATATACATCCTATATATACCGTTGTAAGATTAATTGAAATATACAAAAAATGTATACTGCTGCACTATAAATATAAATAGACAAACTACTGTATGTTGTAATATAAATCAACAGAAATAACAACAGTATTACAGTAGATACAGAACTGTACTGTAGATGTACAGTGCAGTTTTCTATATTTTTTTTGTTGTTAAGTTTTATAAATATACTTACGCGTTAGTTACCCTTGGTGCCCTTTTGCGGTCTCTGTTTTTTCCGTATGCATGATAGCACACGGTGCTTGATGGCACAACGAGGTCAGAAGTAGCTAACCAGCGTTGGATAGCAGCAATTCGGTGTCCGCTCGTGTACATGTCCTTAATTCGCATGCTGAGATCCTTTGAAATCTTTTTAACAGGCATTGCTGCGAGTAGAAAGAAATACAAACACAAGAATGTATATTCGATGTTTAGTCGATGTGTATTCTATGTGCAGTCAATACACAAAATGGATGGTGTATTTATACAGTAATGACTCACATTAGAGTACGCCCACTTTCAACACCTGTACCTGGTCACCATGCATAAAAGGTCATACACTTTGCATAGCCCACCACTCCATGATCTTTATCTGAACTTGCCCTTGTCCAGATACTGTACTGCATTGTGCCACCTGCTTCCATGGAGCATCCCCGTTTCTATGGACGCAAGAACCCACTCACCTCTGCCGTGCCTGTCATGCTGAAAAAGTGAAAGGTGGTTGCCGTTTACACGCCAAGGGCAAAGCGACAGGCTAAGGCCAATAAAGAAAACCTTCTGCTGACCCCAAAGGTTAAGGGTTTTCTTAGACGTAAGCCTCATTATATGAAGAAGATATACGGTGATGTACTCTCGACACAAAACGAATGGCAGCCAACCCATCGAATCCGCAGACCACTTCCTCCCATATGCTTCGACGACTCTGCTGTAGCTGTCCCGGAAATCTTCATCCCGTCTTCTCCACCCCCATCTTCTCCGGTTCCATCTGACGACGCTGCCGCCTCTGAAATCCACGGGTCACTGTCTCCTTTGCTCTTAGACGACTCTGCTTCTCGCCCGGGAATCCAAAGGTCACCTTCTCCATCCCTCTTCGACGCTGCCGCTTCTCCTCTATTGGGTATCCACAGGTCACCTCCTCCACTCTCCATCGATGCCGCTTCTGTCCATGGAACCCCCATCTCATCCTCTGTTGCACCCATCCCCCCAGATGTCCAGACGCCATGCACAAGAAGCAGCTCGTTAGACCGGATGCTGAATGGGATAAGTGTGGATCTCCCCGGGAACTCTATTGTGCTAGCAAAGATAGATCTGCTTCTGGAGACCATGCTAAATGTGGAGCAACGGATGCTACAAATGGAGCAACGGATGGATCAACGGATAGAGAAGATAGAGGCTGACATTGCGGGCATACATTATTTTCTCGGTGCTAATGCCCCTGTTTCCCCCGACGCCGGAGCAGGGGGGTGACATGGATGTGATGAATGGGACCTTCGACCCCCTTCCATCACCAAGCGCCCCCCCTCCACCAGAAGATGTAGTGTACATGTATGCCTTTGAGGAGTACATGACAACCCCGTCAAGACCACGCCAGGAGACAACACGGCAACCACGACTGGAGGAAAGCTTCCTCCCAGACAACCTACCATCGCCCGTCGCCACAAGCACACCCGTTCCCAAAAGACCTACACCCGCTCGCATCGAAACAGTGCCCGACATCACCCTGTGCGATCTGCCACCGGGGCTCAGGGAGAAGTATAGGGTGATGAGTGCTGGTGTACCCCACAAGTATGCCTTGATCATTTTTAAGCACCATGTTCCCTACACGTTGTACTGTGAGTCGGTGTTCAAAGTGAACTACGAAGGAAATCGCAGTAAAAAGGCGCTTCCTGTCAATTTAAGGAAAAACATTGTGGAAGAAATGCGGCGCTTTTATGCAGTTACAGATCCTGTAATGAAAGGCGTTCGAGACTGCATTAATGGCGTTTTGCGCCATGCAAGGAATCGGCCATGGATGGACAATGTGGAGGACTTTCAGTGAGACCATACTGTTGTGCTGAACTGTATTGTACTGTACATGTTTTGCCCTACAGTACCTGCTGTACTTAAACAAAGGAGATGTTGTTGTGTGTTTTTTTTACACAGGACATGCACAACTCCAGTCCCTGAGGGCCGCAAACAGGCACGGTTTTCAATGTTGCCCTGAAAACCTGCCCTGTTTGCTGCCCTCTAGGACTGAACTGGTGCAGGTCTGACTGACAGTGTTGCGCACCATCCCACTGTACTGTACTGTATACAGTACTGGGTTTCTTTAATAAAGGAAATGTTACTTAAAATGCTTCAACATTGTACTGTATTTGTAAATAAATGTTTTTGAACTGACTTCACCAATAAAAGAACATGTTGATTTGTCTTACTGTACTGTGCATTGTTTCCATTTGCTCCTTTGATAGTACTGTATAACAAAATACAGAGTAACAAATGTCGAGGCTTGCTGCACTGTTTTTTACTGCCTGGTCGCGCAATTGGCGTGGGAACTAGGGCAATTGGCGTGGGAACTAGGTCAATTGGCGTGGGAACTTCTGTTCTAGGGCACCTAGAAATAAAATTCATTTTGCCCCTAGATGTTAGGAACCCCCTCACTTGACCCCAACAGGGTCCGAGCAGTAATAGCGACGAGAAAGGGTCACGCCGGCGAGGAGGGTCCTACCATTGAACGTAATGGCGGAGAAAGCTTTGAACCGGCTAAGTCAGAATGAGCAGAAACCTGGAACCCACAACTCCGTTTCTGTTCGACCTAGAGGGCTCAGATTCGGTCACCATGTAGTCCTAGTTGCGGCAGGATTGCATGGCAAATTGCGACCCTCTCGTGGCAACAAAACGGAGTCAGGGTAATGTTAAAGTTTAGGTTTCTGCCATTGACTTGCATGGCTGAAAAAAAGCCACTTTGGTAATGTGCTTTTAAACTGTCTTTTGGTATCTCCGGTTCCGTGGGTCGTGCAAGGCTGATATTTTGCCACTATGGCAAGGGTCCTTCCGCATGAGGACCAGGCGAATTTCAACCCGCTCAGACCCACAGAACGGATTATTTTACATTATACTTATATATTTATATATTTTTATTTTAAAGATATTAAAGAATGTACTGTATTGTATTTAAAACATGTGACTGTAAACCATACTGACTGACAAATGTTTTCACACCCTGATACAGTATCAGTTTACTCTCAATTCTCACAGTGCTGTGCACATCAGATTTACATTTCAAATTCGAGAGGGGATTTTCCAAAGCGTTACCGTTAAAACAACAGGCCTCTAAGGGTTGGGGGAGGGGGATGGTGTGATTAGACGCAGGCGTACTGAGTGTTTGTAGCTCGGCTAGGGGCGCATTAAGAACACAATGGCAATATGCAGAAGGTTAACGACCCAGTGGAGAGAGGGAGTTGGTAGGATAGGGTGACTCAGCCGTTTGACGCTTGGCTAGGGAGGGATTAAAAACTCTGGAGGTGTGTGGCTGAAATACTGTAGTTAACAGCACTGTAATTTCAAAAGGCAGTTCATCATAATAATTTGATGAATAAACTCCCAAAGACAACCCCCAAATACAGTACATACAGTAAAAAGTAAGTCACTTTAACTCCCTTTGCCCCAAGCACAATAATGTTTTGTGGCAGAAGAATTTAATAAAGGCTGAAGTATGTATTATTGTGTGTTGATGGTTAGAATCGCTGTGCACTTTAAATGTTTCAACATTGTACAGCATTTGTAAATAAATGTTTTTGTACTGACTCCACCAATAAAAGAACATGTTGAATTGCCTCACAATGTTTCCATTTGCTCCTTTGACTGTGTAACAAATGTAGAGGCTTGCTGCACTGTTTTTTTACTGCCTGACCGCAAAGCCGCAAGATCGGCAACATTGTAAAAAAAGAGCAATGAGCGCGCAATTGGCGTGGGAACTAGGTCAATTGGCGTGGGAACTTCTGTTCTAGGGCACCTAGAAATAAAATTCATTTTGCCCCTAGATGTTAGGAACCCCCTCACTTGACCCCAACAGGGTCCGAGCAGTAATGGCGGCGAGAAAGATTCACGCCGGTGAGGAGGGTCCTACCATTGAGCGTAATGGCGGAGAAAGCTTTGAACCGGCTAAGTCAGAATGAGCAGAAACCTGGAACCCACAATTCAGTTTCTGTTCAACCTAGAGGGCTCAGATTCGGTCACCATGTAGTCCTAGTTGCGGCAGGATTGCATGGCAAATTGCGACCCTCTCTTGGCAACAGAACGGAGTCAGGGTAATGTTAAAGTTTAGGTTTCTGCCTTTGACTTGCAAGGCAGAAAAAAAGCCACTTTGATAATGTGCTTTTAAATTGTCTTTTGGTATCTCCGGTTCCGGGGGTCGTGCAAGGCTGATATTTTGCCACTATGGCAAGGGTCCTCCTGCATGAGGACCAGGCGAATTTCAACCCGCTCAGACCCACAGAACGGATTATTTTACATTATATTCGCGCAATTGGCGTGGGAACTACTTAGGGCCTCAGTCAAGTTCACGGGCAATTGGCGTGGGAACTTCTGTTCTAGGGCACCTAGAAATAAAATTATTTTTGCCCATAGATGTTAGGCACTGTATACCACTGTACAGTATACTGTACAAGACACATAATGAAACGATACTGAACATGTAGAATAAATGCATAGTTTTATTTATTCGGGTTTATTACACAGTATACTGTACGGCCGGAAAACATCAGCATACAGTACAATATTATCCATTGAAATCCCCCCATTAGCCATTTTCTTTTCTGAGGAAAAACAAAAAGAAAAGTTTTAATGTACAGTAATGGTCAGCCCCCTAAAGAAGTACCCAGCCAGCCCCACCAAAATAATACGGCAACAATACAGTACTCACCATAGAATTAAAATTCATTTTGCCCCCAGATGTTAGGAACCCCCTCACTTCACCCCAACAGGGTCCGAGCATGTACAGTACTGTACTTTAATTTAATGGCCTCGATACCAAAGATGGACAGAGAGCAGGGATCCTTATTATGTACACTATCAAAGTGCCGTGATAAGCAATGTGACTGAAGACCATGTTTCACATTTCTACGGTGCTCGAGAAATCTAGTAATAACATCTTTGGTATCGAGGCCATTTCACCTTCCCTTTCGGAGGGTGATAGGTTCAAGAAATTATGTGTCAGGGAGACCTACTGGATATATGTACTTGGTACGTTGTGTCCGGGGGTCTCAATGACACAATAGACATTAGTACAGTAGTTTAATGACACCATTCATGCCTGTTGTGGGGTGCGGTGTTTTCACGGAGGTCTGGGTTGAGCGATGTACTAAGTTCCCTCCGTGGTGACACTCGTACTACTGCACTGGCTCAGGTGATGTGTTTGATTGTTCCCTTTTTGACAATGGTTTATATATGGTATTTCTATTATAAGATCATATTGTGTATTTACCTTATCAGCTTTGCTTGCGTGACCACCATTGATCCAAAATCCTTCTCCGTCCATTCTTCCTTTTTTGTATTTGTCCATTCTTTCACTCCCTTTTCTTTTTCCCTCTCCCATTGTTTCCCTCCCATATTCATTCCCCTTTTCTTTTTCCTTTTTCATTTTCTTTCCCTCTCCCCCCCCCCTACCCCCACTCTGTTGTCATTTTTACTTTGGTATCTCTGAATCTTTATATCAATATCATTATCTCTGTATATGTATCATCTAGTGGAGATCCATTGACCCCAATTATTTGGAATAATGTTATTTCTCTACTAGCATCTGTTTACTACATTATTACATGATTTTGCCGATGATGCTATATTATGCTGTATTATGCTATATTATATTTTGCTGTAGTACTTAAATTTATTTCAATTCAATTTGTTAAATTGTATGTTATCATATGTATTTGTTTATTTGGTCATTTTCTCTAGTATTGTTGGTCCATTTTGCCCATATGTGTTCTGGAACATATAGGGGTTAATATTATCCTTACATTGACCTCGTGTACCTGATTAGCAATTAGTAGTCTTCTGTGTCCTGATTGGTTCATCTTACTCTAATACTATGTTCCACACCTATGCTGTTACTCCTGATGAAGTCTCTTTGAGACGAAACGCGTAGAGAGTGTTTTGTGGAGGTGTACTGCCCAGTTTTACTATATTTTCACTCACTGGCTTGCTACAGCAATTTATTGCGTCTTTGGAAGTATTTATCTCAGCCGTCCACCCGTTGCATTCATGGGAACTTTTTCCGGTCGAATCCACTGACGTCACTGAGTTCTCGCTGTACCTGGAGCTGAGAACTCACCATGTGACACCGGATTGAGAGGAAGGCGGCGTCCCTCAGGTTCCCCGGGCTCCGGAGGCATTCACAGAGGCTGCTGCAGTGTATCTACACCGGACACTACACTAAAGTTATCCGTTACCGGGTTCCTGCGTCTGGCTGGCTGAGTTTTACTCAAAAATGCTTTTTATTAAGCTATGTTTGTGAGTGTGCATTTTTAAATCCTTGACTCCATAAATATATTGTTATACCTTTTTACGCTATGAGTGCGCCTGTTTTTTCTGTGTTTCTATAGATATCTTCAAGGAAGTGGTGTTCCCTTCATTCGGGCTGCAGAGACTCTTTTGGATAGCAATTGGAGCATTTTTTAGGATTTGTATTTTTTATATATACACATCTTTTTCTAGACTTTTCATCTGTAATTTTCATTTATATTTTTATTTTTGTGCATTGTTTATATTATCTTCCCCCACTTTGTATAGTATAGGTTTTTTTCATCATTTTTATGTGTTCATTTATATAGTGGTTTAGGTTGGCGCCATTGTTATATATATATATATATATATATATATATATATATATATTAAAGAAAAGAGAAAAAAACAGGCGCACACCTAGTGCATTAAAGTATAACAATGATTTTATGGAACATTAAAAACAGACAAATGCCCACTCACAAGTATAACGGTTTTAAAATGCAGTTATGAGATAGGCCCTCATATGCCAGTGGTAGCGTTCGAGCCAGCAATATTCCCTGAAGAAGTCATCATAGATGACGAAACGCGTAGGGCGTGGCTAAAGCAGAGGAGGCACTATTCCCACTGAGAGCACTATTGCGGATTGAGAGGAACGCAGATTGTGAGAGGCTCAGCGAAACAGAACAGCGGATACATCTCTTGCTCCCTAGGTGGTGCAGCAGCTAGTAGCAGGCAAGCGAGGGCTCGGTTTCCTGGAGGGACTTCCGTTTTGCGGGACACCAGACCGGGTGAACATCACTTCCGGTAGAAGGAGACCGCGCACGAGAGGACACCATTGCTGGCTTGAACGCTACCACTGGCATATGAGGGCCTATCTCATAACTGCATTTTAAAACCGTTATACTTGTGAGTGGGCATTTGTCTGTTTTTAATGTTCCATAAAATCATTGTTATACTTTAATGCACTAGGTGTGCGCCTGTTTTTTTCTCTTTTCTTTCATTTGTATCCTTAGGGAGTTGTGATCAATTGCAAACAGGCTGCCTATACCTGGATGCATTCATCTGGAACAGGACTCTGTGACTTTTAAGGTTTTAAAGGTTTTTTACCATTTTGGTACTATTATATATTTTTTCCTATATATATATATATATATATATTTTTTTTCTATTAATATCTTTGTCATGTATATTTTGTATTAAAATCCTTATTGTTATTATATGTTTAATCTTAAAGCTACATAGGGTCTTTTTTATATGTTCCTACCTTAGCCACCCCATAGGTTGTATTAACACAGTTGGCTACATACTCACGGTTAGGCAGGTTATTCCATTAGGCGCTCCTTTATTATTTCCATATATATATATATATATATATATATATATATATAATATATATATATATATATATATATATATATATATATATATATATAGTGACAAACAGCTTACTCCGGGGCTCCTCCGTCTGTCCGAGACTGTTAGAACACGGTCTTTTAGGGTAGGTTAAATGATGAGACGTCACGTACTGTTCCTTTAAACAGGCTATGCCTGGTTTATTTAGTCCCAGGCACTGAGACTGCCACAGTGAAAACAGAAAACAAAGCCAAACAAAAAGCTGCTCATCTGAGCGATAACTTAAATTTAGATATCCCTGACTCAGGGTTGGAAGTGGCTTTTCCACTTCCAACAACAAAACAAGGTCCTTTTGCAGTCTTAGACAAATGAACACAATGATTGAACCTGTTTGGGGAAGAGGCTTCTCCCCTCTGTAGTTCAGCAGCCTTCCAGCCTCCAGGCTCTTGGAGAGAGGGCAGAGCAAACAGGAAATCAGTCTTACATACCTGATTTCTAATTAGCATGACAGGTGACAGAAATCAGGCAGCAGACAAACTCTGGTCTGGATCTCTCATCCCTCAGTTCCAGCGCTTGCCAAACTGTGGGATGGAGTGTATGTATTATAAGGCTGCACTCCCAGGCCAAACAGGATAGAAACTGTTCAGTATCCTGGGAGCCCTATATACGGAATTTATTACCATCCCCTGGTTTCTGTCACATATCCTCCCCCCCAGCTCAGACCTCGAGGGATGAGCGACCATGGATATTAGGGAGTGCATCCTTGACAACCCGTCAGCATTGCCATGTTTGTGCCCTGACCTGTGTTCCACAGAAAATTGAAAGGGTTGTAGGCTTAGGAACCACCTGGTCACTCTAGCATTCTTTTCCCTGTTTTGACACATCCAGGTAAGGGGTGCATGATCTGTGACCAACCGGAATTTTCTCCTCAACAGGTAGTATTTGAGCGTCTCTACAGCCCACTTTATTGCGAGACACTCTTTCTCTACTATGGAGTAATTTTTCTCCAGGGGATTTAGTTTCCTACTTAAATAAAGGATGGGGTGCTCCTCACCTTGAGACTCCTGGGAGAGTACCGCCCCCAGCCCTACCTCAGATGCGTCGGTTTGGACTACGAACTCTTTGGAGAAGTCAAGTGTGACCAACACTGGTTGGGCACAGAGAGCTTCTTTCAGGCTTCTAAAGGCCTGTTCGGTTTCGGGGGACCACTTTACCATTAGCGGTCCTCTTGCTTTTGTGAGGTCAGTTAGTGGGGTTGCCTTAGTTGCAAAATTGGGAATAAACCTTCTATAGTACCCAATTAACCCCAAAAAGGTCCTTACTTGTTTTTTTGTAACTGGCCTTGGCCAATTTTGTATCGCCTCTACTTTGAGTGTTTGGGGTTTGAGTAAACCTCTTCCAATAGAATACCCAAGATACTTGGCCTCCTCCAGACCAATAGTGCATTTAGCGGGGTTAGCAGTTAGTCCAGCAGACCGAACTGCGTCGAGCACAGCTTGGACCTTTGGAAGGTGGGATTGCCAATCTTCACTATGGATTACCACATTATCCAGGTAGGCGGCAGCATACCGAGCATGTGGTTTTAAAATTTTATCCATCATTCTTTGGAATGTGGCGGGAGCTCCATGTAAGCCAAAAGGCAGCACCTTATACTGAAAGAGGCCGTCTGGGGTTGAGAAGGCTGTCTTTTCTTTTGCCCTTTCTGTGAGGGGAACCTGCCAATACCCTTTTGTTAGGTCTAGGGTTGTGAGATATCGGGCTTTTCCCAGTCTCTCTACAAGTTCATCTACCCTGGGCATAGGATAAGTATCAAATTTTGACACCGCGTTTAGTTTCCGGTAGTCATTACAAAACCTTGTTGTACCATCTGGCTTTGGGACTAAGACTATAGGGCTGTTCCACCCACTTTGGGATTCCTCAATTACACCTAGTTTTAGCATTTTTTTAACCTCTAAACTTATAGCCTCTCTTTTGGCCTCTGGGATTCGGTACGGTTTAAGGTTAACTCGGACCCCCGGTTCAGAGACTAGGTCATGTTCAATTACGCTAGTTCTACCTGGCTGTGTAGAGAAGATTTCTTTGTTTCTTCTCACTAAATTCTGAACCTTTCGTTTCTGATGAACGGACAGGGTTTCAGCTATGCTAACCTCTGGGTCAGTTTCTTGATTCTCTGACGGACCTGGGGGTACTAGGGTTAACAAGACTTCTCTATCTTTCCAGGGCTTGAGTAGGTTTATATGGTAAATTTGCTCAGGTTTCCTCCTACCTGGCTGTCTTACCTTATAATTTACTTCTCCCACTCTTTCCAAGACCTCATATGGCCCATGCCATTTAGCAAGGAATTTACTCTCCACGGTGGGAACCAGAACTAGTACCCTATCACCTGGAAAAAAAAATCTGACCCTAGCACCCTTATTATACGTATTCCTCTGTGCTTCTTGAGCTTTCTCCATGTGTTCCCTCACTATGGGTAGGACTGCAGCAATGCGGTCCTGCATCTGGGCAACATGCTCTATTACACTTCTGTAATGGGTAACCTCGTGTTCCCAAGTCTCTTTGGCTATATCCAGTAAGCCCCTTGGGTGTCGGCCATACAATAGTTCAAACGGGGAGAAACCTGTGGATGATTGGGGAACTTCCCTAATGGCAAATAACAGATACGGTAACAAACAATCCCAGTTTTTCCCATCTTTATCGACCGCCCGCCGTAACATGCTCTTTAAGGTTTTATTGAACCTTTCCACTAAACCATCTGTTTGTGGATGATAGACTGAGGTTCTGAGATGCTTGATTTTTAGGAGTTTACATAGCTCTTTTGTTACTTGAGACATAAATGGTGTACCCTGGTCAGATAAAATCTCTTTAGGAATTCCGACCCGGGAAAACAGAACTACTAACTCTTTTGCTATGTTTTTAGCAGAGGTGCTACGTAGGGGAACTGCCTCCGGATATCGGGTGGCATAATCTAATATTACCAATATATGCTGATGTCCCCTAGCAGACTTTATTAGGGGTCCTACTAGATCCATAGCAATCCGGTCAAATGGTACCTCTATTATGGGAAGGGGTACCAATGGGCTGCGTTACGCTTTGAATGGGGCGGTGATCTGACATTCTGGGCATGAGGAGCAATAATTCGTAATTTCTGCCAGAATCCCAGGCCAATAGAAGCTTCGGAGAACCTTTTCTTTTGTCTTTTCCACCCCTAGGTGTCCCCCCAATGGATGACTATGTGCGAGGTGTAATACTACGTTACGGAATGTCCGTGGTACCAACAATTGTTTAGTTGTAACTGATTTCCTTTTATCAACCCGATATACTAGGTCGTTCTCTACCTCGAAGTAGGGGTAAGCAAGTGACCTATCTCGTTGTCCAGGAGTACTATTCTGGTCCCGTATATTTCCCCTGGCTACCGCTAATGTGGGGTCCTCCCACTGGGCCTTCTTAAACCTCCCAGGACTGACCTCTAGGTCAGCGAGGGTCTTATCCGGTTCTGGGGTGGTAAGTGTCTGATCAACATCTTGATTTGGGGTATTCCCTACCAAAGTAGTGATGGGGAAGGGAATTTTACAGCACTCCTCCTTTTCCCCCTTCTTATTTGGGCCCTCGTCAACATCCATTTCTGAAAAAAGGAAAGGATTTGTTTCTTCTAATACTTCGTTATGGTCCGCTATTGAACTCTGGGCGCTATTCTGAGCGGGGGACCACATTTTTAGAAAATGGGGAAAGTCGGTCCCTATTAACACATCATGTGCCAGTTTGGGTACAATACCCACCTTGAAATCTAAAGAACCAAACTCTGTTTAAAAAAAAACATCAACAGTGGAATATTCATGATTATCCCCATGTATACAACAAATTGCCACTCTTTGTGAACTGTTTCCCTGTTTCTTCTTAACGGGCAACAGGTATTCGGACACTAGTGTAACCATGCTCCCAGAGTCAAGAAGTGCCCGAACCCTCTTACCATTAACCTTTACAAATGCCCACAGATGGTTATTCAAGGGGTCCTCTGGGCTAGGGCCCATACATTGGGATCACAGCGAATAAGGTTCCACGCTGTTGCATTGCATGGGTTCATCATTTAGTGGGCAGATTTTAGCTGTGTGACCCCTCTCATGACAATTTACACATTTAGGTACATAGTCTGTGTCCCACTTAGAGCTTTTTCCCGTCTCCCCATGTTGGCTATTGCCCTTAGTGTGCGAGCCACTGTTGCTGGTGCTGTGTGAAGGTGGTCGCCGCTCTTCAGCGCCCCTTAACCCCGGTACCCTTTTACCATCTCTGGAAGAGTCCTGGAACCTCGGGTAGTGGGGTTGCTCCACAACTGTGGGTTGCGGGTGTTCTTCTGCTGCATTGTACCTTTCTACGAGGGCCACAAGCTCATCCGCATTGTGGGGATCACTCCGACTGACCCAACGGCGTAAGGCAGAGGGAAGTTTCCTCAAGAACTGGTCCATGACCAACCGTTCCACGATGTGGCTTGCTGAGTTGATCTCGGGTTGTAGCCACTTCCGGGCGAGGTGGATGAGGTCATACATCTGGCTTCTGGTGGCTTTATCCATCGTGAAGGACCATGCGTGAAACCTTTGGGCACGAACAGCCGTGGTTACGCCGAGGTGGGCGAGGATCTCAAACTTCAATTTTGTATAGACGTTAGCTTCGGCTGGCTCTAGATCAAAGTAAGCCTTCTGGGGTTCGCCGCTTAGGAAGGGTGCGATTAGACCAGCCTACTCAGCTTCTGGCCATCCCTCTCTCTGTGCCGTGCGTTCAAACGTGAGAAGATAGGCTTCCACATCATCCGAGGGTCCCATCTTCTGAAGGTAGTGGCTTGCCCTGGCCATTTTCAGGACTGGGGCTGCCTCTGCCAGTGGAAGGTTACTGATAGTCCCCCTCAGGATCTCGAGTTCCTGCTGCAAGCCCTGGGCGAACCGTTGTTGCTCCTCTCTCAGCAAGCGGTTTGTTTCTTGCTGGCTTGCATTAGTCTCTTGCTGGATTTTATTCGCCTGTTGCAGGGCTTCATTCGCGTCTTTCTGGACAGCGACATTGTGTACCAGCGCACTCACCACGTCGTCCATCTTGTTTGCAGAGGGTGAAAAAAAAACTTTTTTTTTTTTTTAAAGTTCTTTAACCCGCAGACCTTTTAGTGTTCTGCCCGCATTCTCCACCATATGTGACAAACAGCTTACTCCGGGGCTCCTCCGTCTGTCCGGGACTGTTAGAACACGGTCTTTTAGGGTAGGTTAAATGATGAGATGTCACGTACTGTTCCTTTAAACAGGCTATGCCTGGTTTATTTAGTCCCAGGCACTCAGACTGCCACAGTGAAAACAGAAAACAAAGCCAAACAAAAAGCTGCTCATCTGAGCGATAACTTAAACTTAGATATCCCTGACTCAGGGTTGAAAGTGGCTTTTCCACTTCCAACAACAAAACAAGGTCCTTTTGCAGTCTTAGACAAATGAACACAATGATTGAACCTGTTTGGGGAAGAGGCTTCTCCCCTCTGTAGTTCAGCAGCCTTCCAGCCTCCAGGCTCTTGGAGAGAGGGCAGAGCAAACAGGAAATCAGTCTTACATACCTGATTTCTAATTAGCATGACAGGTGACAGAAATCAGGCAGCAGACAAACTCTGGTCTGGATCTCTCATCCCTCAGTTCCAGCGCTTGCCAAACTGTGGGATGGAGTGTATGTATTATAAGGTTGCACTCCCAGGCCAAACAGGATAGAAACTGTTCAGTATCCTGGGAGTTCTATATACGGAATTTATTACCATCCCCTGGTTTCTGTCACAATATATATATATATATATATATATATATATATATATATATATATATATATATATATATATAATTTTATTCGCCTTATGGGATAAGCACCCACTTCTCATTATATGTGAGTGCCATCTGTTTTTCTCTCTCATATATATATATATAGACCATACGATACCGGTTGCAACACGACATCAAGGGACAGCACGCAGGTAAGTAAATCATAAATTTTCTATATTTGATAGAAGACACAAAAAACTACGTTTCGGTCCCCCAGTGGGACCTTTCTCAAGGTGGTGCAATTGAATGAATTGCACAATACATATTGTGACATAGTCCAAAGATGTTATGGAGCTTTCTGCCCCGTTTTAGGTCAGAGAGTGCAGGAATTGTGCAAAATGATCCATTCCACAGCTTCACATTAACTCAGGCTGGTGGATGGAAAATCCAGACCACAGATTACAATGTGTCTAGTTCTCCCTCACCTGCTCTCCTAATCACTAGCACAGGTATTTAGAGCAGAGAGGTTTTCATTTCAGTCTCCCCTTTTGGAGCCTGGAGACTGGGGGTTTCGCTGCTCCCCTGCATCCAGTTCGGGGTGGACGGCCCCTTCAAGTATCACAGTACCAGAGGATTTGCCTGGACACTTGGGACCGAGTTCCTACCACGAACAGATAAGACAAACACATGCTTATTGCCGTATCTAAAAGACTATATGCTTTATCTAATGACCCTAAATGAGAGAGCATTGTTTTATGCTGGGGAACCAGGTTAGTTGGCCCAGCAGCAGTTAGAGAGGCTGATTCTGCTGTGTAGTTAGATCCCTGAATGGGATAGGATTTTGTTTATTTGATTTGGTTTGGTTCTTAAAAGTGACACTGTGTGAAATGCTATAACACTGATATGAGTAAACCGCTGAAGGTTAATGTCTGAGTGCCTCCTGCCAACACATGTTAAAGCTGCAGTCACTTATTTGGATGAAAATAAAGCAGGCAGAAGCCTGAGTAAAGCAACGTAATACTTTGCATGATCCTGTTTGTTGTATAATTAACCCTAGAAGACTGTGTCAGGAAGAACCCAGACAGACGTCAGCGATACAAAAGAGGGGCGTTTGTCACAATATATATACCCCAAACCCCAGTGCAATTAAACAAAACCAATCACAGTTAATAAGCCTCACCTGCCTATGTGACATGCATCCACAGTATCAGCAGGTAAAGAGCGGTCATTTTGAATATATTAACTCTATATTTGTTTACCTGATATATATTTGGGCATGCGCAAAAGGCTCAGGAATTGCATAATGTTACTGCTGAGAGACTACATAAGTTTGCCAGACCCAGCGATATCTTGGATAACCGGAGAGAGTGTAGACACACCCACAGCGCGATTACATCACCAACCCTACGCGTTACGTCACGGTTACATAGGGTTGGTGACGTCATCGTCCTGTGGGTGTGTCTACACTGAGTCCTGGGCGTCCCTGCGATCTTACTAGCTGCATTTTCAAGCGCTGGCAATTATCCTATGCAGGAGCAGAGGACGTGGAGGCACTGATTGACTCAGTCTCCTGACGCCAACTTTTGACAGGAGTTGGTGGTGGCTACAAGCTGTGCAGATATACCTTGCCTACCTGGGACCCTCTCCCCCCCGCAGATGACTACACACAGAGATTTCTCTCCCACGTATGGTTGCTTTTTTTAATCCTGTAAGTGCATTTCCTTTGGGCTGCAGTTTTTTAATAAATGTACTCTTTTGTTTAAACAGTTACATACTATGGAGCTTGGCTTCTGTTTGTTTTTTGTTTATTATATATATATATATATATATACACACACACACACACACACACACACACACACACACACACACACACACACACACACACACACACACACACACACACACACACACACACACACACACACACACACACACACACACACACACTGTATACACACACAATGCTGTGGGTTTGAGTTTTGAGCTTGCAAAGACTGTATGTTCCTATGTAAATCAGTAACAATTTTAGGAGGTCTTGTGACCCCTCATCCTTAGTTCAAATTTGCCCATCCCACTTAATCAGTGGATTCTGGAACACACATGTGAATGAATAGCTCATGAAGAGATCTCTTCCCCTCAGGAGAGGGGTGGGTGCACTTGCTGTTCGATGGGCATGGGAAATATATATACTGTATGCTTTTTGCACTGTTTGTTTTTATTTCTTAGATTTTTTTCACTATAATTATTAGGGCACTTCTGGTTGATAATCAGTTGTACCTGCACTGTACATTTAGTGCTTCTTAAATTTTAACCCTTTAGGCACTGCATATATGTTATGAACCCCAGGCATTTTGGCTGCAGTATTCGGTTTTCCCCATCTCTGTATACAGTGAAAGAAATGCATTAGGCAGTATAATATTGGTAGTGTAGGACCTACTGAAATAGATCTACTGTGATGTGATTGTTGGCCTAAAATATTTTGCCCAAAGTATTGAACTACCTTGTAAAATTGTCCTATACTCCAACGTTAGTATGGACCTTCCCCTTCACTCGGATAGACCCTCTCGAGAGGCCACGACCCCTCTAAAGTGCTGAATCAGGACAAGAACAAGCGCTCGGAGGATTAAGTAAACAGGTCAATATACAAGCTCTGTACTTTCTCCCATTTATTTCATGTATATAGACAGATTACTGTATACACTGGCGACACACTTTATTCGAGCTTGGCTAGTCCCACGAATTCGGGTATACCCGGGTGTATTGAGGTTTGTGACTGTTTTCTGCCCGAGTGCATTGAGTTATTTTCCAAGCAGGGATTGAAGCATTTTATTCCCGCTGGCTGCAATACTGCACAGTATATATATATATACTGCATTACAATTCATGAATTTATGCCATCTGGTAGACACGCGAAGCATTGCAGCCTATTAAATCCTAATCATTATCATTTAACAGATCAGCCGCCCATCAGCCAGGCATGAACCCAGGCTGGGAAGGCAAATGCAACGGGGCTTGTCAGAGGTGAGGAGTGGCGCATTCCAGGTATCTGCCAGGTACATACCGGGTATTTGCTCGAATAAAGTGTGTCGGTGCAGTATAGTCAAGCAAGCAAAACAAGCTGACGTGCAGAACATGCTTCCAATATTGTGGCATTATCTCCTTGTCTACACAATTCGGAGAAACTGAAAGGCTAAAATACTGAGACAGGATAATTAGAAATAACGTATGTGTTCAGACTTTCTGTTCAGACTTCAAGGACTGTCATCTGACCACATTCCACTTGACTTTATTAATCAATATGGAGTACCCCCTATAAAATACACATTATCAATTACCTCCTTTTGTCATCAAAATGACAACTACTATTCTTGATATTGCTGATATACTTTGTCATACTGAACTAGTGGTGCAGGTTTTGGGGGTTCAGAAGGAAAATAAAAAAATATATATATCTGGCCAGAGGAGTTCTTGTTTGTAGAGAGATATATATCGGTGTGGCTGGTATAATTACTACAAAACCCATTAACAACTATAAAGGAGAAAAAAAACGCTCATCCATGTATGTATGTATATTAATGTAAAGAACAGGTGCTCAGAGGGAAAATTGGCTTGTATAACAGAATTGATCCCGAGAGGATCAAGAAGACTCCCTCATATATAGAGCACTCAATGTTGGAATACAGTAATTAGACTAACAGTGGTCTACCAGATACGTACTGTTGATAGGTCAAAATAAGCCTATCGTGACCGGAAAAGGCTAGGAAAAAAATAATATATTTTTATTCAATTCAAATATTTAAGTTAAAAACACATATATCACATTAAAACATTAAAGTAACCCCATTGTGAAGTGATAAGATAAGCAGTTTATCAATGAGTATCCTGATGATATATCAAATTAATTGCTATCCACAAGCGTCTAATTTCAAAATATAAATATTTCTAGACAAGCAGGTAAGTGTCCCTTTAAGCCTATAAAACAAGGAATCTCAATGGGTGCAGTTTCAGGCAAGAGAGTATCAGAAATGTAAGTATCAAATTCCTGTTACCAAAAAGGTATAGTCCAGCTCTGTAGTGGTATAAAATCTATCACACAACATAGTATAGTTCAGCTTGTAGTTTCAGTATTCCCACCGTGGAAAAGGGAAAAGCAAATGGAAATGTACTTTTAAAGGCTCCGCTGTATTACAAAGCAAGGGAGAAATATAGTGTATTCTATTCTCTTAATATATCACTAGTATAGCATGATTAATGCAATGTAGCCATCCAAGGAAGCACATAACCACAGCGGGTAAAGAATACAAAACACAAAGGTTTCCGTCGCTGATACAAGCCTGGCTGGAAAAGAGTCTCTCTGCTGTCTCTGTAAACAGACGCTGCCACTTCTCATGACGTCGCCTATGACGTCATCACGTCCCGACGATCGTTTCACATGGGCTAATACGCTTCTTTACCAGGGTCATTGATTGTCGGACCCGGTTGGGGTCGAGTGAGGGGGGTCCTAGGATCTAGGGGCAAAAAGAATTTTATTCCGGGGTGCCCTAGAACCTAAGTTTCCACACCAATTGAATTTGAACTTGACCGGGGATTGATCAAACCTCTTTCAAGACAATGTTTCCGCTTTCACGGTTCTGCGGTTTGGATGGCTGCCAGCCCGTTCTTGGAGGTCTGAGTCGAGGAATCCCCATTGAAATGCATTACTCCGTTCACTTTCAATGGGGAACCACCGCTCCTCCTCTCGGGCGCCACCTGCAGGTCTTCTATGATATCGGGCCCAAATCACTGGAATCTCCATAGGGTTACATGGGGCTGTAATGGCGACCTATGGAGAGACTGCAAAATGGAGCCTGCAAAGGCGGGAAAAGGAACAAAGGGCTATAAACACAAAATTAACATTAACCCTTTCCCAACTGACTGGATCCCAGTGTATGTGGTTGATGCAGACACTGCACAAGTACAAACACCAATAATTGTACCCATATACATTTCTATCACATAGAACACAGTTTGCCCTGAGGCAGGGGAATAAAAATACATTAATTCCCTCTAAATGTGGGAATAGGAAAACCAAAGGACGTACCTTTTGGTTGTGAAGCAGGGGAACATATGTATTATCAGTACATTTCTGGTTAACACCTCACTTCCCAGACGGTGGAAGGGGTTGCCTAATGGGGGTGACCCTTTTAGTACTCGCGTGGCACCCCTCCCCTGTCACAGCCAGCCAATCAGAAAGCTGTGCTTCCTTTCCCTTTAACATGACGTTACCAAACTCACATGGCTACAGTCACACGTTATTTCAGCCAATCAGATTGTGAGATGAAAATCCCAAATCTGATTGGTTGTAGTAGACCATGTGACAGAGTCCATTTTTGGAAAGAATGTGACATCATCCAAAGGGAGTCACATGGTCTACTAAAACCAATACTACTGGGGATATACATCTCACAATCTGATTGGCTGAAATAACATGTGTGTGCCCATGTGTGTTTGTTCAGGTCATGTTAAAGGGAAAAGAAACACAGCCTTTCTGATTGGCTGACTTTCCATCCTTTACATGATGTCACAGTCTAAAAAAAAGGTCACATGGTTATCAAAGCCAATCAGATAGCGTGGGAAACATTTGCCACTCAAATGTGACGTCATAGGCCATATAAAAGCCTGTACAGTCTCATTTGATGGCAAGAAGCTAGAGTGAAGACCTTCTCCCCAATAGGATTACAATGGCATTACAGATGAAGATGAAGATACAGAAGAGAAAGAAGACCCCCAAATGGATTATAGAAAACAAAAAGGGGCACAAAGAAGAAAACAAAACACAAAATGAGTACCAATAACTCACATTTATAAAGAGCACATAAAGAGCTCCAAACATTAAAAAGTATAAAAAACCACATGTATCAAAACATGCATTTTACCAACAAAACCACAGAGGACAAAGGTACAGTATTGTGAAAACACAGAGCATTTCAACTTCTAAAAGTCCCAGGTGGAAATTAAGGAAATTAGTATCATGGCAGATGGTGAATGCAATTAACTTATCTTTGAGTTGGCGTCCTCATGGAAGCGTGGCGTTAAAATCGGATGAAAGGCAGCCTACTGGTCTCCGCCATCACAGATCTCACAAGCTGCATGCTGGTGTCACCTCTGCGGGTTTCGCGCACTAATAGCGCTTCATCAGGGGGTGTTCTTAAGAATCCAGAGGCAGGGTTTAAAAACTAGAAGGCATTAACCTTCCTCCCTATCAGAATAACATCAGGTACATAATAACAAGCCAGACAATCAGTGCACTACAATAGACTACAGTACAATGCATAACGAGCATAAAACACTTACAGTGCATAAAAAACAACTAAATCTGCGAGTCCATATCAGCCCGCACCCATCACTAATGAAATGGGCTAGGCGGATCATAGAGCACAATCAAAGTGGCCTTTATAGACATAACAACATGAAGTGCTAAATATAACATGGCATAAAAACCAAGCAAACATAAAAACTGTGTTAGCAAATACATACAGTATACACATAACTAACGGAGTACATAAAAAAAAAATTAGTATTGAAATGAATCAGCATATATTGTAAACCATGAATAAACACAGAAAACATACTATAAATACATATAAACACTTAAAGTAAAATATAACTATAAATATGTTATATACTAAATAAGCTATAGAGAACACAATTTGCTAGTAAAAATGATAATACATGACTTATGTAATGATCATAAAAATCTAATAATATGATAACAATAAACATATAAAAGATACATCTATAATACTAACACCAAATACCATAATTAAGTATGAGACATAAAAATCAATGATACAATATCATGATTGTTAAATGTTAAATGAACTATGTTAAAATACATATACAAAAACGAATAACATGTAATTAGTAAACAAAAATTCAAACTATAACCAACAAAAAAAAAATGCAAGACGCTGAAAACTCAAAACACAGGACTGGATGTCATGGAATGATGGATAAAACAAATTGTAATTTATTTCAAAAAGGGAGCCAGTTCTATTTGTTCATTGAGACCTCCAGGTGCCTTGCTACCGTGGGTGTAAATCCCAAATTGTTCTTTATGGAGGAGAATATTAACTATATCTCCTCTTCTTTACAGTACTTCTCTTGGAACAATTTCAATTCCTCTGAAATGTAATTAATCAGGTTTACCCTCATGGTAGCTCCAAAAATGCTGCACAAGGTTGTGCATTTTGTTTTTACCTTTTTCCAAATTACTTTGAGCATTTATGATACAATTTACAGTACATGTTCGTCAATCCTTGTTTTGGGTGGTCTAATAGTCTTGCCAACATACCATAGATTGCAAGGACAATCTACAGTATGATATACACAACATAACACGTCAAACAATTGATAAAATGTTGGATATTGTGTATTTTGCCTGGTTTTGCCTCCCATATGCTTTTATCACGCGCCATGTGCTGGCACATGACGTGTTTTCCGCATATGTAATATCCCTTTGGTTTTGATAGAATATTCCCATTAGTTATTGTATTTACTGGTGCCTTTTTAAAAAAAACTGGGAGCCAAGATGTTTTTAATGTTTCTGGCTTTTCGGTTTCATGGTGATTTTGTCGTGCAGAATGGGGTCCATTTGAAGGGTACCCCAATGTTTTTTAAAACTCTTTCTTATTTTATTTTCCTGCCTGCAGAATCCGGTGATAAATAATAGTGTATCACCTACATCATTAAATGTCGTTTTCCGTATTGGTTGTTGTTTCTTAGGAATCAACATCTGATCTCTCGGATAATCTTTGCTTCTCTGGATAGACCTATTCACAAGTTGTGAATCATAATATTTATCAGCAAATCTTTTGGCTAAAACACCAGATTGCTCTTCAAAATATGATATCTTGGAGCAATTTCTATGGGCCCGTAACATTTGCCCATATGGAATGTTATTCAACCATTGTTTGGAGTGATTGCACCGATAGTCCAGATATGAGTTTACATCAACTTGTTTGAAATTAGTTTTTGTAATGATATTATTATTTTCAATTTTCAAGATCCAAAAAATCAATCTCAGTAGTGTGATTCATACCACTCAGTAAAAAGTTTCTATCATTTCCATTTAAACAGCTGATAAGGTTATTAAGGTCTTCCAAGGTCCCTGCCCAAATTATCAAGATATCATCTATGTATCTCCGATAATATTTGAGATACTTATTAAAATCATTGGCATTCCAGATATAATCGAGTTCCCATTTTCCCATAAATAGTCTTGCATAATTAGGTGCAAATGTGTCCCCATGGCCGTCCCAGTGGTATGGAGATAGAAGTGACCCACAAACAAAAAATTATTGTGATTTAATATATACCTAATACTAGAAATGATAAATTATTGTTGTGCAGAAATGAGTGTATTATCTTCATGCAAAAAATAAGTGATTGCTTGAATACCCTCTGAATGGTATATACAAATGTAAAAGGAAGTGACATCTAACGTTACCCAAATAAAGTGCTGTTCTCTAGTGATAGACTGTAATGAATTAGGAAAACCAGTGCTTTCCCGTAAATAAGATGGGAGTGATGCTGTGAGGGGAGCCAAAAAAGTATCTACATAATGTGTTAAATTAGAATTGATAGACTCTATTCCAAACACAATGGGACAGCGAGGGGGATCCTGCAAGGTCTTATGTATTTTGGGAATATGGTACATGATGGGAACACGTGGAAATGCCTGAAACATAAAATTGAATTCTTTGCCAGATAAAATACCTGAAGTTTGGGCCTGAAAAAGGAGATCTTTCACAATCATCTGATATTTTAAAGTAGGATCTCCTGCTAAACATTTATAAGAGGTGCCATCTTCTAAGAGGCGTAAAGCCTCTTTGAGGTAATCCTCCCGATCCTGTAAGACAGTGCCCCCACCCATATCAGCTTGGCGAATAATGAAATTCCCATTCTGATTGAGTTCTTTCATGGCAAGTCTCTCCTGGTAGCTCAGATTATCTTGAGTCATACAGTGCCATTTATCCTTACACATCATATGAAACTCCTTCTCTTCTTATTTCCCAAAGAGTTCCACATACTGTAGGGACCCTTTGATTCATGGGGATAAAACAGAGATTTGGGCTTTAGAGTGGTGTGTGAAATGTTTTTCTCATTATCGCTTTCAATATATATATTCAAGAGGTCCTGCAATGTATCTACATCACTCCGAATTGAATGTCTATTATTTGCTAGGCAATTTGGGCCAAAGATAATTTGTGTTGAGATAAATTATAGATGCCACATTCTCTTAATGCTTCTGTTGAGAGTTCTTTTTCAGGGTCCTGTTGGATTTTGATTCCCTTACCTCTGCTCCCCCTGTAAGTCCATTGTTTCACCCTCTTCTTAACCAAGAGATTGGGTCTGGAGAGCGAGGGGGCAATGTTTTCTTCTTTGGGATTGCGCCCGTAACATTGTGAAAATCCTTCTCCGACCGAGAAGAAGTTGAAGGGATTGAGGGAGCAGAGGGTTCAGGATCAGTAGTGGAATTTTCACTCAGAACCTGAAATTAATTAGATAAGAAAAAAAGTTACCTTTTTTGGACTGTTGTATGTACTCCAAAACAGGTCAGGAAACTTGTCTCTTTTCATATATATATTTCTTAGTTTTACTATTTCTGTCTAATCCATTAGTATGCTCTTTTTGGAAACAAACTTTTTTCTTATTTCTATTATGGTTCTGAGGATAATTAGTGCCATTAGATTTAAAGGAATTCCCTCTTTCCTCCCTGCACGCCGCGTGTCATGTAATGTTAAAATTAAACTCGGCTGTCTCGCACCTGATTCACATGCAGCTTCCTCCTACCAACTCACAGCCTACATATGACATCATTTCCCTGCTGTCTTCCTATTGGTTCCTGTCCCTTTTATACCCATTAAGCCCTCTGCACATTGCTGAGCATAAACGTATGTTTATGTACCGTGCTTGCTACAAGCTGCTCGTTGCCATGCTGTGCCTTGTTTTCCTGCCTACTTGTTGTGACTCCAGCTCGTACCCAGACCTCTGCCTTCTTGTGCCCCTGAACCTTGGATCGTTTACTGGACTCCTGCTCTCTCCTCTCCTCTACCAGGGCTATGGATTACAACTACTCTTCTCTCTCCAACCCCTGATTACAGCAAGTACCACGACCAACCCAAACTCTCGTAACCTAACCGACTATGACCCTGACTCTGCAATCCGGACCTGGTCGCGTGGTTGTAGGTCCGCAGTTATCTGCCTCCCCACCTCAGCCCCGCGTTCTAAGTCCTGTTTATGGTGAGCACCGTTACAGTATGTGTACTGGTGCAAATGTGATCCCCCACAGACCATCTATCCTCACCCAGTGAATTAAGCACACCTGCTGCACGACCTGCCGCACCCAGGAGAGTACAGCTTCAAATGCAACTCGATCCGGACACGATCCCATACATAACGCTAACAGACCTCCCGCAGAGAATATGGGAAAAATACTTTGAGAAGCGCAGCAAAAGTGACCATACTAGCGCTTCTCATTATGAAACACCATGTCAGTTATGAGCTGTATCTTTAGTGGTTTAAAGTGATTAATTATGATGGCAATAGGGGCAAGAAAGCACTGCCTTCGAATTTGTGCAGAAATATTATGGACGAAATAAAAAGGCCTTACATTATGACGCTGATTCTTTTCCAAGCTATGAAAGACAACATAAATGCCTATTTAAGGGATAAAAGGCGTCTTCCCTGGGACACCCACAGTTATGTGGACCAACACTTGTTTCAATAATCAACTAAAAATGTACTGGAATTGTTTTTCATATAATAAAAAATAAGTTTTGTTTTATAAAGTGTGCGTGCCAGCCAACCAAAACATCCATGGAGGCGCTCTCCCCACACAGCGCCACGGCATCTGCACTCACTGGCGATGTGCTCGCTCCATGCCACGCTGTACCTGCATGCGCACTGCGCACGACAGCTGATACCAGGAAGGGTATCAGCTGCCTCTCATCTGCAGCCAATCTCCTCTCCTCCTATTGGCTCACAGCCTTTGTCTGACCTCACCCTGTCTGCAGCCTCCTGATTGCTTCTCACTCCCTTTATTTCAGAGAGACAAATAGGAAAAAAACCTGGCGCTTACCTTAAGCTTAATATATGAGGTGTGCTTACAATGTGGCAGTAAGTTAAACCACGGCTCTATGACAGATGCTTTGAGCCAGCATGGAGTTCCCCTCTGCTGCAACCCCAGGGAAGGGTTAATCCGGAACCCTTTAAAAAATATAGAGACATACAAGCAATGGGGGAGCGTGGGATTAGAAAAACATTTAAGAATTAAAAACAATAAAATACAATAAAATTATTGTGGTTATAACAATATTGCTGGGGGTTGGTGAAAATATTAAATACACTTACACGGCCATGTGCAAGTAAACACGATGGTGTGGTTTCTTTAAGCAATTCCAGTCACTCCCAACAACAGGTAATGGTGGTATAGAGGGTTTAGAAATAAATATATAAATATATCTGTACTCACACGGCCGTGTGTGAGTCTTTGCAGGAAATTGGTAACTTTGGGGTTAAATTAACCCATCTGCATCTCCCCCCAGTGTAGACTTTTCTTTGTTTGTAACCAACGTGAGATTCTAACTTCAGTCTTGGGCATCAGATGGGGACTCTCCCCAGTGGTGATAGTAGTGGGGGGGGAGTGGGTGGAGAAAGTGAGGCACGTTGTCAGTGGGGTTTAAAACACATTTATTAATTTTAAAAGAAATTGGTACAACAAGGCTCACATACATACATAATGGTTGGACCCCTGGCCTCCTCGTGCAGTCCAGGATACAGTTTCAGCAGCCGTTTTCGCCAATCACGCGTCCGTGATGCAGGAGGAAAAAAAACTTTTTTCTCCTTGCTGGCAATGGCTGCCTGGTTGATCTGGCTACGGGAGCCACGTTGGGCCAGATTCAGCAGGAACTTTAGAGCTACGCGTTTCGCCGAGTCATTGGCTTCCTCAGGCTAAGCCTATTATCTCTTTAATATGTAGCCCCCTATTTTTCAAGGCACCAAAAGTAATTGGACAATTGACTCAAAAGCTGTTTCATGGACAGGTGTGGGTTATTCCTTCGTTATTTCATAATTGAAAAAAGGAGAAATGGAGACCGCACTGCCTATTGTGATGCCAAACCACACTTAATGTGTGGGGAGGGGTGCTAGGGACTAAACAGAGGAAAATACATAAAGAGAAAGAATACCTGTGACAAGCACTCTTCCTCCAATAGAATAAAAATAAATTGTTTAATGTGCAAAGAGAGGACAAAATGAGGTTTAAACCTAATAGGTGCTAACCGGTGCTACCGGCTATAATGTACCTAACGTAAACGGTACAGTGACATAAATGCCTAATGTCATTGAATGTGACAAAAAGCTAGTATTACTATCCTTTGAATAATGGTAGCTCCCATGAGTCCACATACATCCCCGCTGGGTCCCCTCCCCTTTGTAGGGAATATATACTGTGCCCGAGATATCTCTATGTATATAATAGCATAATGGTGATCCTCAGACCAAACTCTGGTCCCCAGAATAAAGAGACCCTAGTGAGTAGATATACTTGAACCCACTGGGTGAATATTAGCCCTAAAATCCCTCTCATGCACACCACTACTTAGTGTGTCACAGTAGTGGGAGGAAGGGCGAGGGGTTCGGAAGGGCAAGGGGACAGGTAGGGTAACCTAATGGGGAGGTTAACTATTGACCACGGAGAGAAGGCTGTATATATATATATAATCAAAAAATAAATAGATGATACCGTTCTGTGGCTAACGAAATGCTTTTATTTGTGCGAGCTTTCGAGATACATTGATCTATTCTTCCGGTGATGTTACAATGAATGAAGCAAGCAAAAGCTATACTATAAACAGTGTCTATTGGAATGTATCTCGAAAGCTCGCACAAATAAAAGCATTTTGTTAGCCACAGAACGGTATCATCTATTTATTTTTTGATTATTGAAGTTCGGCTAACACGGTACTGATACCTCTACATGAATATATAATATATATATATATATATATATATATATATATATATATATATATATTTATTGCATTGTCTGTACGCCACCTTTTTTGTTTTGATGTTATGGTTATTGGATCCAGCTGTGCATTTCCTAACCTCTGCAGACTCTGCATACAGTATACACTATTAAATGAAATCCCCAACCCCCAACCCCCATCGCCATCCAGCCAAACTCACTCCCCCGTATTTGAGAGAACAGAATGTAAGGTTTGGAACACAACACACTTCGCACGCACTCATGCGCACTATTAACTACCATCCCGCAACCTACCCCCATCTCCAAGACAGGATTAGCCGCCGAAACAAGATAACAAATCAATTGCAAAGTGAACAAAATTATGAGAGAATTTTACACAGGTTTTATTTCTCACAACAGTACTGTAGGACTGAATACCAAAATAACACCCGTTTATGCATACAGTGTATATATATTGTGACAAACGCACCTCTTTTGTAGCGCTGACGTCTGTCTGGCATCTTCCCGACACAGTCTTCTAGGGTTAATTATACAAATAACAGGATCATACAAAGCATTACGTTGCTTAACTCAGGCTTCTGCCTGCTTTATTTTCATCCCAGTAAGGGACTGCAGCTTTAACATGTGTAGGCAGGAGGCACTCAGCTATTAACCTTCAGCGGTTTACTCATATCAGTGTTATAATATTTCACACACTGTTACTTTAAGAAACAGAAATAAATCATATAAACAAAATCCTATCCCATTCAGGGATCTAACTACACAGCAAAATCAAGCTCTCTAACTTCTGCTGGGCCAACTAACCTGGTTCCCCAGCTTAAAACAATGCCCTCTCATTTAGGGTCACTAGATACAGCATTCAGTCTTTAGACACAGTAATAAACATTTGTTTGTCTTATCTTTCTGTGGTGGGAACTCGGTCCCAAGTGTCCATGCAAATATTCGGGTACTGCGATAGTTGAAGGGGGAGTCCTCCCCGAACTGGATGCAGGGGAGCAGCAATATCCCCAGCCTCCAGGCTCTAAGAAGAGAGACTGAAATGCAACCCTCTCTGCTCTAAATACCTGTGCTAGTGATTAGGAAAGCAGGTGAGGGAGAACTAGACACATTGTAATCTGTGGTCTGGACTTTCCATCCACCAGCCTGAGTAAATGTGAAGCTGTGGAATGGATCATTTTGCACAATTCCTGCACTTTCTGACCTAAAACGGGGCAGAAAGCTGCCTAACATCTTTGGACTATATGTCACAATATATATATAGCCCTTGTTATCATGTAACATGCAGAACAGTGAGTATCACTCAACCTAGCCCTTGTCAGCATGTAACATGCTGTACAGTTTTTCCTACAGCTAGAGGGGAGAGGACACAATAACTCACGATCACCAACTTGAAGTTCTTGCTGGCATTGTAAATAACGCCACATATCGAATTTCTGCCCTCCTTCCGGTCTGACTTCACCCAGGTTAAATTGCCGATAACTCGCGTAAAGTTCTTGGGAAATCTCACATAAGAAACAGGCTCGGGTCAGGTAAATCCCAGATACAAAGAGACTATATCTGTAAGTAAAACATTTATTAATGAACTTTATTTTTACAGTATGTACTGTATATTGGAATAGGCAAAAGTGCTACAAGGGCATTTGCCCATTCTGTTGGGGGGTTTGTTGGTGGTAGTTTCCCCAGGCTGGTTGGTTAAGACTCCTGGGTGGGTAGCGGGAGGGGGGGGGGGGACGTTAACCCCTTAATTATCTTAATGGTGGTAACCACTAAGGTAATTAAAGGATTAACGCCATCCTTCAACCCTCCTGGGATCTCACGGTATATCCAACGTTTAATTCTCCCACGTCATGTTACCATGACATGTAAATTTTCAGGAGATATCGACACCCCATACTGGGGCCTGTAACTCGGGAAGTAGAGGGTTGCTGGAGCTCAAATTAATTTGGTTCAGTTCCGGAGACCCCTGCTTCAATACTATCTAATTAAAATAAACTAAAAATATTGCTATCGCCTGTTAGAAATGAGCAAGGAGCGGGACCACATCGGTCTGCTCTCACTGCGCAGCCCTTCCAGACTGGTGCAGCCCAGTAGGATTAACGCAGCTGGAGTCCCATTCAGAAGCAGGGACTCAGCTGCATTAAACCTGATGAGTAATTAGTCTGGCCGTGGGGAAGCCATGAGCAGGCAGTGGTCAGGCAGGTTTCAACTACTGTTTTCAGGTGAAAAACTCAACAATATATCTGGCTGCATCTGTAGCTTACTCGCAACTCTCTAGAGATTAGGTAGATGCCCAAAAAATGTTCTTTGTCCATCCTAACAGATGAGTGCAGACTAAAAAAGCAACATTTCGGGTCACATGACCATTTCTCAAGTCCCTCACCTTAATATAATTGTGCAAGATCCTCCATGTGTTTGCACATAACCAAGTGTGTCCTGACGTCACATTCAGTTTGTGTGTCAATGTGACTTCCGGTATTCATTCCAGTATGTGTATCAATATGGAAGACGCCCATTATGATTTTGTATGACACTGAAACAAAGTTAGATCATTTGAGAGAAAGACTAAAGAGACTGGAGTGACTGAAATCATCGATACTGTACTAACTTATAGACGGGCTAAAATTATACGATGCACTTTCATTAAGGCAAATGGACCATAGAATACAAACAAACTTACCTCTCATCAAAGAAAATGGTAATTTACTCTTTGGGAAAATTCTCCAGAGGGGGTGTCAAAAACATGCATCTCCTATAAAAAGTAATGTTGATGGATTTATACCGTTGATACTTTGATACTACACGTGCTGCACTCAGGATGTCTTCCATGTAGAAATACATACTGGAAGTCACGTTGACCTGCAAACCGGATGAGATGTCAGGACACATTTGATGAGGTGCATAAAAATGGAGGATTTCCCAGGACTATATTAAAGGGAGGGAGGTCATGTTTGCTTGTACCACAGGCTTGAGAAGGGTTAATTTAACCCACAACAGAGCTGTTTCTGTCTGCACTAATCTGTTAAGATGAATAAAGAACACTTTATTGGGATCTATGGTACCTGAGCCCTGTGGAGTCATGAATAAGCTACTCTGGTGTGCTGACCCTGTACAGATGCAGCCAGCTACATCTACAATCTGCCACAACACGTGTTGGTGAACTGCAGACCAAATATGAAGTGTTCACAGCAAAGTGCAGTGCAGGGGGGAATTGCCCATCATGATAAACACAGTGGAGGTCCTTGCTTCTGAATGGGACTCCCATTTTGTTAATCCTATCAGGCTGCATCAGTCTAGAAGAGATGCGCAGTGAGAGTAGATAGAATTATTCCCTCTCTCTGCACACCTCTATCAAGTGAACATGCTGCTTTTATTATAATAATATAGTATTGAAGCAAAGGGTTTCAAGAACTGAACCGCATTCATTTCAGCCCTATGGACCCCCTGCTTCATGAGATAAAGGCCCTGGCATGGGGTAGGGGTGTACCGAGTACCTGGAATTACCCGGTACCCGGCGTTACCCGGCACATTTCCAGCTACACGGACATTACCCGGACACGGCAACTGAGAAGTGGGCCCGGTGCCGGGTAATGTCAGAGTAGCTGAAAATCTAATTACTTACCTTTCAGCCGGCGTGGGACAGCAGGATTCTATAGCGGAGGTGCGGCAGATGGGAGCGGAGGAGGAGCGGGTGAGAGCGGAGGGGTGGCAGAGGTGGAGCGGAGGTCGGGAGCAGAAGAGCGGCGGAGGTCGGGAGCAGAGGAGGAACAGGTGTGAGTGGAGGTGCGGCGGAGGTGGAGTGGAGGTCGGGAGCGGAGGAGAAGTGGGCGGGAGCGGAGGTGCGGTGGAGGTGGAGCGGAGGTCGGGAGCGGAGGAGGAGCGCATGGGAGCGGGCGGGAGCGGGCGGGAGCGGGCGGGAGCGGGCGGGAGCGGGCGGGAGCGCGTGGGAGTGGGCGGGAGTGGAGGTGCGGCAGAGGTGGAGCAGAGAAGAAGTGGACGGGAGAGGAGGTGCGGCAGACGGGAGCAGAGGTCCGGTGCGGAGGTGCGGCAGAGGTAGAGCGGAGGTCAGGAGCGGAGGAGGAGCGGGCGGGAGAGGGCAGGAGTGGAGGTGCTCCGGAGGTGGAGCTGAGGAGAAGCGGACGGGAGCGGAGGTGAGGCAGACGTGAGCGGAAGAGGAGTGGGCGGGAGTGGAGGAGGAGCAGGCGGGAGCGGAGGGGCAGAGGTGCGGTGGAGGTGGAGCAGAGGTGGGGGGAGCGGAAGAGGAGTGGAGGTGGTGGGGCGGGCAGGAGCGGACCCCTGGGCTGAAATAAATGCGGTTAAGCTCCAGAGACTCCTTGCTTCACTCCTCAATTATTAAAATAAAAGCAATGCTATAGTCTGTTAGAGGTGTGCAGGGAGAGGGATTCATTCTTTCTACTCTCACAGTGCCTCTCTTCCAGACTAGTGTGGCTGGGACCCCTGCTGGTGTCAATCCTGATGGGCAATTAGTCTGGTCACAGGGAATCCACAAGCAGGCACTTGTCAGGCAGTTGCCAGCTGCAGTTTCCTGGAGAAATACTCGAAAATATATCTGGCTACATCTGGATGTATAATTGATTACATAAAATACAAAAACCAGACTTTTCTACAGTACACGTATAAAGAATGGTTCAAGTGTCTTAAAAATAAAAAGTGGTGGTAGTGTTACACCCCTATCCCCTCGGGCAGGTAGGCCTCAGCAGAAACTGGATAGCCTTGATCTGATGTGTCCTCACCCAGAAGTCTCATCCATCCCCTGGCTAGTACCGGACTCAGGAGGAGTTAGGGCAACACCATCCCCATCCAAGGTACTGCTAGCACACACACCTCCTAATTTGCATGGAATCACACTTCTATACCTGGGGAGAGTGGCTAGCTTCTCTGCCCCAGTTTTTTTTTTTTTAAGAAGTGGAAATATGAATGTGTATATAAAATAGTAGTGGTACTCTAAATTTGTACTCTTTATCCCCCAACATACACACTTCGAATTATAAGTTTTACTCAAGAAACAAAATGAGCTGTTTAAATTAAAACACATTTTATTAACAGAGCCTAGAATATTAACATATCGATTTACCATTAACTTACTTTAGGTAATCAATAAGCAACACAAATTAAAATACACTAAAACAGGCTGAAAATACAAAATACTAACAATCTCTCAAATACATAACCATTTACCATGCATAGGGAAGGCAGTTCAACTCACAATACAACAGTTGAGTAGCCCTATACACAGAATGCAGGATTCAGGCACTGTCTGAGTAACAATGTTTTTTAATAGGTTATTTTTGTTCATAAGAGTGCCTGGTTCCTGAATTTAATACATAACATTTTGAAAGAACATTTACACAAAATATTTTCTTTTTCTTTAGTTCCTTTTCTCATGCTTACCATTATGCTTTAACCTAAAATTCTGGATGTGAGAGAGTCAATGCATACAGTATATTCGTCTTACTCAATAAATGTGAACATGTGGGAATTATCCTTAATTGTTTCTATGGCAACTGCTGCAAAATGTCTTAGAATTATAGATAAATCATCAGCATACAGTACGTTTATCCTGTTCTTCTTTTGGAAAGGTTGTATGGTCTCAAAGATTCTGTTGATTTTCTGTGGAAAATTGGAAAAACAAGAGGGGAAAGAAAATCTTACCAATACAATCTCATGGCAACAACATTTGTTCTATGCAGAGCAAATTCTGGGCTAATTAGTCAAAATAACTACTTATTCCATACAGTATATGCATGTTTATTGCTGGAGATGGGAAGGTACAACCATGTTTAGGTTGTTATTTAGAATCCTTTAAAGGTTCAAATAGACATTTCCTGGGAAATAATCGCACAGACATATAAAAATGTAAATTACACTAAAACATGACAACATACTTTTTTTATTGTATATATATCTAGCAGGAAAATATTCAGATGTGTAGAAAAAGAATATATAAATACGTTACAAATATGGTGGCTGAAAACAGGTAGCAAAGTAAATTGTCATTGTCTGGTATGCATAATTAAAGGCAGGGACAGGAAACAGAGCACAAATATTCTCAGGTGAAATCATATAAATAAAGGGGAATATAGTGCAAAGATGTATAATACAAAGACTGGATAAAGATAGGTAGAGACAAAAGGTACCCGGGCGCTCTCTGAAATTAGGACCAATGCTAATGGTAGAAAAATGAGAGAAAATATGGAAACATATTACCACACTCAGGGAACATATTTATATATAACAAGGTCAGAAGCAATTTGTTATATATAAATAGGTTCGCAGTGCGCCACTATTTGGGATCCTTTAGTGTACTTTGCCTTTGAAGTACACCTCTCTAGTTAATATTGTTTCTCCTCCCAGGTGGCACGCAGTTACCTCCTTAGGGGTTTAGAGCGAGTTGCTCACACATTTTCACACTCAGGGAACCCCTGTGTCCCCTTCTTGGTAAGGTGTAACCGTCTAGGTGTCCACTGTCCGCAGCTCAAACACCCTATAGAGGAGATAACCTTTTCTCCCCGATATGTAAAAGAAATAGAAAAAACAAAGGGAGCGCGAATCAGACACGAAACTATAAAATACACATGTATGTAAGTATAATGGGTTCAGCAAAGATTACTGAAATATATTCCTCTATATATGGTGGCCTACAAGAGACAGAAAGTCTCCAAGTCGTGGAAATAAAGTAAGCTATTATCAATACTCACATGGACCAGTGTGAGTAAAAACCCCTAGGGGTTTAACTCTGTAGAGGGGTTTCTGCTAAAACCGTACGCCACTCGTCTGGCAGCTGCCCCAAAGCACAGATCCTCAGGACATCAAGTTTCCCCAGAAAATGATGAGAGATCCAAGGGTGAGTATCAGTAGGTAAGGACTATCATAAGTATAAATATAAGTATATAAAAATACTCACACGGGCCAGTGTGAGTAAAACCCTTAAGGGTTAACTCTGTAGAGGGAAAAGTCTTTGGACTGCCCGCTGTGCTTCTAACAGAACTCAAGTCCTTAGTGCCTACAGGGTCCCCCAAAATATAAATATATAATCCAGGTTTAAAAAGTACTAATTTAATAACATATATCAGAATAAAATCTTATGGACAACACATACATTATTCCGGCAGGATGCAGGCAGGTTGTGGAGATGTTTCCCGTAGCGGCGATTCCTTCCCTTCAGCGTCTGCAGCAGGCTGAAGTGTTGGAACGCACAATGTAATTTGGAACTCATCCCTCACTTCCTGGCTACGGAAGCCGCCGGTAGACAAAAAACAACAGTGGATCGAGCAACGCGTTTCGCTAGCGTCAGCAAGCTTCCTCAGGCTCTCTATGAGACACGTCCTCCAGAAGTCAGGGAAGTGGACCAAATCCTCGCCCATATCATATAGAATGAAGAGAGAAAAATATCGTGCAATACGTTTTTACTATAGCAAAATGGAAGTGAAAATACACTTACAAACAGCAGGTAAAAATCAAGCGATGTGACCCCTCAGGGTCTTGATGCAGTGTAGGAGCCATCCTAAAGCTCATACTTTCCACTCCTCTTCTCCTGAACACCTGCCCACGACGTCACTTCTGGAAAAAGCTGCCGCTAGCTCTGTGTGCAATGGTACAGAGCTGGAAGGATTAGCGAGTAGATGTTCCTCCATGGAAAGTGGATGCCTTAGTGGATGCCTCAGTCTCTCAAGCTTAAGGGCTCTGT
The DNA here is from genome assembly GCF_040206685.1 of Ascaphus truei. NCBI lineage: Eukaryota > Metazoa > Chordata > Amphibia > Anura > Ascaphidae > Ascaphus > Ascaphus truei. Next base: position 227,930,621 of record NC_134486.1, on the reverse strand, counting down.
TGCATTGACAGACTGAGGCATCCAATAAGGCATCCACTTTCCATGGTGTAACATCTACTCCCTATTCCTTCCAGCTCCGTACCATTGAGCACAGTGCTAGCGGCAGCTAATTTCCAAAAGTGACATCATGGACCAGTGTTCAGGAGAAGAGGAGTGGAAAGTGTGAGCCTCAGGACGGCTCCTATGCTGCGTCTAGACCCTGAGTTGTCACATCGCTTTTTTTTACCTGCTGTGTGTGTATTTTCACTTCTATTGTGCTACAGTAAAAACGTATTGCACTATATTTTTCGCTCTTCATTCTATACTATATGAGCGAGGATTTAGTCTACTTACCTGACTGCTGGAGAACGTGTTGCTGCTTGGTTGCAGACAGGGTTTTACCTAAATTGCCTGAACTAATTGAATACCATGTGAGTGGTATTATCCCTAACCCTATCTTTATCCAGTCTTTGTATTATACATGATTGCACTATTTTCCGCTTTAATTATTTTTAGGATTTCACCTGTGGATATTTGTGCTCCGTTACCTGTTCCTGCCTATGTTTAAAGACACCTGGAAAGTCTTTTTTGTTAAGAGCTATACTATTCTGTATGGTTGTAATTTTTATATTATCACTGTTTTGTACACTGCCCAATTTTTCACTTAAAGTGTGATTTACACTTCCTTTGTCTCTTTTCACATATGCATAATTATAATTGCACTTTTTGCTGAGCAAGCAGCAGACTTCAAGAATGAACTTATATTGCTGCACGCTGCCTAGGGGTCACACTTGATTCCTCTCTCTCATTCTCCTCTCATATTCAAAACGTTTCTAAAACTTGTCGCTTTTTCCTCCGCAATATCACAAAGATACGCCCTTTCCTCTGTTACTCAACTGCTAAAACTCTGACTCAGGCCCTCATTCTCTCACGTCTCGATTACTGCAACCTCCTGCTGTCCGGCCTTCCTACCTCTCACCTGTCTCCCCTACAATCTATCCTAAACACTGCTGCCAGAATCACTCTACTCTTTCCTAAATCTGTCTCAGCGTCTCCCCTGCTGAAATCACTCTCCTGGCTTCCGATTAAATCGCGTATCTCACACTCAATTCTACTGCTCACTTTTAAAGCTTTACATTCTTCTGCCCCTCATTACATCTCAGCCCTAATTTCTCACTATGCACCATCACGACTCTTGCGTTCTTCTCAAGGATGTCTTCTTTCTACCCCCTTTGTATCTAAAGCTCTCTCCCGCCTTAAACCTTTCTCACTTTCTGCCCCACACCTCTGGAATGCTCTTCCCCTCAATACCCGACTAGCCCCCTCGCTATCCACCTTTAAGACCCACCTTAAGACACATCTGCTTAAAGAAGCATATGAGTAGCACTGGATAATCATGGACACATGACACAAAGCTTGGCCTCCTGCAGACGCACTTACTAGTATTCCCTCCTACTGTCTCTGTACGTTCTCCCTACCTACCAATTAAATTGTAAGCTCTTCGGAGCAGGGACTCCTTCCTTAATGTTACTTTTACAGTATGTCTGAAGCACTTATTCCCATGATGTGTTATTTATATTTGCTATTTATATGACATGTATTACTACTGTGAAGCGCTATGTACATTTTATGGCGCTATACAAATAAAGACATACATACATACATACATACATATTGCATACTGTAGTTCAGTATCTGTTTTGAAGATTACTTTCTATTTAGAATCACAGAAAATCAATGGAATCACAGCTTAGCTATCCCTGTGTACATGTCTAGCTACAGATAATCTAATATTGTTGTAATAATTTATTTTTTTATCTATTCGTAAAATACAAAAATATCCCCCTATCTTATATAAATTCTACAACGTCACAAAATAATATTTTAAAAATGTGTTTGAGTTCTTAGTGCATATAGAGACCAATAAACACCACAAGTACTGTGCCATGTTTTGTGTGATCCCCAAAGAACACAGGTTGAGATTCACTCTCATAGCAATACTGATGATGATCAGCTGATGTTTATTTTATAATACTAGTAAAGGTGATGCCAGGAGAATTGCTTTAAAGGAGACAAGAAACTATACAGGCACCTTACTTGCCATACAGTAAATCCTTCATATTCTCCTATCCTTCACATTTCAGTATCCTTCACATTTAACTTCCTTCACATTAATTTATAGACTTTACACAGGGAGACTGATACAAATAACTTGTATCTGCCCCAAGTTCCCTTGCACAAATCTGTCCTTTAAGTATAATATCTTAATGATATTATTTGATTCAGTGGATTTAATAACTTATTGCATTAGACTTTAGAAAACAACATGTGCCCTCATTTATAACAATCAATAATACGTATGAATATCCCTATAATTTATGGAGCAAAATGTTGCATCATTTCTGGAAGCAACAAGGTTAAAAGTTCAGTCCTACCAAGGCACAGATTCCCAAAAGTGCTAAGCTTTAGCACACTTTTACTCCCATTCATATAAAGCTTAGCACCCATTTGTAGATCTGGCCACAATCTCTTCCACTTTGCTATAAACGATAATTCAGGATTTGTTTAGCCTTATATTTAGAATGGAAAAGCTAACTTAAAAAAATTATGAATAATATGCATTCCACAAGACATATAGTACTGCTTTAGTTAAAGATTAAATAGGGAATCAGATGGACAGCCCTTTGAAAAATCTCTAGAAATCTCAATATTTTTCTAGAAATATAAAAACTTTTATAATGAAGGAATCTACAAAATTATGCTCTTAGTTGCAGGTAAGTACTCTGGCACTATAAGAGTGCTTTTGTTATTCAAAAATCACAAAGCATGCAATTCTGCATACAGATGTAGCAGTTCTTGATGTGCCCAGCATGGGGCAAGCTACAGGACCCCGGCCGCAGCTGCCCTGGTGCCGCAGGATTATTGCTGCTGGGGGTCCATTTTAAAAGCATGGGTCACCCACAGCAATGTTGGAGCAGGCACTGCTGTACCTGCGGATCCGTAGCTTTTTGCTTTTTTTCAGACAGTTAGTCGATGATATCAAGCCTAGACTACCTGTAATATACTATAACGCTATAGTCAGTCCAATATATACACAACCCAGTAACCAGAATCTGGTCATTCATATGAAGTTGATACTATAAATGCTGCCTTAGGTTGGAACAAAGAAAAGTCTGCAGCAAATGAGTATTGAAACTGACTATTGCAACAATGATATAATATAAGAGTAAAATAGTATCTTGGCTAACCAAAGTCTATAAACACTAAATAGCATACCCCATCATGGGTGGTAACATGGTATAATACCTAAATGCAAGATGTGACTTGTACCTCTACAGCCATAAGTAGGGCATAGTTATTAGATGAAACACAAGCCCGTATGCAGAGTAAATATACATGGACAACTAGCTTTAACTTGCCATAAGCCATCGCTATACAAACATCTCTGTTGATGCACACTGCTTCCCGGTATGCGTCGCCTACCACATTGACACCACTATCGTGGCATCACTTGAAACCCGACGCATATTCCATGTGCTGGCGCACACTTCTTCAGGGGAAAAGGGGTTGTGTATATATTAGACTGACTATAGCGTTATAGTATATGACAGGTATTCTAGGCTTGATATCATCTGGCCATCCTATTCAACAGGTTGCTGACCGGGAAGATTGCCAACTATTATTTGATACAGTACATATCTTTTGAATTCTGTATTAACAGAATTCTGTGATTATACCAAGTGTGTCAATATACAATCCCTGCTCCCGTTTGGATACATCTCCGACTACTCTATCAGAAACAATATCCAGAGACACCTATTGGCATTATACTTACCTCTGTATAGGTCATCCAGTAGTGTTAATCTCTGTGTTGCCTTATCTTGTTTTTTTTTTTTTTTTTTAACTATTCACTGTATATTATTATCACATGTATCGCATGCGTCGTTGTCTAGTAGCATCATTAATAAAATGCTATTGTTTTTCATATTATGAAATAGATGTTTTTAGTACTCGTAATTCAGTTTGTATTTCCTAGAATATTGCTTCTTTTGCAAATGAATCACTCAGACAATATTGCTATATCAAGAATAGTAAGATTCTATGACTTATCAAGTCTGAATATTTTTCTACATCTAGAGTGCAGTTGTGAGAGAGATCCAGTGTTGGCTCGTTACTTTACACTTTATGAATTATAGGTTCAATGTGTCCCAAGGCACCGGTGTATACAGTACAGATGCAGCCACCAGTATTAGATCACTTGCCTTGAAAAATCTGGGACAATCGCCTAATAAACTGCAACATTTCTGTGAAATTTCTGCAGCCAGACTAATGGCCCATCGGATTAACACAGCGGGGGTTCCTGCAATCCCATTCAAACTGAGATAACTGTGTTAATCCGATGGACCATTAGTCTGGCTGCAGAATCTCACAGAAATGTTGAGGCATGTTGAGGCATTTACTGTGAGTTGCCTTAGTTTATACCCAGGCAAGTGATCGGATACTGGTGGCTGCATCTGTATGTACTTATTATTAATTCTTGAATACAATTAGGCTAAGCAATCGGTCATCTATAGAAGTTTTTTTTGTTCCATTTTTGAAGTTCATAGAAGCAAACTCTTTTATGTTTGCTTCACTTTTAAGAAAAAATGTCACTTTTGCGTTGGTAAATTTTTGCATAATTACGTATATTTTTTATTTAGCTTAGCCGTATTTTCGCACATTGAAAATTGTTATACTGCTGCGGCCGAGTTTATTCGAGCATTTGCCCGTTCTCGGCCGCAGCAGTAACCTGGCGCGCGCCGGAGGGTGCCGGGCGCGCGCCGAAGCAGCGGAGGAGCGCCCTCCGATCGGGGCGCTCTCCCTCCCGCTGCCGGGTCCGCCGGGTCCCCCGGAACCCCCTGCCGCCGTCCCCCACATCGCGGGACACCAGGGCTCCCTCGGGGAGCCCTGGACGCGCGTGCAGGGGGCGCAGGCACCCGATGATGCGTGACCGCGCATCGGTGATGCGCGGCACGCTGAGGGAGTGCGGCTAGCACGCCGGGGCATCCCCCGGCTTGCGGTGCTAGCCGTGCTCGGATAAAACTTGTCGGTAGTGTAGAAAATATAGAGCCAACTTTTTTCTAACTCATATGAATTCGCAAAAAGTCAAACTTATGAAGAAACCATTTTTTAAGTGGAATTGAACTTAGGCGAAAAAATTGTCCATCTTTACAATGGACTATATTTGCTAAATTGTTATAAACCTTAGCTTAATATCCATTCAAGTTAATAGGGTGCAGTATCTTATACAGTAGTCAGTTGTAACACAATATGTCTGGGAGGATATTGCTCTTTTACATGCATATCTTTATCATGATGAAATGAACATGTAAATGTAATGACTGTGTAGAATTGTGTTGTTTGCATTGTAATGTATTTTCAGAGTAATAAGAAGGTTCAAATAAGAGTTTTTCTACGAAAATAGGATAATATTTGTTTATGTTTTGTAATCTGTTTGCATTCTAATTCTTAAATAGTTTTGCATTGCTGGCATGCGTGATGCAACTTTTCTTTTATGTAAAGGCTGACAGAATAACTTGAAAATAGGGTGCTAGAAATAATTAGGGGGTAGCTTTGCAAAAGTGAGGTATAACTAATAATGTCAAATAAAAGAATTGTGAATAAATGAAAGTTAATCTAGTCTAAATGAATCTCATAATAATTCTCAGCTATGTAGACTTCCAGTAGAAAGCACTAAGGTATATAATCACCATGCACTTCATCAACATAGGTCTCTATGACACCTAGAGACATCAGATGCAGTTTTCAGTGGATCATTTTAGCAGGAGAATCATTTATCATTTGCCATCTTATGCGTCTTTCAGGGTTGAAAGAAATTGCAAATGTTCTACTGGAACATAATGATAATGATGATGAACCCATTGGCACTAGTACATTCATTTTAACAGCAAGAGACCTTGGGCTGACAAGTGAGGTGTTGGTGTTAGGAAACTTTAAGCCAAGTAATATTTTGTACAGCAACACATACCTAGACATACTTTAAAGTTAGTTCAATAGAATACAAGCACAAATATAGATATTGAAGTGTACCACATATAGAAACCCAGACCAGAATGAAAACAAAGACAAATAATGGAGCAAGTGGTTTTACTAAGGTTTCAAATACGTATATTAAAAGTATATTCATTCTGCATAGATTTCATTGTAGATCTTCGCTTTAGAAAAATAAAATGTGCCTTTTTGTAAAAGTGTATATTGATTATATAGAGCGATCATCCATATTCATCTCATAGCACAAAGCATGAAGCAAACCTGGTGATATTATTAGACCACACAAATCAACGTTCCTTATTAAAACATACTTTAGGGTTTATCTAATGGCATTAGACGTGAGTCAAGCGACAATTAGGCATTTACATTCTTTAATACAGTATGTCTGATTCTAAGCTACAGTATAGTAAAGATTTTTTTTAGTTCACCGTCAGTCAAGATAGAATTTAGGATTAACATAAAGGAGTGTTAAAAATGATCTCTAGCTCACTCTTTTGTGCAAGTCTCTTTTAAAACCTCTATTCAGCCAAGTACTCAACCTAAACTGTATTTAAATTAAGAAACAATGTGTAACGCTTTCAGTATAGAGACCAGAGAGCTCTGGGAAAGAAATGCAAAAGAAAAAAGGAAAACATAAAATGTTCACATAAAAGATGACATGCAGTATTACATTACATATTGGAAATAAATTGCACTGATAACCTGGATTTCTCTGTAGATTTAAGAGAGTATATTATTAACTTCAATGATTTTCTGAACTTTAAATCTGTTAGATGTATTTAATGGTGTTACTGTATACTATACAGCCACGGCCCCTTTTATTCTCCAACATCTCCGATTTTTTTCAGGGATTTTTTCCGAATGCCACGCACTTCACCGCGTTCATGTTGCATTCATGTTGCATTCATGCCGGCGTCACCCACGGTTGATGTGTTTATTGATGTGTTTATTGATAATGGTTCGGATTTAATTGGTTGCAATTCTTCGTGTATCCGCCAGGTGGCAGATATTCATGAATTGTAATGCGCATGCGCTTCAGTAATGTGTCGACTTGCAGGTGTTTAAAAAAATACCACAATGGTCTATTGTAAATTGACCTTGGTACTGAAGAAGTTAAAATAATGTATCAATTTAGGCTTTTCATATTAAAAAATAAATGCAAAGTGTCTGGTGTTGTTTATTGTCCAGAGAGTCCCGAAATGAGTGCACTGCTGCAGTCGGTGTTCCAAAAACCCGACATAACGTACGCTTATTTAATATGGGCCGCAATTAATGCAACAGATGATAAGATGGCAACAGTCGGTCAAATTTATCAGTATTTCATCGAAAAACTATGACTTTTACAAATTTTCACCAGATGCTCATGTGTGGAAGCGTGCAATAAGGAAAAAGTTATGTATGTTTTTTTCGTATTGATCCCGGTGTTATTGGAGGGTATTGGTGTGTAGCACCAGATTTTTCCCATATCTTTGATCATGGAGACTTCAAAAGGCGAAAGGTCATGTTTAAACCAACTAAGAAACGTCAGTCGCTGGCAAGCAATGCGTCAGCGACAGCGCCAGCTTCCAATAACGGTCCGACCGTCAGTGAAAACCTGGTGACCGGCAACCCTTGCTGTCTGTCCCCGCCCGGATACCTGCAACCTGAGCCGGATTTCGTGTACAGATTCCAGCAAGCTTGCATGTACCAAAGCGATTTCCAGCCTCATCAGCTGTCAATTACAGGTGTAGTAGTCCCGCTGTCACCTACGTGTATAATCAAGAATATGGGACTGGCAGTGGCTCGGCACCAGCTGATTGGCAAAGTCTATGGTGAGTAATGTTACCGTATTTTATTCTTTTTTTCAAATATCAATATCAATGCACAGTCATGCGATTCTCCTGTAAGCAATATCATTGGCTGAGCAGCTTCTACAGTAGATACTGAACAATTGGTGGAAAACTAGGCGCATGCGCATTGGAACCTTCTTGAAACGCATATGCGTGTCATCACATCTACAGTAGGCGCATGCGCATGCGAACAGGAGACGCCCCCCCGAGAAAATTATTGGTGGGACTGACTGTGGGAACTTCTTTAGGGGGACTGACTGACCATTACAGTAAAAATTGTACTTTTATTTTTCCTCAGAAAATAAAACTTTATCATCTCATGCTGAAAACGGCAAATGGAGGGATTTCGATGGATAATATCGCTTTGTGTAACGATGCCTGCACATTGCTGAATCGGATTTAAAAAAACCACGTACCGGAGTCAACAGTTTAGTGGCCGTTGTTATTGATTATTATAGAATAACTGAGAGCTTCATAGAAAACCTGAAACAGTATGCTGTTGTTTTCAGACAGTATACAATACTGACTGGGGTGATAACAGAAAAAATGGAGCAACGTTTTGGACCTAACGGTCATTTCTCAAGCCTCTATGGATCTCTGTTTTAAATATATATATATATATATATTTTTTTTTTAAACGTTGTATGTTGGCTGTGCTTATGGGCAATCTGATTGGTCCGTCGGTCTGTCACTCAGCCTCTGGCCAATCAGATTGCTCCGTCAGTCCCCCCGCCCCCCACGGCTCTCATTGGCTGGTGTACTCAAACAGTCTGACCCACTCTTACACACACACCACCCTCACACCGCATGCTCCTCTCCAAGACTGCCTACCACACGATGTGCACCAGCCCCCGCCACCTCCCACCCAGGTAAGTCAATAAACCGCCCAGCTCACACCCCTGCCGCCTCAAACCCCTGCGTCTCCCCTCCCAGCTCACACCCCTGCCTCCGGGGCCTCAAACCCCTGTGCCTCCCCTCCCAGCTCACACCCCTGCCAACAGGGCCTCAAACCCCTGTGCCTCCCTTCCCAGCTCACACCCCTGCCTCCAGGGCCTCAAACCCCTGCGCCTCCCCTCCCAGCTCACAACACTGCCTCCGGGGCCTCAAACACCTGCGCCTCCCCTCCCAGCTCAAACCCCTGCGCCTCTGGCCTCCCCTCCTCTCGGCCTGCCGCCCCACATCCCTGTGCCTCCTGCCGCCTCAAACCCCTGCGTCTCCCCTCCCAGCTCACACCCCTGCCTCCGGGGCCTCAAACCCCTGTGCCTCCCCTCCCAGCTCACACCCCTGCCAACAGGGCCTCAAACCCCTGTGCCTCCCTTCCCAGCTCACACCCCTGCCTCCAGGGCCTCAAACCCCTGCGCCTCCCCTCCCAGCTCACAACACTGCCTCCGGGGCCTCAAACACCTGCGCCTCCCCTCCCAGCTCAAACCCCTGCGCCTCTGGCCTCCCCTCCTCTCGGCCTGCCGCCCCACATCCCTGTGCCTCCTGCCGCCTCAAACCCCCGGCCGGGAGCGAGCGGCCGAGACCAAGACTTGCTGCCTCCTGCCTCAGATCCGTGGGGGAGCGGGCGGACGGGTGAGGGAGCGGCTGCTGCGTGCACGCGCCTCCGTCTGCTGAACATCCCTAAAAGATGCAAGGTTCCGGGGGGGGGGGGGAAGCTGACGGATGACCAGCCGAGACAGCGGGGGGGAACCGGATGGGGGAGCAAGCGGCCGCTGGATACATTAATTGTCACAAACACCCCCTGTGACAGGGTAAATAAAAACCACCAGCTATATGCCTGTCAGACATATGTTTAGTCTGCAGTGCAGCAGTGACGAGGTTAACTTCAGCTGGGAAGCTCATGACAATTAGTTGGATCCCAGCTACCTAATCAAGGTGTGTTAAAAACCCCAGGCTGTACACACATGCAGCCTAGCTGGTCAGGAGACAGGAGTGAAATACTGAAGAGATTACTGCCATAAGGTCTGTTTTGCAAAAGTACATGTTTTATGAACTGTCTGAACCAGAGACAGGACTGAAAATGCTGAAGAGATTACTGCTGTAAGGTCTGTGTTGCAAAGTACATGTGTGATGAACTGTCTGTCTCCTGTATACTAAAAAGAAGCTATTTTGTTTTGTCTGCTGAAGAAGAAGCTATTTTCTATTGTTTGCTGATGAGAAGCTATTTGTTTTTGGTGTGCTGTATGTTTTAAGGCTCAAATAAATAAGCCTTATCCAAAGAACCCGCGTTGTGGTTGCATGTACCCTGCAACATATGGTATCAGAAGTTGGATTTTGAAAGGCCCCTGCAGTTAAAGGGCCACACACACACACAAGAATGAGAAAAATGGGAGAATTTTTTATAGAGTTTCTGTGCGAGCAGACCAGACAGCAGGGACAGTTAGCAGGAGCAGGCCCGGCTACAAGCGAGAGAGATGAAAGACTATTGCAGCAGCAAACCCAGCTCCTAACCCAGCAGCAGGCAGCACATGAGGAGTGGATGGCCAAGCTGCTGACCCAATTCCAAGGGTCTGCCAGTCCAGAACTTGCAAACAAACCCCCAGTACTTCTGAGGAAAATGGCTCCAAACGAGGACCCAGAGGCTTTTTTACTGACATTTGAAAGGGTTGCCGAAGCTCAGGGCTGGGCTGCAGATCACTGGGCCACTGCTTTGGCCCCGCTCCTCATAGGAAAAGCCCAGGCCTCATATCAGGGCCTCCCTGCAGATCAGGCAATGGACTACCGACAAGTGAAAGCCGCCATACTGGATCGCTTAGGTCTGACCCCAGAGACCTACCGGCAGCAGTTCCGGAACAGGAAGTACACCACTAAGATGAGACCCAGGGTCCTCGCTCAGCGGTTATTGGTCTTGTGTACGCGCTGGATACAACCCGAGGAGTGCACTAAGGAGGCAATTCTTAAGCAGGTGGTTTTGGAACAATTCCTACAAATACCCCCTTCCACACGCTCGTGGGTAAAACGCCACGCTGCTGAAACCCTAGCTTTGGCGGTCCGACTCGTGGAGAACTTCCTTGGGGCTGAGGAGCAGGCGAGTGTTCTGGACCCGATGGATCCGACTCCACCGGCACCTGTGGACGCCCAAAGAGGGAGGTCGGATCAACGGGGAACCTACGGCCCGTCCATGCGCAACCGCCAAGTCCAACGGAAGGAGCAGTCGTTCCAGCAAGGGCGGAGTCCAAATGCTGGTCCCCGCCGAGACCCTCATCTACTTCCTGATGTCGGCTTGTCGCAAAATGAGAGGAGCTTCCGAGGACGTCGCCCACAGGACCCACCAGATGCCTGGTCTCCAGTGTCCGGTCCAGCAGAGCGCTATCCATGGTCCCCTCCTATGAGGGAACCCTCTCCATGTTCTGCCTGTGGAGAACAAGGCCACCGGCATGTAGACTGTCCACAGATGGATTGTTCATTCGGCAGGACCGTCGCCCCGGCCTCCACTGGAGAAAACTACAAGCCCTGGCTACTTCCAGCCCAGGTTGGGGGAAAAACCGTCCAGGCCCTTGTAGATTCGGGCTCTGGGAAAACTCTGGTCTTCCAGGAACTGTTACCGCCTAACGTGTGTTCTTTTGACTCTGCATGGAGCATAGAATGTATACACGGCGATGTAAGACGGTATCCGATGGCCAAAATCCGGCTACAGGTAAAGGGTCAGGAGGCCTACCTCGAAGTAGAAGTCGCTCCTTGGCTCCCTGCCCCCGTTGTGCTCTGCCAGGACTGGCCTTTCTTTTTGGACCTAATGGCCCCAGTCTCTCACGAGGAGCCTTATTCTGTGGCTCAGGAGAACCCTGGCAAACTGTTCCCCTTCTCGGCAGACCTTTTCCCCAGCCGACACCGGGTTCCAAAGACTCGGAAGCAAAGACGCTCCGACAAACAGGACTGGTTACAGAAATCTGGGTCTCAAGGTGACCATTCTAGTAGCCAGAGGTCAAAAGTGATGGCTGGGGATGGCCAGAGGGAGAGGGATATGGGCCCTGGAGATTTACCAGACCTGTACCTCCCTGACTTTCGCCAGAGGCAAAGGGAAGACCCAGTCCTTGCTAGACAGTATGACAAGGTGTTAAAAATTGATGAGCAGATTTTAAATGCACAGGGGGTGATAGTATTCCCCCATTTTGAATTATCAAATTATATCCTGTATAGGGTGAATAGGCAGACACAAACAGGGGAGGTCACCAGACAGATATTGGTTCCCAAGGCGTTTGTTAAAGCTGTGTTCACTCTAGCCAATACTGTCCCTTGGGGTGGTCACCTGGGCAGGGATAAAACATTGGACCGAATTTTGTCCCGATTCTATTGGCCAGGGATGCATAGTGATATTGCTAAGTTATGTGCGGCATGTCCGGAGTGCCAGCTAACTTGTCCGAAGGGACAAAAACCAGCCCCTTTGTTTCCTCTAACCTTGGTGTCAGTTCCCTTTGAAAGGATTGGGGTAGACTTGGTAGGACCTCTAGAACCTTCTGCGAAAGGACACAGGTTTATTCTTGTAATAGTTGACTAAGCAACAAGGTATCCTGAGGCGTTCCCCCTGAGAACAGCAATGGCGAAGCAAGTAGCCAACAAGTTGTTGGAGCTGTTCTCACGGGTTGGACTTCCACAGGTTATGTTGATAGACCAAGGTACAAATTTTATGGCAAAACTGATGCAGGATGTCTTAAAATTACTGGCGGTCAAGTCGGTTCGGACATCGGTCTACCATCCACAGACTGACGGATTGGTGGAAAGATTTAACCGAACTCTAAAAGGGATGCTGAGGAAATTTGTAGATTCAGAGAAGAGAGCCTGGGATGAACTTCTCCCTTTTCTGCTGTTTGCAGTGCGGGAAGTTCCCCAGGACTCCACGGGATTCTTTCCATTTGAACTGCTGTACTGTATGGCCGCCAACCCCGGGGTATCCTAGACCTCCTAAAAGAGTCCTGGGAGGAACAGCGGTCCCCTTCTAAGGCCTGGGACATAGAGGAGCACACAGCGCTGAGCCGCACTCTTGCTCTACCTCGCCTGCTCCAAAATGCTGTTTTTTCCTGTCCTTGCAGGTGAGGCAGTGAGCGCGCACAGGGGGCGGGGCGGAGGCGGGGCGGAGCAGAGGTGGAGCGGAGGCATGACAGGAGGCGGAGCGAGAGATGAGGCTAGTCCCTCGCTCTCATTGGATGTGAGCGGTCACGTGACCGCTCACATCGCTTCCCCGAGCGGCAAATTTGAAACCTGCCTGTCTCTGCAAAGTTTCTCAGCCTCTGCACGCATCAGCACGCATGCGGAGGGAGAAACTATAGCCACGCTGATGACAGATGCAGGGGCTTTGTGCATCTGCTCAGCGCGGCTCAGCCCGCCTCAGCGAGCTTAAAACTCACTATGTTCCAAGCCTAAGAATACCCTGCAATATGTACTAGACCTTAGGAAGCGCCTTGATGTGGTTGGCGATTTTGCTAGGGAGAATCTGAGATCAGCCCAGGACAGCCAGGAGAGACATTACAATCAGAATGCTCGCATGATAGTGTTTCACCCGGGAGACCAGGTAATGTTGTTGTTACCCAGTTGTGAGAGCAAACTCCTAGCCAAATGGCAGGGCCCATTCGAAGTACTCCGCCGCACGGGTGATGTGGATTACGAGATCGCTAAACCAGGGTCCAGGAAGGGTAAACAAATTTACCATGTGAACTTGCTGAAACCCTGGAACATGCAGCGGTATCTATTCATCCACCCGGTGGAGGAGGAATCAGATTTGGGTCCTCAACCCCCACGGGAGAACATCGTGGGTTACGATAAAATCCCAATGGGTAGACAGTTGTCCTCTGAACAAAAAGGGGACTTGTTAGAAATAATTACACAATTCCATAATGTTTTTTCTGATTTGCCAGGGCAAACTCATTTAATTTCACATGTGATCGAGACAGCACCTGGGGTATAAGTACGTCCCTGTCCTTATAGGTTGCCTGACAGTCGTAGAGCCCTGGTAGAGAAGGAGGTACAGACATTTTACACTTAGGAGTGATTGAGGAATCATGCAGTGAGTGGTGTAGTCCACTAGTTATGGTCCATAAACCCAATGGGAAGGTAAGATTTTGTGTGGACCTCCAAAAGGTCAATGCGGTATCCAAGTTTGACGCATATCCGATGCCAAGGGTGGACGAATTAATTGACACCCTTGGTAACGCGGAATATATATCTCCGCTGGACTTAACAAAAGGATACTGGCAAATACCCTTAGAAGAAAAGTCCAAGAGCAAAACAGCCTTTGCCACTCCCATGGGTTTATACCAGTTTGTGACAATGCCATTTGGACTGCATGGAGCCCCAGCCACATTTCAGAGACTCATGGATAAGGTGCTGAGACCCCATAGGGCTTATGCCGCAGCCTTCCTAGATGACATTGTCATTTATAGTAAACACTGGCGGGCCCACCTAAATAGGCTGAAAGCGGTCCTCAAGTCGCAAAGAGAGGCAGGGCTCACAGCCAACCCTAAGAAATGTGCCTTAAGTAAGGCGGAAACCAAATACTTAGGGTATGCAGAGGGAGGTGGAAAAGTAAGGCCACTAGCCAACAAGGTAGTTGCCTTGAAAGAAGTTCCGACCCCCCAAACAAATACACAGGTACACTCTCTGCTGGGTTTAGCAGGGTACTAAAGGCGGTTCATCCCCAACTACTCGGAAGTTGCAACCCCATTAACGGACCTCACAAAAAAGTCCGCCCCTGCACAAGTGGTATGGTCGAGGGAGTTCCTTTTGCGCTTTCCTGTGGACCTTGAAACAGTCCTCCAAGGGTCTGAGTGTTTATATTTATCACTTTATTGCACAGCACTTATTTGTGGTTATTTTGTCACTATATTTATTCACTGCACTGTTTTATTTTGATAGAGTGTTTGAGCGCCATCTAGTGTCTTTTTTGTATGGTCAAGGGAGTGTCAGAGAGCCGTTGAGGACATAAAAAGTTGTCTATCAGATGGTCCCGTCCTTAGAAGCCCAGACTTCAACAGGCCTTTTGTAGTGCAAACCGATGCATCAGAGATAGGGCTATGGGCAGTGTTGTCACAACAGTTTGAGGGAGTGGAACATCCGATCCTTTTTCTGAGTAGGAAATTGTTCCCGAGGGAAAAAAACTACTCAGTGATTGAGAAGGAGTGCCTCGCAGTAAAGTGGGCAATCGTGGCTTTGAGGCATTACCTGGCAGGAGTCCATTTTACTCTGGTGACGGACCATGCTCCACTGAAGTGGTTAAATAGTATGAAGGATTCCAATGCTATATTGACTAGGTGGTATATGGCCCTCCAACCCTTCTCATTTGAGATTCAGCACAGGCCAGGAAAAGAGAACGCAAATGCTGACTTCTTTTCTGGAGAAGGGGTGGATGGTCGGGCTTCAGCCATGCGTAGCCCCAGCCACACACTAACAGGGGAGGAATGTGATAAGGTAAATAAAAGCCACCAGCTATATGCCTGGCAGACATATGTTTAGTCTGCAGTTCAGCAGTGACAATGTTAACTTCAGCTGGGAAGCTCATGACAATTAGTTGGATCCCAGCTGCCTAATCAAGGTGTGTTAAAAACCCCAGGCTGTACACACATGCAGCCTAGTTGGTCAGGAGACAGGAGTGAAATACTGAAGAGATTACTGCCATAAGGTCTGTTTTGCAAAGTACATGTTTTATGAACTGTCTGAACCAGAGACAGGACTGAAAATGCTGAAGAGATTAGTGCTGTAAGGTCTGTGTTGCAAAGTACATGTGTGATGAACTGCCTGTCTCCTGCATACTAAAGAGAAGCTATTTTGTTCTGCCTGCTAAAAAGAAGCTATTTTGTTTTGTCTGCTGAAGAAGAAGCTATTTTCTTTTGTTTGCTGATGAGAAGCTATTAGTTTTTGGTGTGCTGTATGTTTTAAGGCTCAAATAAATAAGCCTTATCCAAAGAACCCGCATGTGTGGTTGCATGTACCCTGCAACACCCATCTTCACCTCCCCTCCCCTCCCCCCTTCACCTCCCCTCCCCCCTTCACCTCCCCTCCCCCCCTTCACCTCCCCTCCCCCCTTCACCTCACCTCCCCTCCCCCTTCACCTTCCATCCCCCCTTCACCTCCCCTCCCCCCTTACCTCCACTCCCCCTTCACCTCCCCTCCCCCTCTTCACCTCCCCTCCCCTTCACATCTCCTCCCCCCCTTAACCACCCCTCCCCCCTTCACCACCCCTTCAAGTCCCCTCCCCTCTTCACTCCCCTCCCCCCCTTCACCTCCTCTCCCCTCCCCCCTTCACCTCCCTTCATCTCCCCCCTTCATCTCCCCTCCCCCCTTCACCTCCCCTTCCCCCCTTCACCTCCCCTCCCCCTTCACCTCACCTCCCCTCCCAACCTTCACCTCCCCTCCCCCCTTCATCTCCCTGCCTTCATCTCCCCTCTCCCCTTCTCCTCCCCTCCCCCCTTCATCTCCTCCCCCCCATTCACCTACCCTCCCCCCCTTCACCTCCCCTCCCCCCCTCACCTCACCTCCCCTCCCCCTTCACCTCCCATCCCCCCTTCACCTCCCCTCCCCCTTACCTCCCCTCCCCCCTTCACCTCCCCTCCCCCTCTTCACCTCCCCTCCCCCCTTCACATCCCCTCCCCCCTTCACCACCCCTCCCCCCTTTACCACCCCATTAAGTCCCCTCCCCTCTTCGCTCCCCTCCCCCCCTTCACTCCCCTCCCCCCTTCCCTTCACCTCTCACCCTTCACCTCCTCTACCCTCCCCCTTCACCTCCCTTCATCTCCCTTCACCTCCCCCCCTTCATCTCCCCTCGCCCCTTCACCTCCCCTTCCCCCCTTCACCTCCCCTCCCCCTTCACCTCACCTCCCCATCCAACCTTCACCTCCCCTCCCCCCTTCACCTCCCATCCCCCCTTCACCTCCCCTCCCCCCCTTCACCTCCCCCCTTCATCTCCCCTCCCCCCTTCTCCTCCCCTCCCCCTTCACCTCCTCTCCCCCCTTCACCTCCTCTCCCCCTTCACCTCACCTCCCCTCCCCCCTTCACCTCCCATCCCCCCTTCACCTCCCCTCCCCCCCTTCACCTCCCCTCCCCCTCTTCACCTCCCCTCCCCCTTCACATTCCCTCCCCCCTTCACCACCCCTTCAAGTCCCCTCCACCCTTCACTCCCCTCACCCCTTCACCTCCCCTCTCCCCCTCCCCCTTCCCTTCACCTCCCCCCTTCACCTCCTCTCCCTCCCCCCTTCACCTCCCTTCATCTCCCTTCACCTCCCCCCCCCTTCACCTCCCCTATATGTATCAAATGGAAATATTACTGTATGCTCATTTGTATGTCTTAGACAGGTTTGTATCCTTGCCTTTCACCATTATCACCCAGCTTACAGTGCTTCCACAGCACTTCTGGGAAGTGACATACAAATGAGCACATAGTGCCACCTTTTGCTTCAAAACCATATAGAATGACCCCTTTAAGCTTATGCTTGCTGCATTTCCCAGCTTTTGAGCACAGCGTGGGTTAAGATGCATAGCCAATAAACACACCCAAAGACAGCTGTTTCGACCTTAATGGGTCTCATCAGTGTGAGGGTGGTTTTTCTGGCTATATCACTTAGACATGTGAATGTGCTCACAAGTGATATTCTTTATTGGCTATATGCTAACAGTGGAGGTTTTTTGTTGCCTTTTTCACCCACCATAACTTAATATATATATATATATATATAACTCAGTATTATGGTATAGCCTATCCCATAGCCTCTTTTGCATACCCAGTTAAAATCAACCCCACACTGATGAGACCCATCAAGGTCAAAACAGCTGTCTGTGGGTGGTTTTCTGGATATGCACCTTAACCCTGGCTGTGCTCAAAGCTGTGACCATGCAGCAAGCTCAAGCCTATAGGGAACCATGTTAAAAATGGTTATTGAGGCAAAAAGTGACACTGTGTGCTCATTTGCATGTAATTTCCCAGAATCCCTTGCTGCAGTGGAAGTGCTGTATGCTGGGTGATAATGGGGAAAGGTGGGGTTGCAGACCTGCCTAAGACATGCAGATGAGCATACAGTTGTATTTGCATATTTGCTTTCCTGTGGAGGGTTTTTGTCACTTTTTTACTCACCATAACTTAACTCAGTATTATGGTATAGCCTATCCCATAGCCTCTTTTGCATACCCTGTTAAAATCAACCCCACACTGATGAGACCCATCAAGGTCGAAACAGCTGTCTGTGGGTGGTTTTCTGGGTATGCACCTTAACCCTGGCTGTGCTCAAAGCTGTGACCATGCAGCAAGCTTAAGCCTATAGGGAACCATGTTAAAAATGGTTATTGAGGCAAAAAGTGACACTGTGTGCTCATTTGCATGTCATTTCCCAGAATCCCTTGCTGCAGTGGAAGTGCTGTATGCTGGGTGATAATGGGGAAAGGCGGGGTTGCAGACCTGCCTAAGACATGCAGATGAGCATACAGTTGTATTTGCATATATATATATATATACTTTATATATATATATACTGTATATATATATATATATATATATATACATACTTTAATATTTATTACTTTTATGCATATTTATTTATTTGTTTATTTATAAAATGTTTTACCAGGAAGTAATACCTTGAGAGTTACCTCTCGTTTTCAAGTATGTCCTGGGCATAGAGTTAAAATAACAAATAATACATGGTTACAAATACAGTTACATAAATCAACAGGGTATACATTATATACAATACATTGCATGCACAGTTAAAGAAGATATATATTATAGGTTTACAAAACAGTCACAGACCAGATTAAAATCTGAGACAGCCTTAGTTTTGAAAGAACTTAAACTGGTGGTGGATGTGAGAGTCTCCGGTAGGTTGTTCCAGTTTTGGGGTGCACGGTAAGAGAAGGAGGAGCGGCCGGATACTTTGTTTAGCCTTGGGACCATGAACAGTCTTTTGGAGTCTGATCTCAGATGATAAGTGCTGCATGTGGTAGGAGTGAGGAGCTTGTTCAGATAGATGGGTAGCTTGCCCAGAAAGTATTTGAAGGCAAGACAGGAAACGTGAACTTTGCGCCTAGACTCGAGTGATGACCAATCTAGTTCTTTGAGCATTTTGAAGTGAGGTGTGTTGTAATTGCATTGGAGAACAAAACGACAAATTGAATTGTAGAGGTTATCAAGTTTACTAAGGTGGATTTGGGGTGCTGAGCAATATACTATGTCTCCATAGTCGATAATTGGCATTAGCATCTTCTGTGCGATACGCTTTCTGACCAGCAGGCTTAGGGAGGATTTGTTCCTGTAAAGTACACCTAGTTTCGCATAGGTTTTGGATGTCAGGGTATCAATCTGCATCCCGAATGTTAAGTGGGGGTCAAACCATATGCCCAGTTATTTAAAACTAGTTACAGGAGTTAGGATGGTATTAGCGTTGGTTCTGATCTGGTGCTCAGTCACTGGAAGCTTTAAAAATGTAGTCTTGGTCCCAAATACCATTGTTACAGTCTTGTCAGTATATAAAAATAGTTTGTTTTGGAAAATCCAGTTTTCGAGTTTCGAAAAGTCAGACTGAAGTATGTGTTGAAGGTCGAAAAGGCTATGGCTGTGTGCATATCGGATTCTGTCATCTGCATACAGTACATGTGTATTGAAGCTTCCTTACAAGCATCTACCTGATAGGTAGGACTGAAACCAATTTAAAGCATGCTTCCCTATTCCAGAGCTCTGGAGTTTGTTAATCAGGATAGCATGATCAACAATATCAAAAGCCTTTGCAAAATCTAGGAATATTGCACCAGTGAGTTGTCTTTGTTCCATTCCACACTGGATTTCATTGCAAACTTTTAGCAGGGTAGTTACGGTGGAGTGTTTGGGGCGAAATCCAGAGTGGAATTGCCTAGGAAAATTTGTCTTGGTATGGGACTTTCCCTTCACATATCTGAAGAGGGTTTCACAAGTAAAAAAGAAGTCAAACCTTTCATCAATTGCATAACTTTCTTGGAGATTGATTCAGTATGTTTTTTCAGGCTTGGATATTGTTCTGATACCTTCTTGAAGTCATCAAATGAAAGAGAATACAATCTGCAAGGAGTAACAGCTCTCACAGTGACTATTATTTTTCTTATGCCCAACAAATACATATCTGAAAGAAATAACCATTAAGAGAAGATCAATTAAAGAAACTGGTCCATGAGACATTTAAAATGTTTGTTACGTAGCTATGCTTTCAGTACAAAGGTGTGCTTGATTAACTTTTGCTGATGAAAGGGTGCAGTTAGTGCAAGATATCTAAAAATGGCATCATTCAAATACTGAGACACGTTTGTAATAATTTTAAAAAGCCTTTTTGACAAATGCAATTATAGAACACTTAAGATATTACTATTTGAATCAACTAATATTATTTTGTTAAAATGTTGATAATTTGATTGTATGTGTTGTACTTTGGTCAGTACTGTATGTAAAAAAAATCGTAAGTTACATTCCTAAATACATTTTAATAACTTCCACAGTCATATAGTATGTTTTATAAACATGGCTGTCTAAAGGCACATTGGTCAAGGTTGTGTTGCAATTCAAATAACCTAATGTAATATGGATCTTTAAAGTTAAATTGCATAGTAATGACATTACAGTATATCAGGATAAAACAAATTGATAGTGCATAAGGATAAACAAAATGTACTTTCAGATTTTAAAATTAAGTTACATTACAAGCATTAGAAAACAGAATGCTTAAAAGTTTTTTTTCTAATAATCACATTAATATGTATAAAGCTTAATTTGCTATCTCTTAATTTTTCTCTTTAATTTCCATCTACCAATGGCTGGTGAGGTTGATAAAATTGGCAGATGGGGAGAGAATCGGAGAGAGAGAGAGAGAGAGAGAGAGAATCGGAGAGAGAGAATCGGAGAGAGAGAGAGAGAGAGAGAGAGAGAGAGAATCGGAGAGAGAGAGAGAGAGAGAGAGAGAGAGAGAGAGAATCGGAGAGAGAGAGAGAGAGAGAGAGAGAGAGAGAGAGAGAGAGAGAGAGAGAGAGAGAGAGAGAGAGAGAGAGAGAGAGAGAGAGAGATACTTCATTATAATACTCTCCTTATTTATCTTGTGCAGAGATGTACTGTGGTCAAATAAGAATTATGCACACAAAAACATGCAAATTAAAGAAAACATTTATATGCAGCTTACATGCCAAAATATGGTCTATTTTGTGAGATTTAACCGCTCCATGTCTTTCCTTCTGTTGTATATATGTGTTATGAGTTAACAATATACAGATGTAGGTCAACCTTATTTCTTTGGCATGATGGCTGCTTTGTGCTATTGAGCGGTAAGCTTTCTCTCTAACCTGTGGTTGCTGTGGTAATTTTCCTCACGTAACCCCCTTATATAAGGAAAGTTACTCTGGCTACATCTGTTTGTGTTTGAATTTAGTGTACTAGCTACTGTTTTTTTATTTTGTATTTATTTCTTAACCATTATGGAGGTATGCTTTAACACAGCGGTGCGCAAAGTGGGGGGCGCGACCCCCAGGGGGGGCGGGAGATTGTGCTGGGGGGGCGCGGGCAGTTGCAGAGGCCCCACGCTCTTCCCCCAGGCATTTAAATTAAATGCCGGGGGATCGCGTGAGGCCCCTGCAACTGTTTACTTACTGGGATTCAGCCGTCTGTGTTGCGTCACCATGGCAATGCGGCGTCAATAGACGCCGCGGCACCATGTGACCTGACGTCACACGCCCACGCAGCGTCATCTGACGCGGCTGAAGGAAGGCAGGGGGGCGCGAGAGCCGGGGCAGAGAGACAGGGGGGCGCAGCTCAAAAAGTTTGCGCTCCCCTGCTTTAACACTAATACAATGCTTTTACAAATATATTAACCCTCCACCCCCCCCCCCCCAAGGATTTATATTCATACATGCACTGTTTGCAACATATGGCACAATTTGGTTTTCATCACGAGTATAAGGGGGGCGGGAAATTAATTTCATACAGAATCTCTCTTTGTTTTCAGGTGATTTTGCACTAATTATTTTGCTTATTTAATGAATAGACCACTACGGTTGTTAAAAGTCCACATTGAAGTTCAAAAATATTGAGGTACAATTGGCAGCTATAACGGTTATGAATACAACTATAACTGTCTTGTTGCTGAAATGATTTGTAGTTATATTCGCAATGAAGTATACAAATATAGCTTGTGCTACTGTTACTCCAATAAATACAACATATCCCATTATAATGCAACCTATCAAGTAGTTTCCAAAGGACTTGATTGCAGTATTGGTGTAGAATGTCAACTACTTGTTGGTCCAAAAAAAGTATCATACCACCAACTTATTCCCTATACCTCCTTTGTTACTACTATACTGTACTACATGTAAAATATTGTAACATAATGCACCAGAAGAGACAATGAACACTGCAACATCTGTAGTTGAAACAGCAATATGGGTTAACCTTTCTTTGAAAGTATTTTTTCAATTAAAATTTTGAAGCAGGGAGTCTCCGGTACTGAACTGTGTTAATTTCAGCTCTGGAAACTCCCTGCTTCCCGAGATACTTACCTCCATAGAGGGTGCCGGTATCTCTGCAGAGTTTGAAGGTCGACGTCACATGGGCCAATAGGAAGCTGCACCAAATGACATCATGGCTTCCTATTGGCCCCTTATGATGCAGGACATTTAAGCCACCATTAGATTAGACACACCATTTCTCTACCTGCAGGGATACCGGCAACCCCTACGGAAATAAGTATCTCTGGAAGCAGGGTGTCACCAGAGCAGAAATTACACCGTTTAGTTCCAGAGAGTACCTGCTTCAAACCCGTAATAAAAAATTATATATATATATATATATATATATATATATATATATATATATATATATATAAATATATATATATATATATGATACTTTTTATTTAGCATTTTCAAGACAGATTCACAAGATATTTAACATATATCACATAATATTCACAAGATATTTAACATATATCACATAATAATGCCATTTACAGAACAAGAATTTGGGGTTAAATGACATTGGGGAAGGACGGGATGTGGGTTGTAAGACAAGTATGAGACATACAGTACTACTATTAATATTTATGAATACATTCCTACAGCCCTAGGACTCCAGTAGATCCGTATATAACTTAGAATTGTATCTGTTTATGAAAGTGTGTAAACTAGGGCTCCCAAGTATCAATAAATCTATTTGTGGAGTCGTTGAGATAAGCTGCCAATCTCTTGAGGTATGCCACAGTCCATATTTTATTGCAAACACAATGGAAATGGGGTGGGGTTTTATATTTCCAGAAGCGAGCAATGGAGCGTCTTGTTGCATTAAAGATATGAGTGATTAATTTAGACTCAAGATTGCTAAAATTGGGAATTGGCGCCCCCAGAATCACAAAGAGGGGGTTTCTTGGAATACGGAAACCAGACACCTCTTCTGCAAATTGGAGAATTTTGTCCCATAGGGGTTTAATTTTAGGACATTCCAATCAGATATATAGAATGGAGCCCTGGTTGCCACATTCCCCCCAACACATAGGCAAGAGACTTGGATAGATGGAATTTAGTTTTACCGGGGTGTAGTACCAACGATATGGCTGTGCAACATTTTAAAGTGTAACATTGAAAGTGAAGAAAAAAGTGATAAAAACTGCGCTACTAATTGTTAAAACACTTAAAATACTGTGTGTGTATATATATATATATATATATATATATATATATATATATATATATATATATATATACATATACATATATATATGTATATAAAGATAACAGCAGGCACTTCAAAGGCTCCAAAGAAATAGGTGCTTGATCAACAAAAATAACAGGAGACAAGGTGTCCCACCAAGGAGACAAAAAACAGCACTCAAGGTATATTGCAAAAGTGTATTTGTAAAAAAGCAGGCACATATAAATCCAACGTTTCGGTCCTGTATAGGACCTTCCTCAGGGGTGTGCTATATACAGTATATATATATATATATTGTGACAGAAACCAGGGGTTGGTAATAAACTCCATATACAGGGCTCCCAGGATACTGAACAGTTTCTGTCCTGTCTAAGCTGAACAGGGCAGCCTCGTGGTACAGGCACTCCATTCCACAGTTTGTCTGCTGCCTGTTTTCTGTCACCTGTCATGCTGATTAGAGTTCAGGTATATAAGACCTGTTTCCTGTTTCCTCTGGGCCCCGCCCAAGAGCCTGGAAGGCTGCTGAACTGCAGAGGGGTGAGAAAGCCTCTTTCCCAAATCGCTTCATTCATTCTGTTAGTTTGTCTAAAGACTGCAAAGGTACTTATTTTGTTGGTGGAAGTGGACAAGCCACTTCCAACTCTGAGTCAGGGACATCTAAGTTTAAGTTATCGCTCAGACGAGCAGCTTTTTGTTTGGCTTTGTTTTCTGTTTAAACTGTGGCAGTCTCAGTGCCTGGGACTGAATAAACCAGGCATAGCCTGTTTAAAGGAACAGTACGTGACGTCTCATCATTTAACCTACCCTAAAAGACCGTGTTCTAACAGTCCCGGACAGACGGCGGAGCCCCGGAGTAAGCCGTTTGTCACATATGGTGGAGAATGCGGGCAGAACACTAAAAGGTCTGGGGGTTAAAGAACTTTAAAGAAAAAAAAAAAAAAAAGGTTTTTTTTTTCTCTCTCTCCAAACAAGATGGAAGACGTGGTGAGTGCGCTGGTACGCAATGTCGCTGTCCAGAGAGACGCGAATGAAGCCCTGCAACAGGCGAATGCAAACCAGCAAGAGACAAACCGCTTGCTGAAAGAGGAGCAACAGCGGTTCGCTCAGGGCTTACAGCAGGAACTCGAGATCCTGAGGGAGACTATCAGTAACCTTCCACTGGCAGCGGCAGCCCCAGTTCCGAAAATGACCAGGGCAAGCCACTACCTTCAGAAGATGGGACCCTCGGATGATGTGGAAGCCTATCTTCTCACGTTTGAACGCACGGCACAGAGAGAGGGATGGCCAGAAGCTGAGTGGGCTGGTCTAATCGCACCCTTCCTAAGCGGCGAACCCCAGAAGGCTTACTTTGATCTAGAGCCAGCCGAAGCTAACGTCTATGCAAAATTGAAGTTCGAGATCCTCGCCCGCCTCGGCGTAACCACGGCTGTTCGCGCCCAAAGGTTTCACGCATGGTCCTTCACGATGGATAAAGCCACCCGAAGCCAGATGTATGACCTCATCCACCTCGCCCGGAAGTGGCTACAACCCGAGATCAACTCAGCAAGCCACATCGTGGAACGGTTGGTCATGGACCAGTTCTTGAGGAAACTTCCCTCTGCCTTACGCCATTGGGTCAGTCGGAGTGACCCCCACAATGCGGATGAGCTTGTGGCCCTCGTAGAAAGGTACAATGCAGCAGGAGAGCACCCGCAACCCACAGTCGTGGAGCAACCCCACTACCCGAGGTTCCAGGACTCTTCCAGAGACGGTAAAAGGGTACCGGGGTTAAGGGGAGCTGAAGAGCGGCGACCACCTTCACGCAGCACCAGCAACAGTGGTTCGCACACTAAGGGCAATAGCCAACATGGGGAGCCGGGAAAAGGCTCTAAGTGGGACACAGACTATGTACCTAAATGTGTAAATTGTCATGAGAGGGGCCACACAGCAAAAATCTGCCCACTAAATGATGAGCCCATGCAATGCAACAGCGTGGAACCTTATTCGCTGTTGTCCCAATGTATGGGCCCTAGCCCAGAGGACCCCTTGAATAACCATCTGTGGGCATTTGTAAAGGTTAATGGTAAGAGGGTTCGGGCACTTCTTGACTCTGGGAGTATGGTCACACTAGTGTCCGAATACCTATTGCCCATTAAGAAGAAACAGGTAAACAGTTCACAAAGAGTGGCAATTTGTTGTATACATGGGGATAATCATGAATATTCCACTGTTGATGTTTTTTTTGAAACAGAATTTGGTTCTTTAGATTTCAAGGTGGGTGTTGTACCCAAACTGGCACATGATGTGTTAATAGGGACCGACTTTCCCCATTTTCTAAAAATGTGGTCCCCAGCTCAGAATAGCGCCCAGAGTTCAATAGCAGACCATAACGAAGTGTTAGAAGAAACAAATCCTTTCCCTTTTTCAGAAATGGAGGTTGACGAGGGCCCAAATAAGAAAGGGGAAAAGGAGGAGTGCTGTGAAATTCCCTTCCCCATCACTACTTTGGTAGGGAATACCCCAAATCAAGATGTTGATCAGGCACTTACCACCCCAGTACAGGATAAGACCCTCGCTGACCTAGAGGTCAGTCCTGGGAGTTTTAAGAAGGCCCAGTGGGAGGACCCCACATTAGCGGTAGCAAGGGGAAATATACGGGACCAGAATAGTACTCATGGCCAACCAGATAGGTCACTTGCTTACCCCTACTTCGAGGTAGAGAACGACCTAGTATATCGGGTTGATAAAAGAAAATCAGTTACAACTAAACAATTGTTGGTACCACGGACATTCCGTAACGTAGTATTACACCTCGCACATAGTCATCCATTGGGGGGACACCTAGGGGTGGAAAAGACAAAAGAAAAGGTTCTCCGAAGCTTTTATTGGCCTGGGGTTCTGGCAGAAATTACAAACTATTGTTCCTCATGCCCAGAATGTCAGATCACCGCCCCGTTCAAAGCATACCGCAGCCCATTGGTACCCCTTCCCATAATAGAGGTACCATTTGACCGGATTGCTATGGATCTAGTAGGACCCCTAATAAAGTCTGCTAGGGGACATCAGCATATATTGGTAATATTAGATTATGCTACCCGATATCCGGAGGCAGTTCCCCTACGTAGCACCTCTGCTAAAAACATAGCAAAAGAGTTAGTACTTCTGTTTTCCCGGGTCGGAATTCCTAAAGAGATCTTATCTGACCAGGGAACACCATTTATGTCCCAAGTAACAAAAGAGCTATGTAAACTCCTAAAAATCAAGCATCTCAGAACCTCAGTCTATCATCCACAAACAGATGGTTTAGTGGAAAGGTTCAATAAAACCTTAAAGAGCATGTTACGCCGGGCGGTCGATAAGGATGGGAAAAACTGGGACTGTTTGTTACCATACCTGTTATTTGCCATTAGGGAAGTTCCCCAGTCATCCACAGGCTTCTCCCCGTTTGAACTATTGTATGGCCGACATCCAAGGGGCTTACTGGATATAGCCAAAGAAACTTGGGAACACGAGGTTACCCCTTACAGAAGTGTAATAGAGCATGTTGCCCAAATGCAGGACCGCATTGCTGCAGTCCTACCCATAGTGAGGGAACACATGGAGAAAGCTCAAGAAGCACAAAGGAATACGTATAATAAGGGTGCTAGGGTCAGAATTTTTTTTCCAGGTGATAGGGTACTAGTTCTGGTTCCCACCGTGGAGAGTAAATTCCTTGCTAAATGGCATGGGCCATATGAGGTCTTGGAAAGAGTGGGAGAAGTAAATTATAGGGTAAGGCAGCCAGGTAGGAGGAAACCTGAGCAAATTTACCATATAAACCTACTCAAGCCCTGGAAAGATAGAGAGGTCTTGTTAACCCTAGTACCCCCAGGTCCGTCAGAGAATCAAGAAACTGACCCAGAGGTTAGCATAGCTGAAACACTGTCCGTGCATCAGAAACGAGAGGTCCAGAGTTTAGTGAGAAGGAACAAAGAAATCTTCTCTACACAGCCAGGTAAAACTAACGTAATTAAACATGACATAGTCTCTGAACCGGGGGTCCGAGTTAACCTTAAACCGTACCGAATCCCAGAGGCCAAGAGAGAGGCTATAAGTTTAGAGGTTAAAAAAATGCTAAAACTAGGCGTAATTGAGGAATCCCAAAGTGGGTGGAACAGCCCTATAGTTTTAGTCCCAAAGCCAGACGGTACAACAAGGTTTTGTAATGACTACCGGAAACTAAACGCGGTGTCAAAATTTGATACTTATCCTATGCCCAGGGTGGATGAACTTGTAGAGAGACTGGGCAAAGCCCGATATCTCACAACCCTAGACCTAACAAAAGGGTACTGGCAGGTTCCCCTCACGGAAAGGGCAAAAGAAAAAACAGCCTTCTCAACCCCAGACGGCCTCTTTCAATATAAGGTGCTGCCTTTTGGCTTACATGGAGCTCCCGCCACATTCCAAAGAATGATGGATAAAATTTTAAAACCACATGTTCGGTACGCTGCCGCCTACCTGGATGATGTGGTAATCCATAGTGAAGATTGGCAGTCCCACCTTCCAAAGGTCGAAGCTGTGCTCGACGCAGTTCGGTCTGCTGGACTAACTGCTAACCCCGCTAAATGCACTATTGGTCTGGAGGAGGCCAAGTATCTGGGGTATTCTATTGGTAGAGGGTTACTCAAACCACAAACACTCAAAGTAGAGGCGATACAAAATTGGCCAAGGCCAGTCACAAAAAAACAAGTAAGGACCTTTTTGGGGTTAATTGGCTACTATAGGAGGTTTATTCCCAATTTTGCAACTAAGGCAACCCCACTAACCGACCTCACAAAAGCAAGAGGACCGCTAATGGTAAAGTGGTCCCCCGAAGCCGAACAGGCCTTTAGAAGCCTGAAAGAAGCTCTCTGTGCCCAACCAGTGTTGGTCACACCTGACTTCTCCAAAGAGTTCGTAGTCCAAACCGACGCATCTGAGGTAGGGCTGGGGGCGGTACTCTCCCAGGAGTCTCAAGGGGAGGAGCACCCCATCCTTTATTTAAGTAGGAAACTAAATCCCCAGGAGAAAAATTACTCCATAGTCGAGAAAGAGTGTCTCGCAATAAAGTGGGCTGTAGAGACACTCAAGTATTATCTGTTGGGGAGAAAGTTCCGATTGGTCACAGATCATGCACCCCTTACCTGGATGTGTCAAAATAGGGAGAAGAACGCTAGGGTGACCAGGTGGTTCCTAAGCCTACAGCCCTTTAAATTTTCTGTGGAACACAGGTCGGGGCACAAACATGGCAATGCCGACGGGTTGTCAAGGATGCACTCCCTAATATCCATGGTCGCTCACCCCTCGAGGTCTGAGCTGGGGGGGAGGATATGTGACAGAAACCAGGGGTTGGTAATAAACTCCATATACAGGGCTCCCAGGATACTGAACAGTTTCTGTCCTGTCTAAGCTGAACAGGGCAGCCTCGTGGTACAGGCACTCCATTCCACAGTTTGTCTGCTGCCTGTTTTCTGTCACCTGTCATGCTGATTAGAGTTCAGGTATATAAGACCTGTTTCCTGTTTCCTCTGGGCCCCGCCCAAGAGCCTGGAAGGCTGCTGAACTGCAGAGGGGTGAGAAAGCCTCTTTCCCAAATCGCTTCATTCATTCTGTTAGTTTGTCTAAAGACTGCAAAGGTACTTATTTTGTTGGTGGAAGTGGACAAGCCACTTCCAACTCTGAGTCAGGGACATCTAAGTTTAAGTTATCGCTCAGACGAGCAGCTTTTTGTTTGGCTTTGTTTTCTGTTTAAACTGTGGCAGTCTCAGTGCCTGGGACTGAATAAACCAGGCATAGCCTGTTTAAAGGAACAGTACGTGACGTCTCATCATTTAACCTACCCTAAAAGACCGTGTTCTAACAGTCCCGGACAGACGGCGGAGCCCCGGAGTAAGCCGTTTGTCACAATATATATATATATATATATATATATATATATATATATATTCAATGTGTAAACCCACCACAAAATGAAAAGATTGCTAATAGTAATCAAATAAAAGTCTGTACAAATAGTGAGTACAAAAAACCTTAAACTGGAGAGTCTGCTGCTGTGTGAAGTCGGATGGCTCAACACCCCATAAGGCTAATAAACAAAAAGAAGAAAACACAGCGCACGACTTATAGTGAAATCAATATATTAAATATTATCAAAAATAAAGGTGGTATTATTGCACGTACAAAAATTTAATCAACTCAGGCAATACATGAATTCATGAATTCATATTAACATTGAAAATGTCTGGAGTTAATTTTGGAGATTAATCTTTAATCATGGATGCATTCTGAATATCTGGACTAATATTCTGATTTCTTCAAACAGGTATGACTGGTCTGATTTCCATCTAACAACTGAAGGAACTTTAATCAAATTAACATCTTACTGGTATGACTGGTCTGATTTCCATCTAACAACTGAAGGAACTATAAGGCTGTGTAACATCAAAAGCGTCACATCATAAGTGTACAACAAAAGTGTCTACAAGAGTTAATTTTGGAGTTCATATCTCTGGATGTTTTATTTCTATCTTTCTATCGTTAATCATGGAGGCATTCAGAATATCTGGATTAACATTCTGATTAACATTCTGATTTATCTCTTCAAACAGGTATGTGTCATTGAGCTGCATTCTACCAACCAGAGAAATTAAGATTTAATTGGCTTTTGGGGTATGTTTGTGAGCTGATTCCTATCAATTGAGAGAGAAATGATAATCTAATTAACTATTTTGTATGTCTGAGTTGATTAGACAAACCCCTGCCTTAAGTGTTAGTCAAATGCATGTGAATAGAGTACTTAAGTCACTCTAGCATGGCTGTTTAGCCATAAGGCTGTGTAACATCAAAAGCGTCACATCATAAGTGTACATCAAAAGTGCCTACAAGAGTTAATTTTGGAGTTGAAATTGGAGGAAGATCTGGACTCTGCATCACAACGTTGCCACTGTGAGACAGTAACTTTTAACATCTGTGATTTAGTTGTACACTTTTATCCTCCAGAACCTTGGAACGCTCTCCTCCTGCATCTCACTATGCCCTCCCTATTTCTTTTTCTGTTTACCGTTTCCTCACTCCTTTGTGAGAATTTCTGTTCTCTACAATTTCCCCACTCCCCACTGCACCATTATTTATACACCTCTCTCCCAACAACTTATTTTCCCCTCAATAAAAAGCACCCCACAAATCCTCTATTCACACCCTCTATCTACTCCTTCCTGCTGCTGGGGATCTACCCTAAGCCTGAACCAAGACACACACCTGATATCACCCATGCAGCCTGCCATCTCTTCCCCTGTAAATGGTGTTAACCGTCTGATTTAATACTTAATAACCTTAAAACTCACGCCACAAGTTAAGCATCCCAACAGCCTGCACTCATGGTTACTGTCCCACACTTAGCCACTCTACCACCCATTGTGGCCAAGCACTGCCATACACAGCACTTATACCCTCACCTGCTGTCTCTGTAAGTCTCCCATCATACCTCTTAGATTGTAAGCTCTTCGGGACAGGGATTTCCTTTCCTGTTGTCTGTTTTTACTGCACTTATCTTATCATTTTAATTCCCTGTACTGTATTCTTTGTAAAGCGCTGAGTACACTTTTGGCGCTATATAAATAAAGACATACAATACAATACAATTTTATATACATTTTCCTTAATCACTACACAGGTGGAGCTTTTACCTGCTGCCTCCCAAATATCTCGCCAAGTTTCTCTATCTATAGTTATATTGAGGTCCCTCTCCCATGCTAACATATAATTGTCTGTTTTAGGGTCACTAGGGATGTTACGGATTGCATGGTATAGGACAGAGGTGATTCCCTTGGTTAAAGATTGGGTGTTACGCCAGGATTCAAATTGTCATTTTTAATGGTGCTTTTTCTTTGTATTTAGATTGGATAAGGTGTCTAAGCTGTAGATATCTATAAAATTTGGTATTTGGAATGATAAATTGTGATTTTTATTGTAGGGAAGGTCTTAATAGTATGTAGATCCATCACGTCCCTCACTCTACTAACTCCATGCTGCGTACATAGATTTGGTTTGTTCTTATTGTAACCTGGCGAAAAAGAAGATTTTAAGAACAAAGGATACATCATGGAGAAGGGGGTGGTCAAATTGTTTCTGGTAAAACCGGATTTTTATATACAGACTGTGGCCTGTTGGTCTTTTCCAGCCAGAGGATATGCTGGAGGGTGGCAAATAAAATCTTCCACTGCTACCCATCTTTTCTCAATTGGGTTTTCATGCCAACGGATTAATTGCCCTAAGTGGGCTGCTTTGTAATATGGTTTGAGCTCCGGAAGCGCTAATCCACCCTCTGATTTGAGGCGATATAGAATGGATCTGTTAATCCCTTTTTTTTTTTTTTTTGCCAAATGTAGCGATTCTTTATCCGGGACTTTAACTGATAGTGTACTGTATGGAAAAAATATAGGATCTTGGGGAGGATGTTCATCTTTATCGATGTGATCCTACCGAACTAGGATATCTGGTAGGAGTCCCGGTTGGACAGATCCTTGCATACTTGTTTAAAGAGAGGGGCATAGTTAAATTTATACAGTACGTGTGGTGTAATCTTTGGTGAAGTGGATACCAAGGTATTTAATTTTTTGGGGGTCCCATCTAAAATCAAAATTTGTTTGGATGAGTTTGACTGTGTGGCTAGGTAAATGTATGTTTAGAGTTACAGATTTTGTATGAATAATTTTATACAATGAGACAAAGAAATGGTAGTTCACAAC
Organism: Ascaphus truei; assembly: GCF_040206685.1. Taxonomy (NCBI): domain Eukaryota; kingdom Metazoa; phylum Chordata; class Amphibia; order Anura; family Ascaphidae; genus Ascaphus; species Ascaphus truei. The sequence continues at coordinate 227,898,384 of NC_134486.1, read as the reverse complement.
CGGAATCATCCAATAAAGAGAATTAGGAGGAAAGTGCGTTATCCATAAAAAGGTTTAATAGTCTTGGAAGGAAAAAGGCAAGGCATTACCCTACCAACATGTTTCGTGCTACACAGAGCACTTTATCAAGGCATACACATCCTATCATCATTAGCATATTTAAAGGTTAAATAATTATTGGCTTACCAATCCTGAAGCATATTTGGGAACCACCCCATGATCTGGCTGATGAGATTCTGGTGTGGGGTCAACAGAGCGCGCGCACGCGCCCCCACACGCAGCCCCCGCCTCCCACATGTAATCCTGGGACAGCAGAGAGAGAACCAAGCTGTCACACGCTTGCGCAGAGGCAGCAAAGGCTTCCCCACTAAGGTGACCATGGAGCATGCCTAAGGAGTGGGGGAGCGCACCGGACGCGCGCGTGCCCGCCGGCATCACTATCCACATCCTCCTGGTGTGCAAGCGCACCTCCCAAGGAAGGAGGAATGAACCCTAGGTCCCTCCCCATTGCCGCGCGCATACAGGAACAAACACGGGAGTCCCGGGTGAACGCGTTTGCGCAGTAGCAACCCCTGGGCTCCCCATGGTCCCCAAAGTGAGCGCCGCCCGAGGGAGGAGGAGGGAAGAAGAAAGAAAGATAGAGGGAAGGCAGGAGAAAAGAAGGGGAGAGGAAAGAGGGGGAGGAGGGTGGAGAAGAAAAGAAGGGGCGCATGCACACCAGCAGGAACACCATCACCAGACCAATATGTAGGGGGTCCTTCACAATAACAGTGATTCAATTAAAATAAACTTTATTCAAAAATACATAATGACGAACACATTTACAAAACAGTAATTCCTATCTTTGATATATGAAAGAGATCATAATATCAAAGAGGGAATAATCTGTATATAAAAAACATAACTTAATGTATGTATATTATAATGCTTTGAACCCAATAGCTAGTGGTAGCTAGTTCATAACACATTCATGCAAGACATGCTGAAAAAGATGACATAAAGATCAATATAAAATTTTAGTATGTGAATAATAACATACATATCCAATTGCATAAATGTGAGGAAAAAACAACAAACAGATACCAACCATGGCTTGAATAAAAATAATAAATCATACATATACATATATATATATTATTTATGTTATATAATCAACTCAATTGGATGTTTAAGAAAATGTCAATAAACTGAGTGATATAAACCACAAGTCCATAGGTACTGTATTAAGGATATACCATAAGGTAAATTTAGATGCCTGTCTTTAAATTTATCTTTCAAAATATTTGTAAACTTCTATAAGTCTTTTTTTCTCTTTTTATTTTTTGAAATATTGAGATTTTAGATTAGGGAGCGGATATTGTGGAATGATGAAAGTATGCAAAATACAACAACAACAACATGATTGAGGAAGGAAAAGGAAGAGCAATTCGGTAGACACAAGACAGGGAAATATTAGTTGATCCTATATCTGAATCTAAATCAATGTGTACTCACAAAATAAATCAGAGAGTACCCATATGTATATGTATGGGATCACGATAAACATGTGAATGACTAAGATCCATACGTATAGATTTAGTTCTCTAAAAAAGGACCCAGGTCCCAATCTGAGTTCAACCCAAAAGGGACTCTCGTCTTCACGGTGAATATCCAAAATAGTTCCCGGCGGTCTAAAGCATTAACCCTGTTGCCGCCTCTGGTGGACTGTGGTACATGTTCTATTCCTGAAAAAAAAAGGCCCCCATACCTCCAGAGCTACAACAGGAAAAATGATTTGACACTGGATGAGTCAGGTCACCCTCTCTATGAGTCGCACATGTTCCATAATTCTTGTTTTTGAAGCTCTAATTGTGCGACCCACATATTGTTTACCACAGCGACAGGTCAGCAGATAGACCACAAAGTGCGTATTGCAATTAATAAATGCTCTAGCTCAAAACTGCCGACCTGTCGCTGTGGATGACAAATTGGGACCAATATTCATGTATTTGCAAATTTTGCAATTTCAACATCTAAAGCTTCCTACTGGAAATGATGAGCTGGTTGTATGAACCGACTGAAATAAGCTAGGCGATACAAAATTTGAGATTGTCCTTGCTCGTCTAAATACGAATTTTGGTCCCTCCTGATATATTGACCCAGATCCGCCTCTCTCTGCAAAAATGTCGCCGGAAAAAAATATTATTACATTTACATTTTATTAATAGTGTAGATGAGAAGGGGGTCTCAGGAGCTGAACTGTTTTGGTTTCAGGTCCAAGGACCCCCTACTTCCTGAGATACAGGCCCCATTATGGAGTGCCGGTATCTCATATGCATTTAAATGTCCTGGTCACGTGACGCGGGACATTTACATGGCGGAGATACGGGCACCCCATAACAGGGCCTGTATCTCGGGAACTATGGGGTTCCTGGACCTGAAACCAACACGATTCAGCTCCGGAGCCCCCTGCTCATCTACACAATTAATAAAATGTAAAAATATTTAGTAAGCACCAATACACAACCCACCCCCCGTGCCCTCCCCATAAAACCATGATTTATTTTGTTACACAAAGGATTAATACTCCAGTCCAGCGGGGGACCCCGGAGGTCCTGACGGGGGTGTCCGCAGGCCCCACAGTGCAACCCAGGGGGTACCCACGGGTGTCTGGGGGCAGATGGGTTGTCCCTGCTAGGCTCCGTGGGCCTCCAGGTGGTACCCATGAGTATCCATGGACCCCATGGTTCCGGCGGGTGTATGGAGGTCCCCGGGTCATTCCCACAGGTGTCTGGGGGCCCTCAGGTGGTTCCTATGGGTGTCTGGGGCCTTCTGGTGATCACTGTGGGTCCGTGGGGCCACCATAGCTGTGGGGCCCTTGGTTCTTTCCCACAGGTGTCCCCCGTGGGTTCTCAGGTGGTACCCATGGGCGTCTGGGGTTCCTTGGGTGGTTCCCACAGGGATCTGGGGGCCCTCGGGTGGTTCCCATGTGTGTCTGGGGCCCTTCGGTGGTCTCTGTGCATCCGTGGAGCCCCCCACAGCTGTGGGGCCTCTGGTTCTTCCCCGCAGGTGTCCCCCGTGGGTTCTCAGGTGGTACCCGTGGGCATCCGGTGGTACCTGTGGGCATCAGGGGGTCCCCGGTGGGCCCCGTGAGTCCCCGCAGGCCTGAGGTACCAATTCTGTATGTCAAAAAATAAAACATGGCCTACATTTAAATCAATACCCCTCCCCCTGCCCCTCTCCCCCCACCAAACACATACAGTACAGTAATGGGCAAAATAACTATTATCCAGATATAGATAATAGATTATTTGCACATTATTAATCACAACATTAGCCAGCATAAATAAAGTAAATAAAAATCATTCTACTTACCCCAGGCAATGTTAAGGGTGTCCTCGTCAGCTTTCTGCAGGCAATACATACATTCTAATGGCCCCTAACCGCTTAATCACCTTAGCGGTTAATTACCGCTATAGTAATTAAGGGGATAACCCACCCTGCCCCGCAACCAACCCGGGAGGCCTAACCAACCACCCTAGACCCACTATACCCACCCTTCACCCATTCATTGGTACATCATGCCCATATAATATGTGCATTATTGACCAATATATCAAGAAATGGGGAAGGATTAAAAAATCAGGCCCAAATAAAACACATTACATACTGTAGCCAAATATAAATCATAAAATAGCCAAATTAAAAACATTACATAGTGAAATAAAAAACATTAAATAGCAAAATCAAACAGCACATAGCAAAATAAAATACACCACATAGCAAAATAAAACACATCAATGAAATAGATAACAAATGCCAATAAAACAATTGAATGGCACAGTGGGTAAATGTTGCCCATATAATCTGTACATAATTTTACACTATACCAGTCAATGGTCAAAATAAAAGAAACAATCACAAACAAGAGCCAATGCCATCCAAACAATCAGAAATTGAAAACAAATAAAGAAGTTAACAGAACTAAATTAGCACCAATCAATTAATCCAATCCAATATAAATTCCATAATTCTGAATTAAAACACCAAAACCAAACCATTATTAAATAAATGAAAGCTCAAAGTAACCACCATAGCACAAAATCTAACTACCAAAAAGAAGCCACTATTAAAAAGCAAGCACCCACCCCCCCCCCCGAAATAAACTATTGAAAACACCACTAAAAATTACTTCTTATTAAATAAAAATAAAAATTAAATTGCCCAAACATTTCTAAACAAACAAGCAAACTACATTTAAAATACATAAAAACAAGCCTTTGCATAAAAAACAATTTATGGATGCCCCTTAGAGACATCCATAAATACAGTGGCAATGAATGGGCATCATAAATAATTCAATCACATACCACAAGTGTCAGACCGGAAGGTAGGTCACGCCAAAACGTTCGCTTTGGCAGTGATTTTATCTAAGCTACTAGTATGAGAACATATGACTTCTAATTTATCACAGTTTATTGATAATTATTTACAGAAATATGTGGTTATTCTTAAATCCCATGTTAAAGGCAGCTCATATGTATTGGAAAAGGTCTCCCAGATAAAGTGGAATAGTGACTATCTTTGGGCCACTTTTTACGTGTAATCATTATACTGTACACCTGCATTGAACATCAGAAAGGAATTGAGGACATCAAATTATTTTTGGAACAAGACAAAATGATTGTCCTTTGATCCAAAGAGAGTTTCTAGCATTTTATTTATTCTCAGTCACAATTATTTTCTTTTAGACAAATCTTTTTATTTATACTGTAAATCTGTGGAATGGCTATGGGGACGAGATTCACCCCCAGTTATGCTAACCTATTTATGGGTTATTGGGAACAGTAGCATGTTTGGGCTAGTAATCCCTTTCGGGCGTATCTGGATCTATATGGCCATTTCATCGCTGATATTATTATTATTTAGAAAGGAACAAACAGATAGCCTTTCACAAGATTTATTTATACACTTTAATAATAACTCCCTCGGTTTAGTATTCACTTATAAGTTTTATCACAAATTATATCCATTGGATCTAACTTATAGATCTCACTTTGTCCAGTAATCATATCTTGCAATTTATACTCAACCTGTTGCTGTTAATAATTTCATACAGGCCTCCAGCAACCACCAGCCTAGATGGTTGCAGAACATCCTCTTTGTCAATGTTGCAGACTGTGGAGAAATTGTTCCTCTGAAGAATCTTTTGAGACACAAAGCCAAATAATCCAAACTACATTTTTGGAAATAGAATATAAGGAAAGCAATATCATTGACTCCTTTAAGAGAGCAAAAAATACTTCTATAGAGGTAATGTTGGACAAATCTAGAGGTATATTGTTGCCGAAAAATATCAATCAATCCTAATACATGACTATCAACCATGAAATTGAAGTAAACGATTCCAACAATAAACTCTGTGATAGTCTTAAAAATCGCTTATTATTCATAACAAAATATAACCAATCTGCTATATCTATTCAGAAAATACTTAATCGGCATTGGAATATTTTGTTATTTGACCCATCTTGAAGACACATATTTCTGCTCAGCCCAAGGTGATTTATAAGAAAGCTAGAACGCTAAAAAATATTTTAGCTCCCATAATGGTGAAATCCTTAGCACACAAGCATTGAGATCTCAATTTGCTTCCCAACAAATCTTTGGGCCACTACAAATGTGGCAAATGCATTCACAAAATGTACCCTCAAACGTTTTCTAATTTAAAAGAAGTTACATCATAGAGAAATGGCACTAAGCACAGCATAAAAGGCTTTATTAATTGTAACATTAGCTTTGTTACATATATATGTTCTCATGCCCCTCTGGGCTCCAATACTGTAAATAGGAAGAACTACTAGGTCCCCAAGAACCAGGTACATGGAGCATAGGAGAAATGCTAATAATGGTCTTATTTTATATAGTGTCCCAGACATTTTCTCAATTTTCACAACAAAGATATAACAAAACTATCTTCTACCTGACTCCTGGTCTAACCACTTCTCAGATCCCAAAGCATAAATTGAGCAAGGTTCCTTGATACATTGACTGTAGAGTCAAAAAAGCATGATGCAGGATATCACACCCAATCTGGAGGTAAGTGCCATTGACTTGATTAGCAGTTAGCACCAGATCAAGGACAATATCTCGCAACATGATTTGATGATTCCTGGTCATTGAGGCAAAGGGATATTCAAAATGATGCAACATGTACCTGCACTTGGAGTAATTTTCTTCTTTCAAAACTTGATATTCTGAAGATATATATCCATATTAAACAATTATCATCCCTTCCAAAAGAAATAGCAAAATTGATAGAGCTTAATTTAAATTTTAATTGGTAACGTTCTGCGATTAAATATCTATGGATACACATTACAAAGGATTTTAAAAGCCTATACAGTGCAAATTATCCCTCACTCATTCGGTCTTTGATAACAGACATCAGAAAATGGAAGTCCTATAAAATCTCTTGGATAGGTAGGATACATAGTATTAAAATTAATATCCTCCCACGTATCCTATACCTTTTCCAGACACTACCGGTGCCACTTTGACTGAAGGATATGCTCTCGCTTCAGTCTGAGATCTCTAAATTTATATGGGGAGATAAGAAACCGAGAGTAAATAGAACAATTATGAAGCAATCTCCTCTAACAGTGGGGTTGGCAGTACCTTGTCTGTTGTCCTATTATAGAGCAGCCCAATTATGTCAAATTATGCAGTGGCAAATCCATCCTGGATTGAAAAGATGGGTGGATCTATAGCGAGAGGTTTGCTCCCAATTGGAGCTAAACAACATGGCTTGCCAAAATAATCCTTAAGTCGGCTAACACTCTACTATCCTCGATGACCAACTCTATTTCGGTTTGGGAGAGTTCAAAATGTAGGCATAATTTAACTAATAGACATTCATTAATGACCTCTCTTTGGGGTAATCCAGAGTTTGCTCCGGGTATATCTAAAGGTGGTTTTTCAATATGGAAACAATGTGGCATTAATAGATTTAGAGATCTGGAGGGAAATAAAAAAAATAAAACATTTGAACAAATTAGATCAGACAAAGAGATACCCCATACATAATTTTTTAGATACCTTCAGATCAGAGCATTCTATAATAAACATTCTCCCTTTCCCCCATTGACTACGTTTGAAAAGCTCTGTCTAAGAGAGACAAATACAAAAGGACATACATCACAGATGTATAAAGAAATGGTTGGTTCAAACTCTACAGAAAATTATAAACTACCTTGTATGGTTAAGTGGGATGCAGATCTGGGAGAAGAGGTGAGCGAAGAAGACTGGTTGGCTATTGTAACAGCAGCAGCTAAGAGCTCGATATGCACTACTTTAAAAGAGAACACATATAAAGTCCTTATGAGGTGGTATCTCACTCCACAGAAATTAGCAAGGTTTGGACCAGGATGCTCCCCCTTGTGCCTAAGACAGTGTGGAGCATCGGCGAACCTGTTACACGTCGTGGTCTTGTCCTCAGTGAGTAACATTATGGACACAAATTAGACATTGTCTTCAGAGGATTTTTGACAAACTATTCCTCCGGATCCATGGCTGTTCATTTCGAATAGACCTTGGCCGGGCCTTTCCAAAACAGGTAATAAATTGATTATGCAATTAGCAACAGCCCCGAGGTGCGAGATCGCAGCACTGTGGAAACAAGCAGAGATTCCAAATATCCCCCAGATTAGGAATAGAAAGTGGTGTATTTGCCAGATGGAAAAATTAACAAGTTTGGTTAATGACATTGGCGCCAAATTTATAAAAGTCTGGACTCCGTGGTTGGCCCAGACAGATATCCCAGGAGTAGAGAAAACCACAATCTGGCAATGATAGAGATAAATGTGTTCTCGTTTGAAATATGGGTAAGAATATGGGTAAGAATATGGGTAAGAATGAGCTATAGGTCATCTTTTAATAAGATTAGCCAGGCCTTTGAAGATGAAATAAGAAATATAAGAAATAATAGACAAATAATAAGGACATTAGTCATCCACACAAGAATTGAAGAGAGTTCCCATAGGAGTAATAGTAAAACAACAGAGGCAGAGATCTCACACCTGTAATCCCTCTCCCACCCCCCTTTTTTTTGTGTCTTTTGTTTTTGTTTGTTTTCAAACAGATAACATGTTACAATTTTGATAAGAATATTTTTTATTCCACGTTTGACATTTCTGAATATGTAATGTTATATTTGATATGGAAAAATTCAATAAAAATGTGAATTTTTTTTTTATCATTTTCTGGGCATGTACAGTACATGTACAGATAAATTAACTTCAACAACCCTTAAATAGGAATCACTCTAAAATGTCAGTCTCTTGCATTTATAGATTATACAACCAAATGAGCTAAGGATGAACAGAACCAAGAGACCCTCTCAAGGATAGTTATTTTGTCTTATCAATTTGAGCTACTGTGATCACTGATTCTAAATTCTCAAGCTGGTGATATATAACTCTCCATACGGGAAATACAGTGGCTATAACTTTAACTATAAGGTTGTTGTAAGTAGACAAAAAAACATGGTTTTTTTTACCATTTATGTGAATGTTTATATAAAATAGGACTGTTTTCAGATCTTTTTTTTTTCAAAACACATTTTTTGAATTAATGCATCATTATTTAAACATCTTGAAATAGTTGTATTCATGAGTTTTAATGCTACTATTACTAGAATCATAATCTCTGGTGATCAAAAAAATTGGTGTAAATGTAGCGTGGTACACCATGGCTACTATTCTACCCAATGGACTGGCAGTAAACCTTGGTATTCACAGGTTTGCCAGTATTTGGTATGGGGCTTTCCCCTTCACCTTTGGTACTGCACTTGAGTGACAGCAGAGGGTGGCACATCCTGTTGTAGCTGGGACAACGGGGTGCCCGCCTCCTGGCTGTACTTAAGGGCAGGACCGCCCTAATTTGGAGGTTATTCCTTCCCCCTGAGGAAGGGAGGTCACATGTCTGGGAGCCTGAGATTGGGGCCTACCCATGTGCTCTTCCCTGCGGGGAGAAGAGAGTATGATCATACCTCTGCCTCCGCTAGGAAGGTGGGGAAGAGCTAGGACGGCTGCGGGTACCCTTGGCCTGTAGTGACGGTCCAGGGACCATCTCCAGTGATAGCTGTGAGACAAGAGACTGTATCTGGCAGACGACTGTCGAGCAAAGGCTGCAGTAATAAACCGTTCCTGTTTGCAATAAACTTCCAGCTTGGTGTGTGATCTAACTGGGGGGAGAGTTACAAATTTTACTGTGGGAGATCGCCTCCATATTCCTGGAGCCTACGGCAGATCGAGGCGCTGCACTGCTAAGTATTATGTGGGGGTATGGACCCCAGAAGCCTGATCCTGTGTCCCAAAGTAATCGCGAATGACTCAGCCCTCTTGTTACCAGCAGGTATGCACCACACACACCCAGTAATGGTCCCTATCTGCGATTGGGGTGGAAAACACTGTTACATTTGGAGGCGTTGCTGAGATGCAATAACGGGACAGGCTTACAGCAAAACAAAGCTGGAAGTAACATGATACGCTTCCAGAACAAGTACTAAATGAAGGAGGGAAGCTAGGTGTAGTCAGGAGGAACAGAAACCTTGCAAAGACAACCTAGACGGCCCTATTGGGTGAATGGTCTGGAGACACGAAGGCTATTGCTGTTTTTTTTTTTGTATTAATTTTTTTATTTGAGAACAACATAGATTCACATGAGTACAATAGTGTCATAGGCACATGACATGATTTCTCAACTAAATAAAGCATGTTGTAGTTTCAATGAGGGTATGTTTTTCTAGGTGGGTGGGGATGAAGTGGGGGAGGAGTGGGGGGGGGGTAGACGTACTGGGGGGGGGCAGTGTTTTCTGACATCCTCTCCATTTGTATTTGGGTGGTCTAAAACAGGACTAATCCCGTCGGACCTCTCCAGGGGCCCCAGGTGTCCGGAACTGTGGCATTTTCTTATGGAGCATTGCCGTTAGCTTGTCCATGGACATCACTTCGTCTATTCTTCTTAGTACAGTGTTTCTTGCTGGGGCTTTAGTGTTTTTCCAAGCCACTGCGATTGAACATCTAGCTGCGGTTAGGATAGCTGTTATTAGTCTCCTCATAGGTGGGTCCAGATCATCTATAGGTTTGCTCAGCACAAAGGTCAGGGGGTTCAGGGGGAGAAGAAGCCCTGTGGTCTGTTGTATTAGCGCCTGGATCTTGGTCCAGAATCTCTGGATCTCCGGACATGACCACCAAATGTGGGCCATGTCCCCCTTTTGACCACATCTCCTCCAGCACAGATCGGGGGTGCCGGGAAAGATTTGGCTCAGTCTAGCCAGGGTCAGGTACCACTGAAAAAGTATTTTATATATGTTCTCTTTTGTCACTGTGCAAATTGATGTCTTTGTGGCCAGCTCCTAGATATCCTCCCACTTGTCCATATCAATCTGGACGTTAAGGTCCTCGGACCACTTCTGCATATACTGATGGATTGGGGGTACTGTTGCTGACTCCATCCCCCTATAGATCTCTGAGATCCAACCTCTCTGATAGGAGCCTTTGCGACAGAGGGATTCAAACCTGGTTAAGGGGGGGAATTTGGCGTTCGGGGCCAGAGAGAGGAGGAAATGTCTAATTTGCAGGAACTTAAATAGGTGGAGGCCTTGGTGGCAATATTTATCTCGTAGTTCCTGGAAGGATAGTATCCCCTCACTCTTCAGCAGATCTGCAACCAGGCTTATGCCTAGACCTTGGAATAGGTCGAATTGTTTTTTTGGAACACCCGGGCGGGAAGTGCGGGTTTCCAAAGATGGGGGTAAGTTGAGATGGGGTAGCTAGCAGGCCACACTTCCCCTTGTTTTTGAGCCATACTTCCCATGTGCACCTCATTGCCCCCAGCGCAAATCTTCGTGGTCCCCCCTCCCTTCCTGCCGGGGACCAGAGGTGGACCTGGAGGGTGGCCGGCTCAGCATGATCCGATTCAATCGCCTGCCAGCAGGTGGTGGCTGGGTCGTAGTACCAAACCACAGGGAGTGTTTGGAAGAAGTAGAGTAGCCTCGGAAGGATGGTCATCTTAATTGAGACAATTCTTCCGAACCAGGAGATTTGGAACTTTTTCCATGTCTCCAGGTCTTTTTTAATTTGGTCAAACAAGGGGGGGTAATTGTATTGGTATAGGGAGCCGTATATGTTAGATATTCTAACTCCTAGGTACTTAATATGTGCGGTGCTCCATCGATATTTAAAGTTAGTTTGAAGGAGCTGCCATTCTCGGGCTGGGAGGGATACATTGAGTGCCTCTGATTTGTCCATATTGACTTTATAATCAGAGACTGTGCCAAATTGATGGAGAGATCTTTGGAGATTGGGGAGGGAGACGTGGGGGTCTGCGAGGGTCAGAATCACGTCATCCGTGAATAGAGAAATTTTGTATTCCGTTTTGCCAATTCGAATGCCCTTAATGCTCTTATCCTCTCTTATTGTAGCCGCTAGTGGTTCAATTGTGAGGGCGAATAACAGAGGAGAGAGGGGGCAACCCTGTCTGGTCCCGTTTCTTATCTTGATTGGGTCAGAGTATCCGCCTGAGATTTTGACATGCGCTGTCGGGTTTTGGTCGAGAGCTCTGACCCCCTGCAGGAAGGGACCGCTGAATCCAAATTTCAGCATTGTTTGGTTTAAGAAGGACCCTTTGATTCTGTCAAACACTTTCTCTGCGTCGAGACTAAGAATCATCGCTTTGGTTAATGTGAGGTGCACATGGTCTATTATATCCACTATTTTGCGGGTGTTGTCAGATGCCTCTCTGCCTGACACAAAACCTACCTGATCTATATGAATGAGTCGCGGGACAATTGGGTTGAGCCTGTTTGCCAAGATTTTGCTGTAGAGTTTAAGGTCGGTGTTTAATAGGGATATTGGGCTGTAATTGCCGCAACAGGCTATTGCTGTTTTAAATCACCATGAGGTGGGTAATCCAGATGCCTAGAAGGGGGGTGTACCTGGGAGGTCCCCAGGAGCCATCAAGGTAAGGGTCTGCGATACCGGCAGCTAAAAGGGGCAGCGTAAGGGTACCACAAGGGCCAGAAACCCGGAGTACTACTAGCTAGTTGCCAGACTAAAGAACCACAGAGTGCAAATAATGGACTGTGATCATGTACAGCATATTGAGATGGAGCTTTGCAAGCCTGGGGTACAACCTACTCTTGGGAGACTGAAATCTATGTGCTGTGAGGAACCACAAGGAATGGATTCCGTCCGGAATCGCGATCACGTGTGGTCTGTGAAAGAACTGTACTCAAAATGGAGGTTCCCTTGTCCGGGAATCAACCACGTGAGTTGCATGATCTAAAATGGCATCTCCCGCCAAAGCTGGAGATTGCACGTGCTGTTTGCAAAAGGACTGTACGTCTACCTGCAAAGTTCTGCAAGGGTTTGGTGCGAAAGCCAGAACCCCACCGAAGCGATGTGACTGGCTCAGCCAATGGCCAGAGTCACGCCCAGTCTACGTCACCCAGTGCCCCTCCTCTAATCTCCACCAGAGGGAGGGGGCCCGTTGACAACCAATGCCTGAAGAATTAAGAGCATGAGGTAGGTACCGGATGCAGCGGACCGCACCCTCAGTTCTTCGGAGCCTGGCGAGTGAAAGGATCGAGATACCCTTTGCTCTTGTGCCCTTTCGTTCAGTGAACACTGAGTAAATCCAGCGACATGGAGTTTACTCATTTCCGACTACCAGGAGGACTCTTGGTGGTCACCGCGGAAGGGAAGAGGTACTTGTGATGCCTCTGTCCCAAGTGTGATTTCCCAGGTGGCGAACTAGCCTGGGGAGCCCAATGTGCCCGCTGCGGAGCACCATTCCTGAGGCCTACGCTTACGAGGCCTACTGAATTCGCTGAAAAGGATGAGCCTGAGATTGGGGCCTACTCATATGCTCTTCCCTGCGGGGAGGAGTGAGTGTGATCATACCTCTGCCTCCGCTAGGGAGGTGGGGAAGAGCTAGGATGGCTGCGGGTGCCCTTGGCCTGTAGTGATGGTCCATCGACCATCTCCAGTGATAGCTGTGAGCCAAGAGACTGTATCTGGCAAACGACTGCAGAGTAGCTGTGTATTACTGCAAAGGCTGTCGTAATAAACCGTTCCTGTTTGCAATATACCTCCGGCCTGGTGTGTGATCTAACTGGGGGGAGAGTTACAAGTTCTACCGTGGGAGATCGCCTCCATATTCCTGGAGCCTACGGCAGATGGAGGCGCTGCACTGCTAAGTATTATGTGGGGTATGGACCCCAGAAGCCTGATCCTGTGTCCCAAAGAGTCATCGCGGACGACTCAGCCCACTTGTTGTCAGAAGGTATGCACATCACAATCAGTAATGGTGTTTATCTGCTATTGGGGGGGGGGGAATTTGGGGTGGACACCATTACATAAACAAGAATCATAAAATCTTGTTTAAAGATTATCAGAGTATGATTTCCTCTTTTACGATAGCGATTTTAATAGAGTTAAGTAAGTTGTAATTTTCAATAGTACATATAGGTAACTGATTACTGCTTTCAATTATCTTGAATCCATCAATTAAATTAAGAAAAAACTGCAAACACATGGTGTACTGAAAGGATCTTGTTGGAGAAAACTGTTTTCTGAAAAAGAAAATTATATACAGTAGGAAACTTAAAAAAAGTCTTAGCACATAAAAACAGCAGCAGAAAGAAAAAACTGATGAGCTTTCAGATTGCCCTCTTTTGCATGCAAATCATATCAGAAGTTCTCATTAGCATAAATGCATGAGAAACTCTAAATGCTTTTAATTTCCAATCTCAGCCAGCAGTAGAGTAATTTGTCACTGTCAGGGTGAAAATCTAAAAAGTAAAAAGAGAGAGAGAATGTAGAGCTGTGTGCTAAATTGGAATCATACAAATTTTTGATCTACTAATTGACTAATACTGCAGTTCAATCAACTGCCTTGAAGGTGTAAATAATTCAATGTACATTTAGAAATAACAGAGTGACATTCTTTGCATTGCACACAGTATCTGTAGTCATTGCATATCTGTAGTCATTGCAAAAGAACTACCGAAAATATTCATGCATACACGTATTTTTGTATAGAATGATAATATGTGGGGCATTATATACAGTATGTCTTCATAATGCTGGCCATAGTCACTAGATGGCATTACATTTAGGAAGTTAATTTGTGGAGGTTTACGTGTAATGGAAATGTAAGCTTTTGTGTTGGTCTTTTTGTTCCAGCTTGACCAGTATTAAAATTGTCTTTGGAGCGTCTTAAATCTGCTGCTAAGCAAAACAGGCTATAAAGCTTGTTGATGATATTTATAGTGGGGCAAAATAAAATAAAAGTAAGTTGGGGAGTATAGGGAAACATGAGGAATAGTGACTTGAGGATTTACAGAGGACTTAATAAGATACAAGAAGGAAATCTAGAGGACATGCAATACTGTATGCATGTAAAACATTCTCTCAGACACTAAAGGACCTATACATTAAACTGAAAATAGAAATGTATCTCGGGTATATATGCAGTGAGCTGTGGAACACACAACACCCTGGGCAGTAATTGCCATTTGACCTTTTTTTTTTTAGCAAGAGAAATCTGTAACACATCATAGATTATTGAAGAGGGCACAATACAGTGGTAAAAGTAGAGTTTTATTCTTACAGTAATGAAGAATGAAAAAGTTATATTGAAATTGAATTTGAGGCGAGGCGCATGCACGACACCAGACGGCATGGTCGCATAGGAGAGAGGCATGCCAACGGCACCCGTAAAAATCACCCAAAATATTCACGAACACCACAAAACTAGAGCACTTACCTTAAAGAAGCATAAATATGACCCTAATCCCAAAAAACAAGCAAATGCCACAGAGTTTGCAGGATTCTTATAGCGACGCGGATGATTGCGGAACATGGTGGCCCTTCTCAGGAATTAGTACCAAATCCAATATAACTACAATAAAACTAAAAAATGGGACAGGTTCATATGACCTAAGAATAATTTGAAGAGAGTGTAGTAAATATTTTAACAATCTCTACAATCTAAATAAAGATTCACAGTCTAAATGTTACTCTGTGCTCACCACGGACAAGGAGGGACCCCGAAACTGAGGTGAGATGGGTAACAAACTGCACCCACAGCTACGGGGACACGCCTGGAAAGTGGAAAATAGGCGTCTGGAACCGTCTGGGAGTATAGGATAAAGTAAGATACTCGCCAGACGAGAAGGGAGATTCCAGAAGATAGGTGGTACCGAGAGCCTGGGGTCCAGAGTGGGGAGGTAGGTAGGAATCCGCAAACCAAGGTGAAAGGGTCGAGAAGTCCAGGGGGTCAGGATACAAGCCACGGGCAGGAGACGAGGGTGGATCCACCGCCAGGCCGGTTCGGTACGCAAGGGGATCACTAAAGAGTCAAAGAGACAGGAACTGAGGCAGGCACGACCGTGGTAAATACAGGTCATACAAAGCTATGCTCCGCCAAAGAATGAATGGCTGAGCAAGGTATAAGTAGGAGGAAGGACCAATAGGGAGAAGGGGAGTAACGAGGGAGTGACCCCAGGGAAGATAGGGATTGGTAGGGAGACTTACCACAGGTGTATCAGATGTGAAGCTTGTGAGCGGTGCACGCGCATCAGGCGTGTGCCCGCGCGGGAGAGATGCGCGTGGCCTCAGCTGGGGGAGGGAACTCCCCCCGAGGGCGGACGCAAAGGTCCCCTGCCGTGCGCGCGCTTGCGCGAAGTCAGCAGCTGTCGTGGGAAGCGGAGGAGAGGGGAGATCCCGCCCGTGGCGGCGCGAAGGCACAGCAGGAGCAGCGGCGATCATAGCCATGGGGAGAACCCCTCCAAGGGAAGGCGCTCCTCTGGACCTCACACCGCGGCGACGTGGAGGCACACCAGGAGCGGCGGTGAGTCCCGTCGCGGGGGGAACACCTCCAGAGGGAGGTATTCCCCTAGACCTCACAGTACCCCCCCCTTGAGGAGCCGCCTCAGGACGAGTCCAATATGGTTTTTGGGGAAATTTGGAGTGAAAGAGTCTTAACAGTCTGGGGGCATGTATTTGATGGTAGGGTACCCAAGATCTTTCCTCTGGGCCAA
The DNA here is from genome assembly GCF_040206685.1 of Ascaphus truei. Lineage (NCBI taxonomy): Eukaryota > Metazoa > Chordata > Amphibia > Anura > Ascaphidae > Ascaphus > Ascaphus truei. The sequence goes on along the minus strand of NC_134486.1, from coordinate 227,882,297 downwards.
AGCCCTTCCAGTAAACCAGGTATTGCACCGAACCCCTCGTTCTCCTGGAATCCAGAATAGACTGGATTTCGAACTCTTCCTGACCCTGAACTATGACTGGTTTAGGGTCAAACGGTGTCCTATGGAACCGTGTACTCCGGGACACAGGTTTCAGCAGTGACACGTGGAACACGGAGGGTATCCTCATGGATGGAGGAAGTTCCAGACGATAAGCCACAGGATTAATTCGTTCTATTACTGGGAATGGACCCAAGAACCTAGGAGCCAGCTTATATCTCGGAGTTTTCAGTCTAACGTTCTTGGAGGAGAGCCAGACCTTATCCCCTGGTTTGAAGACTGGTGCCCGACGACGGTGATGATCTGCCTGTGTCTTTTGTCTATGGGTTGTGTTCCTCAAAGCCTCTTGGATCCTCTTCCAGGATTCCTGAAGATCCTTGATTCGGTCATCGGTCGCTGGAACCCCGGAAGGAACTGAGGTGATGGGCAGCTGACCCGGGTGAAAACCATAATTAATGAAAAAAGGGGATTTCAACATGGAGCTATTCTTTAAAGAGTTATGGGAAAACTCTGCCCACGGAAGTAAATCTACCCAATTGTCTTGGCTGTCTGCGATGAAGCATCAGAGGTATTGCTCCAGAGTTTGGTTCATTCTCTCGGTTTGCCCATTAGTTTGGGAATGATACCCGGATGAAAAATGGAGGGTAATATCAATCCGGCGAGCGAAGGCTCGCCAAAATTTCGAGACAAATTGTGTACCTCAATCAGATACGATGGAAAGAGGAACTCTGTGAATGCGGAATATCTCTTTAACAAAAATGTCTGCTAGGGTAGGGGAATTGGGTAGACTTTTGAGGGGAATGAAATGGGCCAGTTTGGAAAAACGATCCACGACAACCAAAATGGTGTTCATCCCTTTAGAGTTTGGAAGTTCCACCACAAAGTCCATGGACAGATGAGTCCATGGACGTTCTGGTATAGGGAGGGGTTGTAAAAGACCGTACGGCTTTTTATGAGCGGTCTTAACCTGGGCGCAGATTGGACAAGTCTTTACGTATTCTGAAATGTCCTGCGACATGGTTGGCCACCAAAAGGTGCGACCAATGAGGTCAGAAGTCCTGTTAATGCCTGGATGACCGGCTGACCTAGAAGAATGACCCCACTCAAGAATCTTCTTAAGGAAGCATGGGGCTGTTTTACAGACGGCCGACCGGCACTTTAAGGCCCCTCGGGAGATTAGGCTGTGCTGCCATAACCTGATCCAGGATATCAAAAGAATTGGCTGAAAAAATATATATTTAGAAGGTAAGATTGTTTCGGAGATAACCTCGGAATTGTCCTCAAACAGGAATTGACGTGAAAGAGCGTCTGCATTTAGATTTTTTGAACCAGGAATGTAAGATATGAGATAGTTAAATCTCGAAAAAAAAGAGACCAACGAGCCTGACGTGCCCCAAGGCGACGTGCACTCTCAATGTAGAGTAAGTTTTTATGATCAGTGAAGATCGAAATGGGGATCTCTGTTCCCTCCAGGAGATGTCTCCATTCCTGAAGGGCGAGTTTAATGACCAGGAGCTCTCTGTTTCCGACGTCATAGTTCCGTTCCGCCGAATAATTTTTTTTTGAAAAGAACTCACAAGGATGAAGTTTGGCCTGTGGGGACTGTCTCTCAGAGAGGATGGCGCCAGCACTGTCGTCGGATGCGTCTACCTCTAAGGTAAAGGGAAGCCCGGGGTCAGGATGATGCAAAATAGGAGCAGAAGCGAAAGATTTTTTGAGAGAGTCGAAGGCTTGGAGAGCTGCAGGAGACCAAACTGCTGTGTTAGCTCCCTTTGTGGTAAGGGCAGTAACGAAAGCCACGATGGAAGAAAAATTCTTGATGAATTTACTATAGTAATTCGCAAATCCCAAGAATCGCTATATGGCTTTCAGGGAGGTGGGTTGTGGCCATTCTAAGACAGCCTTGAGTTTGACTGGGTCCATAGAGAAGCCAGTGCTAGAAATTATATATCCAAGAAAGGGAATGGAAGAAAGATGATAAGACCATTTCTCTAGCTTAGCATAGAGATTGTTCTCCCGAAGGCGAGACAGGACTAATTTGGTGTGCTGAATGTGGTCAGAGAGGGATTTGGAAAAAATAAGGATATCGTCAAGGTATACGATGACGAAGCTGTCGAGGAGATCACGGAAGATCTCGTTGACAAACTCCTGGAAGACCGCCGGGGCATTACAAAGGCCGAAAGGCATGACCAGGTATTCATAATGCCCATCCCGGGTGTTAAAGGCGGTTTTCCACTCGTCACCCTGACGGATGCGGACAAGGTTATAGGCTCCGCGGAGATCAAGTTTGGAAAAAATCGTTGCCCCCTGTAAACGATCAAAGAGATCGGAAATGAGTGGCAGGGGGTAACGATTCTTGATCGTAATTTTGTTAAGACCTCTGTAGTCAATACAGGGGTGCAAGGAACCATCCTTTTTCTTAACAAAAAAAAATCCAGCTCCAGCTGGAGATGAAGAATTGCGGATAAAACCCTTCCTTAAATTATTCTGGATATACTCGGTCATGGCCTTGGACTCGAGTATGGATAGGGGATAAGAACGGCTCTTGGGTAAGGTAGCACCGGGAAGGTCAATAGGGCAATCAAAGTCTCTATGGGGAGGTAACACCTCAGAACATACCTTATCGAAGACGTCCGCCAGGTCCCAGTAGACCGTTGGGAGAGAAGTTTTGTACTCTGCGGGTAAATCCACTCCGGCTAACATCCATTTGGGAGGAAGACATGTCTTGAGACACTGGGGGCTCCATCGTATGGGTTCTTTATTAGCCCAATCCAGTTGAGGGTTGTGTAGTTGCAACCAGGGAAGTCCCAGAATCACATCTACCGATGGAGTGTGGATCACGTCCAAGATAATTTTCTCTTGGTGACCGTTCTCTGTGGAGAGGGATAAAGAACAAGTCTCCAGGGAAATAAAAGCTGGCTGGAGTGGACGTCCGTCTATGGCCTCCAGACCAACTGGAACAGCCTTAGATCGGAAGGGAATCCCATTCCTATAGGCAAAACTCTGGTCAATAAAGTTTCCCTGAGACCCAGAATCTATAAATGCAGAGGCGGGGATAAGGGAGTTATTCCAGGATAGAGATATAGGCAGCATTATTCACGTGGGAAGTGCTTTTGGAGAGGAAAGAGGAGAAGAGACTACACCCAACGAGACCCTCTCATACCTTATTGGGTCCTGGCGTTTCCCGGACGCAGAGTGCAGCTTACCAGCAGATGACCGGGGTGACAACAGTAATGGCACAGTCCACCCTCTTGTCGGCGCTGTCTCTCAGCCGCGGATAACCGATGACTTCCGAGCTGCATAGGCTCGGGCTCATCCATGGGCTGGGGGACGTAATGGACGAGACTGCGGCTGGAAGACCGGGAGGAGTTGGTGCGAGGAAGAGCGCGTTCAAGTCTCCTCTCTCGTAGCCGCTGGTCCACGCAGATGCAGACCGCAATGAGATCCTCCAATCTGGTGGGTCTCTCCATAGTGGCCAGCTGGTCCTTGATGGCATCCGACAGTCCCTGCCAAAAGGCTGCTGATAGTGAGCCATCATTCCAGGAGGTCTCTGCCGCGATGGTCCGGAAGTCCAAAGCATACTCGGTGACAGAACGCGTACCCTGGGAAATATGGAAAAGAGAAGAATCTGCCGTAATTTGACGACTAGGTGTATCGAATACTTGCCTGAATTCTCGAAGAAAGCGAGAATAGTCATGCGTCATGGCAGGGTCCCGCTCCCAAATGGGGGATGTCCAGGCTAGGGCCTTTCCGTTCAAGAGAGACATAATATAGGTCACCTTTGAACGTGCAGTGGGGAAGCGCAAAGGAGATAGTTCAAATTGCATCTCGCACCGATTAAGAAACCCTCTGCATTCGTGGGGATCCCCTGCATAGCAGTTGGGAGCCGGGAGATGAGGATCCACAGCCACGGGACGAACCGGGGAGGGAAACGCGGTAGCTGCCATGGCAGAGGCGCCTGGGGAAGGCTGTAATGAAGAGAGTCTAGCGAGCTCCTGCGTCATGGAGGCAAGCTGCACCTCTAGCTAGAGAAGTCGCTGCAAGGGGCTTGGTTGCTCAACCTCTTCGGGGTCCATGTCTGTGGGGCTGAGCATAATGTTACGCTGTGCTTACCACGGACAAGGAGGGACCCCGAAACTGAGGTGAGATGGGTAACAAACTGCACCCACAGCTACGGGGACACACCTGGAAAGTGGAAAATAGGCGTCTGGAACCGTCTGGGAGTATAGGATAAAGTAAGATACTCGCCAGACGAGAAGGAAGATTCCAGAAGATAGGTGGTACCGAGAGCCTGGGGTCCAGAGCGGGGAGGTAGGTAGGAATCTGCAAACCAAGGTGAAAGGGTCGAGAAGTCCAGGGGGTCAGGATACAAGCCACAGGCAGGAGACGAGGGTGGATCCACAGCCAGGCCGGTTCGGTACGCAAGGGGATCACTAAAGAGACAAAGAGACAGGAACTGAGGCAGGCACGACCGTGGTAAATACAGGTCATACAAAGCTATGCTCCGCCAAAGAATGAATGGCTGAGCAAGGTATAAGTAGGAGGAAGGACCAATGGAGAAGGGGAGTAACGAGGGAGCGGCCCCAGGGAAGATAGGGATTGGTAGGGAGACTTACCACAGGTGTATCAGATGTGCAGCTTGTGAGCGGTGCACGCGCATCAGGCATGTGCGCCACGCGGGAGAGACGCGTGCGGCCTCAGCTGGGGGCGGGAACTCCCCCCGAGGGCGGATGCAAAGGTCCCCTGCCGTGCGCACACATGCGCGAAGTCAGCAGCCGCCTCGGGAAGCGGAGGAGAGGGGAGATCCCGCCCGTGGCGGCGCGAAGGCACACCAGGAGCAGCGGTGAGTCCCGTCGCGGGGGGAACCCCTCCAGAGATAGGTATTCCCCTAGACCTCACACTAAATAGGATTTTCCTAAAAAAAAATCTCCTGTAATGTAATCGCCCAAACCTAAACCAGAAAGACATAGCAACAAAGAAGAAAAAAGTTAGAAGCGCAGTCAATATGGGGTTGGGGTCAAACTCTATATCTTTATTATTATATCTTGTCCCAGGTATAACCCTATAGGACAACAACAACATGAAAATCAATACATTAATAGTAATATTAAAAACTGTGCAGATTAAGCTGTTTGTACAATTGCACTTGATGGGTCTCCAAGGGGTTAAAAACGGGAGTAGCCCGATAGTTAGTCTCAGTCTTGCAATCTGTGCACTGCCCGGGCAGGTTTTAGGAAAAAGGGGGGTACCCCAGGGTTGAGACAATGCTCAATATGCTCACCCATGATCCACTTTGGTCCGTTAGGGTCCAGTAGTATTCTTTAGCCCCGAAATCTGCTCCGTAGCAAGCTGCTCAGATGCGCTAGGGCGCACGATAGCAGACAGCCCTCCGGGTGTCCGGGTCTGATGTCACTTCCGGCTGTGACGCACAGACCCTTCCCGGTAGTCTCTGGGCTTCGTCTGTCAACTCTCCTCCTCCTGTTGGTTGCCGATGACCAGGCAAACTGGTTTTGATCAGCTGGAGCCCAGCGTATGGTGTTGACAGCTCTACTCCACTGCACTGTATGGAAGCAAACACCCTATTGCTCCTCCTCCTACGCGTTTCACCAAAAGGCTTCGTCAGGGATATCATTGCACCAGTGCCATATTGATTTATAGCCAAGTTAATTGCAATGGCTCAATTAGTGTGATAATGAACTTCAATATTGGTCCAATAAATCTATTATCTTAATATACTGGTGCTACTGATATAAATGACTGGTTCATGTCAAAAAAAGAAAAAAACAACAATGCTTAAACAAAAAACATGATATAAAAAAGATTAATTACAATATATGATAAATTACAAATATTTTAATATTAAAAATTTAATAAAATTTGAATTAAAAATACATTCTTTTATAAATCTATCAGTGTTGGTCATTATTAAACAAATGAATTCATCAATATGTATTATTTATTAATAAATTAGCTACACAGTTAAAACACATTATATAACCCACAAATATATTTAAATGAATAACTAGCTAACCTGATTACAAAAAATCAATACATGAAATAGATAATGTATTAAACACTCATAAATAAAATTTAAAACATTTAAAATCAGATAAAGGATTGAAATAATTTAAACCCTCAATAGATAAATGGTTTATGAGACAGATAACAATTATTGAAAGCTAAAAGATCCAGCTCTTCATTCAGACCCACTGGACTCATTGTTTGTAATTTGAAAATCCAGTAGGTCTCCTGTTTCCTAAGTTTTAAAAGTCTGTCACCCCTCATGGTTGTATGGCTAATGTGTTCAATACCCACAATGGATAATCCTCCTATATCTTTATTGTGGGCTGTTAAAAAATGACGTGAAACCCCATGTCAAAGGAAGCCTCTTAAGATGTTTCTCCTATGTTCAGTAAAGCGTTCCTTTAAACTTCTCTTTGTGCGGCCTATATAATAAAGGCTGCAAGGACAACTGAGCAGATAAACAACGTATGTCGTATTGCAGTTGATGAAATGTTTTATTCTAAATTTTTCTCCTGTTACGTTGGATACAAACTCAGTACACTTATTTTTAATGTGTTTGCAGGTTAAACAATTAGTACGTCCACATTTATAACAGCCACCTGGGCATGACGGTAACCATGTGTTTTGATCAGTTCCTGTTTCATTCAGTCCAGTTTTACTTTGTTTTAAAATAGTGGGAGCTAAAACATTCTTCAAGTTTTTCGCTCTTTTGAAAACAATCCCTGGTTTGCTTTGTAATGTTTTTCCTATGATAGGATCATTTAATATGATCCCCCAATGTTTTATGAGAATCTTTTTAATATCATTACAGGCCCCATTGTATTTCGTGATGAATAAACAGTTATCTCCATCTTTGGGATTCGTGCTTTCTACCTGGTCTGGTTTTTTAGAGATTTGTTTATCTTGTATCAGACACAGTCTATTTTGTCCCTTCACCTTTAAAAGTGCTGCATCCAATCTGTCTTTATTATACCCCTTGGCTAAAAATTTCTTATAAAGTGCATCTGCTTGTTCCTTAAAATCCGATTCTTTTGAGCAATTCCTAAAAATTCTTAAAAATTGCCCATAGGGTATATTATTGATCCAGGCCCTTGAATACCAATTCGGTAGTACCCAATAGGGGAGGTTACTTAACACCTAAGGATGTAGGTCAGGATTCATTGAGACCAACCTCTGATACATTTAGAATAAATGAGGTCTCACATATTGAAGGGAATCTAGGAGCTAGACCAAAGACAAGGTCTGGTTTTCTGGAAAGTTTCAGAAATACACCAAGTGGGTCTTTTTTAGAGAAAGGAAGGAGCGGAAAGAGGATAATGCACCCAAACCAAAAACAGAAGAAAGACCCAGATTTAAAAGAAGCTCGGGAGAAGGAAATGCTACTCCTGGAAAAAAGAAAGAAGCAACTAGTACAAACACAGAAAGATCTAAAAGAGTTAGAAAGAGAGGTAGCAGAGGAGGCAAAGAGGTTCAAAGAAAGAGACAATGCAAAATAGCCAGGGAAACCAATAAGGGAAGTATTTTTAACCTGTCTAGCTTTCCCCTTACAGTAGACCAGAGTAGAGTATTGGAGAAAGGCCTCTCTTTCGCCCCAACTAGTGGACCAGTTTTATTTGATTTATTTATTGACCTGCACAGGTTTACAAGAAAATTAACACTAAAGCGACATTTTCTTAAGAACGGTATTAAAAATGTTCCAATATATGACAGTCCTTGCGGCCTTTATTATATAGGCCGCACAAAGAGAAGTTTAAAGGAACGCTTTACTGAACATAGGAGAAACATCTTAAGAGGCTTCCTTGGACATGGGGTTTCACGTCATTTTTTAACAGCCCACAATAAAGATATAGGAGGATTATCCATTGTGGGTATTGAACACATAAGCCATACAACCATGAGGGGTGACAGACTTTTAAAACTTAGGAAACAGGAGACCTACTGGATTTTCAAATTACAAACAATGAGTCCAGTGGGTCTGAATGAAGAGCTGGATCTTTTAGCTTTTCAATAATTGTTATCTGTCTCATAAACCATTTATCTATTGAGGGTTTAAATTATTTCAATCCTTTATCTGATTTTAAATGTTTTAAATTTTATTTATGAGTGTTTAATACATTATCTATTTCATGTATTGATTTTTTGTAATCAGGTTAGCTAGTTATTCATTTAAATATATTTGTGGGTTATATAATGTGTTTTAACTGTGTAGCTAATTTATTAATAAATAATACATATTGATGAATTCATTTGTTTAATAATGACCAACACTGATAGATTTATAAAAGAATGTATTTTTAATTCAAATTTTATTAATTTTTTAATATTAAAATATTTGTAATTGATCATATATTGTAATTAATCTTTTTTATATCATGTTTTTTGTTTAAGCATTGTTGTTTTTTTCTTTTTTGACATAAACCAGTCATTTATATCAGTAGCACCAGTCCATTAAGATAATAGATTTATTGGACCAATATTGAAGTTCATTATCACACTAATTGGCTATAAATCAATATGGCACTGGTGCAATGATATCCCTGACGAAGCCTTTTGGTGAAACGCGTAGGAGGAGGAGCAATAGGGTGTTTGCTTCCATACAGTGCAGTGGAGTAGAGCTGTCAACACCATAACCTAGGCTCCAGCTGATCAAAACCTGTTTGCCTGGTCATCGGCAACCAGCAGGAGGAGGAGAGCTGACAGATGAAGGCCAGAGACTACCAGGAAGGTTCTGTGCGTCACAGCCGGAAGTGACATCAGACCCAGACACCCGGAGGGCTGTCTGCTATCGTGCGCCCTAGCGCATCTGAGCAGCTTGCTACGGAGCAGATTTCGGGGCTAAAGAATACTACTGGACCCCAATGGACAAAGTGGATCAAGGGTGAGCATATTGAGCATTGTCTCAACCCTGGGGTACCCCCCTTTTACCTAAAACCTGCCTGGGCAGTGCACAGATTGCAAGACTGAGACTAACTATCGGGCTACTCCCGTTTTTAACCCCTTGGAGACCCATCAAGTGCAATTGCACAAACAGCTTCATCTGCACAGTTTTTAATATTACTATTAATGTATTGATTTTCATGTTGTTTTTGTCCTAGAGGGTTATCCCTGGGACAAGATATAATAATAAAGATATAGAGTTTGACCCCAACCCCGTATTGACTGCGCTTCTAACTTTTTTCTTCTTTGTTGCCACGTATCTATCAGGGACTGGGGGTTCCCTGTTTTAAGAAGCTGCACCATTCATAGGGTTGTGTCTGTCTCACTCATATATATATTCTTTTTAGCAATACCCTATACGCACCGGACTGGTTCATGTCACATGTTTTTTGTTTTTATATTTTTTTTTATATATATACATTTTATTATTAATCCTGCTTATTGCCCTTATTCATAGTAACATCCCATTTGGTGCATTTTTTTTTTTTTGTTTTTTTCTTGTATGCAGAAAGACATAAACTGGAATGAACGAAGACATCACTTAGGTCGAGCTTAGGAAGACAGTTGAGTCCTTGAAGACACCAAAAGCAAATTTAGCAGATTTACAAATGTATTCTATAAAACATATATCTGCAACCTAGTCCCAACGATGCTTCCGATGTTCAACGCCTTCTTTATGGGAGATCCAATACTAATACATTAATAGCAAAAAATCCATTCACAAACATATAAACCCAGACCAGGTGGGGTTTATCAACGAAAGACAGGCCTCAGATAAAACCACGAAGCTCATAAACATAATAGAATAGATACACACGCAAACAACTAAAGCAACGCTTAAAAAGAATCCGATCGAATAAATGAGTTACGGAATGGTAGAGGTATTTGGTTTTTAGGGATATACAACAAAGAACAAAATTGCCCAAAGCTACTTCCATTGTGACAAAAATACACAGTGCAATATCTATATATCTCTTGTAAAAAGGGTCATTTAGTTTAACCCTTTGGCCAAAGCGTCTGAAGCCTGCTGCCACATACATGGCATGACCGAAGCAGGTCCTAACACTAACCTGGGTTAAAATTCTTATTTACCTATATAATTACATGAAGAATGATCACATTGGATCTGTCGTAACCTGGCAAAATGAAACTGACCTGCAACTTGGAAAGTGGGGTGGGGCAAGCTTAAACCTTGGGGGGAGGAGCCACTACCCTCCCATAAGCAACTGAGACCAGCTGCACACAATTAACAAAATACAGATTCCCAACAAGCGCTGAGAAACCTGCTGTTTGTGGGTGACGTAATTCTAACCCTATCAAATCCATTGACGTTGCTCCATAACTTTCAGGCAACACTGTCAGATTTCAGTCTACTATCCAACTATAAAATCAATATAGACAAATCCGAGTTCCTTAATATAACATTACCTAAACATGAAGTCAAATTACTGGTGGTCCTGGCGGGTGTCTGCATGCCCCACAGTGGCCCAGCATAGGGGTTCACACAGGGTCTGGAGGCCTACGGGTGGTCCCATCAGGCACCGTGGTCCACCAGGTGGTCTCCGCAGGTCACCGTTGGCCCCAAATGGGGTCTCCACGGGTAGGCCTGCTGGTGTTTGGGGGACCCCGGGTCAGCCCCACAGGTGTCTGAGGATCCCCAGGTGGTTCCCATGGGGTCTGGGGGCTCTGAGGTGGTCCCTACGGGTCCGCGGGGCCCCCACAGATGTGGGGCCCCCGGTTCTTCCCCGCAGGTGTCCACCGTGAGTTCGCAGCCTTGTACCCGTGGGAAGTCCGGGGAGACCTTAGGTGGTCTCCAGAGGTCCCCGCAGACCTAAGGAACCTAAGGAACCAACCCTGTATGTAACCCCTTATTTACTGTCGCCTTATTATCTGCTAAGGTGATTAAGGGGTTAACTGAAAATTGAAAATATTTGCAATGATTGGTTTGCCAACGGAAGCCGTTTGATGGCAGAATGCCCATCTCATTGCCAGTGGGTAAGTAGAACTCTATTTATTTACTTTATTTATGCTGTTTTATGTGTTTCCTACTGGGCAAATAATCTATTATCCATATCTGGATAATAGTTCTTTAGCACATTACTGTATGTGTTTGACGGGGTTATTTATTTCTTTAAATGTATAGTACAGGTTTATTTTTTTTACATACAGGATTGGTTCCTTAGGTCTGCGGGGACCTCTGGAGACCACCTGAGGTCTCCCCGGACTTCCCACGGGTACAAGGCTGTGGACTCACGGGGGACACCTGCGGGGAAGAACCGGGGGCCCCACATCTATGGGGGACCCGTAGGGACCAACCGAGGGCGCCCAGACCCCTGTGGGAACCACCCGAGTACCCTCAGACACCTGTGGGGCTGACCCGGGGCCCTCCAGACACCCGCGGGCCTATCCGTGGAGACCACCTGGTGGACCATGGCACCTAGCGGGGATCACCCGTAGGCCTCCAAACCCTGTGTGAACCCCTTTGCTGGGCCACTGTGGGGCCTGCGGACACCTGCCAGGACCACCGGGGACTCCTGTGGGCCTGGGGTATTAACCCTGTATGTAAAATAATAAATCAGGTATTCATGGGGGGGCACAGGGGGTGGGTAATGTATTGTTTATTAAATATAGTGGTGTTTATTGTGGTTAATGGGGTGGGGGAAGTGGGTATTGTCCCTAAGTCAGGGTAGGTAGGCCTCCCTGTGGGTAGTGGGTGTTTAGGCCTCACGGGGTGGGTAGTGGGGGAGCATGTTTATGCCTCCCAAGTGGTGGGTGAGGGTGGGTTAACTCCTTAATGAATATAGCGGTTAATGACCGCTAAGGTGATTAAGGGGTTAGGGGATATTACATTGGCTATATAGATTGTTGTGTATGTTTTGCAGCTTAGGAGGGACATGGGCAGGGTGAAGATGAGGATGGCCTTAATCGTGGGTGCTTGGAAAAGGTAAGTGTAATATGTATTTAAAATGGGCAAATGAACCATTATTCATATGTGGATAATAGTAATTTTGCCCACTACTTTATTGTATGTGTTAGGGGGCGGGGGTTGGGGGGGGGGGGTGTGTGTTGTATATTGCAATGTTTATTGGAGGCAATTGTCCCCAATAAACATGCTATTGTGCCTTACCCCCTTCATTGCCTTAGCGAATAGCCGCTATGGTAATAAAGCTGCATTAATGTAAATTTTAATAATAGTGTGCGGGAGCAGGGGGTCTCCTGAGCTGAAGCGCATTGATTTCTGCCTCAGAGACCCCCTGATTCCTGAGTTACAGGCCCCGGTTTGGGGCATCGGTACCATTGTCGCTGCCATCTTTATAGCGGGCACGTCGCATCTTGGATGCTATAAAGATGGCGGCGACACTGGCACCAATGCCCCCATACCAGGGCCTGTAACTCGGGAAGCAGGGGGCCAATGAGGCAGAAATCAATGCAGTTCAGCTCAGGGGACACCCTGCTCCCGCACACTATTATTAAAATTTACATTAATGCAGCTTCATTACCATAGCGGCTATCCGCTATGGTAATTAATTATTGTTTATTGTTGAGTGTGTTTTGACACTAGTGTAGATGAGCAGGGGGTCTCCTGAGCTGAATCGCATTGGTTTCAGCCTCGGGGACCCCCTATTCAGGAAATACAGGCCATGTTATGGGGTGCCGGTATCCCCTGCAGAATTTAAATGTCCCGGTCACGTGACGCGGAAGCTTTAAAAGTGCAGGGGATACCGGCACCCCATAACGGGGTCTGTATCTCATGAAGTAGGGGTTCCCAGACCTGAAACCAATGCGGTTCAGGTCTGGAGACCCCCTGCTCTTGTACACTATTATTCAAATGTATATTGTTAATGCACGATCGCCTGTAACAGCCGTGCATGGAGATTCAGAATCTCCATGCAAATGTTACAGGCGGCTTTTTTTTTCTATCAGCTATCATACGTGAAGTTTAAGCACTATAGCAGGGTGAAAAAAACCAAGGCGCACGCTGTGGCTTTTTTGAGCACGGACGATACAAAATGGGCTGATCTCCTTAGTGAATCGCGCCTCCGGCTTCACTTTTTAGCGGACATGTTATTTTTTTTCATTCCAGCGCAATAGCTCGGAGCTTAATGCATAGCCCCCTATATATTATATCATATCTACTATTTAGTTTTATATATCAACATGAGTTAATTAACCATTCAAATTCATATTAACATTATATTAATATTAATGATATATATTCCTCCAAAATCATCTCTATTAAAGTTCCAAAAGTTGTATTTCAGACCTAAGAAATAGTCTTACTCATAGAGATCGCCAGGATAGACTACGAATCTATTATCAACGAAAAAAATCTTAATAAATGACATATTTACAAATATATGAATCAACAAGTATACAGAGATTTCTTATTTCTCAATTTTATAAATCTGTATATAGGCAAACTAATTTACCATTCGTACATGCAAAGGGACAACAACACAATCCGACATCATTTCTTACATGGGATTAATATAACTCTAAATATACAGATACAGGAAAAATGACCATAGACAAACTTCTGATGAGTGAACATTGCTACAACAGGGTCTATGGCCAATCTAAGTTGATATAAGTGAATGAGTTACTATTATACCTTTGTCAGTATATTCAATTCCTAGAACGCAAAAGGAACCTAGATCCATCCTGAGGAACATTGAATTATCTTAAAAAGTGGCTCAGGTTCCATTCTATATTGATACCCTCTGGGGCCCTTGTCCTAATGTGAGGATTCGCCATCCTGATGGCCGGAACGCACCTATTCAACCATCTACATCTAGCACTCAAGTATTGCGTTCCCTAAGCGGTTCCACTGCACGCGCGCGTGATCAGATTGCCTTCCAAGATCCATTACCAGTCTCCGCCCCCGTTCCAAAGACGGACACGCGCGGTGCGTGAGTGGCGCGTGATCGAGTCGCCATCTCTTGACGTCAGTGACGCTCGGAAGACAGGTTCCCGTGGGCCCTCTTCCAGGCTTCGTTCCCGTTCGGATGACGGGCATGCGTGGTGCGTGAGTGGAGCGCGATCGGATCGCCACCCCCTGACGTCGGTGGCGCACGCACGGGACGTAGCTCTGCGCCTACATATAATCAGGCTGCACAATAGGGCACACCTGCGCGACCCAGCAGCTTATCAGCACGTCCTCTCTGGTTCCGCCCCACTTCCCATTGGAGGGAGGTTCCTTAAATACTTGCTCAGCCCAGACTATCTTTGCTGAGCATAACCTTGTGTGATGCCGGACCTTGCTGCATTCTGTTCCTGTTCCTGCCTTGTGCCTTGCCTGCCTTGTTCCTGATCTCCCTGCTGCCTGACCCTGCTTCGTTCACTGGACTCCTCATCTCTCCAATTCTGACCTGGCTACATACGACCATCCTGTTATCTTCAACCCTGACCTTGGCAAAGTACCCCAACGATCCGCTACTCTCCAATCCTGACCTTGGCAAAGTTCTCCGACGTTCTGCGTCTCTCCAAACCTGACCTTGGCAAAGTACTCCGATGATCCGCTACTCTCCAATCCAGACCTGGCAAGTATAACGTATACTCTACCTTCCGTACTCCTGACCAAGCGTGCAAGACAAATCTACATTCTAGGCGCGCCTGCGTGGCTGTGGCTTGGCGTTTCTCAATTCCATACCTCAGCAATTCGGTTGCGGTTCGTTTGTGGTGAGTCCTGAGTACGCACGCCAACGTCCTGTCCAATATTGAGGAGAAATTAGAGGCTAATGATCATCATATGCGAATCTCCAGGAGAGCTTCAGATCCCTAACTCACTGTCTACATGAGTCTCAGCCTGTCTCTACTGCTGTCACTCCTGGATTAATGTCCGCTGTCATGATGACCTCCCCTCCTCATGAACCCGTCTACCTAAACCCAACCGCTATGGAGGGGATCCCCATGAGTGTCGGGGATTTCTAAATCAATGTTTTATCCAGTTTGAAATTAATTCTTCCCGCTTCACTTCTTCATACATCAAGGTGGCGTACATCATTTCTTTTCTTACAGACAACGCAACTGCCTGGGCTTCTCCCATTTGGGAAAAGAGGTCTGATCTCACGCAAGACATCGGAGCCTTTACCAGGGAGTTTCGTAGGGTGTTCGATACGCCTGGCCGCAAGGCTGCTTCTACTTTGTTCTATATTTCCCAAGGTAACCGTCCAGTTACAAAATATGTACTCGAATTTAGGACCATTGCCGCAGAGACAGATTGGAATAATGAATCCTTATCAGCTGCTTTCTAGCGGGGTCTCTCTGAAACCCTTAAAGACAAATTGGCAACTCACGATCGCCCCACCGATCTGGAAGACCTAATCGCCATTTGCGTCAAGGTGGATCACTGCATCCAGGAAAGGAGGTCAGAGAGAGCGAATCACAGGAACCTCACTTCAATGATCAACCCCACTCAGCTGAGTCCAATGGAACTACCTCTAATATACACTTCCGAACACATGCAAATAGGAGGTACTAGTCTCTCTAAATCTGAGAAGCAACGTTGCAAAAATTCTGGCCTATGTCTCTATTGTGGTACGCCCGGACATCTTGCTTATTCTTGTCCCAATAAGTCGGAAAATGCGAAGTTCCCATGAAAACCAGGGGAATCTCATTGGGAACTCTTTCTCTGTCCCCTATCTCTACTGATAACCCTTCTAGAAGCCTCCTTCCCATCACTCTTTCTGGTAGCGGCATCTTTGTGTCTACTCTTGCCTTTCTTGATTCAGGTTCCGGAGGCAATTTTATAGACCAAGGTTTCGCTGAACGTCATCATATTCCCCTCAGACGTAAGAAGAATCCCATAGGCCTTGATGCCATTGATGGAAGACCACTCCAACCAGCCTTCATCTCATTGGAGATCGAGGTTCTTCACCTTAAGACGGGAGATGATCACCTGGAGAAGATCCAATTCAATGTGATATACACACCTTCCGTAGGATACATTCTTGGACTTCCTTGGCTACAGATTCATAACCCTCGGGTGGATTGGCTGAACAAGGATCCTATCCTTTGGAGCCCGTTCTGTACCAAACACTGCATCATGGAATCCAGGAGTATCTGTGCCACCACCATGTCTGAGGATAAAGGAAGGGTACTGTTGCTTGAGGAGTATGCCAATTTCAGCGACATCTTTGATAAAGTCAAATCTGAAGTGTTACCTCCACATCGCCCTTTCGACTGTCCTATTGAGTTACTTCCTGGTACATCTCTGCCCAGGGGGGGCCTCTAACCCACTATCCATGCCTGAGACAAAGGCCATGGGAGAATATATTCACGAAAATCTTCAGAGAGGATTCATCCGTAACACCACCTCCCCAACCGGTGACGGATTCATCTTCGTAAAGAAGAAGGATGGGTCGCTATGATTTTGAATTGACTACCTGGGTCTCAATAAAATCACCATTAAAAATCGTTACCCTCTTCCCTTCATATCACAGCTCTTTGATCGCCTACAAGGTGCTAACATTTTCTCCAAATTAGACTTACGTGGGGCCTACAAGCTCATCCATATCCGTCAAGGTGACGAGTGGAAAACCGCATTCAATACCAGAGATGGACATTACGAGTACTTGGTCATGGCATTTGGTCTGTGCAATGCCCCAGCCGTGTTTCAAGATTTTGTCAACGAATTCTTCAGGGGCCTTCTCAACTTTTTCGTGATTATCTATTTGGATGACATTCTGATTTATTCTAAATCCAAGCAGGAACATGTGTCCCACGTCAAACAAGTTCTCCTTCGCCTACGGGAAAATCGACTCTTTGCCAAACTCGAAAATGCCAATTTCATCATGCATCCACCATCTTTCTAGGATATATAATATCCAACACTGGCCTGACCATGGATCCTGCTAAAGTTAAAGCCGTACTGGATTGGCCTCAACCAACCACTCTCAAAGCCATTCCACGTTTTGTAGGATTCTCCAATTACTGTAGCAGATTCATTCAGAACTTTTCTTCCCTGGTGGCTCCTCTTACGGCAAGAAAGGAGCAGATCCCACATCTTGGCCTCCCGCGGCTATTCAATCCTCCTCTCGCCTTAAAAAGGCATTTGTGTCCGCACCCATTCTTATTCATCCTGATCCCAAGCTTCATTTTACTCTCGAAGTTGACGCATCCGATGTCGGTGTGGGCGCTGTTCTTTCACAAAGGAAGTCTCCTCAGTCCAGACTACGTCACTGCACATTTTTTTCCAAAACAAATTCTTACTCTGAGTGCAATTATGATATCAGGAATCGGGAGCTCCTGGCCATGAAATTATCTCTCGAAGAATGGAGACACCTCCTGGAAGGTACAGAGGATCCCATAACGAACCTGACTGACCACAAAAATTTGTTATACATCGAAGGAGCTCGTCGTCTAGGTGCCCGTCAAGTCAGATGGTCACTTTTCTTCTCAAGATTCAATTTTATAATCTCTTATCTGCCAGGAACCAAGAATATCAAAGCAGACGCTCTTTCTCGCCAATTTTCTCTTGATGACAAACTGAGGACCAACAAAAACCCAGTCTTCCTCCCATATGTATTCTTTCTGCTACTGTTATGCCTGTATTCCCGCAGACCTGTCTAGACTCCAGAACTGAAGTGGGAACGGTATGATACCACACACCCACAGCAGTAGGAGCAAGCCCGGAGTGTGGTATGGCGTTGCTGGGCCTGTTGAAAGAGTTATTAGTTTATACTTGCAACGCTTGGGGATGTCCATAAGAATAGTCGTGTCAATGTGCCAATGTTCAGGAGTCCAGAGGTTAGAATCGTCAGAGTATAAGCCATGTCCTAGGAAGTCAGAGGTAAGCGAAGTAGTATGCGTAGCTGGGTTCAAAGGGATACCAGAGAGCAGAGTAGTCCATGACAAGCAGGGGTCAAAGCCAGGGAAATCCAAGATAACACAGGAGCAGGAAACAACAGGAACACAGAGGGAGCACAGCATAGGTCAGGTACACACAGGAAAACAGGAACTACGCTGAGCGGGGAAGAAATGGACAGACAGGGTTTATAATGGAGGGCATACCAATAGGAGAGAGGGGAAGAGTAGAGAGAGAAGTGGGATACGACAGGGATAGGACAGGGAGAGAAGAGGAGGAGACAGAAGGGGCAGTCAGGGGAATGGCCTGAAGGGATTGGGAGGCGGAGACATGGGGAACAGGATAAGAAAAGCCTGTGCACACGCCCCCTGTAAGCTGAGGATGCGTGCGCACAGGCTGCAACACAGAGGGGGACCGCATGGAGCAAGGGAAGACTGCAGGAGGAGCATGGAGCCCAGAGAAGGGAACCACGCGCGTGACACGCAACCGTGAGAGGGCACGCAGCGGCAGAGAGGAGGAAGCAGGCGAGCCAGGGAGAGCAGTGGAGGAGCGTGTGCGCACGCCCTGCATGGGCTGAGGGAGAGCACGCACTGGACACATCACCAGGCGTGCGTAACGCCGCGCCGCGGGCACCACGCAAGGAGGAGGCAACGGGACGGATGGCACCACAGGGGAAGGTAAAGCGGCCACTGCGGGAGAGAGGGAGTGGGGAGGATCAAAGCAGGGACTCAGGGAGCGCGTGGGTATGCGAGACCTGCGGGGAATGCGCTGCAGCAAGGGGAGAGAGGTAGAAGGTAAAGGAGAGGAGTGAGAAGGAGAAAGAAAGGGCAACAGGAGATGGGAGAGAGGGACAAGGAGGGTGTCACGGTTGTGCTCACCACAAACCTGGGTCGGACCGCGTGGCTGAGGTGGGGTTGTAAAAGCACCGACCTTATACCACACAGGCTGATCCGGATTGCGCAGTTCGTAGTCGTACGTAGCAGGATCAGGATAGGAGAAGACAGCATCGTCGGTGGACAAGCCAGGGTCAGGCATGGAGACATCAGGGTAAACGTTGTTCAAGCAGGAGTTCGGCAACAGGTAGTCAGGAGAGCCCCGCTTCAGCTTAGGAATGCGGGAGTGGCCTCTGCGCGTGCGGCGACCATGGCCCATGGTACTGGTCTCAGGAGGTGGTAGGCAGACCAGAGTAGCACACCGCCTAGCTGCACTGGTAAACCAGTGCTTCAGCGCAAGAGTCCTGAGCGGGCTGGGAAATCCTCCGTTTCAGCACAGGAACCAGGACACAGCCTCTGCAATAGGGAAAGAGCAGCAGGCCCCAGGAACCAGGAAGCTGAAGGAACACAGGGGAAACCACCGCTTCAGCACAGGCGACAGGAACAGACCACTGCGTGAATATAGCAGCCGGTCACAGGAAACAAGGAGCTGAAGTCAACAAGGAGAGTACTCAGCTACAGCACAGGAGACTGGAGCAGACCGCTGCATGACAATAGCAGCCGGCCTTAGGAAACCTGGAGCTGCAGACAACAATGAGAGTACTCAGCTTCAGCACAGGAGACAGGAACAGGATAACAAGTGGGAGCTTGTGGCAGAACAGTTAGTGACATCCGGAAAGGACTATGCTCGGCAGGGAGCATTGTGGGAAAGCAGTACTTAAAGGTCAGTGAACCAATGGCAGAAGGGGCGTGTGGCAGCATTGCTTTGGTGAGTGAATCCAGGCTGCAGTAAATATCAGGGGAAGTGTTCCAGGACTGCACAAGTCTGCAAGGTAAGGCAAACAGTAAACCGAGGAGCGGATTCCTTACAGAGGGGAAGGAATCTCCTGAGTCGTCACAGGTTCCCCCCCTTGAGGATCAATCTCCGAGTGATCCAACCACGACTTAAGGGGGAATTTCTGGTGAAACTGAGAAAGCAGCCTTGGGGCGTGGATGTGTAGTGCAGGTACCCAGGAACGTTCCTCAGGACCGTAGCCCTTCCAGTGTACCAAAAACTGAAGTCCCTTTTTGGACAAACACGAGTCGATGAGAGACTGTATTTCGTACTCCTGTTGGCCCAGGGTGGACACTGGATTGGGTCTCCGAGAGGGATCCGGGAAATGAGGACTGGACACAAATTCCTTAAGGAGGGAAACATGGAACACGGACGGAACTTTCATTGAGGGAGGAAGATCGAGATGATAGGCTACTGGATTAACCTTCTCTAGGATTTTAAATGGTCCCAAGAATCTAGGGGACAGTTTGGGTGAAGGAGTTTTGAGCCTAATATTTTTGGATGACAGCCAGACCAGATCACCAGGTTTGAAAGAAGGACCCTTTTGGCGGTGACGATCAGCCTTGGTTTTTTGTTTGGCAACCGCAGACTGTAAGGACTTGAGAATCTTTTTCCAGGATTCTTGTAAGTTGGTGATATGAGAGTCGGCTGCAGGAACACCAGAAGGAGAAGTTGAGAGAGGGAGACTACTGGGGTGAAAGCCACAGTTGATAAAGAAAGGAGACTCCTGAGTAGACTCGTTCCTCAAGGAATTAATGGCAAATTCGGCCCATGGTAAAAGATCCACCCAGTTATCTTGTGAGTCAGAAATGAAGCATCTTAGATACTGTTCAAGAGTTTGGTTAATCCTTTCAGTTTGACCGTTGGTTTGTGGATGGTATCCAGAGGAAAACAAGAGAGAGATACCCAATCTTTGGGAGAAGGCCCGCCAGAATTTTGAGATGAACTGAGACCCACGGTCTGAGACGATAGAAATGGGAACGCCATGCAATCTGAAGATCTCTTTGGAGAAGACGTCCGCCAAGGTGGCAGAGTTGGGAAGACCCTTGAGGGGAATAAAGTGAGCCTGCTTTGAAAACCTATCAACCACAACCAAAATACTGTAGTGTTCATCCCCTTGGAAATAGGTAGTTCAATAATAAAGTACATCGAAATGTGTTTCCAGGGTTGTTCAGGGATGGGAAGTGGTAGAAGAAGTCCAGAAGGTTTATGATGGAGGGTTTTACTCTGGGCACATACAGGACAGGCAGAAGTAAATTCGAGAATGTCTTGATTCATCTTAGGCCACCAAAAATTCCGTTTAATGAGATCTGCCGTCCTTTTTAAGCCTAGATGATCAACTGCTCTGGAGGAATGACCCCAATGTAAGACTTTATGGTAGAAACATGGAGCCGCGTAGAGACTGGTACCCTGAACCTGCTGGGAATATGTGTTTGTGCCTTGTGGATCTCATCCAATACATCAAAGTTGTTAGCAGAGATTATGCACTTGGCCGGGAGAATAGGTTCCAAAATTTCTTTAGCCTCATTCTCAGAAGCAAACTGACGAGAAACGGCGTCCGCTTTAACATTTTTGGTCACAGGAATATAAGAGATGGTGTAGTTGAAGCGGGAAAAGAAGAGTGACCAGCGAGCCTGGCGGGAACCCAGGCGACGAGCCCCCTCAATATATAACAAATTTTTGTGGTCTGTGAGAATAACGATTGGTTCTTTGGAACCCTCCAAAAGATGTCTCCATTCCTGGAGACCCAACTTAATGGCCAAAAGTTCACGATTATCGACATCATAATTCCTTTCTGCTGCTGAGAATTTCGTGAAAAAAAACCACAAGGATGGAGTTTCTCTTGGGGAGAAGTCCTCTGGGAAAGAACTGCGCCAGCTCCTACGTCTGAGGAGTAAACCTCCAAAGTAAAGGGGAGGGAGGTATCCGGATGACGAAGGATGGGGGCAGACACAAACGCCTTCTTGAGAGTCTCAAAGGCTGCAATGGCCTCAGGTGACCAGGATGAGACGTCTGCGCCCTTTTTGGTCAAGGCGGTGATGGGAAGAGCAATAGAAGAAAAAATTTGATACATTTCCTGTAATAATTGGCAAAGCCAAGAAAACGTTGCACAGCCTTGAGCGAATTAGGGAGTGGCCAGTCGAGAACTGCCTTCAGCTTCTCTGGGTCCATGGAAAAACCTTGGCTGGAGATAATATAGCCTAGGAAGGCCGTGGAAGCCTGGTGAAACAGACACTTCTCCATCTTGGCGTAAAGACGGTTAGAACGAAGCCTGGAGAGCACAAGTTTGGTATGTTGAATGTGTTCCTCCAGATTTTTAGAAAAAATAAGAATGTCGTCTAGATAGACAATGACAAAAGTTCCCAATACGTCACGGAAAATGTCGTTCATAAATTCCTGAAACACTGCCGGGGCGTTACACAGCCCAAAGGGCATAACAAGATATTCATAGTGTCCAGAACGTGTGTTAAATGCTGATTTCCACTCATCTCCCTCCCTTATACGAATGAGATTATAGGCACCCCTTAAGTCAAGTTTTGAGAAGATAGAGGCCCCTTGGAGACGATCGAACAGTTCAGAAATGAGCGGAAGCGGATACCGGTTTTTAACCGTGATCTTATTGAGAGCGCGGAAGTCGATGCATGGTCTCAGTGATCCATCCTTCTTTTTCACAAAGAAAAAGCCAGTCCCGGCAGGAGAGGTGGAGTTGCGGATGAATCCTTTTTCCAGATTTTCCTGAATATAAGTAGTCATGGCCTCGGTCTCCGGGATGGAGAGTGGATAAGACTTAGACTTCGGCAGAACAGTCCCAGGGATGAGGTCGACCGGCCAATCGTACGGGCGGTGAGGAGGGAGGACCTCTGCTTGTACCTTGTTGAACACGTCCAAGTACTCATGGTACATGACAGGCAGGGACAAACGATCGGCAGGTACTGAGTCCAGACCAGCAAGCACAACCACGGGAGGATCCGCTGACGTAGTATCTGCGGACGAGGGCCACTGGATAGGCAGAGTACCAGACCAATCAATGCGCGGATTGTGGAGTTGAAGCCAAGGCAATCCTAATATAATTTGTACGGAAGGGGATTGGAAAATGTCACAGACAATTACCTCCTTGTGACCATCAGCCAGGGTCAAGGTAAGAGGAATAGTCTCCCAGATGATGAAAGCCAGCAAGAGTGGTCGTCCGTCGATGGCCTCAAGGCCAACTGGGCTCTTCCTTCTGACCATGGGAATTTGATTCTCCAATGCGAACTGCTGGTCCAGGAAATTACCGCCCTATCCAGAATCGATGAATGCTTCCACCTTTATGACAAGGTTGGGACCCGCCAGCGTGGCTCGTAGCATAAACTTCTTTGGGAGAGCTTTGGAAGGAGAGGGGTTAGGAGAGACAGTACCCAGTAGAAGCCCCTCTACCTTTACTGGGTGTGCCCGTTTCCCGGCTTCAAGGGACAATTCTGGAGACGATGTTCCGAGGAAGCACAGTAGAAATACAGCCTGTTCTGGTGCCGCCGCGCTCTCTCAGTTGCCTGGAGTTGTTGACTGCCGACCTGCATAGGTTCCGATGCCTCCAGGGCCAGGAGAGGAGTAGCGACTGACCTGTGAGAAACAACAGAGAGAGAAGAATGGGAACAGTGTTTCTCGTGTCATCGCTCCTGCGTACGCTGATCCATGCGTACGCTCAGGGTGATGAGTTCAACCAAGGACATAGGCCGGGCGTGAGTAGCCAGATCGTCTTTTAACGTATCTGAGAGTCCGTGCCAGTACGCAGTGGTGAGGGCCTCATCATTCCATTGTACTTCGGCGGCCAGCGTACGGAACACGATGGCGTATTTGGCAGCTGAATTTGGACCCTGAGAAACATGAAAGAGGGACAAGGCGGCTGTCTCGCGCCGTGCGGGGGTATCAAACACAAGTTGAAATTCACCTCTGAATAAAGTATAATCTTGCGTTATTTCGCATCTACGCTCCCATAGGGAAGAGGCCCAGGCAAGAGCGTCTCCGGTGAGCAGAGCATAAATATAAGCAATTTTAGCACGGCCAGTAGGAAACAGAGAGGGAGACATTTCAAACTGCACCTCACATTGGTTTAAGAAACCGAGGCAGGTGAGGGGGTTCCCATCATAGCGATTTGGAGAGGGAATCCGTGGGCAAGGGCTGGCGTAGGTAGTGGCCATTGTTGGCGCAGAAGCCGTGAAACCCTCCTGATGGGCAAAGGTGGCCAATTGCTGGGAGACAGTGGACAGCTGATCGCTAAC
The DNA here is from genome assembly GCF_040206685.1 of Ascaphus truei. Lineage (NCBI taxonomy): Eukaryota > Metazoa > Chordata > Amphibia > Anura > Ascaphidae > Ascaphus > Ascaphus truei. The sequence continues at coordinate 227,858,447 of NC_134486.1, read as the reverse complement.
AAAGTGTAAGGCCTCTATGGTAATACTTGTACCCACCTCAGGGGGGTCTGCGTTTGTTGGTCTCTGCATAATGTCACGCCTGTATGCCCGCAGATCTGGCTAGACCCCAGAACTGAGGTTGGAACGGTATGATACCACACACCCACAGCAGTGGGAGCAAGCCCAGAGTGTGGTATGGCTTTGCTGGGCCTGTTGGAAGAGTTGTTAGTTTATACTTGCAACGCTTGGGGATGTCCGTAAGAATAGTCGTGTCCGTGTGCCAATGTTCAGGAGTCCAGAGGTTAGAATCGTCAGAGTATAAGCCAGGTCCTAGGAAGTCAGAGGTAAGCGAAGTAGTATGCATAGCAGGGTTCAAAGGGATACCAGAGAGCAGAGTAGTCCAGGTCAAGCAGGGGTCAAAGCCAGGGAAATCCAAGATAACACAGGAGCAGGAAACAACAGGAACACAGAGGGAGCACAGCATAGGTCAGGTACACACAGGGAAACAGGAACTACGCAGAGCGGGGAAGAAGTGGACAGACAGGGTTTATAATGGAGGGCATACCAATAGGAGAGAGGGGAGGAGTAGAGAGAGAAGTGGGATACGACAGGGATAGGACAGGGAGAGAAGAGGAGGAGACAGAAGGGGCAGTCAGGGGAATGGCCTGAAGGGATTGGGAGGCGGAGACATGGGGAACAGGATAAGAAAAGCCTGTGCACACGCCCCCTGTAAGCTGAGGATGCGTGCGCACAGGCTGCAACACAGAGGGGGACCGCATGGAGCAAGGGAAGACTGCAGGAGGAGCACGGAGCCCACTGCGGGAGAGAGGGAGTGGGGAGGACTCAGGGAGCGCGTGGGTATGCGAGACCTGCAGGGAACGCGCTGCGGCAAGGGGAGAGAGGTAGAAGGTAAAGGAGAGGAGTGGGAAGAAGTAGAAGGGGCAACAGGAGATGGGAGAGAGGGACAAGGAGGGGAAGGAATCTCCTGAGTCGTCACAGCTACGACTTTCAACTCTCTCAAAAATATCGTACTGCAACAGGATCACATCCCTGCCGGTCTTGCAGTTCCTGAGGGTCGCCTCTACACTTTTCCTCTACACCGCAAAAAAGTTCTCCAATGGAGACACTCCTCCACATCAGCAGGTCACCCTGGGAGCAGGAGAACGTTGGACCTTATCTCTCAAACATTCGGTTGCCTGAGATTCAGATGGATGTCAAGAACTTTGTAGCCGCGTGCCCAACTTGTGCCAGGACTAAAACTCCTAGGAATCTTCCTTCGGTACTTCTTCAGCCCTTCCTGTCCCCGATCGGCCATGGACACATTTATCCATGGATTTCATTGTAGATCTACCCATATCCAGGGCATGAACACGATCCTCGTGGTGGTGGATCGATTCTCAAAACAATCTCACTTTATACCTCTCATAGGTCTTCCAAATTCCTCCAAACTGGCTGATATATTTATCAGGGAGAGTTTTCACCTTCACGGAGTGCCAATGGTCATTGTATCGGATAGAGGTTCCCAATTTGTGTCTCGCTTCTGGCGTTCTTTTTGTTCGCAAATTGGGCATCGCCATTCACTTTTCCTCTGGATATCACCCACAAACTAATGGTCAGACTGAGAGGACCAACCAGTCCCTGGAACTATACATACAGTGTCTTGTGTCCGATTCACAGGATGATTGGTCTGAACTTTTACCCTGGGCAGAGTTCATACATAACAACACACGAAGCAGATCTACTCTGGAATCCCCATTTTTTGTGAACTATGGGTTCCACCCATATACTCTTCCTCTCTCCTCTTCCTCATTTGGGGTCTCAACGGCAGACGACAGGATTAAAGAACTGCAAAATCTCTGGAAAAGTGTTCAGGTGAACATCAGGACAGCCACTAATAGGCAGAAGACCCAGACAGGTCGTTATCACAGGCCAGAGCAGGATTTCAAGATCAGCTACAGGGTCTGGCTGTCCTCTAGAAACATCAGGCTGAACGTCCCTTCTATGAAATTCGCACCCAGATTTCTCGGTCCCTTCCCTATCGCAGAAAAGATCAATCTGGTAGCATATCGGCTCTCCTTGCCTTCTTCTCTGAGGATCCCAGCCATCTTTCATGTGTCCCTGCTTAAACCTGTTGTTCAAAATGCACATTCGGTTCCAGTCTCTCCTACTCCTTCTCATATGGTGCAAGGCCAACTCAAATACGAGATACAGTACAATCCATTCTGGAGTCCAAGTTCTCTAGAGGACCATTGCCTTATCTGGTCCACTGGAAAGGTTTTGGCCCAGAAGAAAGGTCATGCATCCCGAGCAATCGGGTTCACACCAACAAGTTGGTTCGTTTTTTCCATCTCAAATTTCTGGACAAACCGTGCTGGAGTCGCCCAGAGGTCGCTCCTAGAGGGGAGGGGGGGTACTGTGAGGATTCGCCACCCTGATGGCCGGAACCCACATATTCAGCCTTCTACATCTAGCACTCAAGTATTGCATTCCCATGGCGGTTCCACTACACCCACGCGCCCGTGCGATGCACGATCAGTCTGTCCTCCCAGATCCATCACCAGTCTCTGCCCCCGCTCCAAAAACGGACATGCGCGGTGTGCGAGTGGTGCGTGATCGAGTCGCCATCCCTTGACGTCAGTGACGCTCGGAAGACAGGCTTCACCTGGATCTGCTCCAGGCTCTGTTCCCGTTCGGATGACAGGCATGCGCGGTGCGTGAATGGTGCGCAATCGGATCACCACCCCCTGACGTCGGTGATGCGCGCAGGATGTAGCTCCGCCCCTAGACATAATCCAGCTACACAATAGTGCGCACCTGCGTGACTCAGCAGCCTATCAGCATGTCCTCTCTGGTTCTGCCCCACTTCCCATTGGAGGGAGGTTCCTTAAATACCTGCTCAGCCCAGACTATCTTTGCTGAGCCTAACCTTGTGTGACGCCGTGCCTTGCTGCATTTTGTTCCTGTTCCTGCCTTGTGCCTTGCCTGCCTTGTTCCTGATCTCCCTGCTGACTGACCCTGCTTCGTTCACTGGACTCCTCATCTCTCCAATTCTGACCTGGCTACGTATGACCATCTTGGTCTCTACATCCCTGACCTTGGCAAAGTACCCAAACGATCCGCTACTCTCCAATCCTGACCATGGCAAAGTACTCTGACGATACGCTACTCTCCAATCAAGACCTGGCAAGTATAATATTTACTATACCTTCCGTACTCCTGATCCAGCTTGCAAGACTAATCTAAATCCTAGGTGCGCCCGCGTGGCTGTGTGTTGGCGTTTCTCAATTCCCTACCTCAGCAAAGCAGTCGCGCTTCGTTTGTGGTGAGCTACGCGTTACACCTAAGCATAAATATCCATTGTGCCTCCTTGCGATCCAGAAATTAAATGATATCTCCTCCTCGTTCTTTTAATAGGATTTTATCAATCCCCATAAAGGTGAATTCCAGGCCCTGGTATAGCTCATCGGGTGCCAGTGTCGCCGCCCTCTTTATAGCGTTCACGTCGCGTGACGTGTGACATGTAAATAATGGGATACTGGCACCCCACCCCCTGTGCCCCCAACAACCCCAATAGCCCACTAACATACTTAACATATCTTCATTTTTGGGGGATGCACATGAATTTTACTACAGGCCGGTGGTGGCCCTCGGGTGGTCTCGCAGGTTTTCCGGGGTCCCCGCTTTCCTGCAGTATCAATTCTGTGTCCAAAAAAATTAAATAACTAATACATAAATACTTCTAAATAAATACACCCACCCCTCCCCCCCACCTACTAAAACATACAGTACAGTAATGGGCAAAATTACTATTATCCACATATGGATAATAATGCATTTGCCCATTTAAAATACAATAAGCAGCAGAAATAAAATAAAAACACCTTGCAGTAACCCCTGCCAGACACCCACGAAGAAGGCCTTCCTCATCCTCATCCCGTCCCTGCCCTACGGTGCTGCAAAAAATACACAAGAATAAAAAGAGCAAATCTAATGTCCCCTAATCACCATAGCGGTTATTAACTGCTAGAGTAATTAAGTTAACCCACCCTCACCCACTACCCACCTGGGAGGCCTAACCACCCTCCCCCACTTCCCACCCAGGAGGCCTAACCACCCATACCCACTACCCACACGGGAGGCCTAACCACCCACCCTTGGGGACAATACCACCTTCACATTGGACCGTTCTCGGAAGGGGATGGTATCACTGAATCTAATGTTGTTTTGGGCGTTTCGGCTGCAGGCCACATACATCTCGCTCGTTGAGAAGACTTCTCGTTGGGCTTCCAGATTGGCCATCAGCCACTCCCTCCATTTGGTGGAAAGGGTCGAGTCCCCGAAGTCATAGGCCAGCCTGACTGGTGGTCGCTTGCGCGGCCATCATATCAACGGGAGTAACTGGATATATTTGGCCCAATTGTTGGCCTTGGCCAAAGGATATGGGGTACGGGGAGACGTTTTGGATGACCACCTTGATCCGCCCCGGCAACTTGGATGTCCATTCCCATACTTCGGGCACCAGCTTGTAGCCTCTGCAGGCATCTTCCTCAGGCATACTTTCTAGGGAGAAAAGGTGAACAGCTTCTTCTCGGCCCGGGTAGCAACACACTGCGGCCATGAGCTTCACTCCCCCTGGTGAAATCTCAGTTACACCTGCTCGGAGGTTGTAGATGATCCCATGTCGATCTTGGGCTGACAACTTGCAGCACTCTTCCTTTACCACGGGGTGAATCTGCAGGGCAGACATGGGTAGTTCTCCGGTATCCTTCAGGTAAGCTCTGATCACTGCCGCACTACATTGGTGTTGGTCCCCAATATGACCTGGGAACTTGGGCATGCCCATGGTTCAGGGCAGATTAGTGCCTCCACATCCATGGTTTGGGACTTGCCGGTGTTCTGCTGGGGTATTTCCAACTGTACCTGCACCACGCCGTCAATGGGGTACTCCTGAGGCCCCACGTCTTCATCTTGTCTGCTGATTGTAAGGGCAGATGTTGATAGTAGAATGACCTGTATACAAAAGTATGTGTCCGATGGAGGGGTTGCGTCAGGGTTTGGCGCTGGTGCACTTTCTGTGGGTGGGGAAGTAGTTTCTGCGGTCTGAACGTCGCAAATCATGGCTTTGGGATGGAACGTTCTAGTTGGAGTCTTTTTCTTCCCGGGCAGTCCTGTGAAAAGTTGCCCTTCTGGGCGCAGCTGAAACAGATTGTGCCACTGGAGGCCAGGTGGTCCCAGGAGGTGGGGGTTACTCTCCCAGATGCCCTGGACTTGGTTGTAGGTGACTTGAGAGGAGGATCCTCCTCAGTGCTCCTTGACCTTCGGGGCAGCCCGCCCCTTGGACTCGTCCTTGCGAGACTCCTTGGTCTTCTCTGGAGTATGTAGACGAGTGTTAACTTCATGTATTTAGACCTGGTTTAAGAGTACAGTAAAGGTAGGGGGATACCCTTGCATAAAGCCCCATCTAAGCATGTTAGCTAAGGGGTGGACCACTCGCAGAAACTGGTTCCGTTGTGCCTCGTCCACACCTGAGACAGAGATGAGCTTACGGGTATGTAGAAGCCACAGTACGAGTTGTAGGCGATGTATAAAAGCCAATAGTTCCTAACCTTCTTTCTGGCAAAGGCCATAGTATTTGGCCAAGAGATCACTCTCATCTTCTTCTACGCCATTTGCCTTGTGTAGAAAATATTCCAGCATATGTGCCATTACCTCCGAGTTCTCCTCCCAGTGCATACTCACTAGGGGTGACGCCTGAGCTCACAAACACACCATAATTCGCTGTTGTCTTACTGCCTCAGACCAGGACCAGTCTCCTAGAACCTTTAGAGTGTGCTCTCGTCAGGCAGCGGTACCTTCCTCACCCACAGAGGTGTGGATCATCCCGAAGTAAGCCTTGAGCTTCCTGTAGCTTTGGGATTTTGAAGACATTGTTAAGGCCTCCACTAGTTGCGGCAGGGTCACGCCTTACTCGAAGCTGCCAGTTGACAAGCGACTATTGTATTCAGGCCTTGGATTAGTAGCCTGAGTAGGGATTCTCACCCGTCGGTTAGAGGCAGGTGACAATGGGGAATACCTGACCCAGCTGTGGGCCTCTTGGGTGGCAGTGGTGGTTAACGTGACCCTGGGTGGTGTCACATCAATCCCCCAGGGGGAGCATCAAGTTGCTGCTAGCGGTCTCCCAGCCCCTTGTGTGTAGGAGGAAGTTGGGGCCTCACCTGGGTAGGGTACTGCCACAGAGGGTCTCAGAATGGACGTGGCCTGGAGAGCTGGTAGCCCAGGATAGATAAGGGGGCAGCCGGAGCCAGAGGTCCCAGGTAGAATAAGGGCTGAGGAGCCGCTTCCATGCATATCTCTTGCTCGGTGGCCAGGAGTACTGCACTCCAATGGAAAGCGTTGTCATATTTACAGTCTAGGACCCGGGCATTGGCCTGGCTTGGGGAGTTTCTTACGTGATCCTGGTCCGTAAACGCAGACGTAAGGGTGGAGACTCCTCCCACTGTGACCTTGTGTCGCGGAGATACTTGGTGTTCTAAGGCCCAGCCTAAAGCTGCTGCTCAGGCACCCCAGTTCTGAGATCTCAGCAGTTCCTCCAAATGTAGCACACCTTCCCCCACCCCCTGGAAGATATGGCGGCTACGCTGTATGTGCTGTTTTACCTGCGGCTCACAGAAGGCCTGATCCTGTGCTGCTGGGAGCCTGGGGTGTACCTGAGTCGACAATCGGTAGCACCTCCAACTGTACGTGACCTTACTCTGTGGGAAACCCCAGTTACAGGAACCCCATAAAAAAAACTCACGCTAGTACGTATAACCGTTTTTTCTACAGGCAGAATAAGACTGAACAAATATATATATATACACAGTTCCACCCACCCGGTCACACATGACCGTTTCCTCCAATATACAGCACCCTGGTGTCCACGAGTACCAAATCCCACCCAAATGTGTGAGACAGCGCTGCCCCATTAATGTGTTTACAGTTGGTGCACTTGTAATACCTGCCGGGTGCTCTGACACCCGGTAAAGCCGACAAGGGAAGGATGGGTTCCACTGATCCAGCAACGGTTCTTGTCAACGACGACGTCCGCCTCCACATGGGGTGACCTCTCACGGGGATTGTATCACCTTGGAAGACAGTCTCTTAATATGGTGGCCTGGTCCCAGACCACCGGATCGCCAGTTCGCCACTGCATCATGGCTGTGTCCCTCTCTCTGGCACTACAGGGCTGTGTCCCTAACTGATGGGCTGGTCCCTGCAGCTACCACAAACTGAGGGGAGTCAGGCCCTAGTTGGGCCCTAAGGGGATCATTGGCCTAGTGCAAGGGCCACTGACACCCTGAACATGCACACCCTAAACTTCTGGTGTCCCAGCTCAGACTGTCGTGCTCCTCTGTGCGCAAAATGTATAATTTTCCGGACAGGAGAATTCACCCGTGCTATTGGCTGCTGCAGCAAATGTGGTCCATCGCCCTAGTGCATCCTGGGAGCTGTAATCCCCTGCGGATCTATTCTTCCTAATGGCCGCCTCATGCGCCTATACTGCGCATGCACGGCATCTTGCGCATGCGCAGTTGCAAACAAGATTTACTTTTCAATTAAAACTGTAAGATAGCATAATTACCAGTTGTTATCCATATGTATAAAAATGAAATGGCAAAAGTAATTTGATTGCGTGCATACTACTGTAGGTTGTAAAGATGTGTTTACATACACCAATCTTCATTTTTCAATAATTCTAATTTTATGATTATTCTTTTATATTTTGGAAAGATCTACAATTATGATTTAATTATCATGTTTAGTTTGTGCAAAGCATTTGTTGATTAATAGGTTTAACCTTTATGCTGATGGAGAGCAAAGTGTTGAATACTTCTAAGCTGGTAATGAATATGAAGAAAATACAATTAGATGTTATTTATTAACAAATAAAAAAGGCAAGACAAGAAAAATGTCCATCTGGTATAATAATTCTTTTTTTTTAAAACTCAATTTTTATTGTTTTTTTACGGGAGGAGGGTGTGACGGTAGGGGGTAGCACCTCTTCATAATAAAGGTGAAGCCCAACTGGTTACCCCTGAAAACCATGGGTCCCTGTGATGGTGAGGGGGTAACCATGCTCAAAAATAAAGGTTAATCTCACTTGGTTGCCCCTGATCCATGCTTTTGAGGCCCTAGAATGTCAGCTCTTGGACCTGACTGTCATATATGCATTACTGTGACTGTGCAATTATGCGACAATAAAGAATTTTTGTGTTTTTGCCTTTCCAGGAATGCCAGCAAGCAGAGATTGCTAGGCTAGGAGTTTTAGGGTGGGTTTTGCGGAGAAAGTCTTTTCAAATTGTGGCTACAGTATGTAGCGGGGTCCCCAAGTTACGGGATACCCCAAAGATGTACTTAGAATCAGGTACGATTCTCAAATACATTGAAGCACAGTGTTCCAGTCAAAATCCTGCCCTGGAAACTTTCTTGTGACTCACCACCAGGAGTCCCTGCTTCAGCACAGACCAGAAAGGGTAAAAGGGCATAGGGGATAAAGGTATCCCCAGAATGGCACAGGGGTTCCTAGTATAAGGGGGATTCCCAGTTCATGCCCAAGCCACCCTGGCCCTGGTATAGGGGTTCAGAGGGTGCTCCAGCTATGTGATAAATCTGTGAGGGTTTTATATGTGGGCCAAATGTAAAGTCAGGTTTCTACAGTGTGGCAGGGATACGGCTAGTAAGAGTAGAGAGTATATCTTCTAATTCTATTCCTGGCACCAGAAAGAGGGACTTAGACATGTTTAGCACAAGATACAGTGTAAAGGTATATTTTATTAAAGGATTATATTTAATAGGTATATATGCTTGTAACCTGTATATGAACTGAGGGATTTCTAAGTCCCGGGTTCCAAGAGACAAGATGGCCACCAGGCTTGGTGCCACTGTGTCTGCTCAGGTCCCGGACTTGAAAGCCTCAGGCATGCTACGGTGTTAGAACAGGCGGGGTACTGGAATTACACTCAAGTACCCACGAACTGGTATTACAAAGAGCTATGCAGCCACCATTTACCCAGCCCCAGACTTTGCGGAGCCTGCCACAGCGGGGGGTTCAATATGAGAAAAGGCAGAGGTGCCAGGTTGGCACATGCCCCTTAGCAGAATTGAAATTGGTGCCTGCACGGCTTCAGAGTACCGTCAAATAGGCTGGCAGAGAAGTTCCCACACGCTGATTGGCTGTAGTGTTTTGTGAATGGCACTCCAAAACCTAGACAAAGATCTGCTGTGGCTGAAACGCATCAGAGGATCCACCAGTACTACACTATGGTACAATAAAGTTTTTTTAGTCACCACTTCAGCCTTCCTCCGGTCTTTCATCACGGCTGTGCATCGCTTCTTAATCCGGTGGGAGGAGTTTTCGAAAGTAAAGAACAAGTTTGGAAGAGTCGTCAATGGTCTGGAGACCACAAAAAATACATTTTCAGCAAAAAGAGTAATCTTGTATGACTGGTCCATTGTCTGAATCCCCAAAATATTTGGGTTATTTCTTATATTGGCCGCAAGTGGTTCCAAGCACATTGCGAACAAAAGTGGGGCATCCCTGTCTGGTGCCATTTTTTATGTGGAAAGAGTTGGAAGGGAGCCCTTGGCATATTTTCTTTGCCATAGGAGAGGTATATAGCATCATTTCCGCTTTCAGAAAAGGGCATTCTATGCCAAAAGCTTGAAGCGTGTCCCGCATGTAAACCCAATCTATGCAGTCGAACGCTTTTTCGGCATCCAAACCCAGGACCATAGAGGGGACTTTGCTTATCGAGGAATAGGCTATAAGATCAATGATACTACTAGTATTATCCGCTGTCTGTCTGTCGGGAATGAGACCGACCTGAACTGGATGGATGAGAAAGGGTAGTATTTTGTTCAATCTGTTTGCTAGGATTTTGGAGTATATTTTTAGGTCGTAGTTGATTAGGGAAATTTGTCTGTAGCTGGCACAGTTAGTCTGGTCCTTTCCCTCCTTGTGTATTAAAGCTATAGATGCTTGGAGCATATTACTAGGGAATTGTGAATCTGAAAAAAACTAATTATAAAGTGATAATAGGTGGGGAGCCAAAATTTGTGAGAATTTGATTACAAGTAGGAGTTCATTCATATCTATTTTTTGGCTTAGCCTACAGGTGCGCCGACGAGTATTCTAAAACTTGCCTTAAACTTGCCTTGGAAAATCTGGGGCTATCACCAACAAGATCCAGGTACAGGATGTTTACATGGTGCAACATTTCAGTGACATTTCTGCAGCCACTAATGGCCCATCGGATTAACACAGCAGGGGTCCCTGGCAGTCCCATTCAAACCCCCGCTGTTAATCAGATGGGCCATTAGTCTATCTGCAGAAATGTCACTGAAATGTTGCACCATGTACCCAGCATGTACCCAGCATGTACCCAGCATGTACCTGGGCCTTGTTGGTAATTGCCCCAGATTTGTTTTAGAAAATACGCGTTTCGTCCTGGAACTAGGACTTCATCTGGGGAATAAGTGTGTCTGACTGGCTGTCGCTTAAATAGCCTATTCTGATCCCTAATAGGTTAATTATACAACCAATGTTTAAGCATATAGCAGGTGAACACACTTATTCCCCAGATGAAGTCCTAGTTCCAGGACGAAACGCGTAGGGTGGAGGCTCTAAGACAAACTCTTAGCTCCCCTATTCAGTATCTACATCCAGCAGAATCTCCTGATCACCCCTGGACAGTGTACTCGAGTTGCGGCCGAAATCTCGGTTGAGTGACGTCAGCGGGCCAGTCTCTTGCGAGTTCGGAGGAACAACCAGGAAGCCCAGGAGAATAGCTGCAGCCGGAGGAGAGCCACCACGGAGGATTTCAACGTTCCACGTAGAGAACAGACACATTGTAACTCCAAGCAGCAGGACGGAGAGGATTATTATATCCTACATGCTTGTTAACATCTGCTACTTTGTAAGTAGCGATCTACTTTTGCGCATATACTTTTACTAAAACGTACTTCACTATATTTTGTTCTCTCTTCATTTCATTTCAGAGCAACCAGCAATTCCCAATATATCCTCAGTCCATTTATGCTCAATCTTATTGTTTAGTTAGCAATTTTGCGCTTCTCCAGCGCATCTGGGGGGAGGGGGTGAGAGACACAGGCCCATACTTAGTCCCACACAAATCTCCAGCCACAGATGGCTCTGGGCTCTGTCAAGATTCTTGATCTTGAACTCCTCTGCTGAGCCCTTGTCGATCCCGCTACTTCTCAGACAGGACGGGGCCTTCTTCCCACCTCCTCTGACTCCACCGCGGCTCTCGGAGTCAGCACCAGGTCCCTCAAGAAGGTGGGACCCCCCTCCAGATCTTTCAATGAGTGTGCCAAGCCATCCTTCAACACCAGAAGCCAGAAGGGAAAGGTCCAGCGGTACCTCACACCCCGATCCCTTAGCACCGCCGTTATGGGTTGCAGGGATCTCCACTTAACCAGCGTGGTGAGGGAAAAGGTCCTGGAAAGTTTCTAGTTGGATGGTCTGGAAGGAGATATCTCCGGTTCCCCTCACAGCCGCGTAAAATGACTTGTATTCTGAAAAACTGAAACCGAAGAATAACGTCTCGAGTGGGACCAGCTGGACATGGCCGAGGGTGGAGCGCCCTATGGCAGTTATCCAGGTGTAAGGAGGCCTGCTCATGGTCCGGGAGCATTCTGATCAGCCATTTTTAAATAAACAGCTCCGGGATGCCCCTTATCCGCAGGTTGTTGCGCCTTTCACAGTTTTCCAAGTCCTCCTCTTGGGATGTTAACTCCAGTACCTGGGTCCGGAGAAGCTCCGTGGTTCTGGAAGATACCTCCTGGCTTCGGATTGTCTCCTCAAGCTTTCATTCTAAGGTATCAGTTCTTTCTCCCAGAAACACAATGTCCATTTTCACCTCCTGGAGCTCATTTTGCAGAAGAGCCTTTAGGTTACCATAGAGGCCCATTATATCTTGCATCTTATAGCATTTCCCTTAGATTGTCTGGCATATCCTGGGGTCTTGCTCAGAGTCTAATCCTCCCTGAGATTGGGAGTCCAGGGCCAGTGCAGGTATCCCCCTATTTTTTAAATTAATTACCCAGATCACTTGCATTACTTTTTTTGTGTTGGTTTCTTTGGGGCCATCCTGAGTATGTTTCAATTGGACAAAATTGGCTTGAATCATTAGCTTTCATATCGATCGTGAGTACTTAAAAGTCTCTGAAGCAGCAGAGCTCTGACTCTAAGCATCATCAGCTTCAGGCTCCACGCATGCGCTCTCAATCATTCTTATTTTTAATGGTTTCATTTTGTTTTAACAATAATTTGATAGTCATTCTTACATATAGTATATCCTGCTGTTCTTCATACTGTAGCTTAGCTTTATAGACTATTGATTAAGAAAAACACAAAGGAAAAAACGAAATAAATGTCCGTTAATATGCTATGGCAGGAAAATAGAGAATACAAATATGTTAGACCATATTGCTATTGCAAAGGAGCTCACTCTTTTATTGAGGGTTGTGGAGTCCCTAAAGGCAGACGGCTGCAAGAGGTTAAGCTTCACAGTGCAATACAACACAGAGACAGCACTAGCGCGGACCTGCACTTTTCCATAACCTCACCTCTTATTGCAATAGACAAGCCATAGTGTACAAGTAGTTAACTTCTCCATAAAGATTTAACTTCCCAGTACACATACATACACGCGCACAAATACACACACCACTATACCACTTATAACAAACAGCTACAGTATAAAGGTGTATTGTCCTATTCTTTGCAGGCATAGTCCTATGGTCTCCATACCAAAATAAATGTCATGAAATATGGGAACTGCATTGTACAGATGCTATAGTTATTGTTGGCCAATTGCTGAAGTGCATACACTATAATCATCTTTCCTTGTTTCCTGTAACGGTGATGTGGTGCTCAAGCATTAAGTTCCATCAAGTTATAATATAAGAGGTATACTTCTGGGACATGAATATTGTACCAAACCTAAAAAAGGGCTCCAGTTGCCCTGAAGGCAGGGGTAGATGCACAGAGACACCCCCCCTAAACCTCATTGGGCTGGCCCCAGGTATGTACTCACGAATAATTGTCACCAGAGATCCTCTAAGTCTGCGTGCTGTTGCTCAGTGGGGAGAAATCCAATGCAGTGTTTGTTGGTGCAACGCACAGCATAAAAGGTGATAGCAGGTCTGGCAAAAAGTTTTTACTTTTTTATTTTGATTTATTATATTTTTTGTTTTTAGATTTTACAATTGTTGGATGTTTTGTAAATATATGGCACTGTCTGCCTGATCAGGCTCATCAATTTTGACTAGCTCATGCGTTTTTATGTTTTATGTTTGGTGTGTCTTCCCCTGTCAGTGGGGTATGTTAGTGGGTGTCTTCATAGGCTTATGAGACAACCCCACAATTATCCCCGTTTGTATGGGTGGTAACACTAAATTATTAATCATTATGTATTCACGATTTCATATAAGGTAATTTATGCGCATGCGCGAGTATTTAGGACTTTGGTGTTTCCATCTCGCGGGATTTTTGGTCTGTTTTTGACATACTATAGTCTGCACATGCGCGAGCAAACGTGGCTTGCTTGAGGCGCATCTCGCGAGATTTGGTCCTCCATTGCCCTGCGGTGCGTGTCACCGAGCAGGTCTGTTTGGAGGCAGACTTCTCGTAGTGTGAACAGGTAATTAGCCGGTTTTGCATGGCGCTTGCACAGCTTGACTAACACACATTTCCAATCAATATGAGGTTACCAATTAGTGATTTTGGCGCCAAATCGGCAGACTGTGGCTATATATAGTGTGATGTACACCATGTTAATTCACTTCTTGATAAAGTGCATTTTGACTGCACGAAACGCGTAGAAGGTTGCAGCCTTCCATTTTTTATGTCCCTGTAATAAAGAAACTTTTTGCCAGACCTGCTATCACCTTTTATGCTGTGCGTTGCACCAACAAACACTGCATTGGATTCCTTGTTTCCTGGTTAAGTTTGAGTTTAAGACAGTAAGAAAAGTACAATACAGTATGTGCAAGCCATATTGGAGCAGGTGTTTCTTTACTTCTAAAGCCATTAACCTACATGCAGGTGACCAGAGTTGTTCTGTAGCTCAATAAAACAAAATCCTTCTTTTGTAGCACTGTTTTTGACAAGGCAGGTTTGATAAGGGATGCAAAAGTGCTTTCTTTAGCCTGTTCATGATAGCCCACACTAGCTGTTAATGTATCCCTCTTTGTTCAAATCAGAAACACAAAAAAAAGCCCCCCCATTCGTTTTGTACAAATACTCAGTGATATTAACTTTACAAACATTATTTAATGTATGACAACTCTCAATGAGACTCCCCTACATGACCAACCCATCTTTCAGAATACATGGTGAGTTCCTTTTTATATGGATTAGAGTACATCAAGGGAAACAGCATGAATGGGGTGCAGTGTGTGCTTAATACAGTATGTTTCAAAGCAACTGAGAAGTTTTATAAATGTAAATATTTACTTCACTTTGTTAAAAGTCTATACTACTATTCTGACTAACTCAGATCAGAAGTAAAAGGAGCTGTATTATCATAGATCAAGTAGCAATAAAGAAAGAGTCAAAATTGTAGGATACTTTAATTTCTATGTTGTAAGTGTGTTACAGAAAACATTGGAACTGGTAAAATAACTGAAATGATGACCTGTTATTTGTTACTGTTACCAGCTCTGCACTACTAACATGTTTCAGTCAGCAAGCTCTAAAGCACACGACTGAGTGGAGCCATCATCATATCAAGCTTTGAAACATAAATTACTTCAGATGAAGACAAAAAGATCAATGTGACTTCCACCAAAATTGCCCTTATGCCGAGAGGATTGTCGGCTGCTACTATCTATCATATCCCTTCATACTATACTGTATATCATTCATCAAGAAGTTTAACAGAAGCAAATACAAAGATCAACATATCAAACTTAAATAAAAGTTACAGCTTCATGTCAAGCCCAACTTTGATAGTGACGGTGTAAAGGAGTTGTGGATAGTTTTTAAGATGCATGCTCTCAACCTTTCATTCAGTAGTTGGCTATGTTAAACGCAGAAACGCGCCAAATTTGGAAGCTGGCCATACTTGATTTTTCAAGGGCTGTCGCCTCATGTGACAGCGTCTGAACCAATCAAATGCCAGAAAGCCTGCGACGCCGCCACAAAGCGAAATATAACTTTCACTAGCGGCGACAAGTGACATCACCCATCCCGTCGCCCGTCGCGGGCACTATATGTGTGGCCCAAGGATCTACCCCCTAGGTTTGACTGTTCCTTACTAGGCGTGTCATAATACAGACCAATGTTTGTGGTTATTATATTGACCAATCAAAGGCAAGGACTGAAACTAGACAAATAGTCCAATACCAGGAGCTTTAAACCAGAACACTCTTTTAGGTTAGTAAATACAGTGTGATAACTTTAGAAAATATAGTGCACTATACATTTACAATTTTGTAATTTATCGAACCAGATTTATCAACAAAAATTGCAGCTCCTTTACGTCACATGAAAAAACAACATAAAAGGAAATAAATAAATAGAGAACTTTTTGGGAAATTAATAAATATTTTACAGTAGGCAAACTTTGAAATCCACAGGTACTGAATAGCTGCATGAACCGTTTGGGCAATAAAATGAGTAGTGATTACATGGCACTTAACTGCCTTTTGACATAATAAACAAAAGTACTAGTTATCGTCTGTTTTGATCTCAACTCTGACAGTCAAAATTATACATATGGATACAAGGAAAGATGCCATGACATTCAGTCAACGAAATAAGGGTCAGAAGCGTGTTGGCCCTTGTAACATTCACTAAATCTAAACAAGTACTGAGCAGGTTAAAAGTATAAATGCTTTTGTTGAACTGAACATATGTTATAATCTGATGTGAAGTTAAATTCAAACAAGCAAGGAATGATGGAAGTGATAATTGCACAAAATATTTTCTTCATAATGGCCATTAATTGAAAGAAAAGTGGTCAGCAATATTTGATATGTTTCTTTTCTGAAGAAAAGGGGTGATTTATAATCATGGGGTTTCCAGCAATATATTTACAGATTACTTAAAATGACAGTGTATTTATGTTGGATAATTGCATCACAGAAGCCAAAATCATAGTCGGACTTTTGATGGAATATTTATCAGCAATTTCACAGAGTCAATAGGCTATTAATAGCAACCTTTGTTCTCGCTACTTTTGTTCTGTACGACTATCCAAAATATGTTTTCACAGCCGAAGACAAACTGATGATTACATGTAGTGAGAGAATAAAATCAATCTCAGTTTGAAAATGGAATGGGATTCCATAGGGATTCAATGATTACATTGAATAATCAGAGTATACAAAACCTGAGTGAGCTTAATAAAGGTTTAACCTTTATTTTCTGGAAGAATGGAGGCACTCAGATTTTTGACATTTGAAGGCAGAGCACATATTTAGTACCCATTACAAAAATACAATAGTACAGTATTAAGGTATACCATAAGAAGAGAGATTAAACAATCCCTTTTACTTTCAATCCTAAGAAAAGACATTATGGAAATAGAGAGAGTGCAGAGAAGAGCCACCAAATTAATCAAGGCGATGGACAATCTAACTTATGAGGAGAGACTAGCTAAATTAGATTTATTAACATTAGAAAAGAGACGTCTAAGAGGGGATATGATAACTATATACAAATATATTCGGGGACAATACAAGGAGCTTTCAAAAGAACTATTCATCCCAAGGGCAGTACAAAGGACTCGCGGGCATCTTTTTAGGTTGGAGGAAAGGAGATTACACCAGCAACAAAGGAAAGGGTTCTTTACAGTAAGGGCAGTTAAAATGTGGAATTCACTACCCATGGAGACTGTGATGGCAGATACAATAGATTTGTTCAAAAAAAAGATTGGACATCTTTTTAGATAGGAAAGGTATACAGGGATATACCAAATAAGTATACATGGGAAGGATGTTGATCCAGGGATTAATCCGATTGCCAATTCTTGGAGACAGGAAGGAATTTATTTTTCCCCTTATGAGATAAGAATGGATGATTTGACTCTTGGGTTTTGTTTGCCTTCCTCTGGATCAATAAGTATAGATATAGGATAAAATATCTGTTGTCTAAATTTAACATAGGTTGATGGACGCAAGTCTTTTTCAACCTCATCTACTATATAACTTTAAAAATAGGTTAGGTTCTCCTTACCCTTTATGGTAAAGAGATTGTAGGAGACGTTAGGTAGTGCAACATTCTGCATCTTGATCTGTTTTTTGTGCATCAAAAATCTCTTTTAGGTCTGACACGGTGTACTCTCCTCTGAGTAAATCAGTGTCAAATGTTTAACAAACAATTACATTGGTGCAGATGCAAGCATAAAACATTGAGCTATGGATAATAGATTATTTGCCCATTATGAAACACATAAAACAGCATAAATAAAGTAAATAAATAGAGTTCTACTTACCCCCTGGCAATGAGATGGGCAGTCCGGTCATCAAACGGGCTCCGTTGGCAAAAAAAACATTGCAAATATTTTCAAAGGCCAGTTAACCCCTTAATCACCTTAGCGGTTAATAATCGCTATAGTAATTAAGGGGTTAACCCACCCTGCACCGATACCAACCCTTCACCCATTCATTTGTACAGTGGGTATAATAAATATTTACATATACTGTCACGGCTCCTTTTATTCTCCAACATCTCCGATTTTGTTTGGGTATTTTTTCCGAATGCCACGCACTTCACCGCGTTCATGCCGCATTCATGCCGAGCCAGCGTTAAAATAATAAAGGCGGCCGCGGCTTAAAATACCAGAACATACCGCATCAAGTACTGCATCTTCCCGCGGTTTTCTGAGTAGCGCTGATACGGCCGCACGAGGTTAAAGGCGGCCGCCACTGTATATATATATACAGTATATATATACATATGAAGAAAAAAGGGAAACACAAGAGTGCACCAAGATGAGAGATATGAAGTGTATTACCAACAATATAAGATAGTAACCACTTACATGAATTAAAACTTTAATCATCCCCGATCTCGACGATAACTTCTATGGTGGGGCATCATATAAAGTGTGCAGGGGCAGTTTCAGTCCTCAGAAATCAGTCCCGCGTGCTGGGGCTGTCTCCGTAGCACTGTCAGACCTCCATGAGTGTAAGCGTAGCTGAAAGCGTAGCGCGCATGCGCAGGAAAAGAAGCCCTCTGTAGCTGATAACCAAAACGGACAGGCATCCCAAGGACAGCTACAGAGGGCTTCTTTTCCTTCGCAAGCGCGCTACGCTTTCAGCCATGCTTACACTCGTGGAGGTCTGTCAGCGCTACGGAGACAGCCCCAGCGCGCGGGACTGATTTCTGAGGACTGAAACTGCCCCTGCACACCTTATGTGATGCCTCACCATAGAAGTTATCATCGAGATCGGGGATTATTAAAGTTTTAATTCATGTAAGTGGTTACTATCTTATATTGTTGGTAATACACTTCATATCTCTCATCTTGGTGCGCTCTTGTGTTTCCCTTTTTTCTTGGTTATTTGGTATCACCGTCTGAGTTCTCCATTGGGATCCAATTTGGAGGTGTAGGAAGACACCTCGAATTGCAGGAGCAGCAAAAGAACAGAGAGGAATCAACATTCCACATCCTTAAAGAGCAAGAGCGCGGACTGAACCATTTCCTATATATATACATCAGGATCCCCTGATGAAAACAGTTTAGCTGTTGAAACGCGTAGGGCCAGGTGTGCTGTGGATTCCTGCAGCGTTGATTTATGAGTTCTGCCTGACGTTCTCCTGCTTGCCATCTCCGTGCACAGCGTGACGTCATCTGTTCGTTCTGCCGCAAACATTGTCCCCGGTGGGAACCTAAACTATCTGGAGGTGTGTTCCCGGGGAAAGACTACTGTGAGGAGCCTGATGACGTGAGTTCCTGCTGGTAGAGATACACGAGGGCTGTACTGGATGCAGTGGTGTCACGGAGCAGAGTAGCAGAGCAGCAGCGCTTACAGATCCTTTGGAGCATGAGTATTACTCATACAATGCTTTTCTATCTTTTATGTTTGTGAGTTCATTTTATGAGCCTTTTATTGGGAATTAAACCATTTTTTGCACAGTAATGCACTAGGATTGGGCGCTTTTTTCTTCTATTTTCTATGCAGGTGGAGAGGGAGGTCGTTGTGCCCTTTAAAGAAGCAGCCTTTTTTCCTATCAGTGCTTTTCTGTTTCTTGCATTTTTTGGACTTCATTTGGACTTCAAAGGATTTGTGACAAAAGATTGTTATTGGGTCCACAGCACATCTTTTTATAAAGAAAAACCTGGCGCCAAAAGTTCATTGGATAATACTGTACTCCTCAGGGGATCAGCACACTTGCTTGACAGACCATGTTGGGGAAAAAACACAAACAGACACAGATCATAGTGCAACACTGTAGGGTTAAAACAGGTCTACACTAATACACACACTGCACATATAACATAGAGACTCCTAGTGACTATAAAAACTATTTATTAAATAAAAAAGAACTATGCCATAAAATGGTATGGACAAATGAGAACACCGCTGGTCATCCAGATGGGAAAAATCAGAGCCCTACTTACAAGCAGCAAGGCAAATACAGGCAATGCAACAAAGAGTCCTCCAGGTGCTGCTGATGTCTTTGCAGAGATGTGATTCCTGCTGCACTGTGACTCTCGTGCTGACCCTCCCTCCAGGGGTTAACAGGAACAGTGGCAGTGTTGGAGGCCCGCTCCAAGCAGCAAGGCAAATGCAGGCAATGCAACAAAGAGTCCTCCAGGTGCTGCTGATGTCTTTGCAGAGATGTGATTCCTGCTGCACTGTGACTCTCGTGCTGACCCTCCCTCCAGGGGTTAACAGGAACATTGGCAGTGTTGGAGGCCCGCTCGTGGGGCTCACAGCTCTACTCCACGTGAGGCTGCTCTCCTCACTTCCTCCTCCGGTTACACAGGCTGTCTCAGAGAGTGCCCGTGCCCTTAAAGGGACAGTACAAGCGTCCTGTATGCCAAGAACTAACGGCTGCAATAGGGCTCAAATGTGACCAAGTGTCCCAAAAAGTCCAATACCAAGCTCAAAGTGACTGTGTCACCTGCCCTACGCGTTTCGTGGATGTTACTCCACTTCCTCAGGGTGTTCTCATTTGTCCATACCATTTGGAGTGGGAGTCTTGCTGAGGGGGGCCCCTACCTTTTTCCATCTGACATGGAGTTTTGACCCACCTTTGTCTGTGACATCTACCTACTGAGCGGTGACGTATTTTGCATTCTGTTACCTCTATCACTTGTGTACCCATAACATGTAACCATTGCATCAAATTATATGGCATAATATTTTTACATGTGGTCACAATATCTCAGTGTAGGTTGATTGTCACGCAGGTGTGCTTAGACAAAGCCACCTGTACCCTGTATATGTCTTGCTTTGGATCTTTATTTAGACCCTTGCCTCCAGGTCTATTATGTCTAGGTAGTGTTGAGCCCCCCTCTCCTTTTATTTTTCATCCCCTGTTTTAATCACTTTAATAAAAATCTTTTTGTTACACTTTCATTTATGTCTGTGTGCTATTTAAAGGTTGCTTTCCCCTTGTTGTTTTCATATTTATCTAACCTTTAGCACCACTGTTCAGTCTTACAGTACATGACTTATTAACAGGTGTTCTGGACACAATCTATTTAAGTGTTGAGCGATATCTCTGTGTGTCATAATACATAAATTTACCATCAATCAATGAATCAATTTCCAAAACCAATTACAATACAATACAAATCAATTATACAATTCACTATTCAATTCCTAAATCAAAACCATTGAGAAAAAGATTCAACTTCAAAATAACCACCATCATACAAATCTAACTACCAACAATAAGCCATTATTACAAAGCAAGCCCCTGAAATAAACTATTGCAAAATCATGATATACTACAGTACAAGTAAATAAATATCAATTACATGACACACAACAATTCCTAACCAAAGCTTCCAAATACATGTTAAAAACATAATTAAACATTTGCAATACAATCATTTATTTTCCCTGTATGTTTACCAAAAATAGCTAAACATTACATACAGGGGCAATAAATGAGCATAAAATACAATGACATTACATCAAAAAATCCAATACAATACAGCCATTCAGGGTCCCTGTATGTATGTATGTATGTATGTATATATATCCAAAGGGACATACATAAATTCAGGGGCATTAAATGGACATAAAAAAAAACCACATAAATAAAAAATCAAAAAAACCTATAAAAGTAAAATAATATATACTTTTATTTTGTTTACTTACCATTACATGGCCGACACAGTGAAATTCAGAGGAATCGTAAGCACTCAAACCAATCCACAAGTAGCCATAAAATAATAAACCCTTACAATCCACAACTGTGTCTTCTTTCTTCTATTTGTAATCCATTTCATCAAAAGGGGTCTTCATCTGTATTCTTCTTTCTTCTTCCGCTCTCTTCTGGGGTCTTCTTCTCTTGTAGCACCACGCCCTGGTCCTCTTCTTCCTTGAGGAGGTCCTTCCTCCTCGGCGTTTGGCTTAAAAATGAGACGACATAGGCTTTTATAGGCCTATGACGTCACATTTTCGTCAAATGGTTCCCACGGCCCTGATTGAGCCGTGAAAACCATGTGAATTTGAAAAAGTCACTCACGTGACGAAACTAGACAGGACGTCGTGACGTAGTGACGCACTGACGTCATCACGCAGGTTAAGGCTGTGTTGAGGTCTGCCAATTTTCTATTACACACGAAGAAAAGTAGAGGATACTTCCGGGCAAAACAGAGTTGTTATTGCGGAGTTGGGTGCTCTAAGGTCTGAATGCTGGGACTATGATTTCACGTCAGGCACATTGAGTGAAGTAAAGAAAGAGAAGATGATCGATATCAGCGCTGCTCCTTGGGATGACAGACTCACCAGGTAGGTAATAAAATCAATTTATTAGGTCTACATAAAACAGATACTAGAGCATAACAAAAAAAGACCTCCTCCCACGCGTTTCGGGCGAGTTCGCCCTTTCTCAAGGAGTATGACAAGACATGAAGGGAGGGTGTTATTTATAACTCCCTTCTAATTGTTGAACTAATGTGTTGACCCTGATTAAATGACGTATATGCAAATTTCAACACACAGGACTTCTATCACATAATCACAATAAGTATATAATAGAAAGAAAAAAGTTAAATGCATACAGTATATCATGCTAAATTTCTCATACTATCTTTATCTGTACCAACACGATATTATACAAAATAACATAAAATGTATCCAATGTCCATAAGTAATTAAAAATCAACAAAATCAATTTTAAAGAGTCTTATACTATATATAAAGAGACACAACAAGATTAAACCCATTGTATAATATATATGGCTCTTTTAACCACTTTATGACTACAAGTTAATTATAATATGTATAAATGTATATATCATCATTTAATCAATTGAACTATATAATGTAACAACATAGAGCAAAGAAAATGATGAATGGTAGTGACAATGAACAGAGAAGAAAAAGTGGAAAGAAAAGAAGAAGGGGGGGGAAGGTGGAGTACAAGGATACATGGAGTGAAGTAGCTGACAATTGGATATCTTCCTCCTACACCGGATGGTGTTTCAGCTACCTGCCTAACCCCACCACCCCATCTGCTTACACTGACTACCATCTTCCATCCAGCCACGGATAAGTATCCTCATACTGTATACTGCTTGTGTATATCTACAGCAATATCTGGCTTTCTACCCTACTACAGTCTCAGCTGGTTTACAGATTGTCTCCCTTGAATGCTTTTTCACTATTCGAAGTGAGAGCAATTCCTGGCGGCTTCTTTCTGCTTTTTAATAAATTGTCAATTTTACAAACAATATTATGCCATAAAGCTGGCGCTTCTTTTTGTCTTTGTTTTTTAGATTCTTCTGATCTGGCTAGATCAACCAAGGAGCAGCCTACTCCACATTGTGACTGACAATTAATCTCTGTATCTGGACTTTTTTTCTCATCTGTTTCCATCATTTGGACAGGTTTGTTCTCTGATATTCACGTTGTATGTTTTAATATTCTAATTTTCTTATTGCTTTAATTTTTATTTAGTAATATTATATATTCACTATTTGATTATTTAATAATTTAGCCCTATTCACCATCACATTAGAACTCAATTATCACACTTATAGCGCTACTCTTTGTTCCTTGTTTTTGATATACATATATATGGGTTGGTATCGGTGCAGGGTGGGTTAACCCCTTAATTACTATAGCAGTTATTTAAAGGAAACAGGTTTTTGGGGGTGCTTAAAGATAATTATATGACCCAAATTATTGAGGAACCAACCAGGAGAGGGGCAGTTCTGGATTTGGTCATATCAAACAATGTAGAAGTAATATCAAATATTCAAGTCCTGGAACATGTGGGTAACAGTGATCATAACATAGTCTCATTTGAAAAAAATTCTTAAAAAACAGATTACTTGGGTTCAACAAAGACTTTAAACTTTAGAAAGGCAGGTTTTAATAACTGAGGTCTAGTCTAGTAGTAATAAAATGGGATGATGTTTTTGCAGGGAAAAATGTAGAAGATAAATGGGCAGTCTTTAAATGATTGTTAGAAAAGCACACTTATCAGTGTATACCCTTGGGTAATAAGTATAAAAGAAATAAGTCAAAACCAATGTGGCTAAATAAACAGGTAGGGGAGGAAATGGACAAGAAGAGGAAGGTGTTTAGATTCTTTAAGCCAGAAGGGACAGAGACATCGTATCAGAATTATAAGGAATGTAACAAAAATTGCAAAAGGGCAATTAAATTAGCAAAAATGGATAATGAAAAAAGGATTGCAATAGAAAGTAAGGTCAACCCTAAAAAGTTCTTTAAGTACCTTAATAACAAAAAAATGAGAAAAGAAAATATAGGACCCTTTCAGTGTGAGATGTGTAGGCAGATTATTGGAGATAAGGAAAAAGCAGAGGTATTAAACAAATTCTTTGCCTCTGTGTTTACCAGGGAAGAATCAAGTTCAATAGTAGCGCCGCAGGAGGAAGCCACAACCTCCATATTAATGACCAATTGGTTAACTGAGGAAGAAGTTCATAAGCGACTTGAAAAAATTAAAGTAAATAAGGCACCTGGCCCCGATGGCATACATCCAAGAGTTCTCAAGGAGTTAAGTTCAGTAATAGCAAAACCATTATATTTAATATTCAAGGACTCCATTTCCACAGGCTCAGTACCACAAGATTGGCGTAAAGCAGATGTGGTGCCTATATTTAAAAAGGGAGCTAAATCATACCCAGGGAATTACAGACCTGTAAGCCTGACTTCAATAGTAGGGAAACTACTTGAAGGTTTAATACGGGATAATATTCAGGAATAACTAATGGAAAACAAAATTATTAGTAATAGTCAGCATGGATTTATGAAGGATAGATCTTGCCAAACTAACCTTATTTGTTTCTTTGAGGAGGTAAATAGGAATTTAGACCAGGGTAATGCAGTTGATGTGGTCTACTTAGATTTTGCCAAGGCTTTTGATACGGTTTCACACAAGAGGTTGGTGTACAAAATAAAGAAAATTGGACTCAGTAATAATATGTGCACCTGGATTGAAAACTGGTTAAAGGACAGACAACAGAGGGTTGTCATAAATGGAACTTTTTCAGGTTGGGCTAAAGTCGTGAGTGGAGTACCTCAAGGATCGGTATTGGGACCCCTGCTTTTTAACTTGTTTATTAATGACCTTGAGGTTGGGATCGAGAGCAAAGTCTCCATCTTTGCTGATGTTACTAAATTGTGTAAGGTAATAGAATCAGAGCAGGATGTCATTTCTCTTCAGAAGGACTTGGAGAAACTGGAAACGTGGGCAGGTAAATGGCAAATGAGGTTTAATACAGATAAATGTAAGGTTATGCATTTGGGATGCAAGAATAAAAAGGCGACTTACAAATTAAATGGAGATATATTGGGGGAATCCTTGAAGGAGAAGGATTTAGGAGTGCTTGTAGACAGCAGGCTTAGCAATAATGCCCAATGTCATGCAGTAGCTGCAAAGGCAAACAAGATCTTATCTTGCATCAAACGGGCAATGGATGGAAGGGAAGTAAACATAATAATGCCCCTTTACAAAGCATTAGTAAGACCACACCTTGAATATGGAGTACAATTTTGGGCACCAATCCTAAGAAAATACATTTTTGAACTAGAGAGAGTGCAGAGAAGAGCCACCAAATTAATAAAGGGAATGGACATTCTAACTTATGAGGAGAGGCTAGCTAAATTAGATTTATTTACATTAGAAAAGAGGCGTCTAAGAGGGGATATGATAACTATATACAAATATATTCAGGGACAATACAAGGAGCTTTCAAATGAACTATTCATCCCACGGGCAGTACAAAGGACTCGGACCATCCCTTAAGGTTGGAGGAAAGGAGATTTCACCAGCAACAAAGGAAAGGGTTCTTTACAGTAAGGGCAGTTAAAATGTGGAATTCATTACCCATGGAGACTGTGATGGCAGATACAATAGATTTGTTCAAAAAAAGGTTGGACATCTTTTTAGATGGGAAAGGTATACAGGGATATACCAAATAAGTATACATGGGAAGGATGTTGATCCAGGGATTAATCCGATTGCCAATTCTTGGAGTCAGGAAGGAATTAATTTTTCCCCTTAATGGGGTTTTTTGTTTGCCTTCCTCTGGATCAATAAGTAAGTATAGATATAGAATAAAGTATCTGTTGTCTAAATTTAGCATAGGTTGAACTTGATGGACGTACGTCTTTTTTCAACCTCATCTACTATGTAACTATGTAAGGAGTTAACTGGCCTTTGAAAATATTTGCAATGTTTTTTTGCCAACGGAGCCCGTTTGATGACCGGATGCCCAACTCATTGCCAGGGGGTAAGTAAAACTCTATTTATTTACTTTATTTATGCTGTTTTATGTGTTTCATAATGGGCAAATAATCTATTATCCATATCTGGATAATAGTTATTTTGCACATTACTGTACTGTTTGTGTTTGAGGGGGGAAGGATTTATTTATTTCAATGTGTAGGACAGGTTTATTTTTTTTCATATATACAGGGTTGGTTCCTTAGGTCTGCGGGGACCTCTGCAGACCACCTGAGTTCTCCTTGAACTTCCCATGGGTACAAGGCTTCCGGGTCCACAGAGGACACCTGCGGGGAAGAACCGATGGCCCCATATCTGTGGGGGCACTGTGGACCCGTAGGGACAACCCGAGGGCCCCCAGACCCCTTTGGGAACCACCCGAGGACCCGAGGACACCTGTGGGGCTGACCCGGGACTCCCCAGACACCCGTGGGCCTACCCGTGGAGACCCCATTTGGGGCCCATGGTGACCCGCGGAGACCACCTGGTGGACCACGGCGCCTGGTGGGGACCACCTGTAGGCCTCCAGACCCTGTTTTAAACATTTTGCTGGGCCACAGTGAGGCCTACGGACACCCATCAGGGCCACCGGGGACTCCCGTGGGCCTGGGGTATTAACCCTGTATGTAAAAGAGTAAATCAGGTATTTATGGGGGGGCACAGGGGGTGGGTTATGTATGGTTTATTAAATATTGTGATGTTTATTGTGGTTAACAGGGGTGGGGGAAGTGGATATTGTCCCCAAGCCAGGGTGGGTAGGCCTCCCTGTGGGTAGTGGGTGGTTAGGCCTCACGGGGTGGGTAGTTGGGGAGGGTGTATAGGCCTCCCGAGTGGTGGGTGAGGGTGGGTTAACCCCTTAATGACAATAGCGGTTAATGACCACTAAGGTGATTAAGGGGTTAGGGGACATTACATTGGCTATTTTGATTTTTGTATTTGTTTTGCAGCTTAGGAAGGGACATGGGCAGGATGAAGATGAGGATGAAGACGGCCTTCATCATGGGTGCCTGGAAAAGGTAAGTGTAATATGTTTTTACTGTATTTATTGTGATTCATGTATTTACAATGGGCAAATACATTATTATCCATATGTGGATAATAGTAATTTTGCCAATTACTGCATTGTATGTGTTAGGGGGAAGGGGGAGGGAGGTGTATTTAGTTAGAAATATTGTTTATTTTTTTGAAGGCACAACATTGGTACCGCAGGCCCACGGGGACCCCGGGACTCCCACGAGGACTTCCACGGGGACACGCGGGGACCCCGGGACGGCTGCGGGGACCCCCGCTTGGTCAGCCGGGGACACCCACGGGACCCCCAGACACCTTCGGGATCCCCCGGCCTCCCTCGGGGACCCCCACGGGGTCAGCCTGGGACCCCCGTGGGGTCAGCTGGGGACACCCGCCGGCCTGTTGTATGGGTGTTGTGCCTGCAAAAATGTAAACAAATTTTTCTAAGTCCTGCTTTTTTTATACTCCTTGACAAAGGGCGAACTCGCCCGAAACGCGTGGGAGGAGGTCTTTTTGTTATGTTCTTTAGTATCCATTTTATGTAGTCTTAATAAATCATTTTTATTTTACCTGGTGAGTCTGAATCCATTGGAGCAGCGCTGATATCGATCATCCTACCTCTTCTCTACTTTTTTTATCACCTGCCTTTAGCTGGTGAGCTTTGTTCAGCGCAACTTTCAAGTACGATAAGTTTGCGTAGCTTAGTGAATCACGGGGTGGGGGGGTAGTGGGGGAGGGTATGTAGGCCTCCCGAGTGGTGGGTGAGGGTGGGTTAACCCCTTAATGACTATAGCCGTTAATAACCGCTATGGTGATTGAGGGTTTAGGGGACATTACATTGGATGTTTTTATTCTGTGTATGTTTTGCAGCATCGGAGGGGTCATGGGCAGGATGAAGATGAGGATGAAGACGGCCTTCATCGTGCGTGCCTGTAAAAGGTAAGTGTTATATGTTTTTATTGTATTTATTGAAAGTTATATGTATTTAAAATGGGCAAATGCATTATTATCCATATGTGGATAATAGTAATTTTGCCCATTACTGTATAGTATGTGTTAAGGGGGTGTATTTAGTTATAAATATTGTTTATTATTTTTGGAGTTGCAACATTGGTACCGCAGGCCCGAGGGGACCCCGGGACTCCCGCGGGGACCCCGGGACTGCCGCGCGGACCCCCGGACTCCCGTGGGGACCCCTGCACTCCCACGGGGACCCCCACTTGGTGATCCGGGGACCCCCAAACCCCCGCGGAGTCAGCCGAGGACACCCGCGAGACCCCCGGGCTCCCTCGGGGACCGCCGACCTGTTGTGTGGGTTTTGCGCATGCAAAAATGTAAAGCAATAATTTTTTCTAAGTCCAGCTTTTTTTGCGTCTACCTTGAGCTGACGTGTTCTGATCAACGCAACTTTCGCGTACGCTAAGGTTGCGTTGCTCAGTGCATCCTGCTTATGGGCAGAATTTAACGCAAACAGGGTAACGAACGAGCAAAGTTGGACTTAGAAAAAAATCCTGAAAAAAGTCAGTTTTAGAGCGCAAAGTGCCTGTTTGCGTTGCTTAGTGCATCGGGTTCAGCGCAACATCACGTTCTAAGAGCACTTTGCGCTCTAAAAGTGACTTAATGGAGCTTAGTGCATGACCTCCTTAGTATCAAAGCAAAGATTGGAGTTCTCATCAGGGATAGAGAATTGCATAGATATTTGGGATATGACCAGGATGTGAAGAAAATGCTGCCTGTTGTACATAAAACCATTTTGTACTAAGTGCTACAAATACTTTATGAAGATCAAAAAGTAGTAGAGCTACATAAAAGCATACTAAATTGTGAAAATCATGGTTACACTTACACATTTCATTGCTGCAGGGGGTGCAAGCATCCAGATCAGATCCCACACAGCAATAATCCTCCAGGATTGGGGCAAGCGTGGTCTCGCAGCTTACTTTATGCCAGAAATCTAGTTTTGAGCAGGTTCTCTCATGTAGGTCAACATTCAGCTCTTTTGAAATCTCCTTCAAGTGAATAGGACTTAAAGTAGCAGTTCCCATCTGCACCCCTCCCCCGCCCACTTTTTACATGTATAGGAAGAAGAGGGTCCCCGGAGCTGAACCACATTCATGTCAGCTCTGGGGACCCTCTGGTTCCAAAGATACTTACCGGAGCAGGTGCCACTGGTTCCTTCTGGTTGTTTAAATCCCTTGTATCATGTGGGAAAATAGGAAGCCTGTGTGGCACCAGAGATTATTTTTTTTCCCTTGGAGGGGACAGTACCAGAGAAACCTTCCCCAGTAAGTATCTCAGGAACTAGGGAGCCCCCCGGAGCTGAAATTAATGTTGTTCAGCTTCTGATATACTTAAAAAGGGGGAGGGGCAAAAAATACTGTAATACAGTTTAGCACCATTTACTGAATCTTCCCGACCATAGGCTCCTATCATTCTTTAATTTAGTCATATCTGACATTTATGGAACATACATCCACTTTTTATACAGTACTGTACATGCATCCTTGCAAAGCTTCTAGTTACATAGTGCAAACAAAGTAGACACTTTGATCCATACAGTACAGTGTACAGGTCAGGTACATAACCTGAAGCAGCAGTAAAACTTTCTCAGTGGCTTTATTTATACCATTTGGAGTATCAGTTCTCATGGGCCTGACAGTGCTCTTTTATCAGCCGTATAAGCATTATGAGAATTAACCAAATATGAATGCACTTTTTCATTCTGAATACGTTTCACCATGAAATACATCCATGTAACCAAGCTTTATAAGTTCTATTAGAAATGTTCCTTATAAAGGTTTCTAGAGGATTAATTTGCATTTGAGATAAATAAGTAACAGATAATATGCACACATATAATGAGAATATAATGTAACCTGCTCTGAAATATAATTTTGTTTGATTGATTTTGACTAAAAATAACACATAGCAGAATATGTTATACTGGGCAAAAGCCACAAGATGGCAAGATTGCTTACAATTGTGTTGGATACTTTAATTGTAACAGAAGCCTTTTGCCTTACAACATATATAAAATATACAATATATCTATTGTTTTCAATACTTGGAAATGTTATAGTAAGTCAAGAATATCGTTTAATTTCTAGAAATAATGTATATTGGCTCATTTTGTTACATGTTGCTGAAATATTTGTTTGTAATGTTATTGTAACAAAATGTTTCAGTATTTCAATTACTTTTCTGTATAATATTACAAGTATTAATAAGAACTGTCAATAAAAAATATGCTATCCAAATAGTTCACAGTCTCCAAATTGTAAAACACTACAGATATTGCAAAGCATGTCACTTTTTTTTATTTTGACCGCACAGGCTAAGGTTAAAAGTATGTTTGGGGGGGAATGAAGTAACAGTTTTCATGAGTCTTCATAACATGGTGCATTGTACTGTTTATTGAAGCTGATTATTTTTGAATACTATGTTATACAATTTCCAATTTTAAGGACAAAAATCTAATTAATTCAAAATCCTCTAAGTGTCCTGCTGTCTAAGATGTTGAATTTGTTCAACAACACATTTTTCTAACCGGCCCCACAGTAAAGTAGGGGTTTTTATTGGTGTTTAAAGAGGTCGGAATGATCAAAAGAGTTTGACTGCCCAACCTGTCTGCTGCTTTTGATACTGTTGATCACTATCTTCACTCTCCCCTGTTACTTTATCTGCCCTGTAACTGAGGGTCATGTTATAGAAACTAAGACATTGATGGTGGATAAGAACCATTTTGCCCACCTAGTTTATCTGTTGTGAAATCTCAAATCCTATTTCATCCCAAGAACTTTAAATTCCTATATTGTTATCCTCCACCACCTCTTTTGTGGAGGCTATTCCAGTGAATCCACCACCCTTTCAATGAAGAAGTATTTCCTCAATTTTCCCCTGACACTCCCACCCTCCAATTATAAAATATGACCTCTTGCACTGAAATATACTTCCCTCCAGTACCTTGTTGAAAGCCTTGAAAGTTTCTATCCTACTGTCCTCTATCCCTTCTGCCCTCCAAGCTGTCCTAGATCTATATCTAGAAAGTGGCATCACTACATCTCGCTACTACTACTATATACCTGCTGCTAGTACCTTTCCTTATACAATACAGCATCTTGGACAATGACAAGCTAATATTAACCTGTTGCTGTCTGGTCAAACCTCCTCCTCATTCTGTGTCCTGCCTGCAGAGCTATGCTTGGTCACTCTGATCTGCATTAATAAGACAGGACCTGTCAGTGACTCCTCGGCAGCTCTCTCTCTTATTCAGTACTGCGAGAACTGGAGAGCTGCAGGGAAATCACTGTTAGGTTGCATCTGATTAATGGAGATCAGACCAATGGAG
Source organism: Ascaphus truei (assembly GCF_040206685.1). Lineage (NCBI taxonomy): Eukaryota > Metazoa > Chordata > Amphibia > Anura > Ascaphidae > Ascaphus > Ascaphus truei. Next base: position 227,827,155 of record NC_134486.1, on the reverse strand, counting down.
CTCTGCTCAGTAAGCAGGAAACAGAGGCCCAGATCCACAGAGGTCCATTATTGACTTAACCAAGAGATAGCTTAAATGAATGCCTTATTAAGAGTTAATAGGCATCTTCAATGCTCAATAACACAGTGTGAAGTATTGTTTTCATCTGGCAAGAGCACTGTGTAAACTATAATGGATATTAGTGCTATTGATATGCAAAAGAGGGCTCCCCCCAACAATGCATATGCACAGAGGTATAGTAAAGAGGGATTTAATGTATGTTAGTTACTGTTAGTCATAACTAAACTCACGTCTGGACCCTGAAACAGGGACTACTTAGCCCACTAAGAAATTAATATGTGAACATAAAACCACAATAAGAAAAGCCTTCACTGCTCTAGAGAAATGTACATTTCCTGTAGCGAGACATTTCAAGTCGAAAGGACACAATACGAATCAATTTAGCTTCCAATAAATTATTTTGTACCAACATTAAGACAAAGGGTTGATCAAGTCTTATTTTTAAAACAAAAGGAGACAGGATGGATTAGCACATTGGATTGCAAAACACCAAAAGGGCTGAATGAGGATTATGGATTAATACAATTCCTAATGACTAATACAATGACGAGGGTCATAAGCAACCATTTTTATCTTTGTCTGGTACCCTATATGTGTCATCATGGAAGCACAAGTCTTTCATATAATGTTAATATTAATTATTTTTTCTGCCTTATAATTTGAGTGTCTGTGGGGAAGTGGACTAATAGAGGCACTAGTGATATATGACATTTATACAGTATGTGGGGTTAATAACTTAGAAGGATCGAATTTAATTGATTTAAAAAAAATTAGAAAACATTTGTGACATCATCACAATTTTTGATTGTTAATGATGTTCTTGAAGTAAAAACATATTTGAGAGATTTTTTTAACAGACCTTAAGTGGATTGACTCTGTGTCCCAATATAAATATAAAAGTAGATAGAATAATTCGAGAAATAGAGGAAAAATATGGATAGATGGGAAACATATCATTTTGATAGAAGACTGTTTAGTTCTCTCCTTACTGTTATCCATAGTATAAGTTACCTCAGCTTGTGATAGAACGTGTTTTTGTAATAATTATGTGCACAATTAGATAAATGTCCGTCCGAGTGAAGTTTGCAGAATATAAAAAGACAGGTGGATGGAATCATCATAGATTACTTCTTTCACTAGATGCTAATCAATCCTCTATGTTATTATTTTGTGATAGTGTTGATTAGTTGCCATGGAGAGGAGAGTAAGGTTGTATCTATACTTTTAAAGATGGCGGCAGCTGCAGATACACTGGCGACACACTTTATTCGAGCTCGGCTAGTCCCACGAATTCGGGTATACCCAGGTGTATTGAGGTTTGTGACTGTTTTCTGCCCGAGTGCATTGCAATATTTTCCAGCAGGGATTGAAGCATTTTATTCCCGCTGGCTGCAATACTGCACAGTATATATATATATATACTGCATTACAATTCATGAATTTATGCCATCTGGTAGACACGCGAAGCATTGCAGCCTATTAAATCCTAATCATTATCATTTAACAGATCAGCCGCCCGTCAGCCAGGCATGAACCCAGGCTGGGAAGGCAAACGCAACGTGGCTTGTCAGAGGTGAGGAGCGGCGCATTCCAGGTATCTGCCAGGTACATACTGGGTATTTGCTCGAATAAAGTGTGTCGGTGCAGTATAGAACAAAGCGTCTTTGATGCGTACCACGAGCACTTTGAGAGTAAAGACAGGAGGGCAGGCCATATGAAATCCATTAGGATCTTTGATAATATATGGTACACAGCGCCTCCATCTGCTGTAGGCTCCAGATGTATGAAGGTACTCTCCTACAGTAGAACAGACTCCTCTCCCCCCAGAAAGACTACACACGAGGCGGGAGGTGCATATAAAAGGAACCGGTTATTCTTCTGCTCAGCACAGTCTCTAGGCAATTCTGCCCAATGCAGTCGCAGCTCTGGTCTCTCAAACTTCAGATGGTCTCTGACCCACTATGGGTCAAGGGCCCCCGCAGCAGTCCTAGCTCTTCCCTGATCATCTAGCAGGACCAGGGGAATAGGTAATCACACACTCCCCCCTGAAGGGAAGAGGACCTGGGCCTGCCAGTGCACAGCAGCCCGGTGTGATACCTTGTCTCTATCATGGTAGAGACCCAATCAACAATTTAGAGATGCAACCCCATTAAGAACAGTAAGGGGAGGGTACCAGGTTTGAACCCAGAATTGGGTATAACGCAGACCTTATCCCACCTCCTCCCCTGTCACTCAAGGGTACTGCCTGAGTGGGAAAACCCCATGATTGGTCCTAACACTGCGTGCTGTTACCAGGACTGACATGTCAGGATACGGCAGAATAGTAGCCAGTCATGGCATGGCTACTCTATTCCTCTAGTTGAATCCAATGATCCCTCACTTAGAGTCAAAATTGGTGTACCATCTTTCATTTGATAAACCTGAAACATAGTAATCATTACAGTGATTAATACAGTAGTATGCACACATGATAACATCTCCTGCAAAACACAGTACATCACAGTTTAATATGAAACAACAATCATATTACTGCCTAGACATGACCCAGGTCCCTCCTAACGTGGAGAACCTAATTACTTAATAGTAATGCTGAGGGTCTGGCTTCCTAACTAGTGCCACAGTACTATCTGGCACAGCAAATGAAACACACTTTTTGGGTGTCGCTCTGAAACGTACTCCACACTATCCATATAGATGGATCTGCCTAACTTCCACACCAATAACTTCCACACCCCCACAGGGTATGTCACCCGTTCTTCCAAGTGAAAGAAGGTACTTTTACTGTGTGCTTTGATGTAGGCCCTGGTAACATCATTTAGCCATTGTTCCCGGTTCTCTTCCACCTCCCTCATTATAGGTTCATGAACGCAGTGATACTCTAACCCAGGGGTGGGGAACGTCCGGCCCGCGGGCCGTGTAAGGCCCGCGAAATCATTTGGTCCGGCCCCCGGGAAGCAAGCCTGCAAGAATGGTTTAAAAAAAAAAAAAATTTTAAACTCCCCCTTTCCTGATTGGCTGCCTGTGCTGTCAGTCTGCCAAATTTTTATTTTTTTTGGCCCACCTCTTCCTACAGCACTGCCCCCTCCCTTCTCTCCTCCAGTAATGCCGGGCTCCTTAGGCTCCGCCCCTCTGTCCCTCCCTTTAGGCTCCGCAGGCCTGCCAGTCTCTCAGCTGCACTGGCTACCTATGCAGCTCCAGCAGCCCATCCATGGGCCCCAGGTAACCCACATGCCCCCTTATACCCCCTCCCAGGCACCTTACCCACCCCAAGGGGGGAGAGGCCTTATTTTTGTGTGTTTGCAGAGGTGGGCTTAGTGTGTGTGTGTGTGTGTGTGTGTGTGTGTGTGTGTGTGTGTGTGTGTGTGTGTGTGTGTGTGTGTGTGTGTGTGTGTGTGTGTGTGTGTGTGTGTGTGTGTGTGTGTGTGTGTGTGTGTGTGTCACTGTCTGTGTGTGTGTCACTGTCTTTGTGTGTGTGTGTCACTGTCTTTGTGTGTGTGTGTGTGTCACTGTCTCTGTGTGCGTGTGTGTGTCATTGTCTCTGTGTGTGTGTCACTGTCTCTGTGTGTGTGTGTCTCACGGTCTCTGTGTGTCTCACGGTCTCTGTGTGTCTCACGGTCTCTGTGTGTCTCACGGTCTCTGTGTGTCTTACGGTCTCTGTGTGTCTCACGGTCTCTGTGTGTCTCACTGCCTCTGTGTGTCTCACTGCCTCTGTGTGTCTCACGGTCTCTGTGTGTCTCACTGTCTCTGTGTGTCTCACGGTCTCTGTGTGTCTCACGGTCTCTGTGTGTCTTACGGTCTCTGTGTGTCTTACGGTCTCTGTGTGTCTCACTGCCTCTGTGTGTCTCACTGCCTCTGTGTGTCTCACGGTCTCTGTGTGTCTCACTGTCTCTGTGTGTCTCACTGTCTCTCTGTGTGTGTGTGTGTGTGTGTGTATCTCACTGTCACTGTCTGTGTGTGTGTGTGTCACTGTCTGTGTGTGGCAGCAGCCGCCTGAGGTGATTAAGGACCTGAGTTTCACCAGGACGGCACAGGTAAGCAGCGCTCCGGGGGGGGAGAGGGTATAAGAGGAGTGGGGGATGGGGGGGAGGGGATATAAGAGGCTTGGGGGATAGAAGAACGAGTCTGAGGTGGGAGGGACACCTCACTACCGCCTCTCCACCTCCTCCCCACACCGGGCAGAAGTTGTGGAGGGCACCTGCTCCGATCCCCCTGATCAGATTTCCCTCCCCCTGTGTGTGTCTGAGAGAGAGAGTGTGTCTGAGAGTGTGTGTGTGTCTGAGAGTGTGTGTGTGTGTGTGTGTGTGTATCTGAGAGTTTGTGTGTGTGTCTGAGAGTTTGTGTGTATGTCTGAGAGTTTGTGTGTGTGTGTGTGTCTGAGAGTTTGTGTGTGTGTCTGAGAGAGTGTGTGTGTGTGTGTGTGTGTGTGTGTCTGAAAGAGAGAGTGTGTGTGTGTGTGTCTGAGAGAGTGTGTGTGTGTGTGTGTGTCTGAGAGAGAGTGTGTGTGTGTCTGAAAGTGTGTGTGTGTCTGAGAGAGTGTGTGTGTCTGAAAGAGTGTGTGTCTGAGAGAGTGTGTGTGTGTCTGAGAGAGAGTGTGTGTGTGTGTGTGTGTGTGTCTGAGAGAGTGTGTGTGTGTCTGAGAGAGAGTGTGTGTGTGTCTGAGAGAGTGTGTGTCTGAGAGAGAGTGTGTCTGAGAGAGAGAGTGTGTCTGAGAGAGAGAGAGTGTGTCTGAGAGAGAGTGTGTCTGAGAGAGAGAGAGTGTGTCTGAGAGAGAGTGTGTCTGAAAGAGAGAGAGAGAGTGTGTCTGAAAGAGAGAGAGAGAGTGTGTCTGAGAGAGAGTGTGTGTCTGAGAGAGAGCGTGTGTCTGAGAAAGAGCGTGGGTCTGAGAGAGAGCATGGGTCTGAGAGAGAGCGTTGGTTTGAGAGAGAGCGTGGGTCTGAGAGAGAGCGTGGGTCTGAGAGAGAGCGTGGGTCTGAGAGAGAGCGTGGGTCTGAGAGAGCGCGTGGGTCTGAGAGTCTGAGAAAGAGAGTGGGTTTGAGAGTCTGAGACAGAGAGTGGGTCTGAGAGTCTGAGAGAGAGAGTGGGTCTGAGAGTCGGAGAGAGAGAGTGGGTCTGAGAGTCTGAGAGAGAGAGTGGGTCTGAGAGTCTGAGAGAGAGAGTGGGTCTGAGAGTCTGAGAGAGAGAGTGGGTCTGAGAGTCTGAGAGAGTGGGTCTGAGAGTCTGAGAGTCTGAGAGAGAGAGTGGGTCTGAGAGTCTGAGAGAGAGAGTGGGTCTGAGAGTCTGAGAGAGAGAGAGTGGGTCTGAGAGTCTGAGAGAGAGAGAGTGGGTCTGAGAGTCTGAGAGAGAGAGTGGGTCTGAGAGTCAGAGAGAGAGTGGGTCTGAGAATATGAGAAAGGGAGTGGGTCTGAGAGTCTGAGAGAGAGAGTGGGTCTGAGAGTCTGAGAGAGAGAGAGTGGGTCTGAGAGTCTGAGAGAGAGAGTGGGTCTGAGAGTCTGAGAGAGAGAGTGGGTCTGAGAGTCTGAGAGAGAGAGTGGGTCTGAGAGTCTGAGAGAGAGAGTGGGTCTGAGAGTCTGAGAGAGTGGGTCTGAGAGTCTGAGAGTCTGAGAGAGAGAGTGGGTCTGAGAGTCTGAGAGAGAGAGTGGGTCTGGGAGTCTGAGAGAGAGAGTGGGTCTGAGAGTCTGAGAGAGAGAGTGGGTCTGAGAGTCTGAGAGAGTGGGTCTGAGAGTCTGAGAGAGTGGGTCTGAGAGTCTGAGAGAGAGAGTGGGTTTGAGAGTCTGAGAGAGAGAGTGGGGCTGAGAGTCTGAGAGAGAAAGTGGGGCTGAGAGTCTGAGAGAGAGAGTGGGTCTGAGAGTCCGAGAGAGAGAGTGGGTCTGAGAGTCTGAGAGAGAGAGTGGGTCTGAGAGTCTGAGAGAGAGAGTGGGTCTGAGAGTCTGAGAGAGAGAGTGGGTCTGAGAGTCTGAGAGAGAGATTGGGTCTGAGAGTCTGAGAGAGAGAGTGGGTCTGAGAGTCTGAGAGAGAGAGTGGGTCTGAGAGTCTAGGAGAGAGAGTGGGTCTGAGAGTCAGAGAGAGAGAGTGGGTCTGAGAGAGAGCGTGAGTCTGAGAGAGAGCGTGAGTCTGAGAGAGAACGTGAGTCTGAGAGAGAGAGAGGGTCTGAGAGAGAGAGTGGGTCTGAGAGTCTGAGAGAGAGAGTGGGTCTGAGAGTCTGAGAGAGAGAGTGAGTCTGAGAGTCTGAGAGAGAGAGTGGGTCTGAGAGAGAGAGTGGGTCTGAGAGTCAGACAGAGAGAGTGGGTCTGAGAGTCAGAGAGAGAGTGGGTCTGAGAGTCAGAGAGAGAGAGTGGGTCTGAGAGTCAGAGAGAGAGTGGGTCTGAGAGTCAGAGAGAGAGAGTGGGTCTGAGAGTCAGAGAGAGAGAGTTGGTCTGAGAGTCAGAGAGAGAGAGAGTGGGTCTGAGAGTCAGAGAGAGAGAGTGGGTCTGAGAGTCAGAGAGAGAGAGTGGGTCTGAGAGTCAGAGAGAGAGAGTGGGTCTGAGAGTCAGAGAGAGAGAGTGGGTCTGAGAGTCAGAGAGAGAGAGTGGGTCTGAGAGTCAGAGAGAGAGAGTGGGTCTGAGAGTCAGAGAGAGAGTGGGTCTGAGAGTCAGAGAGAGAGTTGTGTTTGTGTGTGTGTGCACGTGCGCACAGACAACAACCCACAGTCAGTCATAGTCACCCACCACCCAAGAGTCAGTCAGTCACCCAAACAGAAGCAGTTCCAGCCATCACATTAGGGGTGAGTTCAATAAATGTTTGACCAAATATAGAAGGCTAATTTTTAAGTTGATAATTTTGGATGGCCCTCGAATGATTTTATAAATATCAAAATGGCCCTTGGCAGAATATAGGTTCCCCACCCCTGCTCTAACCCATGCGACTGACAATATCTCTGCACTGCTGTACATGTCGCTCAGCCCTACCTATCTTTGTATGTCTGCAGCCTTTGGCTTGGCCTGGCAGTACCCAGAAAAAGGGCTCCTGCACGGGTGGATCTACTGATAGAGTACACCCTTAGGCTGAACTTTACCTAGGCATATGTCATGTTCCCTGCGCCTTAAGGCCTCAGATGATTCCTCAGGACTAAACTCTCCCTCAGCCCACCAGTGATTCACTATGTCTCCTGCTTCAAACAGAAACCTGGTGCTGTGCATGTATGGCACATAACCCTGGAACCTAGGGTCCCACTATGGTAGTGATTTTACTGGAGTCGCCTTAGTGGACACCAAGCCTGATGTGGTTTTTGATGAGAACCCTGAAGTATCTGAATTCACTGACATTGCATATAAACTCCCCCCACAGGTTACACTGTCTGCAATTTACTCCTCATCTAATTCATCCTCAAAGTACCAATCCCGCCAGTCCTGAGAAGGCATTGCGGGGTTCAAAAGGCTCAGAGCCCGCCATTTTGAGTTCATTGAAAAATAGGGTCGTGATAGCACAGTGGAGGTGGTACTAGTCAGCATTCGCGGTCTGTACCCCACCCTGACTTGATACCAGTAAAATGCACACAATATGAGGTTCCGCAACGGGCTGGGGTTTCCGGCCCATAATATGGTCCTGATATCTGTCCATTTGTTTTGGGGTAAGTGTCTTAGTACTCACTGGATCCACGAATTTTCTAACGACCCAGGTGCGCCCAAATAGAGTTCATAAAGTGTCCCACACTGCTCGCTGGTACAGCGGTACTCATCGGAGCGGGAATCGGCCGTTCCTCGTCCGCCCTGGCGGTCTCCTCTGTTGACGTCATCAAGTTCCAGTCTCACGGGATCCTGATAGAGGTCGATGTCCGGAAGTATGTCTACATCTGGTCTTGGAGTGGGTGTGTCGTTGTCGTCCTCCACATAGGGATCGCTGTCTCTCCGTATCTTCTCACTGGAAATCTCCATCAGTTCCTGCTGGGACTAAGGAGGTGGACTCTCACCTTTCCGCTGACTCGCAGGATCCTGGGAACTCACCAATCGGGATGCTGGTACACCGACCCAGAGCCGCTAGGAACCGCCACCCATGGGACGCTCCTCCGCCGCTCAGGCCACACCGTTGCTGTCATCAGGACCGGACTGCGCCGTTGTTCAATGTCACAGGTAATACTATAATCTTTGGCGAGATTTGTAGGGGTACATGCCAGCAGGCGAGCACCACAGACACCCGACCGCTGCGCTGGCTCGATGAGTGTAGGGACACCTCCATGGGGGATTGGCACCGGTGCATTGCACCATCGTCTATGGCAATCAGCAGGCAGCATTCCAGCTCCTCTGCCGTGACTGGCTGTGGTTACTCCTCACCTCAGGCAATCACCTTACCCGGTTGCTCGTCCTTCATCGATTCCAGCTCGCGGACTGTCTCTGGCGTCATCTCTGGTACCGGGTCTGGAGAAATCTTGGGAATCATCACGATCATTAGGGTGCTCTGACACCCTGGATCATCCACTATGGCGCACTGGCCCTCGGAAACCTCCATGGTTGAGGTAGCAGTTGTATCATCATCGACTGCCCAGGTATTAGGGTCAGCTGCATCTTTCATAGAAAAGGCCGTAGGCTTCAACAGCATCAGCTTTAAGTAGTGTGCTCCACACCATGGACACGTAGAGGCTGTGATAGTGAGGGAGTAACCAGGCCATCAATAAATGTATTATGCCTGGCTGGTTACCTCTGAGCCATATTTGGGGTTTTAGCGTGTCAGCTATTGAACCTGTCTGTTCTCCATGAAAAGCATGTGATGATTATAACAATAAAGAATGTATGTGTGTTTTACCTTTCCAGGAGTGCTAACCAGTGTAGATTGAAAGGCTATTAGTTTCAAGGGGGGGGGGGGAGGTTGCAGTAAAAGTGTTATCAGATTGTGTCTAGATAGCCGGGGTCTAGAGTTGCTGGCCACCCAAAAAATGTATCCGGGAATCATGGATGATTCCCTGGGACAAATAGACACATCACCCTGGTTAAAATCCTCCCTTGAGAACAGTCACATGACTCACCACCAGGTTTCCCTGCTTCATCACTGTAACGCTTGTGCTGCCCACGAGCAAGACTGGACCCGAGTACTGAGGTGGAGAAGTAGTAAACCACGTACTCACAGCAGCGGAAGTGTGCCTGGCAGGCGAATTGTCAAACGTAGCCTAGTCTGGGTTGGAGAGAGTGGTTTAGTCGATACTTGCCAAGGTCTTGGAATGGAGAGCTCAGAATAGTCAAGTCTTTATCCGTGGTCTGGGGTTGGAGAGGTTAGAATCGTGGAAGTCCTTATAGCCATGGTCTGGGATAGGAGAAGTTAGAATCTTGGAGGTCCGTATAGCCATGGTCTGGGTTGGAGATATACACAAGGTCGAGGGTAAGTTGGGTCAGTATCCAGAGAGGTCGCAAGGTCAAGCCAGGTCGGTACACAAAGGGTTAAACTGCAAGATAAACACAGGACAAGGAGCAAGGCACAACAGACATAGGAGCTCAAGGCTACCACAAGTTATGCTCAGGAAGATATGAGAGGAACTGCACGGTTTATGTAGCACACAGGAACCAGTAGCAAGGGAGGCAGAGCAGAGGCACGGCCTCCGTGGAGGCAATGATTGGCTGCAGGAGACAAGTGGGCTAAATGAAAACTTGCCACGCAGCTGGGGAGTGCTGCACGTCATCACGTGTGCGAGCCGCTCGCGGGGGAAGCACAGTATGTTCAAGGGGGCGGAGCTAAGCTCCGTGGCACATTAGAAGAGCTGCGTGTGCCCACTGTAAGCATAGCGTGGGTGCACACACGTGCTGGTGCCAGAGCGGAGCTCTGAGATACGTCAGGTAAGGAGGGAACACGTCGCAAAGGATGTGTTCCCTGATTTCTTACAGTACCCCCCTGTGACAAGGTGAATGAACGTCACCAGCCATATACCTGGCAAACCTATGTTTAGGCTTGCAGTACAGCAGTGACAAGGTTAAGTTTCAGTTGAGAAGGGCTGCTTAATTAGTCTGACCCCAGCTGCATAATCAAGGTGTTTTAAAACCCCCAGGCTGTACACACATGCAAGCTAGCTGGTCAGGAGGCAGGACTGAAATACTGAAGAGATTACTGCTATAAGGTCTGTTTTTCAAAGTACATGTGTGATGAACTGTCTGTGTCCTGCATGCTGAAGAGAAGCTGCTTTGTTTTCTATGCTGAAGAGAAGCTATTTTGTTTTTGTATGCTGAAGAGAAGCTATTTATTTTGTGTGATGAATATTTTTAAGGCTCAATAAAGAAGCCTTATCAAGAGAACCCGCGTGTGTGTTTGCATGTACCCTGCAACACCCCCCCTTTAGGATCGGCCTTAGGATGATTCCCATAAGGCTTCTGCGGAAACCTGGCATGGAATCGCTTTATAAGCCGGGAACATGGATCTGACAAAGAGGTATCCATGAGCGTTCTTCTGGTCCATAGCCTTTCCAGTGTACGAGAAATTGGACACTACCTCTGTAGTATCTGGAATCGATTATGGATTAAATTTCAAATTCTTCTTGACCCTGTACGATGACAGGTAGAGGTTCAGGTGAGATGTCAAGAAACTGAGAACTTCGAACAACAGGTTTAAACAATGAGACGTGAAAGACCGCCGGGATTCTCATAGATTGAGGCAGTTGTAAGCGGTACGCCACAGGATTGACCTGTTCGAGAATGGTGAATTGTACCAGGAATCTTGAAGCCAGTTTCAGTGTAGGTGTCTTCAATCTTATATTCTTAGAAGAAAGCCACAGTTTGTCTCCTGGCCTAAACTTGGGTGCCTCACGGCGGTGGCGATCTTCCTGTGTCTTTTGTTTGAGTACTGCCTCCTGCAGAGTCTTCTGAATCCTCTTCCAAGAATTTTGGAGCAAATTCACTCTGGGATCTACTGCTGGAACTCCGGAAGGATTGGAAGAGATGGGAAGACGTGCTGGATGAAATAAGTAATTTATAAAAAAAAACATTGATTCATGGGTAGACTCATTTCTGAGTGAGTTATGAGCGAATTCGGCCATGGAAGTAGTTAAACCCAGATATCCTATGCATCAGAAATAAAGCATCGTAGGTATTGCTCTAGTGGTGGTTCGTTCTTTTGGTTTGTCCGTTGGTTTTGGGTGATACCAAGAAGAAAAAAGAAGAGAGATCTCCAATCTTTGAGCGTAGTAAGCATGCCAAAATTTCGAGACGAACTGTGACCCCCCCAATCGGACACTATATAGAGTGGAACTCCATGAATATGAAATATTTCTTTGATATAAATATCTGCCAAGGTGGCAGAGTTAGGAAGACCCTTGAGATGAATGAAATGGGCCTGTTTGGAAAACCTATCAACAATAACGAGAATAGTATTCATCCCATGAGAAACAGGAAGCTCAACAATAAAGTCCATTGAGAGGTGGGTCCACGGCCGGTCCAGTATGGGTAAGGGGCGAAGCAGACCAGACGGCTTGTTGCGGGTGGTCTTATTTCGAGCACAGATGGAACAGGAGTTGATGAATTCCTTGATATCCTTAAACATATTACGCTTCCAAAAGTTGCGTCTGATCAAATCGGAAGTCCTCTTTGTACCCGGGTGACCGGCAGACCTAGAGGAATGACCCCACTCAAGGATCTTTTGGTGAAATTGAGGTGCAGCATACAAACAACCCTCCGACACTTCCATACCATCGGGGATGAGAGTCTGAGTCTCCCAAGATCTTGTCCAGTACATCAACAGAGTTAGCCGAAATTACATATTTGGCGGGAAGAATGGTCTCAGGAATGTCTTTGGATTTGTCTTCACTGACGAATTGACGGGATAAGGCGTCAGCCATTAGATTCTTAGTACCCGGAATGTACGAAATTATATAGTTGAATCAGGAAAAGGACAATGCCCAGTGAGCCTGACGGGAGCCGAGGCGAAGGGCACCCTCGATATATAATACATTGTTATGGTCTGTAAAAATTGAAATAGGATTTTCAGTTCCCTCCAGGAGGTGTCTCCACTCTTGCAGAGCAAGTTTGATGGCCAAGTTGGCCTTGTTGCCAACATCATAGTCTTGATCTGCGGAGGATAATTTTTTTGAGAAGAACCCGCAAGGGTGTAGCTTATCCTGAGGGGACTGTCTCTGTGAGAGTACGGCTCCTGCTCCAATATCCGAGGCATCTACTTTCAACGTGAAAGGAAGTTTAGGGTCCGGATGGCGTAAGATAGGAGCAGAGACGAACGCTTTCTTAAGGGTTTCAAAGGCCTGGCAGGCCTCAGGAGACCAGGAGGAAGTGTCCGCATCTTTCTTCATCAGGGCAGTGATGGGAGCCACGGTGGCGGAAAAATGACAGATACATTAACGATTATAATTGGCGAAGCCAAGAAACCGCTGAATCGCCTTAAGAGAAGTGGGTTGGGGCCAATCTACAACTGCCTTAAGTTTATCAAGATCCATAGAGAAACCCTTATCAGAGATAATGTATCCCAAGAAAGAAGTGGATGTTTGGTGGAAAAGACATTCATCGACTCTGGGTCTAGGGGAAATTTTGTGGATCAAGATTTTGCTACCAAACATAAGATTCCTCTGATCAAGAAATCAATACCGGTGGGTCTAGAGGCTATCGACGGCCGTTCTCTCCAGCCAGCCTTCATTTCATTTGAGATTCCTACTCTTATTCTCTCCACTAGTGACGGTCACAAGGAAAAAATATCACTAGATGTTATTCATTCACCATCTGTACAGGTAATTCTAGGCCTTCCTTGGCTCCAACAGCACAATCCGCTTATAGACTGGACAGACAAGAGACCTATTTAATGGGGTGTTGCCTCAGAGATTGCTCCTGAATCCTCAGTACAACTTATCGCTGGTGTAGAGACCAGTACTCCTGCCAAACCTACACTTCCTGAAGTATAGACAGAGTTAATTCATGTTTTTCATAAAGTTTGCTCTGTTGCTCTACCTCCGCACCGCCCTTATGATTGCCCCATAGAGCTTCTGCCCGGTGCCATCCTTCCTAAAGGCAGATCCTATCCGTTGCCCCTTCCTGAGACTAAGGCTCTGTCTGAATATATTCAGGAGAACCTAAAGAGAGGGTTCATTAGAGCTTCTTCCTCCCCAGCCGGGGCTAGGGTCTTTTTTGTTAAGAAGAATGATGGCTCACTATGTCAATGCATAGACTATAGGGGTCTTAACAAAATAACCCTGAAGAATCGTTACCCCTTGCCACTCATCTCAGAATTTTTTGATCGGCTACAAGTTTCTTCCATTTTTTCCAAACTCGATCTTCATGGTGTCTACAATCTCATACGCATTAGACAAGGGGACGTATGGAAAACGGCTTTCAATACGAAAGACGGCCATTATGAATATCTAGTCATGCCTTTCAGGCTCTGTAATGCCCCAGCTGTCTTTTCAGAATCCGCAAATTATATTTTTCAGGATGTCCTCAACATTTTTGTAATTGTCTACCTAAACGATACTTATTTTTTCTAAATCTATATCCAAGCATATCCAGCACACTAAACTAGTTCTCTCCCGTCCACGTGAGAATCAACTCTATGCCAAGATGGAGAAATGTCTTTTTCATCAAACACCCACTTCTTTCTTGGGATACAGTTGTGTGAAAAAGAAAGTACACCCTCTTTGAATTCTATGGTTTTACATATCAGGACATAATAACAATCAACTGGTCCTTAGCAGGTCTTAAAATTAGGTGAACACAACCTCTGATGAACAACAAAACATAACATATTACACCGTCATGATTTATTTAACAAAAATAAAGCCAAAATGGAGAAGCCATGTGTGAAAAACTAACTACACCCTTACTGCTTCCATAGGAACAACGAAAGAAATAACTCAACGCTCAACCCTATACCTATTTATTAAAAAGTAAAGTAGGGTGCAAGGGGTTAAATATATATATATATAACACAACACGTTAACTCTAGTGTAACGAAAAGAACCCAGTTAACTGCACTCAGAGTAATATTATTAGCTAAGATAGCCTGGGATACCAATTGTCCCATTATGTGAGGTGAAGTCACCCCAACCCAACAACACATTAGAGTGAGTCAGAACTCACAGAAAAAAAATTCCAAAAAAATAAATGTTTATTATAACAACCACAACGACTTAAAATCACAATACAAACAAATTACTAAAAATCCCCTATAGGGTGTGGATCAGCAAGATCAAACAGGTGTGAGTCAATTAATGAGATAAAGCTCAAATAATGAGATTAATATCCTAAACGCACACTTGTAATATGAATGCAGTGGGTGGTACACAGTAGAAGAAATCCACTATTAGTATGATTACCTAATTGGCACAAGGTATGAAGAATCAAATTACATACAAAACCCAATATACAGTCAATCCAGCATAAATGCTAAGTATATTCAAATTCTCAAGTATATATATGGGTATATGCAGTATGGCCACACAGACCTAACTACAGAGTTGCCAAGTGAAACACATATAATTACACATGACCACATAAATGAGAGTCAACATAATTAGGATTCCATTATCACACTTGATAGCTGTACCACAAATGTCATGTTAGCCAAAGCTATTTGTAAATCACCCTCTTCGGCATAAAAAGCGCTAGATCTATAACACAGGAGGGCAAATTGGCAGCCAAGTGTATCCCTGTATGTGATACGACGTTACCAGCCCCGAGTCAACACTTCATATGTCTCCCGATCCAACGCCCTCAGAGACGCCAGCGTAGTGACGACATCAACCATACGCACGTTTCGTGTGTATCACACACTTCATTGATCTCGCTGATCCACACCCTATAGGGGATTTTTGTAATTTGTATGTATTGTGATTTTAAGTCGTCGTGGTTGTTATAATAAACATTTATTTTTTTGGAATTTTTATATTATTGGTTCTGAGAGTTCTGATATATATATATATATATCACAGAAAGAAATCAGCGCTAGGACTAACACAAATGAAATATTATATGTGAGTAAATGAGCTAGCAGGATGCAGCCTTAATGAGGATATGCCTATCCAGATTAAATGGAAGAAAGAAAAAAGGTGCAATCCTGTATAGCAATAAAAAACAGGAAAATGTATTAATTAAGCAAGGAAGGCTAGGTGACTGAACAGATTAAAACAAACACAATGATGCCAATAGACACAATAAACACAATATATGACAATAATAATAATAGCATGTTTTTGTATAGCGCTGCTAGTTATACGTAGCGCTTTACAGAGACATTTTGCAGGCACAGGTCCCTGCCCTGTGGAGCTTACAATCTATGTTTTTGGTGCATGAGGCACAGGGAGATAAAGTGACTTGCCCAAGGTCACAAGGAGCCGACACCAGGAATTGAACCAGGCTCCCCTGCTTCAAACTCTCAGTGCCAGTCAGTGTCTTTTACTCACTGAGCCACTCCCTCTCCACAATAAAACAAGACTACTGTTGAAAATAAAAAAGAAGGGAAATGTGACCAAAAAATGTCCAGTAGCACATAAATATATGTAATGTACATAGTATATATAAATGTACATAGCGCTTCATAGTAGTAATACATATCATATAAATAACAAATAATATAAATAACAGATCATGGGAATACGTGCTTCAGACATAAAAGTAACATTAAGGAAGAGGAGTCCCTGCTCCGAGGAGCTTACAATCTAATTGGTAGGTAGGGAGAACGTACAGAGACAGTAGGAGGGAATTCTAGTAAGTGCGTCTGCAGGGGGCCAAGCTTTATGTATCATGTGTCCATGATTATCCAGTACTATTCATATGCTTCTTTAAGCAGATGTGTCTTAAGGTGGGTCTTAAAGGTGGATAGAGAGGGTGCTAGTCGGGTATTGAGGGGAAGGGAATTCCAGAGGTGTGGGGCAGAAAGTGAGAAAGGTTTAAGGCGGCAGAGAGCTTTATATACAAAGGGGGTATATGTATATATATGAAAGTGTGAATAAGAATTGAGGCAAGCATTAAAATTACAAACAATTTTGATAGGGTGTGAGAAAACCCATGTCCACATTAAGTCCTTTGGTTTTGGTGTTAAAGAGTCTTATCATTCTGAGTTCAAATGTTTTCCGTTCTTGTGTGTTTTTAAACATTCCATTGAGGATTTTGATTTTTTAAATCATTTATGGAATGATCTGGTTGTGAGAAGTGATGTGCCACAGGTGAGCAGTATCATCCTTCTATATATATATAGTGTAGAATAAACGAGTTCTTCAGTATTAGGTGATACCTTTTTTATTGGACTAACAATTTATGTCATAGGACAAGCTTTCGAGAGTTCTCCTCTCTTCTTCAGGTCAAGCAATACTGAAGAAGAGAGGAGAACTCTCGAAAGCTTGTCCTATGACATAAATTGTTAGTCCAATAAAAAAGGTATCACCTAATACTGAAGAACTCGTTTATTCTACACTATATATATATAGAAGGAAGATACTGCTCACCTGTGGCACATCACTTCTCACAACCAGATCATTCCATAAATGATTTAAAAAATCAAAATCCTCAATGGAATGTTTAAAAATACACAAGAACAGAAAACATTTGAACTCAGAATGATAAGACTCTTTAACACCAAAACCAAAGGACTTAATGTGGACATGGGTTTTCTCACACCCTATCAAAATTGTTTGTAATTTTAATGCTTGCCTCAATTCTTATTCACACTTTCTCTCCCCCCCAGCATCCCTTCCCCTCCCCACCTTTCTTTAACACTGTCCCCTGGCTTCAAACACTTTTAACACCCTACCTTATCTACAGTAAATATCTGTTCTTTTTTTTTTTCCTCTCTCTACACTGTTTTAGCCATTGAATCCTTTGTATATCAGTATTGCTTGACCTGAAGAAGAGAGGACAACTTTCGAAAGCTTATCCTATGACATAAATTATTAGTCCAATAAAAAAGGTATCACCTAATACTGAAGTGGCTGTAAAGGCTTCAAAAATCTCCAAAACGCCAGGCCCTGATGGTTTCACTAATGCCTATTATAAGACATTTCTCCCCATCTTGTCCAACCATCTATTGAACTTGTTCAACTCATTCTTAGAAGGGAGTCCTATCCCGTCTTCAATGTCGTCCGCCAATCTGGCTATAATACTCAAAGAAGGGAAGGACCCCACCCAATGCGGAAGTTATAGACCAATCTCACTGTTGAACAAAAGGCGATGCTTTTAAGCCTTGACGCGGAGAAGGCATTTGACAGAATTGACTGGCTATTTTTAGATCAAACACTGACAAAATTTGGGTTCAAAGATTCGTTCATGAAGGGGGTCCAAGCGCTATACCAAAACCCGTTAGCCTCAGTAAGACTTTCAGGTGGAGGCCCCGAACGATTCCAAATTCGCAATGGAACCCGACAAGGATGCCCCCTCTCCCCTCTCCTTTTCGCCCTCACGATTGAACCACTGGCGACTAGAATAAGACAAAACCCGAATATCCAGGGTATCCCCCTCGATCAAGAACAATACAAAATTTCCCTTTTCGCTGATGATATCATTCTAACTCTGACTAAGCCCCTAACTTCCCTCCCTAACCTTCAGATGGAACTAACGGAGTTTGGAAAGGTATCAGGATATAAAATAAACAGCGACAAATCAGAGGCCCTAAATCTTAGCCTCCCAGATCCTGTGGTCAAACTCCTTAAACTAAATTTTAGCTATAGATGGTGCCCTTCGCACATTAAGTATCTGGGAATTAATGTGTCAAGGCACTACCGGGACTTATACCGGGATAACTACCCGAAGTTATGGGTCAAGATCAAAAATGATCTAGATCAGTGGGAAGGTTACCAGATCTCGTGGTTCGGGAGGATGATCTCCGCAAAAATGAATATACTCCCAAGAATGTTATACTTTTTTCAGACACTCCCGATCCACGTTCCGGCCACTGATCTAAAAAACATATAGAACAGATTGCTCCACTTCATTTGGCAGGGCAAGAGGCCCAGAGTAGCCAGATCGGTCCTGATGGCCGCGAGAACCAGAGGGGGGATGGGGGTACCAGATTTATATAAATACTACTTAGCTGCTCAGCTCAAGCAGGTAGTAATGTGGAACTCAGACCCGACCCGTTGTTGCTGGGTAAAAATAGAGACTCAATATGCCAAGATGCCTTCCTTGCAAGCCTACCTCTGGAGCCTGGACAGAGGAGAGGGGCAAAAATATAATCTTGAACTGCAGGCCTCACGACTCACGTGGGATGTCTGGAATAGATGCAAAATTAAATATGATCTCTCCTCAACTAGCTCTCAACTGACCCCTATCTTTAACAATCCGAGATTCCCTCCGGGATGTGGATCTAAACTGTTCGTCCAATTCAACACACGGGGTATAGAGGCGATTGCTGATCTTCTGAGCCTAGGGAAGCTCCTGACCTATCAAGAACTGAGGACTAAATATAAAATTCGAGAATTGGACATATTCAAATACCTACAAATCAGAAATTTTGTTCGGACCACCTGTCCTCTTCCAGAATACCCCACTCTCACTAAGTTCGAGCACCTTTGCGAGGCTAAGACTCACCAGAAGGGTCTAATATCGGAAATATACAATGTATTAGAGCACTCAACGACTCCCACACAGCATGACTGTGATGGTCAGCAGATCTGAATATGAATATAAAAAGAGAGACTTGGGAAGAAATCTGGCAGGCAGCCTCAGAAACTTCCCTATGTACTACAATTAAGGAAAATATTTACAAGATCATGTTTGGCTGGTATCTTACCCCAGCACGATTAAACCAGATCTACCCTCTGGCATCAGACCTATGCTGGAGAGGCTGTGGTAATAGAGGGGACATGGTCCACATCTGGTGGTCCTGTCCAGAAATTTTGAAATACTGGGCCAAGGTCCAAATTTTGATAAAAGATGTCACCGACCTAGAAATACTTATAGAACCACTGACCTACCTGTTGGCCGCGCCAATGCCAGACATTGTCCGGCCCACCAGGAAATTAATATCCTTCATCCTTACCGCGGCTAGATGCTGCATTGCGGCCTCCTGGAGGAAAACGACTACGCCAGCACTGAACACAATCAAAAACAGAATCGGCGATGTGATGATTATGGAAAGGCTTACCGCCATCGTTAGGCAAAAAGTCCCCGCCTTTGAGGATATCTGGGAACCCTGGATCCTCCTTACTAGAGCTTCTCGGCCAACTTTAGCGAGTCGGAGGCCCTCCCCCTCCCCGTAAGGACTAAAAAACGGCCCGAAATAGAGAACCTACAACAGCCAAATGGGTTACCCACCCCCCCACCTACCTTTCCCCCTCCCCCTCTCTCTTCCCAACCTCCCCCACACCCCCCCCCTTTTTTTTCTCTGGCAGCTCCGGTTACCACTTTACTTCTCCCCCAGAAAAGTTGTTCAAAAAATTTGTTTTTAGGCTATGATATTTGCAATGACTGATGTACTGTATAAGTGCCTAATAAAAACATTGAAAAAAAAAAAAGGTATCACCTAATACTGAAGAACTCATTTATTCTGCACTATCGCAACTGGACTAACACGGCTATTTTCCGCTTTATAGAAGGGAAAAGGGGAGAAATCCTCAGGCGCGTTCTTCTGCTTGTGGCTCCAGGACATATATGGACGTAGAAAATAAAAGAGAGAGGGGGACCACAATGAGGGAAAATTCAACATACATATATACCTTGATTTTTCATTTAGGGGGAATAAAATAGGGGAGGAGACACACTCACACTAGGTATCTGGTCTTGATCAGATGACTACTCCTCTAGGTGGAGGGTGGGTTGGGGGTGAGGGGAAACCCCCTGATGACGCCTCAGAGAATAAGAAAAAGGGAAAAAATAGTGTAATAACGTTTAATACCATACAAAAAATAGAGATTAAAACTCACAAGCGGCCAAAAGTTTTTGGCATAGGGAGGAGATAGATCCAGATACCACAGAGCGTCCCTCTCAAAGATGGGTTGTCATGTGTAGACTGTTTCCAGTTGGAGGTGTCTTCTGGATAGTGTGTACCGTTCAGCAAATGGCAGGGTAGGTTTCCTAACGCCTGTGCACGGGCTGGGTCCTCCTTCGTCTGCTTTCTTCCCTGCACACTCCTTACACAGCCCCCGGTCCTTCGCGCATGCGCATGCGCTCCCGGCGAGATGCTGGCCAAAACTGGAAATCCAACTTCCTCACTACGGTGGCCTGTGATGACCAAAAACCGTCAGACGCGTTTTGCATTAGCTTCCTCAGTGACGTAGGCATATCCAGGGTATCAGCAGTCCTTTATACCTTCAACAATTGACACTTAGCTGTGGATTCGCTGGTTGTTAAAAGGCAGCTTTATTAGTGTCAAAATGCTCTACAGACCCTTTCTTATCACAACTGTGAAGCGTATAAGCATCTTGGGCATAATATAAATTGTACATTACACTGGCGACACACTTTATTCGAGCTCGGCTAGTCCCACGAATTCGGGTATACCCGGGTGTATTGAGGTTTGTGACTGTTTTCTGCCCGAGTGCATTGGGTTATTTTCCATCCAGGGATTGAAGCATTTTATTCCCGCTGGCTGCAATACTGCACAGTATATATATATATACTGCATTACAATTCATGAATTTATGCCATCTGGTAGACACGCGAAGCATTGCAGCCTATTAAATCCTAATCATTATCATTTAACAGATCAGCCGCCCGTCAGCCAGGCATGAACCCAGGCTGGGAAGGCAAACACAACGGGGCTTGTCAGAGGTGAGGAGCGGCGCATTCCAGGTATCTGCCAGGTACATACTGGGTATTTGCTCGAATAAAGTGTGTCGGTGCAGTAACTATACAAGTATACAGAGGTTGGTGAATCACCTCTGAGAGACTCGGGCAGCAGAACTGCATTGTGTGAAGGACTACAGTCGTGTATTGAACAGTAGGATATCTCTTTTGGCGCAACTTCACTATCTCCTTTAAACTGTATTTTCCGCTTTATGTATATATATATACATACATGTAGAGGTATCAGTATCATGTTAGTCGAGCTTCAATAATCAAAAATGAATAGACAATACTGTACTGTGGCTAACGAAATGCTTTTTTTGTGCGAGCTTTCAAGATAGACTGATCTCTTCTTCCGACGATGTTACAATGAATAAAGCAAGCAAAGGGTTTACTTAAAAACAGTGTCTCTTGGAATGTTATCTGTGCTTGTGGCTATAGCCATAAATTACATCTACACACGGGGAGGTACAAGCACAGATAACATTCCAAGAGACACTATTTTATAAGAATATATATATAACCCACAAGCCCAGCAAGCTCAAACGCCCACACCCACCTAATCTTTACAATATGTAATGTCACAAAGAGTGCCAGATGGCTGTGGCAAGTGAATATAGCAAGCGAAATGGGGTGCCCAGTGCTACATCCAAATGACAGAACATACATGGTAATAATTACAAGACATAATGCTTCAGTACTAATAATAATGCTAATACTAATAATAATAAAATATGTTTTTTTAGTTAGATATTTTGGCTAAAGCATCACAAGCCTGCACACCAAACGTCAAGGCAAACCATAATAAGTGCAAGTCCTACACTACACTGCATCTGTTCCCTATACCTTTGTATGAGGGGGAAGAACCATAATAGATTCCTTACCTGCAGCAAAATGAGATCCACCATTAAAAAGGGGGAGTTGACGTGAGCTCTGGGGGAGGTGCCACAACCTCCATACAACTGATTCCAGTCAGAAATTAATTAACACACAAGCCCAGCAAGCTCAAACGCCCACACCCACCTAATCTTGACTATATGTAATGTCACAAAGAGTGCCAGAGGGCTGTGGCAAGTGAATATAGCAAACAACAGGGGGTGCCCAGTGCTACATCCAAATGACAGAACATACATGGTAATAATTACAAGAAATAATGCTTCAGTACTAATAATAATGCTAATACGAATAATAATATAATATGTTTTTTTAGTTAGATATTTTGGCCAAAGCATCACAAGCCTGCACACCAAATGTCAAGGAGAGACACACACAGACACAGAGACACACACACACAGAGACACACATAGAGACACACACAGAGACACACACACACACAGAGACAGACACACACACAGACACACAGACACACAGATACAGAGGGGGCTATGCACTAAGCTCTGATAAGTCGTTTTAAGAACACAAAGTGCTCTTAGAACGTGATGTTCCGCTGAGCGCGATTCACAGAGCAGCGCTAACAGGCACTTTGGGCCTCATGCAGTAAGCGCCGAAATGGCTTTTTTCACCATTTTTCCACAAAAATTGCCTTTCCAATTCAGTAAGCGCCGATAAGTCTCCAAAATCGGCAATTTTTGTCCCCGATAAAATCTTTTCGGCATGCGGCTGCCGATAAGCCACTTTTCAGCACTTTTCGCCAGTTTTTGAAATTGGCTGAATTCAAGTAGCCCCGATCAGCTTATCGCTGCTGATCGGCACTCTAGAATTTAGATTTTTACGCCAATTCGTCCCGCCAACTAAAGTTGGAAAGTTGCAGGGGATAAGTATCGGCAAGGTTGCCGTGACGGCGGCACTTAGAAAAAATAGCTCATCTCAACATCTATTGAGTCAATGGAGCGTAGACTTATAATTTTATATGAGTGTTTCCGTGTTATTGTTTGTAATAAAACTTTACTTGCCATTACAGTGTCGATGTTATTCACTTAATCGTTTCACTGCTTACGTTCATTATTGGCAGAACATCTAACTTATGAATGTTATAATGATTTGCGTGGTACATGACTATTGATGTTATGTTGTGTCAAGGGAAAGTCATATAGCCAACTCTTAAAGGAAAAGTTCACATAATCTGAAAGTTGTTAGTAAAGTGTCCTGTCTTTGATTATAATATGATCTAAAAGATTTGACACATAGCACCGATCATGCCCTTTGAAACGTTGATATACATTATATAATGCTTTGAATGACTAACGCATGATTTAATGAAGAAATAGTTGTTATTCGTAATGTTTACATGTTGTTTGGGACATCCCTCTTTTTATGACGTCAGCAATTGCACACTCAATAACAGTGCATGTTAAAATTTGACACAATGCAGTGTAATCATTTCATGTAAAGTGCTACACAGATGTATTATAGGACATCATTTTGCGATTAATTTCACATAATCAATTGAAATTATTAAGATGCCTTTTATTTATGCATATGCACATTAGAATTTGTTCATATAAACATGTGTCAATCACATGCAAACTTCAACATGTTTCTACGTTGCTTGTAAAAGTGTATTTCATGGTTATATCAAAATTAGATTACTGAGTTTTGCGTAAATAAGTCGTATATGCATTGTAAATTCCATGAAGATTTTGTGTAAAGTACCACATCTTAGTCAAATATAATCTTGGAATGATTAACACACAGAATGAATCAGTATTAGTTGTAGTGGATACACGCTTGGACTTCACAAGTGCTATATGTTTCTTTCACACCATGCACGTATTAAAGTCACGTGACAAAATCACATAGCTACTGCACCGACACACTTTATTCGAGCAAATACCCGGTATGTACCTGGCAGATACCTGGAATGCGCCACTCCTCACCTCTGACAAGCCCCGTTGCGTTTGCCTTCCCAGCCTGGGTTCATGCCTGGCTGATGGGCGGCTGATCTGTTAAATGATAATGATTAGGATTTAATAGGCTGCAATGCTTCGCGTGTCTACCAGATGGCATAAATTCATGAATTGTAATGCAGTATATATATATATACTGTGCATTATTGCAGCCAGCGGGAATAAAATGCTTCAATCCCTGCTTGGAAAATACCTCAATGCACTCGGGCAGAAAACAGTCACAAACCTCAATACACCCGGGTATACCCGAATTCGTGGGACTAGCCAAGCTCGAATAAAGTGTGTCGCCAGTGTATTTCAATGAGGACAATTACCTGCGCATTGACAGCTAGAGACCTGAAGATGCTGCGAATGTTCATGAGAAGGCAGAGAATTCTTTTGGAGGAGAGGATAGCAGAGGGGCAGGATGTCATAGGGCCAGAAGAGGACAGGGACAGGGGAACGGAGGGACCGGAGTATAGAGGGAGAGGGACAGGGAGAGGGAGAGGACAAGGAGACGAGAGGACAAGAGAGAGGAGAGAAGTGGTGCCTCGTCCACATGTGCCGGGAGAGAACGATTTTAGATGGAATGACTGAGGATGAGATCATCCGTCGTTATCGTTTGAGTTCAGCAGCAATCTTATCTCTTTATGAAGACATAAGCAAAGATTTAGATTTTGTAACAGCCAGAGGTCGTGCAGTCCCTGGGCTTGTTAAAATGCTGTGCTCATTACATTATCTTGCTTCCGCATCATTCCAGACAACTGTGGGCATAGTGGGTGGGGTCTCGCAATCGTCATTCTCGCGGGCCTTTACCCAGTTTCTATGTGACTGAATAGACGCGCTAGGAATTATATTCATTTTCCTACAGAGCAGACAGAGTGTCTGCAAGTGAGAAATAGCTTTCATATCCACCTTTAAGACCCACCTTAAGACACACTTGCTTAAAGAAGCATATGAATAGCACTGTGGATATTCTGAACACATGACACATAAAGCCTGGCCCCCTGTAGACGCATAACTCCCTCCTACTGTCTCTGTATGTTTTCCCTACCTAACAATTAGACTGTAAGCTCCTCAGGGCAGGGACTCCTCTTCCTTAATGTTATTTTTATGTCTGAAGCACTTATTCCCATGATCTGTTATTTATATTAACTGTTATTTATTTGATTACCACATATATTACTACTGTGAAGCGCTATGTACATTAATGGCGCTATATAAATAAAGACATACAATACAATACAATACAATATCATAGCCTGGATACCATGTGTGATGGGTGCAATCGATTGCACCCATGTTGCCTTGATCCCGCCTAGTCAGAGTGAGCATGCTTACCACAATCGTAAGCACTACCATTCCCTGAATGTCCAGGTGGTATGCGATGCCACGATGAAGATTATGCATGTGGTAGCCAGATTCCCTGGTTCCAGCCACGATTCCTCTATCCTGAGAAACTCATCAGTTTTCCATGCTTTTGAAGAAGGCTATTTTGGACCTGGTTGGCTGGTGGGTGAGTACATATTATGAAGTGTTAGCAACCCAAAATGGTGTATTTTTGAAATTTGGCATGTTTTAATGTTTACACATTGTATAATGTTTATGAATTTTTGTGCACGCTGGATTATAGGTGACTCAGGATACGGAATTAGGCCTTGGTTTTTGACACTGATGCCTAACCCTCAATCTGAAGCAGAGGACAGGTATAATGTAGCACACATCTCTACAAGGTCGGTCATTGAGCGGACATTTGGTCTGCTCAAAACAAGGTTTAGGTGCTTAGATCGAACTGGTGGGGCACTCCAATACAAGCCTGACAAAGTGTCAGATATCGTGATTGCTTACTGCATTTTTGCACAATATGGCCCTCCGCCATAATATTGAAAGCGAGATACATCAGGGTATGGAGGAGGATGCTCCCGTCCATATTGCAGGTGACAGTGAGCAAACAGACTGTGGTGTGGAGACATGGCGTAATGTGATCAGCACATATTTCTCATGTAAGCAACTACCTATATGTTCATAGTAATATATATATGTATTCATTCATGTTTCTGAGAATGACATGTGTCCAAATATCATTCACTTAGGAACCGGATGCATATCATACTCCCACCTTTATCTTCTCTGCTGTGTGGACAATGACATTTGGCACGGGTATGTAATTCATCAACACGTTGGATACAAATCGCAACACAAACCATTTTTGTGTGTACCTGAGGGAATAATGTAGTGCAAATCTATATTCTGTGTCACATTGATGGTTTTGTATGCCTTAAAGACATCTTAAAAATGTCGCTATACAATAGTTACTTCAATCTTGTAATATAGAAATGTTCACTTTTAGTCTGACATGTGTGTGACAATGATGTGTAGCATATTTTGTTTTTGATTTCACATTGTTCATATCTCTTCTCATTTTTTAGATCACATAGTAAACTGAAACATATGTACTTGAAAAAGCAGCAATCACATGTGATGCTCATTAATCATAATTTTCTTAACCTTTTTATTTTTGACAGTCCTGTTACTCCAATGACTGTTCATGGAATGACTTTTAATTAACATCTGTAACAAGAGGGACAAACAGCGCGACAGGTCTTGTGATAGTATGTTTTAGCATTACTGAATGCAAAACTGTTCAGCTTTTAAATATGTCCTTCGTGTATTGTGTCCGTGTTGTTGGCTTGATGTTTGGGTTCTTGGATAGTGTCTGGAAATGTTATGAACTACATTAGAAAACCTGTCAGTATTAAGAGTTGACAACATCAATTCATGCACATGAGCGAGATAAACGGTCAATGCATGTTTTTATCAAATAACCAAGATGTGCTAAACATCATTACCATTGCAATCCATGTCATTAGTTGTTCACTCTCTTCATGTTCATTTTCATTAATACATTGTCACATGTGTATCTTCTACTTAAAGTTGTGTGTTGATTTAAAGTACATCAAAGTTGTATCGACTGTTTCCAGCATGAAAACATATTGTTGTCAATGTTCACATATTTGGATACATTAGTAAACACAATGAGAATGTTAGCAATAAAAAGTTTATTTTATGAACTCTACTTAGGAATAATGATAATAATCCTTGAGAACAACTGTTAACATATTAACATTAATGAATTACAAATGGTGACCGTATAAAATGTGATAGAAATGGGACATGTTTACGTGTGTGTGTTTCTGTGTAATGCATGTATTTGTTAAGCAATATATATTTACATACATTAATGTGTCTTTAAATCATTCCCTTCACTTAGGTAGGCATGTGTTTAATTAATAATAATAGTAATAATAAAATATTCTTCATCATGTGTTTTTCATTTTAACACAAAGGTGAATGTGTTAATCATGTGTACATAACATTAATGACATAATGTATGTTATGTTGGCACTACAATATAGGTGTCAACAAAACATTAACACGTCATTGTTCTTAAAACAAGGTCACAATTTGTATTGTATACTTTCATATACTATGTATAAGAGTAAAAATTTTCAATGTACATGACAAGAAATTGAACATTAAAGCTTCAAATATATACAACAGAATTGTGTTACAATCGTGATAATGTTGTTTCAACATATCATATCACATTATAATACATATAATGTTTGCTAATATTGCATACATATGTAACTATGATTAGAATCTATTTGTGTTAGCAACATCAGGATAATTAATTGCATAGTAACTAATTTCACACTAGGCTACATAAGTGTCATTGTCGTAATCAGCCCGACAGTGTTTGCAAGCATTGCTACATATTGATTACAATTTCTTGTATAGATGCGTCACACTCTGGTAATATTTTGATTGGTCCATCTCAAATCATATATTGGTCCCATGTATTCATAATCGAAAGCTGAGAAATAGAGTAAAAACATTATGTTGCAACCTTCCACATGTATCTATATTTCAGCATCATAACGCTCTACTAATCTGCATATGATTGGCGATCTTCATGCATAAGGTACATATATGTTTCTACATCAAGGAGCAATCTAATCACCAAGAAGAATGTTATATTTCAAATTCCGCTGTTCGCAATACTACAGATATGAGTTGCGGTGCCTGAATACATAATAATGTGCGCGCACAACGTGTGTTGCGCGCGCACACAAGTAAGCTGCGGTCAAAGTGTTTGCGCATGCGCACGACGATGTGTACGCTGTGCGTCCAAGACATGTCCCTCCATGGTGCTGCTAGCCGTATGCAGATGATCGCGGAATATGCATATATGGAATAATAAAAATGTCACTTCTACACACGTACATATAGTAACGTTTACAAGTGAGGTGTGGCCACGCCCAAAGCGGACGATCACCCAATGAGCGTAAACAACACGCATGAGGTCATGTCCACGCACCATGAAACTCACGCAAACACCCCTCCCACTGAAGGATCATTGGCCTAAAGCGTTATGCACGCAACGCCCCACCGGCGTGCGTGCCTGACAGACTGCAGAGTGACCGTACTAATAACCGACGGTCACAGGCAACACTGTGTCACGCGCGCACGTAGGGTGGGGGGGCGGCGCATTGGTAATGTTTGTCAGGACGCATTGTGACATGAGCACGTACCCACGTCACATGTCGGCGACACGTACATTGTTTTGAAATGTTGAATGGTAAACAATGAAGTGTGTGTGTGTTACAGTTACCGTTACAGTGAAAACAATATGCTTCACAATCAGTTATAATGATTTAATAATGACAACACCACAAATGTGTAGTCATGTATGTTAATGTAGTAATTTCTTACTGTATATGACTTATTATATGTATGTACTGTGTATTTGAAAGCATGTCTGCAATGTGACGATTCATCCTGTCATTTGGCTAATACATTGTGTATATTAGTCAGATGATGCTGTCATATTTTTTATTTTTATTTTCATGTAAATGAAAAACTTACAAATATGTTTACCTTTATTGTAGAACTCAGAACTCAATTTGCTGGAACACATCGCTCCAGTTAGACACATCCGGATCAGGCATGGTTGAGTCAATCGTTGAATCCTGATTCATACACATCTCGGTGACCCCGTCATATGGCTCCACAGTGGGTTCTTGAAACAACACGGGCAGAGGTAGGTACACATATCTCTGTTTTCACATGCACACTCGTATTGTGCATGTAAGTTTGGACAAATACCGTAGTAGTTATGTCCATCTTGCATGTCGTATTGTTGAAGGCACGGTGCAGGCATGTCAGCAGACGCGACAGTTTGTGAGCGTTCATTGTTACTGGTATTAGGCAAGAATAGGCTATTTAGCAGCAGATATGTTCCATGGTAATTTTAAACGAGGAAACAACATGCCAACAGCTGTATCTTTCCCCTGCTCGAGGAGATAAACGCTCAAAACATTCACTATCTATCTATCTATCTCTCTCTCTCTCTCTATCTATCTATCTATCTATCTATATATACATATACATATACACATACAATATATATATACATATAATACACATACACTGGCGACACACTTTATTCGAGCTCGGCTAGTCCCACGAATTCGGGTATACCCGGGTGTATTGAGGTTTGTGACTGTTTTCTGCCCGAGTGCATTGCGTTATTTTCCAGGCAGGGATTGAAGCATTTTATTCCCGCTGGCTGCAATACTGCACAGTATATATATATATACTGCATTACAATTCATGAATTTATGCCATCTGGTAGACACGCGAAGCATTGCAGCCTATTAAATCCTAATCATTATCATTTAACAGATCAGCCGCCCATCAGCCAGGCATGAACCATGGCTGGGAAGGCAAACGCAACGGGGCTTGTCTGAGGTGAGGAGCGGCGCATTCCAGGTATCTGCCAGGTACATACTGGGTATTTGCTCGAATAAAGTGTGTCGCAGCAGTATATATATACACACACACACACACACACACACAGACACACACACACACACAGACAGACACACAGAGACAGACACACAGACACGTGGGATGGGGGGGGGTGCCGGCATCGCAGCTGTGAGTAGCAGAGGCAGACGGAGGGCTTGTGGGGCATGCAGCCAGACACACTGCTGAATTAATCTCTCCTGTGGGGGGGACGGCTCATCCAGCAAGCAGAGTGGGGGATGAGGGGGGCTTGTGTTACATACAGCCAAACATACACTGCTCCTTCTGTGTGGGGACCGGCATAGAGCAAGCAGGGAGGGTGGCGGAGTTGCGGGGAATGCAGTGGGACACACTGCTCCTTCTATGTGGGTCTGGCATTTGGAGCATGCGGGGGATGGCGGAGTCACGGAGATAGCGGGTGGGAGAGTGTGGCAGAGTCGCAGGGCATGCAGCGGGACACGCTGCTCCTTCTGTGTTGGGACCAGCACTTGGAGCAAATGGAGGGGGGTGGCGGAGTCATGGAGCAAGCGGATGGGAAGGGGGTGGCAGAGTCGCGGGGCATTCAGTGGCACACACTGCTCCTTCTGTGTTGGGACCAGCACTTGGAGCACGCGGGGGGGGGGGGGCGGGGGTGGTGGCAGAGTCGCGGGGCATGCAGCGGAACACACTGCTGAAACCACCGCACCACTGGTTGCAGCTTTAGGTTAAACTCTGAAAGCTGCTGTGGCTTCTTCTGCAGCGCCCCCTGGTTGATTTTTTTCCCCAGAACATCGATTCTAAGACGCAGTCCTATTTCAGCCATGTGAAAATGGGAAACAATATATTACATATTTTGGACTCATTTATCAACATTGAAACGGTATCTATTGAGTGTGAATGTTTTACAGCATGGAATATTGTTGTTATATCGTAAATCATGCTGGTGATTGTACAACTCACTAACTACATCAGATGTGACAAGTTTTATTAATTAACTATGCCGATGTCACTCACATCTGCAAGTGTTCTGTGTTCATGAATTTGTTGTTGTTGCATCTAAATTTAGTTATATTAATGCTTAAAAATGCACACTTACAATGTAAAAATGTAAAAACAACATTTATCACTCAAAGTGAATGTGGAATGATGGGGATAGTGCCGCAGCTCACCACACCGCCTCCGCTCCGTGACCCCTGTATGTGTAGCCGTCTGTTCTCTCCCCTACACCGCAGCGTTCAGAGATTGCCTTTTTTTTCTGTTGTTTTTCTCCTCTATGCTCCCCCTGGGTTGTGAGAATATATGTCTCTCTCTCTCTTTCCCAACAACACAGAGAAAGATTAGAAATAAATGCAGCCTTTAAATAGGCCGCTCAATCAAGAAATTGATAGTCTCGCGAGATTCTCGCCAAATGCAACAATAACATTGCCGAGCATGTTACGCCATTTCAAAGTTCTCAGACAGAACCGCCGCCGTAGCCGCAGAGTAATCACCATTTCGAAAAATGTTGGTCTCACAGGTATTCGGGTCTTCTAGCATACCGTGAGAGCAAATCGCCAAAAAAATGGCGAGTTCAAACCCCTGCCAAAAGTGCTTTTTCACCGCTTACTGCATGACCCCCATAGTGTCTCCAACCACTTTAAAAAAAAAACATGGACAGAGCCTGGAGGGTCTCATTTGTAAATACATTGATTGCCCATAAGCAAACTGTAGAGGGGGTAATAGGCTTAATGATATATCAAGATGAGAACGTTTTGGGATTTATACCCTAAAGACATTAACGCCTGATGGGTTAAATATAAATTTTGATCTTGCGTCCTTCCTACAGAATTAATACTGATCCTTTTATTAATATTTTATGTAAGAATTCTTGCATATAGGATAATTATATTTTTGCGGTTATTATAATTTGTTTTTAATATAAATACCTTAGTTGTCTATCACAGTCCAATACCTTGTAACCCCAAACAAACTGAATGGTAATATTAAATTGACCCTTGTATCTCCATTATGTGGAGGCACACTAATATATATTGTACATTAGGTTTGTGATATTTCATTGTATGCAATATATGGATTGTCTTAGTATCAGTCCATTTCAACCTAGGCATACATGAAAGGGTTAACAGATGTGATAGCCCATGGGTATAAATAGCTAGTAGGTTCGTTGTAGCTCCAAATTCCCATAGGAAGTGACAAGCCTGTCACAAAACGCATAGGGAGGAGCTTATTGGGGTTGTCAGCGGGTGTATCACCAACACGGAGGAAGTGGTGACGTCATCGGGGAAGCGTCCTTCCACTTGCGGTCACGAGGGGACGCCGATCCAGCACTGCTGAAGCTGGGCTGTTTGAATACATGTTGAGGACGGAATATTTATAATTGTTCGAGGAGGCAAGATACATTGTACGTGTGTTTTGCCCTCATTTTAACTTGTTTTAGTAAAGTGTTACTTTATTGCACCATCGTTTTCCTATCTTTATTCTGGGTATATCTGCGGTGTGAGAATCCACTCAGTCCAGTAAATTGGAGGCATTTAGAGCACCGCATGGGGTCTGTGGAGAGAAGCCGATCGATCAAGCACAGATTATATCCACTAAATGTGTCTATTTACTATCTTGTAAGTAGGATTTTTTTCTGGTAAAGAAATGTCCTTATTGACCCTGGGTACAGTACAATGGTCTGCTGTCTTTTCTTCTTTTTATGACAGGAGGATCTACGTTGAGAAAAAGGGTTCCCAGGATTGCAACAATTGAACTATTGGATCACCACCCTCTCCACCTATTCCATTGAGACATTGCGATTTGGACATTGTGATGGCAGCGGGGTGCCAAGCGAGTAATAAAGGGGTCACCCCCATTAGGCACCCCCTTCAACCATCTGGGAAGTGAGGGGTCAACCAGAAATGTACTTGTAATACACATGGTCCCCTGCTTCACAACCAAAATGTATGTCCCTTTGGTTATGATGTTCCCACAAGTACAGTGATTACATGTATTTTTATTCCCCTGCCTCAGGGCAAAATGTGTTCTCTTTGCTGGTTGTATGTATTGTTCCAATTATCAGTGTTTGTACCCCTACAGTGTATGCATCAAACACATACACTGGGATCAGGTCAGGAGGGAAAGGGTTAATTGTATTTACAGGTTTATGGCCCTTTGTTCCCCTTCCCACCTTTTCAGTCTCCATTTGCAGCGTGTCCATAGGCCGCCATTGAAGCTCCATGCAATCCTATGGAGATTTCACAGATTTGGGCCCCATACCTGTGAAGACCAGCAGGTGGCACCCGAGAGGAGTAGCAGAGCTTCTCCATTGAAAGTGAATGGCGTAATGTCTTTCAAAGGGGATTCCTCGAAGCCCGCTCTCCAAGAATGAGTTGGATGCCTGCCAGACCGCAGCATCCGAAAATGGCTACTGTTTCATTGAAAAGAGCTTGATCTCTCTAGGCTGCGGCCAAGTTCACCACCAATTAACGTGTGTAACTTTTGTTCAAGGGCCGCCAGAAATAAAATTATTTTTGCCCCAAGCTCAGGGGGACCCCCTTACTCAACGCCAACTGGGTTAGACAGTCAATGGCAGCGAGAAAGGGTCGCGCCAGCCATGAGGGTCCCATCATTGACCTCAATGGCGGAGAAAAGCCGCGTGGCTTTTAAACACTAAGAATAAAACAGTGCAAACTGAAAACCCATATCTCCGGTTCCGTAGTAATTAGAGGGTTGGGATTTGGCCACCATGTAGTCACTGCTCCGGCATGACTGCATGGCAATTTCCAGCCCTCTCCTTTCAACCGAACGGAGTAGGGTTAACTGTGAAAAGTGTGGTTTGCCCATTGACTCCAATAGTAGCTGAGGTCCCCTTGAATCCTATGGCGGCGCCAGCCCATGCATTTTCTATGGCTGCGCCGGCCCTATTGATTCCAATAAAGGAGTGAGCCGCTGTGATTTCTCATAGCCTTTAGCGGCGGAGTCTCCATTGATTCTAATGGAGGAGTTGCTC
This sequence comes from Ascaphus truei, assembly GCF_040206685.1. NCBI lineage: Eukaryota > Metazoa > Chordata > Amphibia > Anura > Ascaphidae > Ascaphus > Ascaphus truei. The sequence goes on along the minus strand of NC_134486.1, from coordinate 227,793,748 downwards.
CATTAAAAGCCTATGGTGGCAGAGCCCATTGAATCCAATGGAAAGAGTGAAAGGCAGTGATTTCTTTAAGCTTGTGGCGGAGAATTCTGCATTAAATTTATAGTAGATTTTAACTTGATTATGTTATCTCCGGTTCTGGGGGTCGTGGAAGGCTTAAATTTGGCCAATATGGCGAGTGTCCTGCGGCATAAGGACCTAGCAAATTTCAGCCTGCTCAGACCCACAGAACGGATTATTTTAATATATGTATAATATTAAAATGTTACTCTGCATCCCTGATATTTCAAAGCCCGCGAAAGCTACTGGCCCAGAAGAAATGTTAATCTCCACAGGGCGTCAGGATGTCTGAGGGAAACCCATGGATGAAAGGCTCACCACCCTTGATTAAGTATTCTAGGGCGGGGAAGAGCAGGACATGGGTACTTGTGTAAAGTGTTGTGCTTCACACCTCTGGTCGAAATTTCCCGGCCCAGACCCCAGAAGGTGACTTTAAGGCGCCATCTGATTAGGGTGGGGTGCTGAAAATGGGTCTCTGGCCAGAGGGATGTGCTGAAAATGGGTCTCTGGCCAGAGGGATGTGCCAGCAACCTGGGGGCAGGTACCAAAGTGCTTCCCACATTAGCTGGCACAAGGTAATTGGGTGCAGGTAATTGTTAACCAATACCTGACACCCAATGTTAGGGATAGAGCCAAAATCCTTTATAACGAGTGTGAGCTCTATGCCCAAGGTTGTTCGTTGTTCATGTTGTTCATGACTACATCTAACTGATACCTGATGCCTTGATGAATTGCTAATCCAAATCCAGATTACTTCCTTGCCCATTCCCTAAGTAAGTGAATATATTCTGTGTGTTATTTGTACAATCCTGTGTGTTCACCTTCCCTGAAGGAATAAACTTTCTTTATCATATCACAGTCGCATTCAATTCAACCCAGTGATTTTGCGGTATATTATAACCCTGCACAAGCTATCGTGACAGGCTTTTAATAAAACTGGTGGCAGCGGCGGCATTGAATTGACTCTGTATTATAGTTTACTGCGGGACACTGTAATACAGTAGGAACTCGGTAAAGTGCGAGTTCCTAAGGCTATTGATGTTGGACACACTGTTGTACAACACATAACAGGGGATATTGCACCACCTCATTGTTCCCCTACTTGCGAGAAGCATTGCCTCCGGAGCGCAAGTGCCGGGCATCCGTCTGACTGGACCCGGGCACAGATGCCGGAGAAATGTACCAAGTATGGGTTGGAACCTGCAGCCGGTAGAGCTGAAATGGAGGAGGCGATCAGAGTACACGAAACCCAGCTGGCTGAGCTTAGATCCACAGCTTCAGAGGCCGTACATCAACCGCCATGAGAGCAGGGAATGGGCCCAGCTCCGGGACGGCAGAGACTTGCGGAGGTAGCGGGTGAACTCCGAGACCACGAAGTCTTGCAGCAGGAGGGGTATTGGCCGTTGTTGCGACCAGTCCGTTTTCTCCAGAAGGGCTAGCACTGATGACTGCGTGGGGAGAAAAGGTGTCCCAGGCAGAGCGGCACGAGCACCTGGCGCTGGCGATGAACCGACCTGCTTACCCCCTCCATGAGCACAGAGCTTGAGCAACTCCACGCTGGACTCAGCAGCCTCTTGCAGGAGGTAGTCCACGGGCGGCGGAGAAGCTCCGGGAAGAGCACGGAGCTCGAACAACCCCACACTGGACTCCGAAGCCTCTTGCGGGAGGTAGTCCACCGAAGGCGGGGGAGTTCCGGTAAGAGCGGCGGTGTTATCGCTGCAACAAAGCGGGCCATATCAGAGCCCAATGCCCAGACCATGCGCGGGGCCAACGCTCACAAGCTGCGAAGCAGGTTACCCATTTAAAAGTATCCTCCGATGGCTCCTGCACAGCCGGGGCAACAACCCTCTGCGGGACGTCTCCTGGAGAATATGGCCGGGTTGCATCGGTGACAGCAGCAGAGATCGGCGGCCATCCATTCGCACCCGGCGAAATACAGCGGAGCGACGGTCGGAGCAGATCTTTCACGGCCATCATCAGCGGTGCCCGGCAAGCAGTCGGCTTGCTACATCCAGCTGCTATTGTACCCCTGGCCCGACCTGATATGGTCCGGCCAGTGGAAGTGCTCCCAGGACACGGGATGCAGATGGTGGTGGCGGCAGAGGAGAAGCCGCAATTCCGGCAAGATGCCGGAGCCCTTTTGATTTGGGGGGAGGGTCGGGTTGTGCGGGGGGTGGTTTACCCGGTTTGGAGGAGCGACCATCCTCAGCAACGACCGGAGCCCCACGATCTACGCTGGCGACCCTGTGCCGAAGCCGGGTGCTGTTGTGGCATTCACCTGGAGCCCGCCCGTGGTGGCGGTGGAAGTGCCGGAGCCCATTCTGAGTGGGTGGAGGGACAGGGTGTGCGGGGGGAGGGTGTTTCACTGGGTTCAGAGGGAGCCAAATTTCTCCACGATGACCTGGGACCCATGTCCTGCACCGATTTCCCTGTGCCAAACCCGGGAGCTGTTGCGGCAGTTGCCGGAGCTCACCGGCCATGATGGCGGCGGCCACTCCAGTCCCCATGCAATCGGGACCTACGAAGGCAGCGGTCTCTGCGGAGACCAGCGAGGTAAGCCAGACCCAGTCACAGACTGACCTGACTTATTGTTTCCTATTACTGTACCCTGTTGTTCCCCTGTAGGAGTGGCCGGTGGGTGGCAAGAGATAGGGCTACCGGGGGAAGGGAAGGAAAGGCAGCTTGTAGGGCAGCTAGGCTTCCCCATTACCCTAGTGGAGCATCAGGGGGGCTCTCGGTTTAGAGCCCCACTGTTGTCTCCTTGCTATGAGCTGGAGGTATCAGGGGAGGTGGCAAGCCCACCCCAGGGATACCTGCCGGCCAGGAGCTAAGGCAGGTGCTTTGGCACTGATGCCTCTGGGCTCCTCTCCGGTAATGGGAGGCAGTTTCATGGAGATGGCTTCACACAGGTGTCTTTAGTATCCAGGTTAGGATTACTTAGGGAGAAGCGAAGTGAGGGAAGCCTGCAGGTAGGTAGCCAGCAAGTGGCAAGTTTAGCCCACCCCAGGGATACCTGCCAGCCAGAAGCTAAGGCAGGTGCTTCGGCATTGATGCCCCTGGGCTCCTCTCCGGTAATGGGGAGGCAGTGTCAGGGAGATGGCCTCACTCAGGTAACTCTAGGAACTAGGTAGTTAGGACACAGGTCCAAATAGCAGTGCTCAGCAAAGGTTGAAACATATAATGGTAATCCGTGTATCAAACAACACATGTCATGGTGTTAAAAGAAGCCAAATGAAGCTGAAGGAGATATTGGACCCAGTGCATTGGAAAACAGTGACACTTCAATAATTCATAACTGTCCATGTAGTGGAGACAAATATGAGCATAAGCATACAACAGTCTCGTGCAGAACTCCACAGAACAGAGATATCTCACTGTAACACTGTTTCTGGTCAGCAATTCTGTGAGATTCTTAATGACCCATAGGATTAACACAGCATGGGGTCCCTGCAAACTGAATGGGACTGCAGGGACCCCCTGCTGTGTTAATCCAATGGGCCATTAAGAATTTTACAGAAATGTTGAGGCATTTACTGTGAGACTGCCCCACAATCTCCCAGGAATTTCTCAGGTAAGTGTTCTAATACTGGTGGCTGCATCAGTAGATGGGAAGCCAGAGGTAGCTGAAGGAGGAGAGGTGCTGAGCCTAGGGAAGGCTAGGCTGGAAGGCACTGTGGAGCAGGGGGAGATAGGAGGTCAGTGGGGTGTCAGGCAGCTGATAGAAGCTAGGGCTGGGCTAGGAAAGCAGGAGGTCCCTTGTTCTGACTGGCCAGGGAATACCCCCATGACAGATTCCCCAGTGTTCCCAGAGGTAGGGCTGTGGGTAGGTAGGCAGCCAGGAGCAGTAGCCAGGTCTAAAGGGGGCTAGAAAGGGCAGCATTGTGGAGGAGAGAGCAGAGATGCTGGCCCTAGCAGCAGAGGTGGTAGCAGGTGCTAATCTCCTGGCCTTCAGGTCTGAGAGGGAAGGAGCAAAGCATCTGGGCACCAGGAATCCCAGTACAGGGTACTGGGGGATTGCCTTGTCCCAGGAGGCAAGGGAGAGGGGGTTAGTCAACATCCCAGGTGGTTTCTGGAAACCAGAAGTGATGCCACTTGGGGTGGGAACTGCCCTAGAGACAGGCAGGCGAGGCGTAGGAATGCCAAAGCAGCTACGGGTGGGGACAGGGCCAGGGCAGGTATGGTCTTTACAGGATAGTAACATAGCTCTTTTCCAGACTGATTTGACGAGAAAGCCACGGTCTGTGCTTGTTAGCTGGTCTCCCGCTGGTACAGAGACATTCCAGGCTCTGGGCAAAATGCAAAAGAAAAGGGAGTGAAGTAGCACCAAATAAGAAGTGTTGAAATAGTGTAAAAATATTATTAATGATAATTTAAATGAATATTTCTAAATAGACAAAATCACTAAAAATTATAGATGTCTATACTACAATTTAAAATAAATATATATAACATATATTATGTGCTCCTATTTTGTGAAAAACAATTTAAGACAACACTCCAAAAACATGTGATAACATAAATACAAGCAAAAAGAAAAATTGATATAAAAACCAGTCCTTGAGTGGAAATCCTTAAATAGGAAAAAATAGTCCTGGTATGAGGGGATCTCCGGCAGCTCTCAAATAGGATGAACCACATCAAGATGATACCTATTAGAAAAGAAAAAAGAGTGAGAGCGCACGCCCCATAGCATAATACAGTACATTTATTGGGAAAGGGGAGGGGGGGTAGAAAATCCACTCACAAGGGTAGGTTAAAATCAAGCAGTGTGTGAAATATATCACCGCCAACTCTGGTCACTCAGCCTCCAGACCCTGCAGTTCAAATCTCACTTGAAGCTGCTGGTAGATGTTCTCTGGTGCATGAGTAGAAAGGCTCCTTAAAATCAATGATGCAGTCTTTGAGTTTTAGGAAAATCTCCAATCTCTGCTGGCCGCAATATGTATCAGCGCTTGATATGGCCTGTCATGCACTTGCGTGATGTCGCAGTTCCGTTCCCTAATGCGTTTCGTCACGTGCTGTGACTTTCTCAAAGGGTGCTTGTTAGCTGGTCTCCCGCTGGTACAGAGACATTCCAGGCTCTGGGCAAAATTCAGCCTGGTCTGCACAGCTGCCCCTTCACTGTGGTCTTGGTTCACCAGGCACTGGGTGGGGGGAAGAGGGTGGAAAAAGAGAATGCCCGGCAGCCACGTTGGAGCCCTGCGCTGCAGGACTTGGACTTCACAATCCAATGTGGTCAGGACAGTGTACTGGACAATGCCGGAGGATAATTTTGCCTGGACAACCCCTCAGGACTTATGTACATCAAGGATACCAGTAGTGTTCCAGTGCCAGGGTAGGCAGCTGGGTCACAAGGCACCCATTGAGCAGGGGAAGTGTGATGGCAGTGGGGTGCCAAGCGAGTAATAAAGGGGTCACCCCCATTAGGCACTCCCTTCAACCATCTGGGAAGTGAGGGGTTAACCAGAAATGTACTTGTAATACACATGGTCCCCTGCTTCACAACCAAAATGTATGTCCCTTTGGTTATCATGTTCCCACAAGTAGAGTGATTACATGTATTTTTATTCCCCTGCCTCAGGGCAAAATGTGTTCTTTTTGCTGGTTGTATGTATTGTTCCAATTATCGGTGTTTGTACCCCTACAGTGTATGCACCAAACACATACACTGAGATCAGGTCGGGAGGGAAAGGGTTAATTGTATTTACAGGCTTATGGTCCTTTGTTTCCCTTCCCGCCTTTTCAGTCTCCATTTGCAGCACGTCCATAGGCCGCCATTGAAGCTCCATGCAATCCTATGGAGATTTCACAGATTTGGGCCCGATACCTGAGAAGACCAGCAGGTGGCACCCTAGAGGAGGAGCGGAGCTTCTCCATTGAAATTGAATAGCGTAACGTCTTTCAATGAGGGTTTCCTCGAAGCCCGCTCTCCAAGAATGAGTTGGATGCCTGCCAGACCGCAGCATCCGAAAATGGCTACTGTTTCATTGACAAGAGCTTAATCTCTCAATTGGCGTGGGAACTAGGCTGCAGCCAAGTTCACCACCAATTAACGTGTGTAACATTTGTTCTAGGGCCGCCAGCAATAAAATTATTTTTGCCCCCAGCTCGGGGGGACCCCCTTACTCGACCCCAACAGGGTCAGACAGTCAATGGCAGCGAGAAAGGGTCGCGCCAGCCATGATGGTCCCACCATTGATCGCAATGGCGGAGAAAAGCCGTGTGGCTTTTAAACACTAAGAATAAAACAGTGTAAACTGAAAACCCATATCTCTGATTCCATATGGACTAGACGGCTGGGATTTGGCCACCATGTAGTCACTGCTCCGGCATGACTGCATGGCAAATTCCAGCCCCCTCCCCTCAACTGAACAGAGTTGGGTTAACTGTGAAAAGTGTGGTTTGCCCATTGACTCCAATAGTAGCGGAGGTCCCATTGAATCCTATGGCGGCACCGGCCCATGCATTTCCTATGGCGGCGCCGGCCCTATTGATTCCAATGGTGGAGTGAGCTGCTGAGATTTCTCATAGCCTTTAGCGGCGGAGTCTCCATTGATTCTAATGGCGGAGTTGCTCCATTAAAAGCCTATGGCGGCGAAGCCCATTGAATCCAATGGAATGAGTGATTTCTCTTAGCTTGTGGCGGAGAATCCTGCATTAAAGTTAATAGGAGATTTTAACTTGATTATGTTATCTCCGGTTCTGGGGGTCGTGGAAGGCTTAAATTTGACCACTATGGCGAGTGTCCTGCGGCATGAGGACCTAGCAAATTTCAGCCCGCTCAGAAACACAGAACGGATTATTTTAATATACATATAATATTAAAATGTTACTCTGCATCCCTGATATTTCAAAGCCCGCGAAAGCTACTGGCCTAGAAGAAATGTTAATGGCCACAGGTCATCAGGATGTCTGAGGGAAACCCATGGATGAAAGGCTCACCGCCCTTGATTAATTATTCTAGGGCGGGGAAGAGCAGGACATGGGTACTTGTATAAAGTGTTGTGCTTCACACCTCTAGTCGGAGTTTCCCGGCCCAGACCTCCAGAAGGTAGACTTTAAGGCGCCATCTGATTAGGGTGGGGTGCTGAAAATGGGTCTCTGGCCAGAGGGATGTGCGCATGTGCCAGCAACCTGGGGGCAGGTACCAAAGTGCTTCCCACGTTAGCTGGCATAAGGTAATTGGGTGCAGGTAATTGTTAACCAATACCTGACACCCAATGTTAGGGATAGAGCCAAAAATCCTTTATAACGAGTGTAAGCTCTATGCCCAAGGTTGTTTGTTGTTCGTGTTGTTCGTGACTACATCTAACTGATACCTGATGCCTTGATGAATTGCTAATCCAGATCCAGATTACTTCATTGTCCATTCCCTAAGTAAGTGTATATATTCTGTGTGTTATTTGTACAATTCTGTGGGATACCTTCCCTGAAGGAATAAACTTTCTTTATAATATCACAGTCGCATTCAATTCAACCCAGTGATTTTGGTGTATATTATAACCCTGAACAAGCTATCGTGACAGACATTATATGTGGTATTTTAGTATTTTTAATATCGCGCCGGGGACTACATCTGTTTCCCAAGATGAATGGATGGATCTTCTTCCCTGGGCCGAATTTGCTCATAATTCCCTACGGAATGAATCCACGCGAGATTCACCGTTTTTCATCAACTATGGATTTCACCCATCTTGACTTCCTATTGCCTCCTCTTCTTCTGCGGTACCAGCGGCAGACAACAGAATACAGTTCTTACAGAACTCTTGGAAGAAGATCCAAGAGAATCTGAGGAACACAACTTCTAGATAAAAGCTCCAGGCAGACTGCCAACGTCTATGATTTAAACAAGAAGATAGGGTATGGTTATCCTCCAAGAACATTCGACTCAAGGTACCTACACTGGCGACACACTTTATTCGAGCTCGGCTAGTACCACGAATTCGGGTATACCCGGGTGTATTGAGGTTTGTGACTGTTTTCTGCCCGAGTGCATTGAGGTATTTTCCAGGCAGGGATTGAAGCATTTTATTCCCGCTGGCTGCAATACTGCACAGTATATATATATATACTGCATTACAATTCATGAATTTATGCCATCTGGTAGACACGCGAAGCATTGCAGCCTATTAAATCCTAATCATTATCATTTAACAGATCAGCCGCCCATCAGCCAGGCATGAACCCAGGCTGGGAAGGCAAACGCAACGGGGCTTGTCAGAGGTGAGGAGCGGCGCATTCCAGTATCTGCCAGGTACATACTGGGTATTTGCTCGAATAAAGTGTGTCGGTGCAGTACACTCAAGCTGACTCCGAGATTTCTGGGTCCTTACCCAATTGTGGAGAAGATTAACCCTGTGGCATATCGCCTCCATCACCCTCAATGAGGATATTGTCTGACATCCATGTATCCCTACTGAAGCACATCTTCCGGAGTCCCCGCTTTCCGGATTCTTCTTCTGCACCGCCAGCTCCTCTACTTGTACAGGGTCAACATGAGTATGAGATACACACAATCGTGGACTTAAGAATCTCTAGAGGAGCAGTCCAATACTTGGTCAACTGGAAAGGGTATGGACCAGAAGAACAGTCCTGGATTCCTCACCACCAAATTCATGCTCCCAATCTCCTAAGGCAGTTCCATCAGAAGTATCCCCTCAAGCAATTCTGGAGTTGCCCGGAGGTCACTCCTGAAGGGGGGGACTGTAAGTATTCGGGAGTCTCGCCACCTTTGGTGTGCTCCCGCCCTACCTACGTTCATGCGCGGGGCTCCATCCAAGGGAACATCATCCACAGGGCGCACAGAGTGCATGCACGCACCGGTTACATCTGGGGGAAGGCCCACCTCCGGATTGCACCACGCATTGGCGGCGTGCGTGCGTGACGCATGTGCAACGCGTCCAAGCTCCGGTGCAACAGAGCTAATCAGCTCCAGCACATTCACCTGTCTCATGCACCTAGCCGAATCACTGCTTCCGCAGAGGCTGCGCCTCCGCTCTGCCTCTCCATAGGATTTGTCCAGGTAGGCCAGAGCTTTTAACACATAAAATACCCAGATCCTTTGATTGAGCAAAGCAAGAGATAAAATAAACTGTAATTTATTTACAGAATGAACATACACAGCTTAGTTTATGAGTCTTTAGGCACAATTTCCCAGGAGCAGGAGTTGTGCGCAAACAGAGCCAAAAACAGTCTTTGGATAGGGGCGCCTCTCACAACCCCTGTTTCTCCTCCGCAGCTGCTTACTTCATTCTACCGCCGTAGAATTGGTTCTGGATTCCTTAGTTCTTACGAACTTTTGACTTGGGTTATGATGTTGCAAAGTTTAAAATCCAGGTTAGATGAATCTGACTCCCGATCGGATGCAGGGATTCTTATGCAGTAAAAATCCCTATCTGTAACTTCTGCAGCCACCTATCCCAGCGTTGCCCATACATGGCAAAACCTGGCAGAGGGGCTTCTTAATTTGCTAAGTGCATGCGCGAACCTCACACCTTTGCCGCTTAGCATACCAGACCAAGCCCCCTTACCTGGTGACATTTTGTCTGGGGATACTTGCATTTCCCTCCCCACTTTACACTTTTAGTCAGCTAATGCTTTCAACTATGGACTTTTCCGGACATCGGGGAACCAAACCAGTGGGGTGACTTAGAGGTCTTAGTTACATATGCATTGCTCACCTTGCAGGAATTTCCTGCTATACATTTTTAAAGTACCGCAATTACAACTTAAGTATTTCCCTCTGTTCCGGCCGTCTGAATGAAAAAACCCTTACGCCCACAATGTTAGAACAATTAAAATAGGAGGACGTTCATTCATCAATTTTTATATAACTTTATAAAAATTACGCTATAACATTTTTCATAATTTTACTCCCCCAGCGATCACAGCAAATCTCAGCGCGCTAGGACCTTCCCAGCAGAATTTAGCTAAACACCGGGTGCTGTGCTGCGAGCTACTGGGTTTTAAAACCATTTTTCCTTTGCGCGGTTACAGAAACACACTGCAATTGAAATACATTTTACCATAGAAATAACATTATTCTTGCCACCTTATACCTGGTGGGAGACACACAGATATTTTTATTAAAAGCACAGCGTCACGGCCATTACTGGGTTGCCGAGCTGACAGTCTACAATCCCCAAAAAATCTCACGGGCTCCCAGCTGGGCATAATACCTTTATTTAATGTCCTAGGTACCCCTACACCATCACAGGATTGGACAGTCCTGCCTTCAGGTGCGCCAACGAGTATTCTAACACTTGCCTTAAACTTGCCTTGGAAAATCTGGGTTTATCACCAACAAGACCCAGGTACATGCTGCGTACATGCTGCAACATTTCACACATTTCTGCAGAGACTAATGGCCCATCAGGTTAACACAGCAGGGGTTCCTGGCAGTCCCATTCAGTTTGAATGGGACTGCCAGGGACCCCCGCTGTTAATCCCATGGGCCATAGTCTGTTTGCAGAAATGTGTGAAATGTTGCAGCATTTACCTAGCATGTACCTGGCTCTCTTTGGTGATTGCCCCTGATTTGTTTTAGATTAATCGTTAGCACTACAGTATATATGCTCAGCTGTGCCCCTGGCACTTTGACTGAGCATAGATTTATGTTCTCTTGTGCTTACCTGTTCTTTGCCTCCACAGTCTTGCCTTGCCTTGCGGAACCTTGCTCTGTGTACTGACCCAGCTTTGTTCTTGGACTCCACACCTCTGGAATTCTGACCCCGGTTACCTCTGACCCTCCGCATCTCTCCAACCCTGACCTCAGCACTCGGACAATGACTACTCTCCATTCTCCAACCCCATCTACAGCTAATAGTACCTTCAACGATCTGGAATTCTCCTACTCTGACCTTGGCAAGTATAACGATGACTTTTACCTCTCCAACCCCAACACGGCTACCTTGACCAATCATCCCCCGTGGCTGTGGGTGGCGTTTATACCCATTCCCATCTCTGTCCCGAGGTCCCACCTTGTTTGTGGTGAAAACAGCGTTACACGCTGGGAGGGAAGACAAGAATTTTGTCTTTCCGTGTCGCAACGCGATCACGTGGTCGGTGTGCACCAATGGAAGGGCAGATATGCCCCATCATGGCTGCTCCCACGTCATGGTCCAACCCCACATTCTCCCCTATAGACCGCCAATCGTGACTTTAAACTGTGCACGCGCCGCCAGGTCGCGAGGCGCATGTGCAGCAGGTAAGACTGGGGCCGTAGCCTTATTCATCTCCCCACAGTGCACTATTTATGCACATGCACACCACAAAAGTCCTTGAACTACACCCCAATTATGCTGCTACCACCATTATTAATTTTAAGGCTTACAACTAAAAAGACGCTGGTCCCCCAAATAAAAAAAGAAATTAGACTAAAATCTCACTTTAGTAAAACAGGGTGGTAAAACATGTCCTAAAAGGAGAACAGTACCTACCAAGATTAACCGGTTAATTTTGCCCAAAGGCAATATTTATTACATTTTAGATTTAATATAACAAAATATGTTACAGGGCCTTATACAGATGTAGCCAATGTTCTTCAAACTTAAAATACTCTAAGATGCACATACAGTAAAATTGCTACATTGACCTTGGTCAGGTGCTGATCCCAGAGGGGATTACAGGTTACAGGCGCTGGTACTGTCCCGGCTCTACATGCCATCCCAAAGTCTATGGGGTGTGATGTAGAGCTGCCAAACAAGCTGTTTATACATCATACCCACCCAGTTAACCTTGACTGTCATCTATATGTACAACAGTGGTGAAATGTGGTCTGTGAACATGATTATAGTGAGTGATCTTCTGTGTGTACAGCAAGTACTTCTATTGCACATTTGCAAATGTTTTGCCTTCTATAGAAAAAATTGAAAAGCCAAACTAGTTTTGAACTACAGGAGGGCCCGGGTATACGGCGGGTTCCGTTCCAGGGGCCTGCTGTATAGTGAAAATCGCCGGAAAGTGGATCCGGCGATTTTCAGTTCTGCGCATGCGCAAACCGGCATTTTCCGCCGTTCTGTGGATGTGCGACCTATGGTCTGCGCGCGCAAACTGAGGTCTGCTCATGCGCTCCGGGCGCACCTGCCCATTCTGCGCATGCGCGTCTTAGGATTCAACATGGCGGCCCCCTTCTCGGTGCACCGTATCGACGGATCGCCAAAAAGCGGAGCGCCGAGAAGCGGGGCCCTGCTGTATATGAAAATCAGGTTTCTAATATGCTTTAAAATCCATTGCCTGCTCACATTTTAATTAGTCATCTTGGGCCTTTTAATGCTTCTTTTGAGTACGTTACAGTTTTTAACTTTACTCCCAAGCTGAGTTTGCATTATTTTCCAATAACATACATCTGATCCAACTAGGCCTTGTTAATTAAAGCAAAAATTATGCATTATAATCAAGAGAGTGAATGAGATCAAACTCATGGATAAACTTACATCCCAATTGAACGAAAAACGGGAACAACACTACAAAACCTGGGAACTACGGACTCTGACCTAGAGCCTCCCTTTCGTAGGCTTAAAAAGAAAAAAAAGAAGGAGAGCAATCATACAGACTTGCAATACTATACGACCCAGGTCTTGGCTCTGGTCGGAAGCAGTCCTCCGCTCCACCCTCCCATTCTTTCCCCCTCTAAATCCCCCCCTTTTTCTATCCATAGTCTTGATCTATCCTTCAACAAAGGAAAGCCTAGTATGGTTCCAAGAAAAGCTAAACTGTGAAATGTAAATTAACCCGACTGTAGAACATAAGGATATAGGGAAAGAGAGTCTGATGTAATGTAATGTAATTCACCAGAAGCCAGGCAATGAACATACAGATGTATAAGGACGGAACCCATGATAAAAATGTAAATGCAAATTATGTTACAAAAGAAAAAGCAATAAAAAAGATTGAACAAACAAAAAAATTATGGATTATTTAGCATAAATTCAGAGTGTCATAGCTGAGAACACAACTGGATTGTGGAAACATATGAGGAGGTTTGTGTCCTAATATGTGCATAAAGTACAATACTGCATGTGGTCGGGGCTGCTTAAACTATTTTGTTGCAGGGGGAATGAACACTGTGGATTTCAAAACATGCACACATATCCCAACCTAACAAAACATAGTGGTAAAGTTACAAGATGCGACTGAAGTAGTTTATAAGTAAACACCTAATTAAATTAAACCCAGGTGCAAACATATTGTGGTAAATAAGTAGTATTTTAATAACAACAACAACATAACAAAGAAATCCTACAGAATATTACACAATTAACAAACTAAATATAATGCTCCAAGTTGCATTGCATTCTGGCGTCCTGCTTATACATTTTGAAATAATGGAGTCCACATCAAGTGTATCCATAATATCAGAGTGTACATGCATTAGAGTTGGGTGTGTTAACCTCTTTTGTGACATGCAGTAGTGTTGCGTAACCAAGTTGTAAGGCACCGCAGAGCAGAAAAATACAATTCTAAACATACTACAGATATCGATAAACACAAACACAGCTTGATATGGCTTTCTGCTTCTTAAAACAGCACTCTTGTCTGTAGCTAAATGCTCTCAAAAAAAATCTCCAGTTTCTATCACACTTTTTTTGCTGCCTGTGTCACCATAAATAATAAACTGATCATAAAGCTTGCTTTTATTAATTGGTTTTGGAAGAGAGCTTTCTTCATAGCCTGAGCCAGTTTTCACAGCTGCTGATTCAACAAGTACGTTCTCTCTGTATGCTGCTGTCTTAATGTCATCTTGATTGAAAAATCACTAAAGTTCTGCATATGCCAAATCAAGGGCCTCAAATAATTCCCTCTTCCTTTGAACTTCACAGAATTCTTAAACTATGGGGCCTATGCACTAAGCAGTAAAACAAATCACCATAAAATGTAATTCGCCATTTTTTACAGTGTTGGTATCACGGTATGCAGAAAGGCCCGAATACCAGTGATAGCAACATTTGAACAAATGGTGAGAAGCCGGCGCCAAGATGATCTGCCCTCCAAAAATGGCTCAGCTGAGTTGATTCTACTGCAGAGAGAGCTGCCACGCTGTCTGCGCAAATCTCGTCGAGAAAAAAAAATATTTTAAATATTTAAATTGTATTACTAGTGTAGATGAGCAGGGGGTCTCCGAAGCAGAACAGCGATGATTTCAGGTCTATGGACCCCTGCTTCCTGAGATACAGGCCCCGTTACGGGGTGCTGGTATCTCCTATGCATTGAAATGTCCCTGTCATGTGACGCGTGACATTTACAGGCATAGAAGATACCGGCACCCTATAATGGGGCAACAAGGTTCTGCTCCGGAGACCCACTACTACAATACACTAGTAATAAAATTAAAATATGAAATAACCACCAATACACAACCCACCCCCTGTGTCTCCACATATAACCATTCTTTATTTTTTTAATTTAATTTAGGATTAGTACCACAGGCCAGCATGGGTCCCGGGTGGTCCCCACGGGTGTCCACAGGCCCCACAGGGCACCCTGGGGGGGTTCCCACAGTTGTCTGGGGGCCCTCAGTTGTCCCCACTAGGCTCCGTGGGCCTCCAGGTGGTCCCTGTTGGTGTCTAGGGGTCACCGGGTCATCCCCACGGGTATCTGAGTGGTTCCCACGGGTGTTTGGGGGCACTCGGGTATTCCCACGTGTGTCTCTGGGCCCTCAGGTGTTCCTGCGGGTGTCCGGTTGCCCCACAGGGGTCCCAGCAGGTATCAGGGGTTGCTCAGGTGGTCTCTATTGGCGTGTGTGTCCTTGGGTGGTCCCCATGGGTGTCCTTGGGTCCTCGGGTGGTCCCCGTGGGTCCCCGCTGGCCTGCGGTACCATTCCTGTATTTAAAAAAAAAAAAAACATGGTCTACATTTCAGTAAATACACCTCCCTCCCCCCCCACCAAACACATACAGTACAGTAATGTGCAAAATAACTATTATCCAGATATGGATAATAGATTATTTGCCCATTATTAAACACAACATTAGCCAGTCAGCCTACATAAAATAAATAAAAACCGTTCTACTTACCTCTGCCAACATGAAGGGCATCCTTGTCAGCATACTGCAGGGCCATGTGCTCCAATGCCAGCAACAATACATAAAAAAACATAATCTAATGGCCCTTAACCCCTTAATCACTTTAGTGGTTAATAGTAATATTAATTACCGCTATAGTAATTAAGGGATTAACCCACCCTGCCTCAATACCCATCTGAGAGGCCTAACCACCCACCCCGAACCCACTATACCCACAATGTACACATTGAGTGGCATAGTAGTATATCATACCCATATAATATGGGCATGATAAGCTACTATAGCAGTCAATGATCACACTAATACAAAAGCATGAATGTCAAAAAGACACAATACTAAAACAGATACAACAAGCACCTAAACAACCAGAAACAAAAATTTAAAGCACTAGCCAACCAAGCAATTAACTAAATAAAACCACTAGTCAATCAATTAAAAAAATAAAATCACTAGGCATTCAATAAAATAATTAAAACCACTATGCAATCAATGACATAAATCATACCACTAGCAAAAAAATACATGTAATACATAAAAGCAGTAACCAACACAACAATTAATTGATAGAACCACTAGGCAACACATTAAAAAAAACAGCAGCCACCAAAATACATAATTAAATAAAATCGCTAACCAATCTGTAAAAAGAAAAAAAAGCCATGCCAATTCAAATCAATTTAATCTAAACAATAAAAAGACATAGAAAATAAAACAGTCAATAGAAGAAATGCATTTGCCAAAAAATGCATTTGCTCCCACTGTATTCATTTGTACCATAAACAGGCACAAATTAATACACTAGCAGTCAATAGGCAATGAAAAACATTAAAAAAAAAATCCAGTAAAAAAACCTGTAATATTTAAAGTACATACATTCAATATTTATCTTATCTTTAGAAGCGTTGGCCCTCGAATCGAAAATTCTGCGTTTTTTGACAAACGTCATTGCCATTGTATCGTTATTAGAGTGCTGGGAACTCCACCCATGTTATGTATTGTAACTTTGGAGGAAATTAGGGTTCCACCCACTGTTCCCCTGCACCATTTCCATTTTCATCTTTCAGTATGTTTAATTTTTAGGTGCTGCTAAAAACTATATACAGTACACTTTGTATTAGAAAACTGTTTCAGTGGTGTACAGATTATTGCATTTAATATTGTGAAAGTGGACTAGTAAATGTTTTTGTTTTTGCCGCATCAGTGACAGACACTTTCCCCTGTAAGAAAGAGTTACCATAACAGTATGGCTGACTTCAGTTGTCCAAGCTATAATTATCATTCCTTTCCGGCCCCTCTAATAAATTAGCCCTGTTATACGGTCTTATGTTGAGTCATGATGTAATATCATATCAAATTAAAAAGATTGAATGATTCCTATAATTCCTTCTCCCCTTTCATGGAAAAACAGTTAATCATGTAATAAGCTTCAGGAAAAATTGCACTGGCTAAACTCAAAGAGGATACATAAAGGAATCATTTAAACTAAGAAAACTAGACATAAGGTGAAAGTTCTTATTTCAAATATATCCTTTGTTTATGGATTAGATTGATCATATTACTTTGCATTTTACATGTAAATAACTTTAAAAAAAATAAACGTAAAAAAATGTAATTCCAACTAAATTATTCTTACCTCCAAAGTAGTCCCCATCACTTAATTGTGTTTCTGAACCTGAAGTACCAAACACCAATGTTCCTTTCTCTATAAGGTACATCTTGTGTCCAATGGCTCCTTTCCAGTATACTACATCTTCACTCTGGACAGCTTCAAATTTCAATAAGCAGAGCAACCTATTTGTTGCATTCTTTTCTATGTTTGAAAACCAAGGGACTTTCATCAACAGAGGGTAGCATACATGAATCATTATTTCCTGCAGAGATTAAATAATGAAAAAAAAGTACTGCATAAATGATAGTTACCTAGTGATTGTTTAGTCTAATATATTTAAATTAATTAGAATATGAACAATATGAGCATTAACCTAAATTGATGCATGTCACGGGAGACCAGGACTAATACACAAGAGATAAACTCACCAGACAGAACAACAGAGTTAATAAAAGTGAATTTAATGGTAAACGATAGCCACAACAGTTCAGTAGATAAAAACATACACTCCTGACTGGTGTAACTGGGGAACACCCTACAGATCTAGGGCCCTACAGTAGGGACCTTCATGAGAAGATTTTCCCAATTTTGCTCTAAAGCTATGCTCAGCAGGCTATTAGAGATCCCAACCAAATCACACAGGAGCCCAGAACTCTGGGACCTCTAACTGACACTGGCTCTGGCTGGAATTCTCACTAGAAGAAACAGGGGCTTCCCTCCCCACATTTTATACCCCATGCTGACATTATGTATGCATTAAGGGAGGATTAAGGCCAGGTGCCTTCAATATGACCCAGCCCCTGATTGCAACATTAAAAGCAGGGACACCAACAGAAATCATGGGGCCTGGGATAAACATTTTAAGCAGGCACCCCGCCCCCCCCATGTCGGTGGTATCACCCGCCGCCCCCCTCGTTTCACACCTCACGAGCCCCCTATCTTTCCCCCCCTCCCATGTATTCCTCTCCCTTCCGTCCCACCCCATCTCACTCTCCCGCCTCGCATGTATTTCTCTCCCCTGCTTCTCACTCTTACTCCCTGTTTTCCTCACTCACCCCCCCTGTCCAATCCCTCCGTCAATTACCCCACACTCACTCATTCCCTCCCCCCCACACAATTCCCCCAAGATAAATACCAAAAAAATCTTACTGGGAATGTGTGTGTGTGTGTATATATATATACACACACATATACACATCACAAAAAAAAAACCCTCCCTTATACATATACAAATTCCCCGAAGGCCACCTAATACATATACAAATTCCCCGAAGCCCCCCAATACATATACAAATTCCCCCAAGCCCCACAATACATTTACAAATTCCCCCAAGTACCCCAATTTATTAAAAAAATACTTACCTTGTGAATGATCAGGCTGGTTCCAGTGGATGCCGGTAAGTGTGGGGGGGGGGGAATGTGGATGCTGGTAGGGGTGGGGGGGTATGTGGATGCCGGTAGGCGTCTGGGTGAAAGTGGATGCTGGTGGGGGGAAGGGAAGGTGGATGCCAGTGGGGGGGGAAAGTGGAGGCCGGTTGGGGGGTTATGAAGGCTGGTTGGTGGGGGGGTGTAGATTGCAGTTGGAGGGGGGGATGGATGGCGGTAGGGGGGGCTGCGCGTAGGAGTGGAGGATGATCTGCTGGTCTGGTTGCCGTGACGGGATTCGGGGTTGATGATGCCAGTAGGTGTGGGGGTTTGGGGGGAAGGTGAATGCTTGTGAGGGGGAGGTGGGTACCGGTGGGGGTGAGGCCTTTGCTGGGCAGGGTGCATGGTGGACGGTGCTGATGCTGGTAGGGGGAGGGGAAGGTGGATGCCAGTAGGGGTGAGGGGAAGGTGTCTGTTAGGGGTGAGGGGAAGGTGCAGTGGATACCAGTAGGGGTGAGGGGAAGGTGAGGTGTATGCCGAGGGGGGCCCGTGGGGGGTCTGAATGGAACGGACACGCACTACACAGACTGAGACAAAAAAAAACACAGACACAGACACACACACACAATCACAGAACAGATAACAGTCAGCATGTACTTAACGTTTATAAAGTTCAAGGGAACTAGTCCCAAAATCAGGGCTCAGTCACAACCATGACATGTATAAATATATAATCCATAGATAGAAATCACACATGTAGGAGCTGAGCTATAATCAAAGCTACGTGAGACTTAATGAACACCTGTATATCTTTAACTCCTGTCAATATGTAAATAAAGCAGTACATAAGTATCTCTGAGGTGGTGACAGACCTATATATATATATATATCATAATGGTCATGACTACCCTCTCATTGAAACAACCTGCATAGATAACATGCCACATTGGAGTAAACAGGTAGGTACCCACTAATGTAGCAGCTCATCCTTGGGTGGTGCATGCATCACGCCAGCATAGCAGGTAAGGTAGATGTCCCATAGGGTCCAAAAAATGGAGTACAGCAGTGTCAGAGAAGGGGGCCACAAACCAGCAAAAACGATAAAAATATTTATTGAGTAACAAGTGAGGGGTACAGGACTACTCTGACGCATTTCGTGCATCCACTGCACTTTGTCAAAGAGCGTCAGAGTCCTTTCTCAAGATGATTTTTTCGTTTTAAACTATGTCTTTGCTGTTCATTGCTGTTTATTAAATTTTTGCACTGAAAATCGCCATCCAGCTTCCGCTTTACTTCCTGCTTCCGGAACGCATGAGGCACATGTTGGCACGCTGTGCACCGCCATCTTTCCCCCTATCCCGGGTGATTTTCCACTTTCACATATGTCGGGCTGAGAGCACGCCAGAACCAGAAGGACCGCATGTACAAGGGTCGTGAGTAACCTGTCTTTGACACTGTATTTCATTATATGGTCTAGCTCTTCGGGTTGTTGGAGTTATTATTTAGATAGGGGTCAGGGTCCCTAGTTTATTTAGGTTCCCTTGACATCCCTTTTCTACTGCTGCGACACACTTTATTCGAGCAAATACCCAGTATGTACCTGGCAGATACCTGGAATGCGCCGCTCCTCACCTATGACAAGCCCCGTTGCGTTTGCCTTCCCAGCCTGGGTTCATGCCTGGCTGACGGGCGGCTGATCTGTTAAATGATAATGATTAGGATTTAATAGGCTGCAATGCTTCGCGTGTCTACCAGATGGCATAAATTCATGAATTGTAATGCAGTATATATATATATACTGTGCAGTATTGCAGCCAGCGGGAATAAAATGCTTCAATCCCTGCCTGGAAAATAACCCAATATACTCGGGCAGAAAACAGTCACAAACCTCAATACACCCGGGTATACCCGAATTCGTGGGACTAGCCGAGCTCGAATAAAGTGTGTCGCCAGTGTATGTGTTACCCACTCCCCTAATTATGAGCACAGTTGACCTTATTACAGTTTTACTCTCTATACATTTTCCTGGATCCTCCAACAACAAATGGTGCAATTGAAATTGATGATTAGGCTACATAGCTATTAAACATTTCTAAGGAGAAGCAATTTATTCCACTTTGAGCACTGGCAGAGAAGACTCTTCTCTATCCACTCCTGCTTATACAGGAAACTATAGAAAATCTTAAAGATGGCCCTGTGATGTCAGAAGGGAACCCCGCTGAAAACCCTCTGCAACCTACAAGACCTAAATTGGATTTTGTCCATAAACAATTAAATAAAAAGCTTGAAGTCGAGGCGCATGCGCGAGAGTGAGACGGATGGCAGCATAAGCCTTGAGCTCCATCCCTCACCCCCGATAAAACACAAATAAATCGTGCAGAACAGACCTTTGGCACTCCTAACCACCCTAACATAGGCATTAAAACTGTAGGGATGGCACCGATGCAGGCAAAGAAGAAAAAAGAGGGAGATCTCCGCAAATATCTGGGCCGATCGAGCTCACGGAGCGCGGCAGCAACAATGGCGCCAGATTCGAATGCAGGCTCAGAATCAGAGCGGGATGAAGACACAGCAGAGGGCCCGGAGCAATTGCCAGTCCGCCGCTGTGATTTTGAGTGGCTATACAGGGACATGAAAGCCCTTATTCACCTCGAAATGCAGGATCTAAAAAAAGAGGTGCAAGGACTTGGCGAGCGCACCGGAGTACTGGAAGAAAAAGTGGTCACCAATGCAAAACTTATTTAAAAAGCGGACAAACGCTCCACATATCTCCAGGCACAAATTAATGAATTGACGGACAGGCAGGAGGACGCAGAGAACAGGGACCGCCGTAATAACATCAGAGTATGCGGTATCCCTGAGGCCATCACTGATGTGGAGGACTTCATCTCCTGATGGATGGCGGAGCTGCTCCCTGACTGTCCGGCTAACGAGCGAATTATGGATCACTGTCACCGTGCACTACGAAGCAAGCCAGCGGCGACA
Organism: Ascaphus truei; assembly: GCF_040206685.1. Taxonomy (NCBI): domain Eukaryota; kingdom Metazoa; phylum Chordata; class Amphibia; order Anura; family Ascaphidae; genus Ascaphus; species Ascaphus truei. The sequence goes on along the minus strand of NC_134486.1, from coordinate 227,772,709 downwards.
GAGCAGCCGAGAGATGTAATTGCCCGGCTGCACTACTTTCGCACCAGGGATGCCATTCTACAGAAGGCCAGAGTGGCAGGAGCCTGCAGATTTGAAGATGTCACTATGCAGCTCCTTCAAGATCTCTCCCCGCTCACCTTAGCCAGGAGAAGGAAACTCCAGCCCATCACCAAAACACTGAGGGACCGAGCCATCAGATATAGATGGACCTTTCCGTTTGGCCTTTTGGTCATCTGAAACGGAAGGGCCATCTCCATGAAGGAGATAGAAGAGGGGAACGAGTTTCTGCAGAAGCTGGGGGTCAGAGAGAACTCCCCCGCGAGCCCTTGCAGGGAGAAGCCCAGAGACGCGGACTGGCAGGTGGTAGGGGCAGCAAGAGAAAGTCGGGACGATCTCACCTGATGGCTTACCCAAATTCTTTTATCTCCCCTGGAGATACCTTATGGTTGGAGCCCAGTTAATAAAGTTGAAAGTTAACCCTTAAGTTGTCTCCCCCTATTGTTAACCCCTTGAACGAGGAATGGAGATCCTGCTGATCATTTCGCTATCTCCAGACTCCGTGCTACCACGTGGCGGGGCCCCGCAACCCTCACGGTAACTCCTACAAGAAAAGCTAAAGAAAAATCGGAAAACCTTACCTGCATGCATCATGGCGGCTCAAGGTGAAACGCATGATGCCCATCATGGCGAAGGTACACGATCTGGAACACGAGGCGGCATCACGGAAGTGCAGCATACTTCGGCGGGAGAGTTGGGGGAGTGGCGACCTCTTCCGCGGGCTCCTGGTAAGAAAATGGCGTCCCCCGGAACAACGTCACCGGAAGTGAGCGAGGCTCCATCTTGGAGGAGGCAGGGGAGAATTCAATAATGACGTCATCACTGAGCGCCAAACCCCGTCCGGTCTCGCGAGTGGAGAGGCAGGAACAAAAAACCTGGCAATGGGGAAGGAGGAGCGCCAGGATCACCGAGAAGAGGAGATCCCCTGACCAACATCAGTCAAGAAGGAAAGAAGAGATGACAGCACCCTGCAGCACGTCGAGAGGAGAGACCACGCGCCGCTGCTCATGCAGAGAACAGGGAGCACCAAGACAGTTGCTGAATCAATAAACATTGTTTTCACACAAACACATCTTTGCGAACAATCATTCCCCTCGTGACCAGGCCCCTAAATCAAATAAATACTACTAGACTTGAGTTGTCGGGAGGGACATAAAGACATATTTATAAAACCTAATAGCAGAATCCTATGAATAGGGGAAGGGGGGGAGGAAAGGGAAGAGGTGAGCTGGACAGATCAAGCCGACATCTTCTCAAAGGAAGGGGAGGGATAACAAGAAGGGGAAAAGACGCTAGAAAGTTAGGGGAAGAAGTTGCAGTAGCACAGTTGAACTGCCGGAGGATGTGTTCTGTTAAAAATAACTTACCTTTTATAATCGGGGGGGAGGGGAGGGTGCCCTCCAGTTTCACCTAGGGCATGAGCCTCCACATGGGCGCAAGGGGTAACCCCTTCTGGAGGCCCATGCAAGTCCTCACTGGACCAGCAAAGGGGAGCGGTAGAGGGGGGTGGAGGTCCATCCCGGACTACGCTCTTGCTGTACGTCCAGGAGGGGCAGAGAAGGCAATTGGGGGGGATTGGTCTCGCCCAAATTCCAGATGTGTTAACATTGTATTTACATGTCCTGTTATATGTGTTTATTTGTTCCCCCAGTGTACAGTCCCTTGTTTTTCCCGGCTGCAGTCAGAAACCACAGAAAGATCTAGAAGGTTCTTGATGATGAGACCCTGGGCTCGGATGAAAGCTTACAGACAAGCAAAGGTTTGGAAATACACACATGAGTAAGGGGATTACTATCATTTCACATAATGTGAAAGATTTTAATAGCCCAGGGAAACGCAAACTAGCCATGGCGGACTACAAAAAAACAGACCCCGACATAATTTTACTACAAGAGACACATTTCTCTAAATCCAGCTCCCCGAAATATATAGACTATAGATTTAAGACTTGGTTCTCAGCCTCAGCCAGTAAAAAAAAAAAGAGGGGTAGCCATACTACTTCATAACCGTTTGCCTTTTGCGGTTAAGACCATCAAAAAAGACAACAACGGCCGATTTCTGATTATCATCGGTGAAATACAAGGTCAGCCGATCACACTGGCAAATGTTTACGCCCCGAGTGAAGGTGCAGAGGCTTTCCTAGAAAGGTTCTTCTCCGTCCTCCAGAGATTATCGCAGGGATGCGTAGTACTCTGGGCGACTTTAACCAGACACTGGATCCGGTAATGGATAGATGTACCCTGAGCGGTAAAACTAATTCGAAGGTCAGACAAACCTGGAACAGAGGGCTGAGAACCAATAATCTTTTAGATACAGTATATGGCGTGAACAGCATCGACATGATAAAGGATTTACATTTTACTCCCACCCACACAATAGATACAGTAGGATAGACTACCTCTTTGTATCTAGCAGAATGGTTTCTCAGATCTCCCACTCGGGCATCCACGATATTTCGTGGTCAGATCACGCGCCGATAGAGCTGCGGTGCACAGATTTTATTCTTGAAAGACCAGGAGCGAACTGGAAACTCAATGAAGTTTTACTAAAAATCCCCGAAAATTCACAAAAAGTGGGGGATAGAATCAGGGAATATTTTCAGGAGAATATGGGAAGCGTGACTTCACAAGCTACCCTATGGGAAGCCCATAAGGCAACTCTGAGAGGAGAGCTCATTGGGATCGCAAGCAGGCGGAAGAGGGAGAAGGACAAAAAAATTAATCAGCTACAAGCAGAATTGGCAGTCCTTTCAGCCCTACATAAAGATAACAAAAATGCAATGACCCTTAAGGAGTTGCTAGACACCAAAACTAAACTTGATATCTTGCTAGCCTCCCGTGCTGAGAAGGAGCTGACATGGTCCAAGCGGAAATTTTTTGAAAAAGCAAACAGACCAGATACCCTACTTGCCAACAAATTACGAGATAGAAACCAAGTCTCCCAAATTCAGACAATTCGAACAGAGCAGGGGGATCTAACCTCTGACCCTAAAAAAATAGTAAATGAATTTAAAACATATTATGAAACCCTATATGATGGGGCAAAGGTGGCACATACGCCAACCACAAAAGCCGGGCTAAAGACGTTTCTAACAGAGGCTCAGTTACCAAAAGTGACCGGAGAGGAGAGGGATGCACTACAGGCAGACTTTACTATTGAGGAAATCCTAGAGGTAATGAAGTCATTGAAAGCAGCCAAGGCCCCGGGCCCTGATGGCTTTTCCAATCTTTATTATAAGAAATTCCGCAAGTTATTAGCTCCTCACCTCCTAAAACTGTGTAATTCCTTTCTGGATGGTGCCCCCATCCCGGGCTCGATGCTCCAGGCGTCTATCTCTGTGATCCACAAACAGGGAAAGGACCCAGCGGACTGTAAAAGCTATAGACCCATCTCATTGATAAACTCAGACACGAAAATCTTTTCCAAACTACTAGCTAACCGCCTTAACCAGGTGTTGCCCAGGTTGGTCCATTCCAATCAAGTAGGGTTCATATGTGGTCGACAAGCAGCAGATAACACCAGACGGATTATAGATCTGATTGATTTGGCACAAAAAAAACACATCCCGTCTATGGTGCTCAGTCTAGACGCAGAAAAAGCGTTCGACAGAAATGACTGGCCCTACTTGAGAGAGACGCTGGGAGCATTCGGCTTGGGTGGGAGAATGGTGGAGGCAATTCTCGCTCTGTATCAGGGACCGACGGCGAAGGTCAGGCACCAGGGCTTCCCCTCGGGTGAATTCCTGATTAAGAGCGGCACCAGAGAAGGCTGTCCTCTATCACCCCTCCTCTTTGCGCTATGCATTGAACCCCTGGCGGCGCACATCCGCCTCAGCCCGAACATAGCAGAAATCCAAATTAGTGAACAGCCACATAAAGTGGCCCTGTACGCTGATGACGTGATACTCACATTATCACAGCCCCTCACCTCTCTGCCGAATGTCTTTCAATTACTGGGGGAATTTAACGCGATATCAGGGTTCAAAATTAACCAGGCAAAATCAGAAGCCCTGAATATCAACCTACCTAAGGCCACCGAGAAACTGATCACGGTGAACTTTGATTTCAAATGGCAAACCTCCTCTATTAACTATCTAGGGATAAATATCACAAAGCAATCGGGCACCCTATATAATGCAAATTACCCCAGACTGATACGGACACTGAAGGAAGATCTCCGTAAATGGGCAGGGTACAATATATCCTGGATTGGCAGGATCCAGTCTCTAAAAATGAATCTCCTTCCTAGAATTCTGTACCTATTTCAGACCCTACCGGTCCCTATAATCAGGGAAGATATCCTTTGGTTACAGTCCGCAATGGTGAAGTTCGTCTGGGGTAATAAAACCACCCGCATCAAAACTAGCACAATGGTTAGGCCCACAACAAGAGGAGGGTTAGCGGTACCTTGCCTGTTATCGTATTTCAGAGTGGCCCAATTAACCCAAATTATCCAGTGGCACACCCACCCTAGTCTGAGGCGGTGGGTGGAACTGGAGGTGGCCTGCTGTGCCCCGGTGGCACTACAGGACCTGATCTGGCTTCCAAACAAGGTGCACAAAACCTTCAGTCACCCGCTCTCCGCGATTGACAGCTCTTTAGCAGTATGGGACAAGAGCAAATATAAGTTCGTCCTAACGAGACAACACTCCTTGATGACCCCAATTCTGTGGAACCCTGATTTCGCTCCGGGCCTGCAGAAGAAAGATTTCACTATCTGGACACAGAAAGGCTACACTCGCCTTCTACACCTGGAGGGTAGAAAATCAATCAAACCTTTTGAGCAAATTAAATCAGAACAAACAGTTCCAAATTCAGAATTTTTTAGATACCTCCAGCTAAGGGATTTTTATGATAAATTCCCCATCCGCGCTCAACGGACTAATTTTGAACAGCTCTGTTCTAGAGGAACAGGAACCAAGGGACTCATCTCTGAGATGTATAAGGCGGTGGTCTGCCCGACCGACCCCTGACGCCGACGTGACACTTAATTACAGGACCAGATGGGAGAGAGATCTAGGGGAAACACTAGATGACGAGGACTGGGACTATATTATCTTGGCAGCAGCTAAGAGCTCAATCTGCACGACATTAAAGGAGAACGCGTATAAGGTCCTGATGAGGTGGTACTTGACCCCGCTATGATTATCAAAGTTTGTCACGGGTTACCCCCCATTGTGCCCCAAACAATGTGGGGAGCAGGCAGACTTGCTGCACATGCTGTGGGGTTGCACCAAGATACTTCCAATCTGGGAAGACATCAGGAATTGGCTCCAGAGAATTCTCGATTGCACAATCCCTTTGGACCCCTGGTTGTTTCTGCTGGCCAGACGCACCCCGGGGCTAAACAGATCGGAGCACAAATTAATTGCACATTTTGCAACTGACCTGAGGTGCGAAATCGCAGCATTGTGGAAGCAGCCCGAGATACCCAATATCCCACAAATCAGAAATAGAATTTGGCATGTTTGTCGGATGGAGCAGTTAACGAGTCTGGTTAACGACACCGGCACAAATTTCCTAAAAGTCTGGGCGCCCTGGTTAGCCCTGAACGATATCCCAGGGATCAATGCCTCCAATATAATGCTTTAATAGCTCTAGACGCGTTCTCCTTGGATGGGTGTAGATGATTAGGGGATACATAATTGAGACGGGAGGGAGGGACAATCAGAATGGGTCGCAGGGTGACTAGTCAGTGTCTGTAGTACCCGCCCGAAGACGTTCGAGAACAGTAGGCTAGAAACTATCCCGGGATCTGGTAGAGCTGAGTTCCCCCAGGAGAACCCAGAGGTCTCGGAATTTTCTGCGGCAGCTACCTCCCCCCCCCTCCCCACCTCCCCCTCCCTCCCCCCTCCCTAACTCTCCCCTGTTGTATCCTTGTCGAAAGTCTGGTTTGTCTGTTAGTCTCCCCAGTATGTCTGTTTTGAGTACCAATACTAAATGAGTTGACGTGAGTACCCTTATATAAGACATTGGGTTGGTAGATAATGTCATGAGTGTACCATGCACTCAATAAAAACTTCTTTGGTTGAAAAAAAAAAAAGCTTGAAGTCTCCCAGAAAGAGATAAACCTCCTCAGCACAGATCTAGAACTCTCACACCATGCGGTCTACGCTCTCAGCACAGAGAGGTCTCTGAATTGAAGGATGCTGAGTAAGAGATCCCGATTCGTTTAGAGACAGTAAAAAGAGCAAATACAAGTCTGAGACAGAAAAATTCAGGCTTGACTGACCAGGTCAGTGAAGGTGATAAGAAGCTTCACCAAGCAGAAAAAGTGGAGAAGCAATTAATCCAGGAAAAGTTAAAAGTGCAGGAAGCACTACAGAATGCAGAGATAGGGCTGCAAGAAGAAAGTGTCCCCCTGGAGCAGCACAAACAAGCAGCGCACCTATTACAGAGCCAGATGCAAGAGCTACATGCAAGTCTGCAAGATGCAGAGGAGAAGCAGCAAGTCCTACAGGAAGCAAGTGTCCAGGCTGCTAACCAAGTACAAGTGCTACAGGAACAGCTGAGTACCCATTATTTCCCCACAGAGCAGTATAAGGAGCTGAAGGCCACGCTGCATGTCACCAGAGCATCGCTGGTGGCGGAGCTTAGATGCCAAGTGACTCTGTAGAGAGGGAGCGGGAAAAGGTCCAGAAACTGGAGCAAGAGCTGGAGAAGCAGAAAGGCAGCTCAATTCCCATGAGTCAGTACGCCAAGGAGGAAGAGGCTTGGAAAACAGAAGCGGTGATTATTCTAGCGACAAAAACTCCAGAGCTCCAAAAGATGAAAGAGGTGCTGATGCAAACCCAGGGCAAGCACTGCGAAGAGGTGAAGGCCCTGAGAGAGGACTTGCAGGATCAAACGGAAGAACTCCAGACGCAGATTTCTGAATGCAAGATACAGCTCGCCGAGAGAGAGGAGGTGTCCATCTGTCAGGTGGCTTGCCTGACAATGTGCTATGAAACCGATATGGCCGATACCCGCAAGTGTCTGGACCACACAGCCAATGAGAGGGACCGACTGCAGCTTGAGCTGGTCAAGGTTCGCGAGGAGTACCGACAGCTGCAGGCAAAAAATAGAAAAAGGGGAAGCCGGTTTAAGCCTAACGCTGAATCAGCTGACAGATGTGGAATCACGACTCAACGCCAAAGAAGCTGAACTGGCAGCTGCACTGAGTGAAAAAAGAAATGCAGAAGGACAGCTTCAAGACCTGAGTAAGGACTTGGAGTCTGAGCACGCTGGCTGCAAGATGGCAGAGAAACAAAAGCGAGGCACTCGAGGCCCTAAAGATTGAGCATGATGCTAAGTTGGACTCTACTGCTGCCCAGTAGGAGGTTTCTCAGTTGAAGTTGGAGAAAAAGGTATGGGCCCGGCCCAAGCGTCTGTACCCCACAGAAATGAATGCCCATGAAGACAACGGTACAGTGAGCGCTGGGGACATAGCTCAATTGAAAAACAAGATTACAACTTTTAAACCACCTGAGCAAGTGAGGCGCTCCAGAAAGCGTGACAGCAATACCGTTGCAGTACTACAGTCTACTTTCCACAAGGTACAGAATGGGAAGACCAAATTGAGATGAAGTAGCACAGTAAGAAGCCAGTTGTACTGCAGTACCCATGGGATCCAAAGTGGATTCCTTGCCATGAGGGCAGCCGAGAATGGGACTGAAGGTTGTTCATTATCGTAAGACGAGAAAGACCTCACAGGTTGTCCAGCAACACTCCCAATGGAGTAAGTTAAGGAGTCAAGACAGAAAGGCCCAAGCCTACGAGTCTGCCGATGGTATAGAGAGGCACCACTGGGTGCACTTCGGGTTAATAAGAATACCGCACAAGTTGAAGTACTGAAGATACATGGTCTGGAACCCAACACTGAAGGTACACTGATGGAGAAAGGTCCAAAATCTGTCACCGCTAAAGTGGAGTTGCTGCCTTCACAAGAGAAGGCCAAACAGTCACTGGTGAGTGTACACAATGATCTGACCAGGAGAATCTCAAGAAAGGCTTTATTCGTCACTCCAATTCCCCAGCAGGGGCTGGGTTTTTCTTCGTCAAGAAAAAGGACGGGTCGTTGAGGCCTTGCATCGACTACAGGGGTTTAAACCACATCACTATTAAAAATCGTTACCCCCTTCCCCTTATTACCGAACTGTTTGATAAATTACAGGGGGCAAAGATTTTTTCCAAGTTGGATCTACGTGGTACCTATAACCTGGTGCGCATCAGGAAGGGGGATGAATGGAAGACGGCCTTCAACACGCGTAGTGGACACTACGAATATCTGGTAATGCCTTTCGGCTTATGTAATGCTCCCGCTGTCTTCCAGGATTTCATCAACGACGTTTTTCGTAAGGTACTCAATATTTTTGTTATTGTATACTTGGATGATATCCTGATTTTTTCCAAAGATCTCCAGGACCATATACGCCACACCTCGTACGTCCTTTCCCATCTCCGTGAACACCATTTGTACGCCAAACTGGAGAAGTGCACCTTTCATCAGACCTCTACTCCGTTCTTGGGGTACATTATTTCAGATGAGGGCTTTATGATGGACTCCGGTAAACTTCAAGCAGTCACTGAATGGCCAAGACCCAACTCTCTCAAGGCCATACAATGTATTTTAGGGTTCGGTAATTACTATCGTAAGTTTATACGGAGTTTTTCCACCATTGTGGCACCCCTCACTGCGCTCACCTAAAAAGGAGCTGATCCTTCTGCTTGGTCATCCGAGGCCATCTCCGCCTTCGAGACACTCAAGGAAGCCTTTATATCTGCACCTATTCTCTGTCATCCCAACATCGAACTTCCCTTCATCCTGGAGGTCGACGCTTCTGATTGCGGCACTGGTGCCGTTCTTTCCCAGAGACCCACGCCCCAAGATAAGTTACATCCCTGTGCATATTTTTCCAAGAAATTCTCGTCTGCCGAGAGGAACTATGACGTGGGTAACAGAGAATTTCTGGCCGTGAAGATGGCTCTTCAAGAGCGGAGACACCTGCTAGATGGGTCGAAAGAGCCGTTTACTATTCTCACGGACCACAATAACCTTCTTTACATATAGAACGCTCTACGCCTTGGTCCACGACAGGCTCGTTGGGCTCTTTTTTTCTCTCGATTCGATTTTCACCTTTCCTATATCCCCGGGACCAAGAACGTAAAGGCAGACGCACTCTCCCGAATACATTCTTCTGAAGAGAGGCCAGAGGAATCTTTAGAGACTATCCTTCCACATGAGAGGATTCTCGCCACGTCTTCTTTCAAGAATTTTGACAAGATTTTGCACTCCCAGAGACGCATTCCCAAGCACTTGGTCGTTCCTGACAACAAACTCTTTGTACCATCCAAATTTGTTCCAGAGGTCCTGTCTTGGGGTCACTCCTCTAAATCTGCAGGTCATCCAGGTTTTAAGAAGACTACTGATCTCATTCATCGGAATTTCTGGTGGCCAAGGATGTCTCAAGATATTCTGGAGTTTACCCGCGCATGCCCCACGTGCGCTCAAAGCAAGACTCTCCGTCAAAAGCCTCAGGGTTTTCTGTTACCCCTTCCAGTTCCCGACCGCCCCTGGTCCCACATTTCTATGGACTTCATCGTGGAGTTGCCCAGGTCCAGAGGAAAGAACACTATCTTGGTGGTCGTGGACAGGTTCTCGAAGATGTCCCATTTCATTCCACTTAAAGGATTACCCACCTCCCCCACCCTTGCTGATATCTTTACGGAGCAGATTTTCCGGATTCATGCGATCCCTTCGTCCATTGTTTCTGACAGAGGTTCTCAGTTCGTATCCAAATTTTGGAGAGCTTTCACGAAGAGATTGGGCATCTCTTCTTCTTTCTCTTCCGCCTATCATCCTCAGTCCAATGGACAAACGGAGAGAATCAATCAATCCCTGGAGAAGTACCTGAGATGTTTTATTTCCAATTTCCAGGATGATTGGGCTCAACTCCTCTCTTGGGCAGAGTATGCCGTCAATTCTGCAAAAAACGAGTCCACCCGGGAGTCGCCCTTTTTTATAAATTATGGGTTCCACCCTCCCTGTCTTCCCATCCCCAACATTCCTTCTGGAGTACCAGCCGTAGATGAACGCATTTCTTCCCTCCAAACCACATGGTCCAGGATTCAGTCTACCCTTCTCAACTCCTCCCGCAGATCGAAACTACAGGCCGATCGTCGTCGTCGTTCGGCGCCCAGTTACAAACCAGGGGATTTTGGTATGGCTATCCTCTAGGAATATCCACCTCAAGGTACCATCTCCTAAACTGGCACCTAAGTTCCTGGGTCCCTTCCCTATTTGTGAACAAATCAATCCCGTGGCATTCCGGCTCCAATTACCACCCAGTATGAAGATTCCCAATGTCTTTCATGTGTCCCTCTTAAAACCATTTATCTCCAGTCACTTCTTTCTGGATCAGACTCGTAAACCGGACCTCATTACTGTACAAAATAACGAGGAATACGAAGTTCACTCTCTTTTGGATTCTCGCCTATCCAGGGGTCAGCTCCAGTTCTTGGTGCAGTGGAAGGGCTTTGGCCCTGAAGAGAGATCCTGGGTACCTTCAAAGGACATTCATGCCCCAGCCCTTCTTAAGTCCTTCAGGAAAAAGTTTCCAGAGAAACCGTTCTTGGACCGTCCTGAGGCCGTTCCTGAAGAGGGGGGTACTGTCAGGAATCGGCGTTCTCCTCGCACCCCACACAGAGCACTCCCTCCCCGCAGGGAGCCCCTGGACACACAAAACAATCCTGCCTTACCGGCCTCCACGGCTCCTTGCCCCTGCCGCCGTCGCGGGATCACTTCCCTAGGCGATTCCTCTGCTCAGCGCCGGGCGCGCCCACGCCCTCCTCCACGCACACCTGCACCATCCACTGGCTCGGTTCACACGCGTACACGAGTTACGGAGCACGCTCAGTCTGCACACTCTTATTCACGTCTCCCGGACCTCAGGCTCCGCCCCCGCACACTGCACGGGCATACTCAGGTTACTAACAAGACTCACCTGGCCTGTTATGCCTGCACCAATCTGCAGTGTCTCCCTGTAGCTCTTCCTGTCCCGCCTCCGTTCCTAATTGGACCTTCCTGCTTTATCTAGCTCCTCTCTGCTCTCAGGCTTTGCTCGACACAGTCTCTGTATGGAAGTACTTCTGGATTCTATCAGTGTTTTCACAGGTTCTGACGCAGCTCGTACGACTACCCCCTCTGGCTCTCGATCTCGGCACTCCTTGGACAACGCTCACTCTGGTAACCCCTTGAACATGGCTTGGACAACGACCTATCTCCACTCTCCACTCCCTGACTTCGGCAAGGCATCATTCACTCTATCTCTACAACCGGTACCGGCAAGTATTCTCTACCCTACTACACTTGGCCTGGCAATGCTTCATACCACACTCCGGACACGCTCCCTTTGCTGCGGGTGCGTGTATTACCACTTCCCCCTTCAGCTCAGGGGATGGGGCTGGTCTGCGGGCAGCACCGGCGTAACAATAAGCATTTTATTCTCGCTGTCTGCAATACTGCAATGCCGTGTAAAAACTCAGGGGGGCTTTTGCGAGCTGTTGTCTTGGAAGTCTAATACCTTCGCGGTTCAACCTACGTCAGTACACAGTCTGTGTGTGCGCGTGCAGTAATTGTAAATTTGCATATTTAAAGTATACATGCATTTGCAGTGCTGTTCTGCAGTACAGTACAGTATGTCTCATTTGAAAATTGTTGAAACGCATAGGCGTGTACTGTACTGTAACAGTGTCACATTTCGGCATGTACAGCACTCTCCCCTCGCTCAGGATAATTAACTGCACTGCAGGGTATTTCAACTTCTTATCTTCTGTGCAATGCAGTATATCTCTCCCACACCATTCCTTTGAATGTGTGTCTGGTTTCAATCACATTCCTGCTTGACAGCAGGAATTTACTGCGCATGCGCCTGTAACTTCGCCCACCACTGCTTGCTTGAGTGAGTGAAAAAAATTTTTTATTGTCATTTTTTTTTCTCCACAAGCCTGCAAAAACCATCTTACTGTATTATGATATTCAATCTTTGCTGTACAGTAGCTTTTGTCTGCGACCATGTGCGTTTGACTGCACATGGTTGATTTGTGTGCTTTTTACGTACTGTATTTGGGGGTGTATTATTATGATGAACTGCCTTTTGAAATTAAAGTATGTCTTTAGCTTTGAACTTCATGCGGCTGTCTTTAATTTTTGGAATCTTGCCATTGTGTTTTTAATCAGTCCATATCCGAGCTTCAAAGCCTCACTGCGCCTGTGTGTAATCCTTGTTCAGATGGGAGCTATTTAGCTGCTTAGCTGCTTACTGTGCATGAGTCACCCAACCCCCCCTCTCCACAGAGTCATTCGACAGACACCTCCACAGAGTCATTCATTTTCGGAAGTTAGTCATTGTGTTTTTAATTCGTCCCTAGCCGAGCGTCAATCGCCTCACTGCGCCTGCGTGTACTCTAAGCCTCTTTGAGATGGGAGCTATCTGCTTACTGCGCATGAGTCACCCAACCCCCCCCTCTCCATGGAGTCGTTAATTTTCTGAATCTTGCCATTGTGTTCTAAATCCGTCCATAGACGAGCTTCAAAGCCTCACTGCGCCTGCGTGTGATCCTTTTTCAGGTGGGAGCAATTTAGCTGCTTAACTGCTTACTGCGAATGAATCACCCAACCCCCCCTCTCCACAGAGTCGTTAATTTACTGAATCTTGCCATTGTGTTCTTAATCCATCCATAGCCGTGCTACAGTACAAAGTCTCACTGCGCCTGCGTGTAATTCTCTTTGAGACGGGAGCTTTGAGGCTTTGTTTACGGCAACGTTTTGGAAAATCCCTTCTCGAATTTGATTTGCACAGAGCATCACCTTGATATAATAATAATAATAATACTAGCATGTTTTTGTATAGCGCTGTTAGTTACAGTATACGTAGCGCTTTCCAGAGACATTTTGCAGGCACAGGTCCCTCCCTATCCCATGGAGCTCACAATCTACTGTATGTTTTTGGTGCCTGAGGCACAGGGAGATAAAGTGACTTGCTTTTTATGTACTGTATTTGGGGGTTGTATTTGGGGGTTTATTGATCAAATTATTATGATGAACTGCCTTTTGAAATTACTGTACTCTACTCTACAGTATGTAATTTCTTTGAACTGCAGCACAACTAATACTTCATCCCTCCCCCACGCACACACAAACTCTTTTCGACAGACACCTCCACAGAGTCATTCATTTTCTGAAGTTAGTCATTGTGTTTTTAATCCGTCCCTAGCCGAGCGTCAATCGCCTCACTGCGCCTGCGTGTACTCTAAGCCTCTTTGAGATGGGAGCTAGCTGCTTACTGTGCATGAGTCACCCAACCCCCCCCCCTCTCCACAGAGTCATTCGACAGACACCTCCACAGAGTCATTCATTTTCTGAAGTTAGTCATTGTGTTTTTAATCCGTCCCTAGCTGAGCGTCAATTGCCTCAGTGCACCTGCGTGTACTCTAAGCCTCTTTGAGATGGGAGCTAGCTGATTAATGCACATGACTTCCCAACCCCCCCCCCCCCCCCAACCCTTTGAGGCTTTGTTTATGGTAACGCTTTGGAAAATCCCTTCTCGAATTTGAAATGTAAATCTGATTTGCACAGCATTGTGAGAATTGAGAGTAAAAAAAACCATTAACTGATTCATGTTGTTTTGTCATTCATTCTTATACTGTAGGGGTGGGGGGTGTGGTTGTTGTCAATGATTATGATTACCAGGAATGTGAATAAATATTTATTTTATTTCATCAGGAACAAAAAAATACAAATATAAAAATAATCATGAATAATACATAAAGCAGTCTTTATTAAGTTATTCTGGCAGATTGAAATTGGATAAACATTTAGAAAACATTTGTAAAACATGGAGAAACATGAATTATGCACATTTATAAGAATATTATGTAATAATATATATACACTGTAATGTATAATATATGTATACTGTATATATATATATAAACAGTATACTGTACATAGTAATATTATTTTTTCCGTCTGTGACAGGATAAATAAAAGCCACCAGCTATATGCCTGGCAGACCTATGTCTAGTCTGCAGTGCAGCAGTGACTAGGTTAACTTCAGCTGGGAACCTCAAGACAATTAGTTGGATCCTAGCTGCCTAATCAAGGTGTGTTAAAACCCCAGGCTGTAGACACATGGGGCTGGCTGTTGAGGAGAGAGGAGTAAGCTACTGAAGAGATTACTGATACAAGGTCTGTTAGCAAAGTACATGAATTATGAACTGTCTGTCTCCTGCATAGAAAAGGGTAGCTGTCTTATTTTTACACTGTCTGCTAAAGAGAAACTGTTTTGTTTTGTCTGCTGAAGAAAAAGCCATTTTTCTTTTGTTTGCTGATGAAAAGCTATTTTTGTTTTTGTGTGCTGTATATCTTTTAAGGCTAAATAAATAAGCCTTGTCAAGAAACCCGCGTGTGTAGTTGAAAGTACCCTGCAACACCGTCGTTATCTTGTTCCTCATTCCGTTACAGTAGAATAGTTCATTGAGAGAGGAGAGGTTTTGTGTACATCAATACTGCTGTTTATATACTGTACATTTGACTGTACAAACAGATTAGACCGGACACAACACCCCACCTCCCCCCAGGCCACCCTTTTTTCCTGAAACGACAAGAAAACAAAAAATTAGTGCTGTTACTGTATGTGCATACTGTATTATGGCATTGTGTTATATGTAGTACTACTTTAGATGGCTGGTGCTGCTTTCTCTGAAAAGAAAAAAAATGACCAGTTAGTAGGCAGTTACTGTACTACTGTCAAACTAGTCTACTGTATACTGGAACTACTGTATACTCTTACTACTGTTAAATATTACTGTATGTAACCTGATGGCTGGTGCTGCTCTCTCTGTAAAGAAAAAACTGTAACTACTGTACTGTATACTCTGACTATTGGGAAAGAAAAAATCCTTGCAATACTTACCTGTATCATACTGTACTTACAATACTACTGCACAGTACTACTTTCCTGATGCTTGCCCATTACGCGCGATCACAATGGGCAACACAGTCGCAATATGGTCAATATATTTATTGTAGCATTCCACGGTGAGTACATTGTTCCAAAAACTCATTATGCCTTTCAACAACTCGTCCTTTTGGAGGGTTTCGCCACTTTCTGGATATGGTCCTTCAGCTGATGCCAGACCATTTCGATCGGATTGAAGTCTGGCGATCTGTCATTGGAAAAAAAGGACAATTAGTTTAAGAGATACAGTACACATTAAAAACAGTGGGGGAAAAAATGAGACACGGTCTACTGCACTTACTCCGCTGGCGTCTTCACCCAGTTGATACCGCGCTCAAGGATATGCGCTGTTGACGCGGTGTGCTTCGGGTCGTTGTCCTGGTAGAAGCGGTGACCATTCGGGAACTCACGTGTGATGTATTGCACTATCTCAGGGATAATGTTGTCTTGGAAGAAAGCTTTATTCATGATTCCTATAGCAAGAAAAGAAAAGTGCTCAAAAAACTGCACAATAGTACAGTACAGTGCATACAGTAAGGTTACACTAGTAAAGTACAGTGCATAAGGCTACATTATATTTGATATATTTTACCTTCAAAGAGGATAATGCATCCTTGTCTACGCCTAGAGATGGCACCCCACATATGCAGCTTCACGGGGTGTTTTGGCTGCGGCTTCAAAGATATGCAGCCTTTTTTGTGGAATTCAAAGCTTGCAAATCTCTCCAGCGACACAGTAGGCTCATCAGTGAAGATGCAATCCTGGAAAGTCTCCCCACTGTCGATCCATGCCTGGGCCTGGACAACTCTTTTGATTTTTTTTGCGTCCCGTATCATTGAGTACGCTCTGTAATGACAAGGAATAAATCATTTTAGCGGTACAGTACAGTTTCCTAAACAACACTTTTACCTCCTGTACTGTCCAGTACTAACCTCACACGTCCATATTTCCATCCAATGCTGCGTTTCATCTTCTTTATGCTGGTCTCGGATACAGCGAGATTGTGATTTTCCTGCAGAGTGTATTTGACCCTTAATGCACTCCTCTCATCATTCTCCTCACTTATTTTGTCCACCAGAAGAGTTGTCTCCCTACAATGTAAAGAAAAACATTCCGGTAAGTAAAAAAATTAGAGACAGTAGATCAAGAGGATACAATATCTTGTTCTATTAATACAGTATGCAGCAATATAAAACTGTTAAAATATAAATATACAAAATATATATACTGTTGTAATATAAATATAAATATACAAAATATATACACTGTTGTAATATAAATATAAATATACAAAATATATATACTGTTGTAATATAAATATACAAAATATATACACTGTTGTAATATAAATATAATAATACAAAATATATACACTGTTGTAATATAAATATACAAAATATATACACTGTTGTAATATAAATATAAAAATACAAAATATATACACTGTTGTAATATAAATATACAAAATATATACACTGTTGTAATATAAATATAAATATAAAAAATATATACACTGTTGTAATATAAATATACAAAATATATATACTGTTGTAATATAAATATAAATATACAAAATATATATACTGTTGTAATATAAATATAAAAATACAAAATATATATACTGTTGTAATATAAATATAAATATACGAAATATATACACTGTTGTAATATAAATATACAAAACATATATACTGTTGTAATATAAAACAAAAATATTAGATACAGTACTGTAGATGTACAGTACATTTTTGGATCAAATTCTTTTATCAAAGTTTTATAAATATAAATATACAAAATATATACTGTTGTAATATAAATATAAATATACAATATATATATATATACTGTACTGATATAAATATACAAAATATATATACTGTTGTAATCTAAATCAACAGAAATAACAAAAATATTGGATTTAAATTAAAATTAAAAAAAAATTTAAGTTGTATAAATATACTTACGCGTTAGTTACCCTTGGTGCCCTTTTGCGGTCTCTGTTTTTTCCGTGTGCATGATAGCTCACGGTGGTTGCTGGCACAACGATGCCAGAAGTAGCTAACCAAGCAGCAATTCGGTGTCCGCTCGTGTACATGTCCTTAATTCGCATGCTGAGCTCCTTGGAAATCTTTTTAACAACCATTGCTGCGAGTAGAAATAAATACAAACCCAAGAATGTATAGTCGATGTTTAGTCGATGTGTATTCAATGTGCAGTGAATCCACAAAATGGATGGTGTATTTATACGGTAATGACTCACATTAGAGTACGCCCACTTTCAACACCTGTACCTGGTCGCCATGCATAAAAGGTTACACACTTTGCATAGCCCACCACTCGAAGATCTTTATCTGAACTTGCCCTTGTCCAGATACTGCATTGTGCCACCTGCTTCCATGAAGCAACCCCGATTCTACAGACACAGGAACCCACTCGCCTCTGCCGTGCCTGTCAAGCAGAAAAAGCAAAAGGCGGTTGCCGTTTCCACGCCAAGGCAAAAGCGACAGGCTAAGGCCAATAAAGAAAACCTTCTGCTGACCCCAAAGGCTAAGGGTTTTCATAGACGTCAGCCTTATTATGTCAAGAAGATATACGGTGATGTACTCTCTACGCAAAACGATTGGCAGCCAACCCATCGAACCCGCAGACCACTTCCTCACATACGCTTCGACGACTCTGCCGCCGCTGTCCCGGAAATCTTCAGCCCGTCTTCTCCACCCCTCGTTGACGCTGCCGCCGCCCTCACGGAAACCAACAGGCCATCTTCTCCAGTTCTATCCGACGACGCTGCCTCTGAAATCCCCGTGTCACTTTCTCCTTTGCTCTTAGACGACTCTGCTTCTCGCCCGGAAATCCAAAGGTCACTTTCTCCATCCCTCTTCGACGACGCTACCGCTTCTCCTCTACCGGATATCCACAGGTCACCTCCTCCACTCTTCTTCGACGTCGCTGCGCTTCTCTCCATGGAACCCCCATCTCATCCTCTTTTGCACCCATCCACCCAGATGTTCACACGCCATGCACAAGAAGCAGCGTGTTAGACCGGATGCTGAATGGGATAACTGTGGATCTCCCCGGGAATTCTATTGTGCTAGCAAAGATAGATCTGCTTCTGGAGACAATGCTAAATGTGGAGCAATGGATGCTACAAATGGATCAATGGATGGATCGATGGATGGAGAAGATAGAGGCTGACATAGCGGGCATACATCATTTGCTCGGTGTTAATGCCCCTGTTTCCCCGACGCTGGAGCAGGGGGGTGACATGGATGTGATGAATGGGACCTTCGACCCCCTTCCATCACCAATCACACCCCATCCACCAGAAGATGTAGTGTACATGTATACCATTGAGGAGGACATAACAACCCCGTCAAGACCACACCAGGAGACAACACGGCGACCAAGATCGGAGGAAAGCTTCCTCCCAGACAACCTACCATCGCCCATCGCCTCAAGCACACACGCTCCCAAAAGACCTACATTCGCTCGCATCGATACGGTGCCCGACATCACCCTGTGTGATCTGCCACCGGCGCTCAGGGAGAAGTATAGGGTGAAGAGTGCTGGTGCACCCCACAAGTATGCCTTGTTACTTTTTAAGCACCATGTTCCCTACTCGTTGTACTGTGACTGGGCCTTCAAAGTGAACTACGGAGGAAATCGCGTAAAAAAGGCGCTTCCTGCCAATTTAAGAAAGAACATTCAGGATGAAATGCGGCGCTTTTATCCAATTACAGATCCTGTAATGAAAGGCGTTCGAGACTGCATTAATGGCGTTTTGCGCCATGCAAGGAATCGGCCATGGACGGACAATGTGGAGTACTTTCTGTAAGACCATACTGTTGTGCTGAACTGTATTGTACTCTACATGATTTGACCTGCTGTACTTAAATAAAGGAGATGTTGTTGTGTGTTTTTTTACTTGTATTTATACAGAAATGTTTTAACTTGTTGTCCACACTCATAGGACCTGCACAATTCAAGTCCCTGAGGGCCGCAAACAGGCACGGTTTTCAAGGTTGTCCTGAAAACCTGCCCTGTTTGCTGCCCTCGAGGACTGTAGTGGTTCAGGTCTGACTGACAGTTTTGCACACCATCCTACTGTACTGTATATGTTTCTTTAATAAAGGAGATGTTTCGTTTGTATACTGTATTTTATGAATAAAGTTTTTTTTGTAATCACAGGTAAGACCATACTGTTGTGCTAAATTTTTAATGTACTCTACATGATTTTGACCTGCTGTACTTAAATAAAGGCGATGTTGTTGTGTGTTTTTTTACTTGTATTTATACAGAAATGTTTTAACTTGCTGTCCACACACACAGGACCTGCACAATTCCAGTCCCTGGGGGCCGCTAACAGGCACGGTTTCCAAAGGTTACCCTGAAAACCCGCCCTGTTTGCTGCCCTCAAGGACTGTACTGGTGCAGACTGTTTTGCACACCATCCCACTGTACAGTATATGTTTTGACTTGTCGTTCTTTAATAAAGGAGATGTTGCGTTTTGCTTATTTTATGAATAAAGAATTTGTTTTTAAAACATGTGACTGTAAACCATACTGACTGACATAAATGTTTTCACAAATGTAGCAGTAAACCATGCACCTGTTGATGTTTTGAATTGCTGTGCACTTAAAATGTTTCTACATTGTACAGTAGACATACAGTAAAGGTGATGTGGTGCTCAAGCATGAAATCCCATCAGGTATAGATGTAAGAGGTACATTACTGGGACATGAATACTGTTTCAAACCTAAAAAAGGGCTCCAGTTACCCTGAAGGCAGGGGTAGATGCACAAGGACACCCTCCCCTAACCTCATTGGGCTGGCCCCAGGTATGTACTCACGAATAATTGTCACCAGAGATCCTCTCAGTCTGCGTGCTGTTGCCAATAGGGAGAAATCCAGTGCAGTGTTAGTTGGTGCAACGCACAGCAAGAAGGGTGGTAGCAGGTCTGGCAAAAAGTTTTCTTTATTAAAGGGACATAAAAAACGGAAGGCTGCAACCTTCTACGCGTTTCGTGCAGTCAAAATGCACTTTATCAAGAAGTGAGTTAACATAGTATACATCACACTATATATAGGAACAGTCTGCCGATTTGGCGCCAAAATCGCTAATTGGTAATCTCATATTGATTGCAAATATGTCATAAAGCTGTGCAAGTGCCATACAAAAGCGGCTAATTACCTGTTCACACCATGAGAAATCCGCCTCCAAACACACCTGCTCGGTGACACGACTTTTTGCCAGACCTGCTATCACCCTTCTTGCTGTGCGTTGCACCAACTAACACTGCACTACATTGTACAGTATTTGTAAATAAATGTTTTTGTACTTACTCCACCAATAAAAGAACATGTTGATTTGTTTTACATTGTTCCATTTGCTCCTTTGCTACTGTAACAAAATACAGTGTTTCTAGAATGTCGAGGCATACTGCACTGTATACTGTAGGCATGCTCAGTATAAGAGTATTAAAAAAAATAGAAGACACAAACTGTACTGTACTGTATGTACTGGCACTGTATACTGTAGAAGACACATAATGTATGTGATACATGTAGAATAAATGCATAGTTTTTATTTTTTCGGGTTTATTACACAGTTTACTGTACTGTATATAAAAAAGTATTGTACAGTATACTGTACGGCCGGAAAACATCAGCATGCTGTTTCAGGTACAGTATTACAGTAGTCTATCCTAATCAATAACTACGGCCGCTAAAATGTAGACTCCGGTACGTGTTTTTTTTAAATCCAATTCAGCAGGCATTGTTACACAAAGCGATATTATCCATCGAAATCCCTCCATTAGCCGTTTTCTTTTCTGAGGAAAAACAAAAAGAAAGGTTTTACTGCAATGGTCAGCCCCCTAAAGAAGTTCCTAGCCAGTCCCACCAATAATTTTCTCGGGGGGCGTCTCCTGTTCACATGCGCATGCGCCTACCGTCAATGTAATGACACGCATACTGTATTGTTTCAAGAAGGTTCCAATGCGCATGCGCCTAGCGTTCCACCAATACAGTAGTTCAGTATCTGCAGTACAGTACTGTAGAAGCCGCTCAGCCAATAATATTGCTTACAGGAGAATCGCTTGACTTTTGAATCGCACCGATATTGATACTGTATTGTCAAAATAAAAAAAACACAGAAAATAATACGGCAACAATACTCACCATAGAATTTCCCATTCAGCTGGCTCCGGCGCCGGTCCACTGCCAGTCCAGCGTTCTTTTTTTTTTTTTCAACTCAAATTTTATTGACAGATTACATGTTTGACAGACATTTCAAAGTTTTTTATCAACCACATAATCATAACATTATCAATCGCCCATGCATCTTTGTTCTCCGCAGGTGAAGACAGGACAAACTGGGAAGACACACAGACAGACTTTACACAGGCACCTGATGGAAAGAGGGGGGGTAGGGGTGTCAGGAGATTGGGGGGGGGGGTAAGGGGGAGGGGTCCTTCTACCGTGGTTTCACCGACAGCTCTGCATCTTCCGGCTTATCGCTCCTTGGGGTGGGCAGATTTCACCCCGGCGACGGCCCCGACACCTCCCTGTCTGGTTCGATCCGATGAATTCTGATTTATCCTGTACGTCCGTGTTTATATAACAGCCCAGCGGAGAACGCATCTATCCTAATCATTGCCATATCGTGGACCTTTCTACCCCTGGTATATCTGTCTGAGCCAACCACGGCGTCCAGACTTTGAGATAGTTTGTGCCAGTATCGTTGACCATACTCGTCAATTGCTCCATCTGGCAGACTGTCCAAATTCTATTCCGAATTGCAGTAATTGATGGAATCACATTTTGTTTCCAACGTGCTGCGATCTCTCCTCTTACCGCCATCGCAAAGTGCGATATTAATTTGTCTGTTTTTCTGGATAGTCCCGGGTGTGGTCTGTTGAGAAGAAACTGCCACGGGTCTAGCGGGGTATTTATGCCTAGGATTCTGCTCAGCCAATCTTGGATTGAATCCCAGACATTAGTTAGCTTGGGGCAAGACCACAGCATGTGTAACAAGTCTGCTTGTTGTCCACATTGTCTCAGGCACAATGGGGAGTAACTGGGCAGGAATTTAGCCAATTTTGTGGGGGTGTGGTACCATCGCATCATAACTTTATATGCGTTCTCCCTGAGGGTCGTACACATGGAGCTTTTGGAGACTGCCGTGGTGATTTTCGTCCAGTCCTCTACGTCTAATACTTCTCCTAGGTCCGTCTCCCATTTGGTCATGTAGCCTAGTTTTTCAGTTACTGTCGAGCTAGAACCAGTTACTTCCTTGTACAGCTGCGATGTGAGTCCAACTGTGCTTGTCCCTATTCGGCAGAGCTTTTCAAAGTTCGTTAATTGGTTTCTAGGTTGTTGAGCTTGGTAAAATGCTCTGACCTGAAGGTACCTAAAGAATTCAGCATTGGGGATATTGTTGTTAGATTTAAGGATGTCAAATGTTTGAATGCCTCTTCTGCCCTCCAGGTCCGCTAATCTATTAATATGATTAGCTTTCAAAATTGTAAAGTCTGCACTGTTCAGTCCAGGAGCAAACAATGGGTTCCCCCATAATGGGGTCATGCCTGATGCTTTATGGGTCAAATTGCATTTAAGCCTGGTGCTCTCCCACACCGAGAGTGAGTTAGCCATTGAGGAAAGCGGTATTTTAGCGTTGAATCGCACCTTTTTGGGTAGCCAGATTAAATGTCCTAGTTCAACCGGGGAGCAAATCTCTTTTTCTAATGCAACCCACCTTTTGGAGTCCGGGTTGGTGTGCCATTGCACGATTTGGCATAATTGGGCCGCTTTATAATAAGCCAACAAGCAGGGCACCGCAAGCCCCCCTGCCCCTGTTTGGTTGCGCATTATCCGCCTGCCCACTCTCGCCTTTCCCCCCCCCCAGATAAATCTATCTATTTCGGATTGGAGCGAGAGGACGTCCTTCAATCCCACTGGCACCGGGAGGGTGTGGTATAAGTAAAGAAGGCGAGGGAGCAGGTTCATTTTAATACAGTGAATTTTCCCTATCCAAGAGATTTTGTGTTTGGCCCATCCCCTTATGTCCCCTCGTAGGGTTTGCATCAGTTTGGGGTAATTTGCCTGGTACAGCAGTTTGGTTGTCTTGGTTACATTAATCCCTAGATATTTAATTTGTGTCTGCTGCCAGTTAAAGTTAAAGTTGAGGGTGATCAGCTTCTCCATGTGTTTTGGTAAATTTATATTCGCGTCTGATTTAGATTGGTTTATTTTAAATCCGGAGATCCTATTAAATCTACCCAGTAAATCGAATAAGTTTGGTAGAGAGGTGAGGGGGCTAGATATTGTCAGGAACACGTCATCCGCATACAGTGCCACTTTATGCGACTGGTTTCCAATGCCAATACCCAAGATATCTTTGCTGTCTCATATTTGCGCGGTTAGGGGCTCCATACATAGCGCAAACAGGAGAGGGGAGAGCGGGCAGCCCTGCCTCGTTCCGCTCTTGATTAAGAAGGGGTCCGATGCGAACCCCTGGTGGGTCACCCTGGCTGACGGAGCCGAGTATAGGGAGAATATAGCGGCAATCAGTTTAGTTCCCATCCCAAATGTTCCAAGCGTGGCCTCTAGATATGGCCAGTCTATCCTATCAAACGCTTTTTCTGCATCCAGACTGAGCGCCATAACTGGTATTGATCTTGTATTGGCTATTTCTAACAGATCAATGATTCGTCGGGTGTTATCCGCAGCTTGTCGACCCGCTATGAACCCGACTTGATCTGGGTGCACCAGTCTGGGTAGGATGAGACTCAATCTATTGGCCAAAAGTTTAGCGTATATTTTAATGTCCGAATTAATCAGGGATATTGGCCTGTAGCTTCTACAGTCCTGTGGGTCTTTACCCTGTTTGTGTATCACAGAAATTGACGCTTGGAGCATCTGCCGGGGGAAAGGGGTCCCTCCCAACACTTGGTTGAACATACGGAGGAGATAGGGGATCAATTGTTTCTTATATTTTTTGTAGTATAGGTTCGAGAATCCGTCAGGACCCGGGGCTTTAGAGGGCTTTAGATTTACGATGACCTCTGATATTTCTTCAGCTGTGAAATCCCTGCCCATCACCTCTCTGTCCTCCCTGCCCATTCTTGGTAGATTTGAGTTCTGCAGAAAATCCCGCAGGGCTCTCTCCGTTCCAGAGGAGCGGCTCACCTTCTCCCCGTCATAGAGTGTCTCATAATAGCTTTTGAATTCCCCCACTATGTTTTTAGAGTCGGCGGAAAGGGTGCCCGATTGCGTGCGTATAGCCTGTATATTATAGCTTTTTGCTTTTGGGTTAATCATCCTGGCTAGTAGGGTGTCCGGCTTGTTGGCTTTTTCAAAGAATTTCCTCTTTGACCAAGTCAGTGATTTCTCAGCCTGGGAGGTAAGAAGCAACTTCAGCTTGAGCTGCGTATCTTTAATCTGTTGTAGGATGGCTGGGTCAGGAGACCTCTTATGCCGATCCCAAAGGACTTTCAGTTCGGTCCGCCCTTCAATAATTTTTGTATTCCTTTCTCTCTTTCGTTTGGCTGCCACACTAATGAGAGTCCCTCTTAGTGTTGCTTTATGTGCCTCCCAGAGGGTGATGTGGGAACTCACACTTCCCACGTTTTCTCTAAAAAATTGTATGATTTCTTCCCCAATTTTTTCCTGTACTTCCGGGATTGTGAGTAAGGACTCATTAAGTTTCCAGTTTGCTCCTGGTCTGTCCAGCCCAATTTGTGCGCACCTTAGCTCTATGGGTGCATGATCTGACCACGAAATATCATGGATCCCAACATGGGAGATCTGTGAAACCAGTCTACTAGCGACAAAGAAGTAATCGATTCTGCTGTAAGAATTGTGTGGATGTGAATAGAAGGTGTAGTTTCTGTCCAGAGGGTGGAGTTCCCACCAGACATCTACCAGCCCTAAGTCTCTCAGCCCATTTTCAAGTGCCGTTGGCCGAGCTGCTGGTTTAAGCCTGGGGGGCCCGGACCTATCCAAGGCTGCGTTTAGTACTGTGTTAAAGTCTCCCCCCATTATCAGGGCACCTACGGCGTGTTTTTTGATAGTAGTGAATGTTACAGTGTAGAATGGCGAGTCGTGGCCATTTGGAGCGTATATTACTACTATCGTAATGGGCTGTTGGCTTATAGTCCCCACTAGTAGGAGGAACCTTCCGTCCCTATCCTTCTTGATTGTGTCTACCACTAGCCCTAGTCTATTATGTATGAGTATCACAACTCCCCTTTTCTTTTCTCTAGCAGAGGATAGAAACACCTGTCTAAATTGTTTGTCAAAGTATTTCGGGAAACTGGTGGTGCTAAAATGTGTCTCTTGAATTAGAACTATGTCAGCTCCCTTTTTCTTATAGTCCGTGAGGGCCACCCTTCTTTTGTTGGGGCAGTTTAAGCCTTTAGCATTGTGGGATATGACAGTCAACGTCATGGTTCGTGTCCAGTCTCACCTAGCGTACATCGCCCATCCATGAAGAATGCCGGAACCGCACCAGGGGGCCTCCACCTCCCTGCGATGTCCTGCAGTACGTCGAGCTGTGGCGTCATACCACCTAAGTAGAAGGTAATGTGGGGGGAGGGAGACACATAAGGAACATCTGAAACATAAGGAAAAGTTAACAGGGTGGGGAAGAAATCACTGGCCCTTGGCCAGTGCCCTTCCCTTGCCTTACGGGCATGGGAATCCAATGGAGCACTCTCCAGACTTCCTCCCTCTGACCTAGTGCCTCCACTCCCCAGCCTTCCAAGGACTTTCTCCAGACCCGGGGTATAAGCCCCGGTCTGAGTGTGTAGACACATGACAACGACCAGACCGCACCTTGTACCGGCGGCTGCGTCTGGAATCTTTCTCTGTAAGCAGCAACTTCTCTGTTGGTTCTGACCCTCCCAATCTGCTAATTGTATCGTGGCCTCACTGCGTACGTGCTCTCATCCTATCTGGCTCTTAAAGAGCGTATGAACACCTATATTGGTTAAACCATTATTTGATTCTGGACTTGTAACCCTGTTCAGTACCTATTCTCCTCTGAGTATGTATCTGAACTATGCCCTTAAACAACATTTGATATACTTATTAACTGTAATTAACTGTATTAACTTTAATAGCTGACCCAGGTTTTTTTAATTTATTTATTTATTCTGGGGGGGAGGGGGGCTGGGTATAGGTGGGATATGTGCAACGTAATTCTTTTTTAGTGGTATATCGTGTTTCGTATTTTTATTTAGTCAGTTTAAATTTAGTAATACTAGATATACTATTATAGGATTTATCCTGACTATAGTTTTTTTTTTTTTTTAAAACATCACTTATTACTCTCCATTAACAGTAAACAGTAATAAGGTAATAATAAAAATTAAACTATTATTCATCATTTGTTTTTTTTTAGTATACTATACCTATTGTGCTACACCTTCTCCTCCTGTCACTTTATTTATTCATGTACTGTGGAGTGTTGTGTTAAACCTTGAGTAACTGGAAACATTTTAAGCCCCCCCTCCCCTCTTCTGCTTCTTAATTGCCACGGGACTCAATCCAGCTCGACAGGTCTGCTGCTCAGCCTCCAAACCCTCCGTCTGTGGCTCCTGTGCAGTCGGGAACCTCTCGTGATGCTTTGCAGCTCCTCCCCTGGTGACGACGACCGTTGCCATCTTGGTAGTGGCAGGCCGTCCTCTCGCGAGATTTGCCTCCTCAGTCTCCTTCCTCCGGCCCCTCCCCTCTCATTGTGGATCAGGAGCTGCTCCAAGATGGCCGCCATTCGTGGAGAGGTGCTGCCGAAGCTGCGGGGAGCCATGGAACTGACCTGAACGAGTCTTGAACTGCTTCTTTAACTATGGAACAGTAACTGGAACGGGAACAGGTAGGGTGTTTGTCTTTATTTGCAGCTCAGGTCCCGATTTCATTTCGGGCTGTGGGGTTGACGTCGCTTGTCGGCTTTTCTCACCTCCTTCCATGAAGTGTCCAGTGCAGCTCCCCCTGTGGCTAGTTCTGCGGGTATTTTGTCCTGGAGCCCTAGTTTGGTGAGGAAGCTGCTGCCATCTTCTAGTCTCCGCAGCGTGGTGGCAGCGCCATTTTGTATCACCATTAACCCAAACGGGTACAGCCAACGGTAGCGGGTCCCAGCCTCTCTCAGCACTTTAGTTATGGGGGTAATTTGTTGTCTTTTCAGCAGGGTAGTGGGTGAGATGTCTTGATAGACCTGCAGTTTATACCCCTCAAAGTCTCCCTGAGATCTGGTCATTTGGCAGAATGCCTCCTTCACTCTAAAAAAGTGAAAACGGGCTATTATGTCTCTTGGGGGGGCATTTTGCTGTGGTCTCGACCTCAATGCCCTGTGGCAGCGGTCCAGGTGCAGGTCTGCTTCCGAACGGTCGGGCATTATGTTTTGGAGCCATCTGCACATAAAGTCCTCCGGATCCGTTTCAGTCTCTGGGACCCCCCGAATCCTCACATTGTTCCTCCGATCCCTATTGTCCGCATCCTCCTGCCGATCCAATATATCCCTGACTGTTTCCCTCACTTGTGCCACTTGTCTGTCTGTTTTGTGGAGTGCTTTGACTGTGGCGTCCATTTTTTTTTCAAGAGAGTCTGTGCGCTCTCCTATACCGCAGATATCAGCTCTCAGGGCTGCCACTTCAGACTGAAAGCACTTTTTGATGTCTAAGCAGAACTCTCTCATGTCTCAGCGTCTCATAATTTGGTTGTCTCTGCTGGTGTCTTGGCCGACATCTTCCTCCTCTTCCGATTCGGAATCACTTGGCGCCATTCCCTCCTGGCTGGGGGCCCGCGCTGGATCTCCTTTAGTAAAGTAATCAGTCAGGACCGCTGATATACTCTTTGAGCGGGTCGTTCTCGGCATCCTGGGACTTTGAGGCAGTGTGAAGATATGAATTGGGGCTTGATTGTGCTGTTTTGCTGCTTTTTTATTTAAAATTGCCGCCGGTTGAGAACGGAGCTAATGGCTCACACGTTCATGCACTCCAGCCGTAGCGCATGCGCCCCCAGTCCAGCGTTCTTAATCATCCACGTCGATAGTTTGCAGTGGGACTAGTCCACCTGTAGTCAGCTGATGAGGCTGGAAATTGCTTAGGTACATGCAAGCTTGATCGAAACTGCACGCGAAATCCGGCTCAGGCTCAGGGTTGTCACTGACGGCGGGACCGTCATTGGAAGCCAGTGCTGGTGCATTGCTTGGCAGCGACTGTCGTTTCTTAGTTGGTTTTAACACGACCCTTCGCCTTTTGCCGTCATCATGATCATAGATACAGGGAAAAGCCGGTGATACACACCAATACCCTCCAACAAATTGTGGCTCAATACGATAAAAACAGGGATCGCTACATAACCTTTCCTTATTGCACGCTTCCACGTATGAGGAGCTGGTGAAAATTTGTAAAAGTCATAGTTTTCAACAAAATACTGATAAATTTCAACAACTGTTGCCATCTTATCCTCTGTTGCATTAATCGCGGCCCATATCAAATACGCGTAACTTCTGTCGGGTTTTTGGAAAGCGGCTGCACTTGAACACTCATGGCGGGCGGGTCTCTGGCGAATACTGTAACCGACACTGGTCTTTGTCTTTCTTTAATATGAAAAGCCTAAATTGATACATTTTTGCAACCTCTTCCTTCAGTCTCAAGGCCAAGTTACAATAGCACACTGTGGTATCTTTTTTACACGAAACACCTGCAAGTCGACACATTACTGAAGCGCATGCGCATTACAATTCATGAATATCTGCCATCTGGCAGACACCCGAAGAATTGCAACCTATTAAATCCGAACCATTCTCAATAAACGCATCAACCGCGCATCAGCCGTGCATGACCCGTGGCTGGGAACGCAAAATGAACGCGGCATGCGCCAGGTGAAGTGCGTCGCATTCCAGGAAAATGCCAGGGAAAAAACGGCGATGTGTTAGCCTCTGAGGGAAGGGTCTCACATAAGGCCGTGTGAGTCACTGAAACATATGACTAGTGTTTTTATTATTCTATTGTAACACCACCAAGTGAATTATCTTCTACTCCCTTTCTCCCTCCCCTTTCCACCACCCTGCTTCCCCCTTTCCCCCCCCTCTCCCCAACTCCCTTTGACAAACAAGACTGACCATGTCTATTTAATACACATTGAATACATATTTTAATACATGCATTAATTTTATGTGTTTTTACCATCTTTTTATCTTCTGAGAACAACACCTTGCGCTGACCGCTACACACAGCATGCGCATGTGAACAGCAGACGCCCACCGAGAAAATTATTGGTGGGACTGACTGTGGGAACTTCTTTTGGGGACTGACTGACCATTACAGTAAACTTTTACTTTTTTTTTGTTCCTCAGAAAATAAAACGTTGTCATCTCATGTGGAAAACGGCAAATGGAGGGATTTCGATGGATAATATCGCTTTGTGTTACAATGCCTGCATATTGCTGAATCTGATTTAAAAAAACACGTACCGGACTCTACAGTTTAGTGGTTTAGTGGCCATTGTTATTGATTAGGATAGAATATTGTCACTGAGAGCTTCATAGAAAACCTGAAACAGTATGCTGTTGTTTTCAGACCGTATACAATACTTTTTTATATACTGTACTGTATAATAAACCCGAAAAATAAAAAGTATGCATTTATTCTACATGTATTCCAGTACATATGTGTATTCTATACCCGTATAGCATGTATTGTTTTAATACTCTTGTGATACAGTACTGAGCATGCCTACAGTATACAGTACAGTATGCCTGGACAGTACTCTACAGTATGTTCTAGAAACACTGTATTTTGTTATAGTATAAAAGGAGACAATGGAACAATTTAAAACAAATCAACATTTTCTTTTATTGGTGGAGTAAGTACAAAAACATTTATTTACAAATACAATGTAAAAACATTTTAAGTGTACAACAATTCAAAATATCAACAGGTGTATGGTTTACTGCTAGTGAAAACATTTATGTACAGAAAGTCAAAGCATTTTCAGTCAGTTAGGCCTGCACAACTCCAGTCCTCGAGGGCCGCAAACAGCCCCGGTTTTCAGGATAACTTTGAAAACCGGGCCTGTTTGCGGCCCTCGGGGACTGGAATTGTGCAGGTCCTGTGTACAATAAGGAAAAACATTTCTTTATTAATACAAGTTAAAACACGCAACATCTACAACTACAGTCTACTGTATCCTGGAGAGATTTGCCACCTTTGCATTCCACAAAAAAGGTCGCACATCTATGAAGCTGCATCCAAAACACCCAGTGAAGATTCATGTGTGGGGTGCCATCTCTAGGCGTGGACCAGGATGCATTGTCATCTTTGAAGGTAAAATAAGTCACACGCTTTTGCCTTATGCACTGTACTGTACTAGTGTGCAGTTTTTTTTAGCACTTTCCTTTTCTTGTTATAGGAATCATGAATAAAGCTTTTTTCCAAGAGCAAATTGTGCCTGAGATTGTGGAATACATCACACGTGAGTTCCAAGATGGTCACTGTTTCTACCAGGACAACGATCCGAAGCACACCGCGTCAACAGCGCATATTCTTGAGCGCGGTATCAACTGGGTGAAGACGCCAGCGGAGTAAGTGCGGTAACCGTGTATCCTTTTTTCCCACTGTTTTTACTGTGTATCTTTTTAACTAATTGTCCTTTTTTTCCCCCTCCAATGACAGATTGCCAGACTTCAATACTATCGAAATGGTCTGGCATCAGCTGAAGGACCATATCCAAAAAGTCATGAAACCCTCCAAAAAGGATGAGTTGGCGGAAGGCATAATGAGTTTTTGGAACGATGTACTCACCGTGGAACGATGCAATAAATCTATTGACCATATTGCGACTGTGTTACCCACTGTGATCGCGCGTAATGGGCAAGCATCAGGAAGGTAGTATGGTATAGTACTGTACTATAGTATGGTAAGTACAGACACACCAAGTACAGTACTGTATGATACAGGTAAGTATGGCACATATTTTTTCTTTCCTGAGAGAGCAGCACTAGCCATCTGGTTACAAAGTATTTAACAGTAGTCACAGTGTACAGTAGTTCCAGGATAGACTAGTTTGACAGTACTAACTGCATACTGTAGTCCAATATGGAGTAGCTATACAGTACACAATGCCATAATATGCACCTAACTGCACAATTTTTTTCTTTCCTGAGAGAGCAGCACTAGCCATCTGTTTACAAAGTACTTAACAGTAGTCACAGTATACAGTAGTTCCAGTATAGACTAGTTTGACAGTAATAACTGTGTACAGTAGTCCAATATGGAGTAGCTATACAGTACACAATGCCATAATACAGTATGCACATAACTGCACTAATTTTTTATTTTCTTGTCTTTTCAGAAAAAAAAGGATGGACTGGGGGGTGGGGGGGGTATCATGTGTAAAGTTTGTGAACTGTGTGTACAGTTAAGTGTATCTAAACTGCAGTCATGATTTACACAAAACCTCCCCTCTCTCAATGAACTACCCAGAATGAGGAAGAAGATAAAGACGGAAAAATGATATATTATTATATATATTATTATATATTATATATTATTAATTAATATTATCAATGTGCATTATTCATGATTATCCACCAGTCCTCAATTTTAAACTGACAGAAGAATTGAATAAAGACTGCATTTTGTATTATTCATGATTATTTGTATATTTGTATTTTTTGTTCCTGATTAAAATAAAATAAATATTCTTTACATATATCTATAATCATTGGAACCCCCCTCCCAAACTCCCCCTTACACCAAAGAAAGAGAAAGAATGACAAAAAGTGGTAACTTACTGCATGAAAAACATGAATCAGATTATGTTTTTTTAACTCTCAATTTCACAGTGCTGTGCAAATCAGATTTACATATCAAATTCAAGAAGGGATTATCACAAGCGTTACCGTAAACAAAGCCTCAAAGGGTTTGGAGGGTGGATGTGTGAGTCATGCGCAGTAATCATCAGCTAGCTCCCTTCCCAAAGAGGATTACAGAGAGTTGACTCAAAGCCAACAATAGGAAAATTAATGAATGGTTTTGTAGAGGTCCCTTCCCAAAGAGGATTACACGCAGGCGCAGAGAGGTGATGCTCGGCTAGAGACGGACGATTAAAAGCACAATAACAAGCTTTAGAAACGGAATGGTTCTGGAGAGGTGTTGATAAGAGGTTCAAATCCTTGAGCGAGCCTTGTGTGTGTGCGTGGGGGAGGGGGGTACAGGGTAAAGCTGCATGAAGGATTAGCTGTACTGTAGTTCAAAGACATGACATATTTTCAAAAGGCAGGTCATCATAATAATTTGATCCCCACACCCACAAATACATAAAAACCACACAAATCAACCATGTGCAGTCAAACGCACAGTGTCGCAGTCAAAAGCTACAGCCCAGATTGAATATCGTAATATCAAGATGGTTTAGGCAGGCTTGTGGAGAAAATAAAAATAAAAAATGACGAGAAAAAAGAAATATATATTTTTTTTTTGGTCACTCACTCTTGAACTTCGCAAGCATGCATTGGTGAACTTACAGACGCATGCGCAGTAATCATCAGCTATGTACTGTAGCTCCCTTCCCAAAGAGGATTACACACAGGCGCAGAGAGGTGATGCTCGGCTAGGGACAGACGATTAAAAGCACAATGACAAGCTTTAGAAACGGAATGGTTATGGAGAGGTGTCGATAAGAGGTTCAAATCCTTTAGCGAGCCTTGTATGTGTGTGTTGGGGGGAGTTAGCGGCAGGTTCTGAAACTCATGCAATGGTAGTAGCCTCGATTAGCTTATCGAGGCGTATCGAGGCTAATCGCGGCTCTAGAATGGTGAGTTTCTCTCAAAATTCTCACATCAGGAAAAGTTGGCTTGAGGCAGGTGAGAAGCTGCTGAGAGGCGGCGAGGCGGGACTTAGAAAAAGAAATGCTTTTTTCCTGCATTGAATTGATGCCGAGAGTCTCTGGAGCTGATATCCATTAATATCAGCAACGGAGACCCCCGGCATGAATCCCATGCAATAAAAATGCGTTTACAGTCAACTTCATTACCTTAGCGGCTAACTGTTAAGGCAATGAAGGGGTTAACCCCTCCCGCTACCCACCAAGGGCAAAATAAGCCCTTCACCCGCCCATGCTATCCACAATAAACACCAATACCAACATCCTCTAGCTCCACATGATTGATACCAGAGGCCGCAGTTGTCTGTGGTTCTCGTGGTTGTCCAGGGGTCCATAGGTTGTCCCTGTAGGTGTCTTTTGGCCCTCTGGTGGTCCCTGCGGGTGTCTGGTGGTCTTAAAATTGTCCCAGTGGGTCTAACGCATGCCGCTCTACCAGGCTGAGGGACACCGCATGTACCTCGTTCCGGCTTCGGCCTCATGACGTTATGGGTGAGGTACACCGCGCGCAAGCTACGGGCAGCTGCTGCACTACCTTGGGCACATGATGGGTTACTTGCATCAGCAATTAGGCTTTTTAGTTCTTTTATTGTTGGGGTGTTTAGGTGCTCGTGTATATCTTTTATTATTGTGTATTTTTGGCCTTCATGCTTTTTGATTTGGGTGACCATTGGCTGCTATAGTGGCTTATCATGCCCATATTATATAGGTATGATGTACCACTATGCCCATCAATGGGTACAGGGTGGGTATAGTGGTCCCAGGGTGGGTGGTTAGGCCTACCAGGGGGTGGGTAGCTGGGGATGGTAGTTAACCCCTCAATTACTATAGCAGTTAATAACCGTTATGGTGATTAAGGGGTTAGGGGCCATTAGATTGTATTTGTTCATGTATTCTTGCTGGCATCAGAGGACATGGACCTGGAGTATGCTGACGAGCATGCCCTTCATGATGGCAGGGGTAAGTAGTAAGGTTTATTTAGTTTATTTATGCTGGCTGGCTAATGTTTTATTTTATACGGGCAAATGAGCTATTATCCATATCTGGATAATAGTTATTTTACCATTACTGTACTGTATGTGTTGGTGGGAGAGGGGGGAGGGAGTGTATTTATTTTAATGTATTGGGGAAAAATGTGGCCACAGGATTGGTACCGTAGGCCAACGGGTACCCGTGGGGACCACCTGAAGACCCCCGGACACCTGTGGGGACCACCCGAGGGTCCACAGACACCCGCGGGGACCACCTGAGGCCCCCGGACACCCGTGGCCTCTGGTATCAATCATGTGGGTGTAGAGAAGGTGGGTAATAGTGTTCTTGTGTTTTTAATGTTTATTGTGGGTAGCAGCTGTTTTACTATAACATGTAATACTTGTGTAGATGAGCAGGGGGTCTCCAGAACAGAGCCGCGTTGATTTGAAGTGTGGGGACCCCCTACTTCTCGTGATACAGCCCCTTTTATTGGGTGCCGGTATCTCCTATGAATTTAAATGTCCTGTGTCACTTGACCGCGGGAATACAATGCATAGGCGATACCAGAACCCCATAACGGGGCCTGTATGTCATGAGGCAGGGGGTCCTCGGACCTGAAATCAATGCGGTTCTGCTCCGGAGACCCCCTGCTCACCTACACTAGTATTACATTTTTTATTAAAATACATTCATTTCGGGCGAGATTTGCGCAGGGAGAGGCTGCTCTCTCTGAGCAGCTCTCTCTGCAGCTTTAAGAAATCGCTGGGGGAGGCCTTTTCAGAGAGGCGATCATCACACCACTGGCTACTACCCCGTTTTGGGAATTTTGCTATAACAGGTAATCGAGGCTTTCTGAATAACGTAATAGCAATGCTCAAGAAAATGGCGATTTAAATGGTCCAGCGATTTTTTTGGATGAAGGCTACTAGCATAGGCCCCTATATGTTTTATAAAAGTTCCTGGCACCCATCCTTGTTACATTCAAGTATCCACATCCAGCCTGCATCTACCCAGCACCTTGAACCGGTATGAGTGTCTGAGCAAAACCATGTACAGTATATAGTCATTCTGATATAAACTCCTTTGGGCCGGGTACTAAGCTGCAATTTATTGGCAAAACAACAAATTGATATGGAAAATGTCTAATTTCTGAGAATTTTTTAGCCCTTAAAATTCTGCAAACCTGTTAAAAGTTTGAGAATGCATATTGGAAAGTTTTGCACATCAGCACTTATTATTGAACATTCATATTCTTGAATGTTGAGCTTTGTTTTTTGGCAAAGTACTGTAAATATGTTTTCTCTTATTCATAGCATTTCTCTTATTTAATTAGTCTTAGTTAATAGTTTATAGTGCTTGGAAATCATATGTAAAATACAATTTAGGAACTTTGTGGTAAATCCACAGAAATCCATCATTTTTACACTAGAAATTCTCTTTACCGAAATTGGGAACAGACTTTATTTTTCTTCATTTTAACGGGTATCCTCAAAGCTAATGAGATGCAAAAATAAAGTTCGTTTTTAAATTTAGCAGAGCTATTAATGGTGATTTTCATGTCTCAGAGACATGCTCTCTAATACACTGCACATGCACATTGGTCAAACTATAACACTCGCTATTAATGCATGTGATAAAGATTAATTACTTGTGCTTTACCAAAAGCTAATGCAAATCTTGTTATAATATTGAGAAATTTAACATTTTAACACTGACTTATGAACTTTTTCCATTATATATAATGCCCATGTTTCATTTATTTAAATTGTACATTAATCAAAATTAAATATTAATTAATATTGTTTAGGTATGTATGGATATACATTAGTGTACTTAATAGAGTCATTATTATATTATATTCCCTATTAGTCACACAAACCTATCACTTTAATCACTAAAAATCATAATATAGTTTATGGTTTGTTTCAGATATTTATATGATCCTTAATATATACAGTATCTTTGTATGACATATGTAATTTTTTGTCATTAAAGTCCTATACAGTACTTATTACACTGCTTTTAGGCTATTCCCAGAAATAACTCAATGATAATCAGGGTCTGGATGTTGGCAACGCCAGCTTTTGGAAGGTCTTAAATATTACGGCGTTATTCACATTTGCCAACATGAACTGAGGTTTGAGGAGCTCCATTATTAGGTAAACTGCTAACTACAATATGATTTGCATATGAGTAAGCAAACTGTCCGCTTAAAATTATTGATGCAATATTTTTGGCGGTAACGCGAGTGTATCTAACAAAAATCCCCTTTAGGGATATGCATTACAGATATCGATACATAAAATGGTGATAACATAATGCATAAAATGTAACCCACTTCTGAGGATGTACCCCATAATGTAAAAAAACATGGTTTGTACAAATAAATACAACATACCTGTCTCAATGATTCAGACAGATCTTTTAGGATCTGTTCTTCATCAAACCATTTCCCCTGAAATCTAACATACAGATGATCTAAAACTCGGTTTCTCAGTTCGCTTGGCATACGGTGGTGGCGTAAATATATTTTGCATTGGTCATACTAAAAAAAAAAAAAGCAAAAAGTTGACGATAAAGTATTTTAAAAATATGTTTTAAGAATTTGATGCTAAGACATTTTGTGGGACATCCATCCAGATACATTTAGAGAAAATGTGATACAAAGTGTACACCTTGTGTCTTCTTACCTCTAAATTGTCAGATTGGGGTGAGGAGTGTTTTTAAGAAGATTTGGCTCGAAGCCCTTTAGCCTGTAGTTAACACATCGTGATGACACGCAAGGGGATTTTACACATTTGCTAGGGGAGACCGCATTTGTAAACAAGATCAAGATGGAAGAGGAGACTCCTACTTTTCTATTTGCATCAGTGATGTCATCACCAAATGAGTGATCACATGAATGCAACGTCCCGGAGAGGCTCTGGCACAAAAGGTTAATATGACATACATATTCCTTGATGTACTATAACATTGTTGGATACTTACACATTATGTAATGTAACAGTTTTCATTTTTGGTTTCACCGATTTACATTAGTCTTTCAGTCATTATTTATGATAATGTGACACACATAAAAAAAACTATTAAAAACCTTTACAACACTGGTACAGAACACCCTTTACACATGACCAAAATCTGTAACTGATATGATTCCTAGCTCTGGATGCCCAAAGCAAGGAATGATAAACTGCACACATGGAATTCTGTAGTGCCGAAGAGTATTCTAAAACAAATCTGGGGCAATCACCAACAAGACCCAGGTACATGCTGGGTAAATTCTGGGTACATGCTGGGTACATGCTGCAACATTTCAGTGACATTTCTGCAGACAGACTAATGGTGTATCAGATTAACAGCGGGGGTCCCTAGCAGTCCCATTCAAACTGAATGGGACTGCCAAAGACCCCTGCTGTGTTAATCCGATGGGTCATTAGTCTCTGCAGAAATGTTACTGAATCTTGCAGCATGTACCCAGCATGTACCCAGCATGTACAGTACCTGAGTCATGTTGATAATAGCCCCAGATTTTCCAAGGCAAGTTTAAGGCAAGTTTTAGAATACTCGTCGGC
Organism: Ascaphus truei; assembly: GCF_040206685.1. Lineage (NCBI taxonomy): Eukaryota > Metazoa > Chordata > Amphibia > Anura > Ascaphidae > Ascaphus > Ascaphus truei. The sequence goes on along the minus strand of NC_134486.1, from coordinate 227,735,223 downwards.
GCACCTGTATGTTTTTTTATAGCTGGATGAGTCCACCTTAAAAATCTATCTTTAAATTATATCAATATAAAATAAAATTAACACGTTATCCTTTCTTTCCCACCTGGAGTCAGATGGAAGTCATATTTTATTTGTTCTGTAATTATTAAGACTGAAAGAAACAGACAGGCTGCAGCACCCAAAGCGAATGCCGATTCCTGGCTTTATTGCTCTAGAATTTTTCCAATTCTTGTTCTTTGGAAAGAGCAACAAAGATGCAATATCCATGAGTGGGCTTGTGTCTTCCACAGATCCTCAAACCTGTTGTTTCATTCACCCCATTGTCATAGAGTGGTTAATCTGCATACAAGGATTCTGAATATTGACATGCAAAACTAACACCAAGCGGATATGTTATTTTTAAAGGGGCAATTCGACTAACTCAATTTTTTACGTTATCTGATATAGTAAAATAATAAACACAGAAGTAAAAAACAAAAACCTTCCTGAATGTTTGTAGAGGTCCTGATTGTCTCAGTCATCAATGCATTTTCTGTGCCATCAGTAACACAGAAATGCTGACAGACGCCCACCGCCAGTCTCGCAGCCACACTGCCAATTCTTGCTTGCAATTCAGTCTTACTGTGTCCCCGGGGTGCCCCTGTCGGTGTTTTAGTGTTTCCGACAAATCTGACTTACAAAGCTCTTAACGATGCTGCATCCCTTACATCTTAGCCGTCATCTCCAAATACACCACTAAACCCATTTAATTTTATATACATCCCCAAATGGGCATTATTTCCCTATAAAGAGAACTATGTGCATAAATAAACACCTTGTAGTTTTTATAAAGTTAAAGACTGTCTAAGAGAAAACACATTGCAAAAGTTAAGACATACTGTAAATGTGTCTCTTTATGTTAATAAGTGTTAATAAGGCATCTCAGACAATTAGCCACGGCTGTTTGACAGCAAGGACGTTTGGCCACCCAGAGAATTCATTGCCACAGGAAAGCTAGCCCCATACCCTAAAACTCCTAACTGTAACCCCTTACCCTAAAAACCATAACCTCTTACAGTAAAAACAGTAATTTTACCCCTAATCCTAGCCCTGAATAGTGCAAAACGCAACTGCTACCTCAGGGCAAAATGGCTGTGGACAACTGAATGGCCACGGCAAAGCGGTCCTAATTCTCCCTTTCCGGTAATAAATTCTTCATGATCACAAAAGTGAAATATTATTGGCAACATTTTAAGTTACAGTATTTCCTCAGTCAGGACATATTTGATCAGGAAATCCAAAATCCATGGGATCATGAAGGATCAAATGGTGTAAACATTCTTTCTCCTCATCAGAACAACTGTGTTTATATTATTTTATATAATTGCCAAGTAGGTAAAACATATTTTTCTTTAATTTTTCTTACTGATGCTTGTCTTACAGCAATGATATTGTACTGTACCTTGGATTTATATAACCGTTTGCTTCCATGTGAGCCAACAGCTACTGCAGTCATTCTGGACAGAAGTAGAACATATAGAGCTGCACCCGTTAGTATGCTTATGCTTGTTAACCAGATCTCAGTTGTTCCTAAGAAAATACAGAAAATACTTTGAGTATGAAATTAGCAATCAATGAATTATAAACACAGCTGAGCACATACTATATTTTAATTACTGGATAATTGAGGGCAAAGTGACTGTTAAATAGACTGGATTTACTCATCTACCATTGCTGTTATTTAAACTACAGAAGCTGAACCATTTAATTAAAATTAGATAATATAATTAGTTATCATTTCAGGAAAAAATGCTGAAGGTTTGATTTGTAAAAGGTCACTTTCATCTTTGGCTTTCGGTAGCAACATCCTTGAAGCAGATATTCATAAGTAACTAACATTATTGTGTCTTACTCCTTGTAAAAAAAAAGAGAGAGAAGGAAATGACCTGTTCTTACCTTATTGACCTCCACAATTCAGTTATCTTGTGCTTTCTCGTGGAATCACAACAACAATAGTAGTTTTTGTTTACAGCATTAAGAGATAAGCCTACTGTACAACTGCAGGATTATAGTAATAAGGATGAATTAAAAAATGTATGTGAACCAAACATACAGTGGCACCCACACATTCCAGCACAATTGCAGTTTTTAAAACGTGAGCTGTGGAAAATGCAATTTGCAATAATCATGTTTTCTTGCTTCTTTTCTGCAGTAAACAGCAAATTAGCAAACACACAATCTCTGCAAGCTCTGAACCAAACACCCACCACATATATAATGTACTGTATACAAAAAAAAAAAGCCCCAATGCAACATACAATTGACAAAGTTTATAGTTAAATACTTATCTGTTAGTCTTCTTATAACTATGGGTCATTTAGTTAAACTCTAAGGCCAAAGCATTATAAGCCTGCAGCCACGTCACAGCATGACCACTCTGCAGGTCCTAACACTAACTGTGAAACGTCTCATTTACCTCTGTAATGGAGGGAGAAATGTCTTAATAGAACAATTCTCCATACTGTAGGTGCATGAAAAAACCTGCTACTTAAAAATTAAGCATTCCTTTTGACGTAAATATATACATGTAAAACCTTTACCCCCGGCCAAAAGAAGAAGGGTCACACCAAAACAGTCCCAAAGTGTGTGTGTGAGGCTCAGCGGTTTTACCTTCAATCTCATGGTGTTGGAAATTAATGCAGGGCTGGTATGGTGAGCAGAAATTGAGAAAAAGGGCACCATATTGGGCAAGTGGCATGGAAGTATCTTCCTCTCTGGCTTCCGCGACCGAAGATGACATCACAGAGACAGCATCCTCAGGTGCTTCTGTAACAGGAGATGGCGACAGTGGAGCAGCCTCTACGGAGAACTCCCCCGGCACATTCAGCAACACAACTGGCACCGGAACTCCTGCAAAGCTACCCACCGCAATCAGAGAAAACAGAATGACGACAGCCTCCTCGCTGGGAGAATCAGAAGCAGGTATTACTGTAACAGCAAGAATATCCAAAGGATCCTGTGGGGGTGTGGACATCGCGACAAGCAACGGCTCCTTTACGTCCGTGAGGGTTGAAGTCATCGCCTGGACTCGACCTTCCGCCTCCTTGAAGGACATCTCAGTAGGAAACAGCTCCTCCGAATTATCACAGTTCGGAGTGGTTGTTGCGTCCGCGGTCCCACTCGTGGCATTAATCACAAGCTCCAGATCCTCCCCTCAGTGGAACAGATAGGGAAAGGCAGCTCAGGAAAGGCGCAGACAAGGCTTTCATGCCACACAGCATTAGCTCTGCAAAACTTCTGTGCATTACTTGCATGTTGCAACCCCGAATTTTGATGGGAATTATGCGCAACAGCTACAGTCTTTGCAGCAGCACAATCAGAATGCCAAATCGAACCTACAGTCCAGCAATAGCACAAGGCAGTTTCCACAGCAGGGAAAAACACACTGTCCTGTATTTTCAGAGACCTATGGATCTCCATTTTTAAACAGTCCTGCAAAACTTACAAAAACATATTTTGGGCTCCACACGAGCCATATGTGCAAAAATCTTCTTGCTAATCCAGCCTCACGTTGGGCGCCATAGTAACACCTCTACCCCCGGCCAATAGAAGAGGGGCCACATCAAAACAGTCCCAAAATTTGCGTGTAAGGCTCAGCAGTTTTACCTTCAATCCCAGTGGACATTCGTGCAGGGCTGATATGGTGAGCAGAAAATGGGAAAAAGGGCACCAGGAACTTTTCTTAAACATTATTAACAGGCAACTTCAGGTCAGCAAAAGGGCAGGTTTTCACGAGTTACAAAAATGATACTTACACTCGGGTTTCCTTAACCACGAGGTTTGTAGGTAGATCAGCTCTTTTTCAAGCCTTTTTTTACTGCCTTGGGTAGAACTGGAACCTTATTCCTGCAATTCCTAGCAGTTCTCCCCAGGTACCTTTCATAACCCCTGCGGTGAGGAACCTACTGTACTCTCTACTGTGGCAGGATTCCTTTCTAGTGCTGTGTCTATAGGGCCCCTATACTTGGAGACTTGCCCTAACTTTTACAGGCTAGGAGAGTCCCGGAGATCCTCTCCTCTTGTCCTCCTGGGATCTGAGGAAAATATCCAGGTTCCAAACATTTATAACCTTTGTCCCAACCCGTTGCTCGGTAGGACAAGATAAGGTTTTCTTAACTAAATCATCCCCTAAAGGGTTGATTTTTTTCCAGTACCTTCGAAGATGACAGAAACAGCCAATTAATGAGCTATGGGATTTTCAACATAAGATTGGTTACATGAAATTGGCTACAACTAGGGCCTGTTAAAGGAAGGAGGCTGCAGGCAGGTGGAGCAATAAGAGAGTTAAGGGTAATATTTCCATATTTCTAAGTTTAAAGGCTCATGGGCTGCATGTAAGTAGATCATGTTGCCCACCATTGATTTAATGCCTATGCATTAAATGCTAAATGCAATGCTAAAAAAAATTCTAGTGTAAACTGCCCTATTTCTCCCATTTCTGCTCCCACACTTAATAATAAGTGCAACTCTATAAGACACCTTTGGTGCTGGATTCCACCTTTTGGCCCATCCAAGTAAAATAATTAATTTCCACTTCATACCATTATCTCATCCTGTATGTACCTCTGATACATTGTTTTTGTGTATAAGAGCTTTTGATACATTTGTATACTTTAATTGATATTGCTCACTCATTTGATCTTGTTTTGCGCCACCCCTTTTTGTCGTGACGTCGCTATTAGGGACTATATTATGGGACTTGTGCTCCAAGATCTTTTATTGCACCCCTGAGGAAGTTCGGTTATCTGAACGAAATACATAGGGTGTTCCCTGAAATCCTGTGAACATTGTAAGCGCTGCTGTGAAGCTCCGATGCCTGACGCCGCTCAGATCAAGGAAGCCTCAATTGAAGATACCCATTGGCAGGTCGATATCATGACATCCGGAAGTCCGGAGAGTCCGGAAGTGATTATGTGTGAGGAGAACCTGCTACCAGCTGATTACTGACCGGGAAGCCAATGCTGCTGGACCCTGAGTGGTCATATTGCTTATGTTTCATTTCGAGCATGTGAGTTGAATAGGCTCACTGCTCATATGTATTTTTAACATTAAATGGTTTTACACTATTATACCCTTTCTTTCATCTATAGTCGGGAGCGTTCCTGCTGAAATCACTACTGATCCAGATTTAATTGATCTGAAAACATTTGAAAATCATTTCCACCACGTGATTTATCACTTTGTATTATTTTTGTATTACACATTTGCACTACAGTATGTATGTTTTTTTTATTTTTTCATGCATAAGGGGAGTTTGCGCTTTGGGGTGTTGTCTGTGAAATAAATGAGCTATACTGAATTTTCTGTGTTACTCCATAAGACACCGTCCAGCCCATTCACTTCATATTTACTAGTCTGTACAGTAAGGTCTCCTATGAAGAAGCACAATTTAGTAAATATTGGTCTATATGCATTAATCCAGAGTAGTGTACTATTAGTCCAGTACAAATGTACTGTACAAATCTTGCCATATGTATGTGCACTCGAAACAGCCATTCCAGAGAGTGTACCTGTGTTAGGCGGAGTCCCCAGTGGTCAGGGCGGTGCGCTGCACACCAGACACCCACCTCTATCAGGCAGGCCCCAGTGGTTAATGTTCTGGGGCACTAACAAAGTGCAATGGTGCATCAGCCAACAGAGAAGACAAGAATTGTGTCTTCCTGTGCAGTGACGCGGTCACATGGTGTGCAGGGAGCCAATGGCAGTGAAGGGGAGGGGGGGCAGGTGGGAGACACAATTGTATCAAAAAAAGCCTGAATGTTTGTATCTACTGCTAGCTGCAGCTTTTACCCAGTCACATCTCTACGACAGTGCTTCGCATGGAAATGAATAGGCCGGATGAAAATTAAAATTCAGTCACGGCCGCGCCCCCACCCCCTGTTTTGGCCACGCCCCCCAAACACCTCCCATCATTACCTACAGACCGCAGATCGTGGCTTTAAGCTGTGCAAGCGCCACCAGGACACCAGGCGCACATGCTGCAGCCAACACTGAGGCCGTAGCCTAAGAAATGTGAGCAGGTGGTCTCTTTGGAGTCTCAGATTGTTTATCTGAAGAGGCAGCTTGCCACATTGAGGGACATTTACAACCTTGAAAGGAGTTTATTGCTCACTGAGCAGGACCTGACTGGATTGACCCGGCAGTCTTAGAGTCCTAAAAATATATTTCAGCGATCTAGGCGCAAGCTAAAGGCAAGGACTTCCAAGCTAGTATTTTCAGAAATATTACTTGTGCCATGTGCTACCCTATGAAGGAAGTTGGAGCTTAGGGAGGTTAATGCATGGCTAGGAAAGTGGTGTAGGAAGGAAAAGTTTGGGTTTTTAGAGCACCGGGAGCCCTTCTCTGAGATGTGCTATCTTTATAGTAGAGATTCAATGCACCTCAACGAAGAGGTATCTTCTGTGCTAGGAGTTGAAGATGTTTAAAAGGTTGGAGATTTTAAACTACACTGGCGACACACTTTATTCGAGCTCGGCTAGTCCCACGAATTCGGGTATACCCGGGTGTATTGAGGTTTGTGACTGTTTTCTGCCCGAGTGCATTGAGTTATTTTCCAGCAGGGATTGAAGCATTTTATTCCCGCTGGCTGCAATACTGCACAGTACATATATATACTGCATTACAATTCATGAATTTATGCCATCTGGTAGACACGCGAAGCATTGCAGCCTATTAAATCCTAATCATTATCATTTAACAGATCAGCCACCCATCAGCCAGGCATGAACCCAGGCTGGGAAGGCAAACGCAACGGGGCTTGTCATAGGCGCATTCCAGGTATCTGCCAGGTACATACCGGGTATTTGCTCGAATAAAGTGTGTCGGTGCAGTAGGAAGGAGAGGGGAAAGACGAGCAAGAGGTAATGGACTAGATAGAAAAGATAGGAATGGGAAAGATAGCTATGGGTCATGGAGGTGTAATTGGTGGGGGAAATGTAAGTTTGGCAAGCAAGGATATACCCATATTAAATACAGATTTCATTGTACTAGTTTACTAATAAACTTCTAAAGACTAAATTCAATTGGAGTAGAAAGGCAGCAGTGGATAAGATAACAAAAGCATTGTAGGCGGACGCTCACAGAGGTATGCAAGGGAGTCTGGTTATAGTGAAATTAAATAAGGCTTTTTATTGCACCTGTTTCCTTAACATCAGGAAACCATCCAAACAAGGGGTAAACAAATCTTCCATTAACTTGGGAGTATTTCTAATGAAATACTACTGTATGCAGTCCACACTCCCTTTAGATAAGCATGTCTCCCAGCCCCAAACATATAGCATGAAAATAAGCAGATATATAAAGTCTTATCTGTTCCTTGTGGTTTGGAGGGAAAATCTTCTCTGTTCCTGCGTTGCTACCTTTCCTCAGGTTTTGTCAGCATTCAGGTTTAGAAGTTTCCCCTGTGTCTTGAAAGCAGCTCTGCTGTTTCTTCTGGCAGAGCTCAGGGCAAGTTGTGAGAGTCAAGGACAATCCCTGCTCTATCTCCAAGTTCAGTTCAGGTGTGAGCTAAGGAGTCTTACTTCTCAAAAGACAGGCTTTTCTAAGCAATCTAATCAGGCAGGTGGTGTTTGTTAATTGACTACCAGCAGTTAACCACCACACTGCTGGATTAGAGGCACATTACCTGAACAGGAATAACTCCCCTGTTACATACCTCCCCTGTTTGTGGGAAGCTCGGGCTTGCCACGGCCAAAGCCCATCCTTCCACTCTCATTATAGATATCTCTGTGACTTGAATGAGAGTGGATGGAGGAAGAGAACCCTCAGCCCTGCTGGGATTGGAGTCCTTTCTCCAGTTTATTCGTGTCTCCTCCCGAAGGTGCTTGAGATCAGTACTCCTCAGTCGCTCGAGGAGGACTTTTTCTACGTATAGTCTTTTTGCTACGTGCGCGGTCATGAGATTTCCCTCGCGTCGGGTGCTCGCCTTATTGTAGGCATACTGTATGGCAGCAATTGCAGAGCGTTTAAAAACAGCCCTTTGAGTTTTCCGCTCTTGAAGCTGCCTCTCTGCACTTTTTCCACTCAATGGGGTTGCTAGTTCAGCCTTTTTGGGGTTAAGTTGCAATTCCACACCCACTTCCAGAGAATGTCCCATCTATTCAGCTTCATCAGCTAAGGATTCTTCTGGTTTTGATTCAGCACGTGTACCTTCTTTTGTTGCCTGTTGGGTGACTGAAGGTTTTGCTAGTGCTTGTTTAGGTGGTTCAAATTTTGCAACCTTGTCCTTCAGACGAGCGGTATTCCCAGCTCTCACTGTACCCTTGTCTTCATGGGTTTTTGTGGCTGTGGGATACTGATGCTTAGTCAGGGTCAATAATTGTCCTTGTAGGACTGTAATCTCATCCGCGAGAGATCCCTGTTTTTTGAGTGCGTCTTGCAAGTCTCTTCTCAGGGAATTTATCTGCACGCTCTACTTTCTCTGAGCTTGCTTCCACATTTTTATTGCATTGTGAAGCACTATGAATTTCTTTGCTCGGGCCACAGTTACTTGTTTCAGTTTCTGGACCTTCTTGTGCTCCCTTATGTGCTGGGTCACCTGGGTTCTAAGCTTGGCCTCTAGCGATGCTTTGGTGATGCTCAGGGTAGCCTTCAGTTTCTCATGCTGCTTTGCAGGGACATACTGGGTCATCAGACGTTCCTGCAGCACTTGAATTTCTTTAACAGCCTGCAGATTGTCTTCCTGCAGAGTTCGCTGCTTTGCCTCGGCCTTCTCGAGGTGCGTACGCAGACCTTGCAGTTGGTTCTGCAGTCGGTGCTCTGCTTCAAACTTCTCACCTTCCAAAAGTCTATATATTTCTTTAAGCTTGTGCAGCTTTTCATTCTTTTTCTTGACGTCGTCTGTCAAATGAAATTTTCTTCTTTGAGTTTTAAGTTTTTTCTTTTTAATCTTAAATTTTCTCTTTTTTCAGTCTCTGTACTATTCAGGGCCTCCTTCCATTTATGCACATCTGCTTTGAGAATGACAGTCTCCTGGCATGAGACTTCCTTCTCTAGGTTGAAGGTCTGAAGCTCCTTCTGAGAGACTTGGAGATCTGTATTAAGATTGACAATTGTTTCTTTAGAAATGTCCAGCTCCTCAGTGAGACTGTGGAGTTCCTTTCTGGAAACTTCCAGGTCTGTGCGGCAGCTGTTGGTCTCATGATGTGAGGCATCCAGTGCTCTGCGGAGTGTCAGAACCTCTTTCTGAGATACATCCACCTCTGTCCGGACACTGTTGACCTCCTGTTGTGAGGCATTCAGCTCTATGTGAAGAGTGTGAACCTCTTGCTGGAAGACTGTCATCTGCTTCAGTGCCTCCTCATACTTCCGCTTTAGCTTAGCCATCATTTTATCAGATCGGCTCTGCTTTTCATCCATGGCGGAAATAGTAGTGTTTGCAGTATCTAGCTCAGTCTTGAGATCGTCCAATTCTGTCCTGGCTGCAGAGTACATTGCGAGCACATATTCCTGTAGCTTCACGTTATTTTTCAGTAGCTCCGCGTAATCATCTTTCTTTTGTTTCAATTGTTCACGGAGTATATCACAGTCACGCCTGGTATTTTTAAGGGCATTTTCAGGGCTGGTCAAGGGATCATCACTCACTGGTTCCGGCTCCACTTCCCTGGGATGGTTGGTTGAGGGTTCCTCACTGTTGGCACCGTACAGAAACTTCTTTGGGGTACACGACTTCTGCCTTGGGCCCTCTGGATATTCGGTTAACCGCAGGACGAATTCTCCATTTTCTCTAGGCTGCAGGGCAACTCGGTCCCCCTTTTCCTCCACAGGATCTGCGGAAGTGTCTGTTCCTTCCACGGTAAGGGAAGAACCGTTTTTCTTTTTCCGCCTTTTTGTTTTGGATGACTCCATCCCATCAGGAATACTGGGGTCTCCTTCTTTATTTGATACTTTAGCAGCTTCATTATATATGCCAGGCTTTTCTTGCAGTTGCTTTAGCTGACAGAAATATTGGGTGATCTGCTGCTCACGCTCTTTCTCTTGTCGACCATATTCTTCATCATAGAGAGCGGTCTTTTCTGTTCGTGCCTAGTTCAGGCACCCCCACCATTCTTGGGGTGTTTTGTGGATGTGACTCGGTTCGGGTTCCCCGTAAGAGATGTCTGCCTCCTTATTGGACTGGAAGGGCCACTCTTCCGTGGGGTAGGGTTCATTACAGGAACGCTGCATCTTGTCCTCCATTTTGGGGATCTCAGGTGTAGTTTTCTTCCTGACCTCAGGAGGTGCTATTGCAGCTGTTGCCCCTTTATTTGCTAGAACCCCCAATTGTGGTAGTCCTACAGGTGGGCATATTTTGCTTGTAGAGGTCGTAGCTCTCACAGACTTCTCTGTAGACTTTTCTTTCTTGGATAAGTTTTACAATATCAGCAGTGCTGTGCACGCATTTTCTCTCATCAGGTATACTGGATGTGCAGTTGCTAGGTAAAAATGTCTATTTGCTTTACACCATTTACTTGCTAGGTGTAATCTCTCATTAGGTATGCTGGATGTGTAGTTGCTAGGTAAAAACTTCTGTTTTCTTTACACCATTTACTTGCTAGGTCCAATCTCTCTGCTTCAACCAAATAATGTGATTTTCTGCTTGAGTTCAGTCTCAACTTTGGGTATTATGACATTCACTCTTCCCACTTTGGTATACCTTTTACACAGTTCAGTAATTCCTTTTTTATAGTAGGCAATTTTACCCTCAGCACTTGTTTACTGAAAATTCCCCTGCTTCAGCACAGTCTTGCTTCAATTTTCATATTTTTCTGCATATACTCCATTCACAACTGGTAGTCCTATGTGGTGTGGCAGCCTTTACTTGCAGAATCAGTACCGCTCATGGGTCACCATTTGTATTCACTGCTTCAGCTAAACATTTGAAAATAACAAACGCCTATCCCTTTCAAGGGCTAACTCACTTCTTGAACCCTGACTATGGCTGGAAGGCAACCCCCCTATTTCAATGACCATATTACACTTTATTGTGATAGGCAAATAAGGTTTACCTGCTTCAGCAGTCTCTCTCTTCTCTTGGGATTGGGGAAAAGAGTCCATCTCATAAATGAAAGTCTTATCTGTTCCTTGTGGTTTGGAGGGAAAATCTTCTCTGTCCCTGGTTCAGCTCCCTTTTCCTCAGGGTGTGTCAGCGTTCAAGTTTAGAAGTTTCCCCTGTGTCTTGAAAGCAGCTCTGCTGTTTCTTCTGGCAGGGCTCAAGGCAAGTTGTGAGAGTCAAGGACAATCCCTGCTCTGTCTCCAAGTTCAGTTCAGGTGTGAGCTAAGGAGTCTCACTTCCTGTCTCAAAAGACAGGCTTTTCTAAGCAATCAAATCAGGCAGGTGGTGTTTGTTAATTGACTACCAGCAGTTAACCACCACACTGCTGGATTAGAGGCACATTACCTGAACAGGGATAACTCCCCTGTTACAAGCATAAACTGGCAAAAAACTTAAATGCATGCTTGCTAATGCAAGAAGCCTGACAGATAAAATGGGGGGGATTTAATTAATAGCAAGAAGGGAGCAATGTCATATCATAGGTATTACTGAAGCATGGTGGTATAAAACTAATGACTGGTCAGTTAATTTGGAAGGTAATTCCCTTTCTCAGAGAGAATGAGCGAATAGAAGAGGTGGTGGAGTATGTTTATATGTTAAACCAGACTTAAAAACTACCATAAGGGAAGGTGTTTATGGGATTTATGAAAATATAAAGATTTTTCAGATATAAATTTACAGCGGGGATAAAAGTGGGGGTAAAAGTTTTATTAAAAAAATGTATTAAGGATATGCTATAAACCACCACATACAGTATCTGTGAGATTGCGGAAGCCAAAATACTTTTTTTTTTTTAACATAATTTTTTTATTGTAAAATTGGGATACAGAAGGGAAAAAGGGTAGGGAAAGTTGTTAAGCATTACAGTACATTGACATTAGTTTTTTTACATATGGAGCTCACCATACCAAACGTTCATAATCGCATATGTCAGTCCCTCAGGGGTTGGGGGGGGGACATCCTTAGGCCTGGGACATAGTGCCTTTAACAGTGCAGAGGCGCGCTGAGGCTCAGGGAAAGCGGTGCTTTTCCTGGCCTTAAACAGCGCGCCGTCCGTGGGCGTGTCGAGGGCGGGTCTGGGGGAGGGCCAGTGACGTCACAGAGCTGGTTCACCCTCATTGGGAGAACCGCTCACGTGACCGGCCCTGCACTCCGGCAAGCAGGAAAATCTCAAGACTCAGTGAGACACACGCTTCCGCAAGCGTGCGTGAGCCCCTGCTAAAGCCGCTCTCATTGCGGATGCAGGGGCTCAGTGCCGAGCAGCAGCACGCCTCAGCACGGGTCAGCGCATAACGCTGACCATGCCTGAGGCCTTAGGGGTAAAACACAACAACTAACGTGGGAAGGGGGGGGGGAATTATCCCCGTATACTCGGAAGTACATCTCAGCGTCAAGTCCCATTCCTATACCCGATCAGTTTTTACAGCATTGCTAGCCCCGTGTCAAGACATGTGTCACACTCCTATGATAGGCATGGATCCCACACCTGAGCAAATTTATGAGATTTCTCTCTTAGGTATGCCGTGATCCGCTCCATTTTCAGGATATGCCATATCCTACGTTTAACAGATAGTAATCCTGGGCTAATCTGCTTGTTCCAGCATGCAGCAACAGAGCACCTTGGTCGCTTGGAAGAACGAGCCGCTGCCGCAGAAGCTGAAAACCGTGAACTACGTGCCTTAATCACCTTGTCTGGTCAAAACACTGTGCCTGTGCAAACCGCACCCCGTATACCCCTTCCGGAAAAGTTTTTGGGGAAAAAACAATCTTTCCGGAATTTCCTTAACCAATGCAGACTTGTGTTCAAGTTTCAGCCCACCATCTATAATACCGAAGAACCCAAGGTTGGACTGATCATAACCCTGCTCAAGGATGAGGCCCTTGCTTGGGTCTCCCCTATGTTAGAACATGATAGCCCACTACTAAGGGATCTGGAGGAGTTCATCGAAGCCATGAGTCTTATTTTTTAATGATCCAAACCGTAGTGTAACCGCTGAGGCAACTCTGAACAATCTTCGTCAAGGAAGACGCTCGGCAGCTGAGTACGCCGCTGAATTCCGCAGATGGGTTAACGATACTAAGTGGAATGAGGCCGCGCAGAGATATCATTTTCGGCAGGGTCTCTCGGAGCAAGTTAAAGACGAACTAGCCCGGGTTGAGCCCCCAGAGAGATTTGAGGAATGAGTCCGTTTATGCATCCAAATCGATCGCAGGCTTACGGAAAGACGATTGGAGAGATAGGGGTTCATGCCAAGCAACCCCGAGTTTAGAGATGTCAGTACCCCAAGACGTTCCACGGAGACTGAGGAGGAGCCAATGCAAGTAAATACACTGCAGGGACCAATCTCAACCGGGGAAAGGAATAGATGCCGAACAGAAGATCTCTGTTTATATTGCGGAAACGATGGGCACTATCTCGCTGATTGCCCAAATAAGTCCAGGCGGTCTTCTTTCCAGAGCCCTAGGAGAAATCAGCTGCATGCTATTTCAAAGACTGTTTTCTCTGCTTCTCAAGGGAAAGACAACCCTGCTTCTCTACACCCCCACCTCCTGGTTCCTATTATATCGAGGAAGGAACACATCGCTTTTCAACCACAGTAATGGTCGACTCAGGGGCAGCAGGGAATTTAATGGACATAGAATTTGCCAAGAACAATTCGGTATCATTTATAGCCAAGGAATCGCCAGAAAGGATGGAAGTCGTTGACGGGTCTCCCTTGAGCTCTGGACCAGTTACCCATGAAACAAGTAACGTATCACTAATAATGGAGCCCAATCACCAGGAGAAGATTTCATTTGGTCTCATTCCTTCACTTTTGTTTCCAGTGATTCTGGGAATTTCATGGCTCATGATCCATAACCCACTAATTGATTGGAAGACAAAGACCCTCACGTTTCCCTCGGAGCACTGTCAGCTAGCCTGTCTACCTAAAACACCTATACCAGAGTGTGTAGGAATACATAAGATTTCCTCGTCTCAAGAAAATCTTCTGCCGACTCCATACTCTGAGTTTTTAGATGTGTGTGACATGAAGAACGTGGATACGCTTCCCCCACATCGTTCTTATGATTGTCCCAGTAAATTATTACCGGGTGCTGCCATTCCATTTGGAAGAATCTATTCCCTCTCAGAACCGGAATTGAAGGTCCTCAATGACTACCTACAGGAGAACCTGTCAAAGGGTTTTATCCGACCCTCTACTTCTCCAACAGGCGCTGCGCTCTTCTTCGTGGGAAAGAAAGACGGGTCTCTACGCCCCTGCATTGACTATCGGGAACTAAATAAGATTACTGCGAAGAACAGGTACCTGTTACCTCTGATTCCCGAACTATTGGAAAGAATTCGGTCAGCCAAGATCTTTACCAAATTACATCTCAGAGGAGCGTATAATTTGGTCTGCATTTGACCTGGTGATGAATGGAAGACAGCCTTCCAAACTCGTTATGGGCACTATGAATACCTGGTGATGCCCTTTGGACTCTGTAATGCCCCTGCAACTTTCCAGCATTTAATCAATGCTGTCCTCCGAGAGTTATTGGACCAATTCTTAGTGGCATACCTGGATGATATCCTAGTCTTCTCAGATAACATCATGGATCACCAGAAACATGTCTGGATTGTCCTTGAACGTCTCCGTAAGCACAAATTGTACATTAAATTAGAAAAATGTGAATTTGAAAAACCAGCATGCAATTTCTCGGTTACGTCATCTCTCCTGAGGGTTTGAGTATGGACCCAGGCAAGATTCAAGCCGTGGTGGAATGGCCAATCCCTCGAAATGAGAAGGACATTCAGAGATTTGTGGGCTTTGCCAATTTGTATAGACGTTTTATTAAAAATTTCTCTGGCATTATTGCCCCAATCACTCGACTCACATGGAAACAATTCTCCTTTAAATGGTCTACTGAAGCGGATGCGGCATTTAAACAATTGAAGTCACTCTTCACATCTGCCCCTATTCTCATCCATCCAAATCCTGAACTACCATTTATCATGGAAGTGGACGCATCCGACTCCGCTGCTGGTGCCATTCTTTCACAAAGAATTGGACCCAAGATGCTCATTCATCCATGTGCCTTTTATTCATACCAAATGTCAATAGCTGAAAGAAATTATGACATCGGAAACAAAGAACTCTTGGCTATAAAAGCCGCATTCTCTGAGTGGAGACATCTACAGTAGTGGCAGCTTTTATTTGAAGTAATGCCGCCGGCCGGGTGCGTGTGCGCAGCATGGAGACGCGGCACGTTGCGGCGCACTGTGACGTCACAGTCACGTGCGCGCCCGGCTTCCCCGACACCCCTGGAGATTAAAATAAGGTAAGCGGGGGTGCGGGGAAGCAGAGGGGCAGAGCAGGAGCCGGGTTCGGGGTCGGGAAGGGGGGGTAAATTGCGCGTGAAGTGGAGGGGGGGTGCGTGGGGGAAACGCGGTGGCGCGCGGTTTTGACTGGCGGCAGCCGGAGTAGATCCCAGCATGCCGCCGGCATTACTTCACATAAAAGCTGCCGCTACTGTACTTGAGGGGCCCAATCACCCGGTTACGGTCTTTACGGATCACAGGAACTTAGAATTCATTCGATCCGCAAAGAAACTGCCTGCACGACAAGCCAGGTGGGCTCTCTTCTTTGCAAGATTCCAGTTTCACATCTCATACCGCCCTGGCTCTAAGAATGAGAAAGCTGACGCCATGTCACAGTCATTGCCTAATCCTAGTTCAGACAAAGAGCAAGAAGAAACTATTCTTCCAAAAATAAATTTCTTGGGCGTCACATTCTCCTCCGATCTCCTTACACGAATAAAGGGATCCTACTCAAATGACTCTTTTCTTAAAAACCCTCCTCCGGAAGCGGAACTATTTCTATGTGATGGTCTATGGAACTGTAAGGACCGTCTGTTCGTCCTTACGGAGGTAAGATTAGAGGTGCTCCAATTAATGCACGATCCCGACCCACTGGTCACCCAGGTGTCCTCAAGACACAGGAACTGTTGTCTCACTCTTTTTGGTGGCCTAAATTAGCACAAGATGTTAAATCCATGTCCTCTCCTGTGAGACCTGTGCTAGGACCAAGACTCCTCGAGCTTCACCTATGGGTTTGCTGCAGCCCCTTCCGGTTCAAACTCGTCCTTGGGGGTCCATATCAATGGATTTTATTGTTGACATGCTCCGATCAAGTGGACATAATACCATTCTGGTAGTAGTGGATTGACTTACAAAGATGGCTCACTTCATTGCAACACAGAATCTTCCATCAGCAGACCAGACAGCCAAGTTGATTGTGAAAGAGGTGTTTCGGCTTCACGGGGCTCCAGATGAGATCATATCCGACAGAGGGGTACAATTCACTTCCAAATTTTGGAGGACCTTCTATTCCTCTCTAGGAATTCATCTAAATGTATCGTCTGGCTATCATCCACAATCCAATGGCCAGACAGAAAGGACCAATCAGACTTTAGAACAATACTTACGATGTTTTGTTTGTCATCTCCAGGATGACTGGATTGATTTTATACCATTAGCTGAGTTTTCATACAAAAACTCACATCATTCATCAACTCAGAAGAGTCCTTTTTTTTCAAATTATGGATTTCATCCAACGTTTATTCCTCGCTTTCCATCTTCGGGCCCCATTCCGGCAGTTAGAGAGAAACTGGAGATTCTGCGAGATGTCCAGGAGACCCTCAAATAGACATTTTGTGAGACTCAAGTAACGTACAAAAGAGCAGCAGACCAACACCGCAGACCCTCCCCAGAATTGCAAGTTGGGGATAAAATCTGGCTTTCTACAAGAAATCTACGTTTAAAGGTTCCAACCATTAAATTGGGCCAAAAATATATCAGGCCATTTCGCATCTCAGCACTAATAAATCCAGTGTCCTTTAGATTAGAGCTTCCTGAGACCATCAAAATACACCCTGTTTTTCATTCTTCTCTGCTGAAGCCATTCCGTGAGAATCCGTTTCCTGGACAGAGACTTCCTCCCCCTGAACCTGTCCTCGTGGATAACGAAGAGGAATTCATTGTGGAGAGAATTTTGGATTCCAGGTTACACCGAGGAAAACTACAGTACCTGGTCCACTGGGGGGGCTATGGCACTGAGGAGAGGTCCCGGGAACCCAAAGATTTTGTGCATGCTCTGCGATTAGTCAAAGCTTTCCACCGGAGATATCCAGACAAGCCCAGCAAGGATCGTCCGGAGAACGCTCATTGGAGGGGGGAGTAATTTCATATTCTAGTCTGCAGTACCCATGCTTGGTCACCGGGATTGCTGCTGCTGTCTCAATGTCTTGTTCTAGCCTGCAGTGCCTGTACTTGTCCACCGGGATTGCTGCAGCTAAACTAAGGCTTCCAGACCCTGAAACCTGACACGTCTGCACCTGTGCTCTACCTCTCAGCCTGCATATATAAACCTCCCTTTCCTGTTCCTCCCTTGCCTGTTTGTACTGGTTCCTAGCTCTTGCAAGGTTCCTGTGTTACTGCTGTGCTAGCTATTGCTATCATCCTGTTCCAGTCTCCTCGTTGCCGACCTCTGCTTGTTTCCTGACTATGCTATCTGCCGCTTGCCTCTGGCCTCTGCTTGTTACCTGACTATGCTATCTGCCGCCTGCCTCTGACCTCTGCTTGTGACCCCTACCACGCTCCCTGCTGTTCCTGCCACTGGGATCCACTTCAGCCGAAGTCCAATCCTTGACACGTTCGCTATCCGTAACTGTATTAAAGTCTCCGCCTACGATGGTAATACCCTTCACCATTTTCCTTATTGTGGTAAATACATTTTCGTAGAAGGAAGACCTTGACACCTTTGGGGCGTAGTTATTGATTAAAGTAACTTGTACTCCCGCTAGCATACCTACTATACATAGAAATCTGCCCTCTCTATCCTTCTTAAGTGTCTGAAGCTGAAAGGATATCTTTGGGTTTAATATAATTGCTACTCCTCCTTTTTTGGTGGATGCTGATGATAGGAATATCTGGGTGAAGTATTTGGGGGATGAGGTCCTGCTGAAGTGCGTCACCCAAAGGAACAGCACATCAGCGCCCTCTTTTTTGTAATTGGTGAAGGCAAATTTACGCTTATGTGGGCTGTTGAAACCCTTGACATTGTGGGAGATAATTTTTAACGCCGCCATAACATGTATTTTAGACATATATATTCATTTTTACCTGCCAGTAATGGCAGTATTGAAGAGAGCCAGAACCTGGTACCTTGCCCTACTGTAGTGCCGACAAGTATTCTAAAACAAATTTGGGACACTCACCAACAAGACCCAGGTACATGCTGGGTACATCCTGGGTACATGCTGCAACATTTCAGTGACATTTCTGCAGACAGGCTAATGGCCCATCGGATTAACAGCAGGGGTCCCTGGCAATTCCATTCAAACTGAATGGGACTGCCAGGGACCCCTGATGTGTTAATCCAATGGGCCATTAGTCTCTGCAGAAATGTCACTGAAATGTTTGCAGGATGTACCTGGATCTTGTTGGTGATAGCCCCAGATTTTCCAAGGCAAGTTTAAGGCAAGTTTTAGAATACTCGTCGGCGCACCTGTAGTGTTAGAGTGGAGAGGATCCCTGGAACACAAGCAGACGCTGAGATGTACTTCATAGCGGATTGGGTGAGGGAACACATGGGGAAAAAACAGAACCTATAACAAGAAATATAACATATGTTTACCACCCAGGGGGCCCCCAGAAATCCGTGAGGGCTTGGGTCTGTTGGCACCATATCTGTGGTCCAGCAGCAGTAGCATATATCTGTAAAGCAACGTCCTATACAAATTTGAACAGAATGGGGGGAGGAGGGGTGCAACTCAGCAACACGATACTCCCGCTGCCCATGGGGCCCACCCAATATACATTTTTTAATTAACTTATATACCTATGGTGCAGATCCATAAAGTCTATTTTAGTTTGCTGTATGCTTGCTATGCTGTTTCCACATTCACCCACACCAATTAATTTCATAACTACCCAAAACAACACCTTATGCTCTAAGCATAGCATTAAAACATTAAACCCACACAAAACTGTAATCCCGCTTAAACTTGCAACAGTCCATATATCTAGGAGTCTCATATCTTGAGCAACGTTCCGGATTATCTCTGGTGATTATATCTGTTACAGTATCTAACGGGATAGTTCTGTTCATTACAGCAACCTCAAAGTTCTGTTTACTCTGGACAAGCGTCCGATCTTCGTGTTTTATTTCTTGGGCCCACTGTTGTCCAGGGCACTTGCTTCGTTCCCTCTTCCGCAGATTCGTCCGAGGGTCGCTGAAATTTTGTAGTCTTGATATCCAGCTTCTTCATCAGCTTGTCTACCTCTGCTATTACTTTTATGGCATGCTGTTGACCATTTTTGAGAACAATAAGATGAAAAGGAAAAACCCATTTGTATTTTACCTTGTGTTCACGCAATATTTCCTTGACTGCTTTGAGGTTTCTGCGTCTCTGTAGTGTTACTGGTGATAAATCGGCAAAGATTTGGATCCTGCTTTCCTCCATTTCTATTGCTTCTCTGTTTCTGGCTGCTGTCATGATGACTTCCTTGACATCATAATAATGCAGTCTGAGGATTACATCCCGTGGGACATCAGGATTGAGCTGTCTCGAACGTATGGCTCTGTGTATCCTGTTAAAAAGCAGCCGCGGTTGCAGGGTATCAGGACACAATAGGAGGAAGAGTCGGGTCACATAATCTGTGAGATCTGTTATTGTTTCTGGTATTCCTCTCAAGCGTAAATTATTCCTACGTGACCTGTTATCTTGATCTTCTTGCAGTTATGTTAATTCCTCAACCTTCTCCTTAACTCGGAGCAGTTCCTGGGCGAGGTTCTCATGTGCGGCTTCATCCTCCACCATGTGTATTTCCATATCATTGGTACGCTCCTCAAGTCTTGCAACATCTCCTTTCAGCTCTTTCACAACTTTTTGGATCTCAGCTTGGAAAGCATTTGTCAAGTTCATATACAGTATAGTTGCTGTAAGTCTTTTTTTGTGCAAATTCTTGGGTCTAGGTCTTCTTCCTGGTCTTACTCCGGTTGCGCAGATATGGGGTCCTCGCCTACTTGTGCTCTTGCGGTTCTGCGTTTGTTTTTAAAGATGTTTGGGATGTCCGTTTTTTTAGCTTTTGGAGGAGGCATAATTATGGGTGCTGGTTAATCCTCTAATGTAGCTGTGTATTTTTTGGGTGTAGTTTTTAGGAGCTTCTCATTATGGTGAGACGCACACATTGGTCCCCTGGGAGCGAAACAGCCTCAGATCGCACCTGCCCGGCATTACATATCCACATGTCCCTAATAGGTGGCGGACTCCATGCAGTCGCATGGCTTTTTTTTTTGCTTTTCATGCTTCTTGCACTTGTAGTTGTTTAACTTATGTAGTTTCTTTTGGGTCTGTTCAGCAGAGCAAAAGCAAACCACGTCCGCCCCCACCCAGCATGTCACCTCAATATTAATGGTTGTGGGATATTTGTTTCAAAGAGTCCAAGATCAATCCATTTTTTTTATTATTATTAGTGATACTGTTGCTTTAAATTTGGGGCACCTGTGAAGTTGGCCCCACATTTGATGAGGATATGGAAGGTTAGTGTATTGTATGTAGGTCTGTGTAGCCCTTACTCCAATGCCTTTCCTTCAGTCAGTGCCTGTAGCTTAAATGTAGTGCTGATCTCTTACTACTAGGCTCTTGTCTCATCTTCATCCTGGAGCTGCACGTTTCAGCCTATGAGTCTCCACGGAGGGGGTTTATGTGGTCCACAGACTGTTACTGTCAGCTTAGATACAGATCTACTTCTCTCACTCCTGCCACGTTTCCTAAAGTCCCAGGACCGTTGCGGCCATTTTGGGTGTTGGGGACACTTGGCTTGTGTACTGCCTGGGTGGCTGGGGGGCTTCCACCGGATTCAGAGTTACCGGTAGGTATGTGGAGGGTGGGGGGGGGGAGGAATGAACGCACACTCAGTTGGCGCCCTAGCGGAACTCTAAGTTAAATGGCCGCCCCTCCATGCTGCTAGCTCTCCCGCTGTGTTTGCTATGCGGCCGACAGCTGCTTGTTCTCTGCAGCACAGGATCGGGACTCCCGTTAGACAGGTCTCCCGCGCTGCGGGTCTTACCTCCTCTGCAGGTCAGTGTCCCGGGTGTCTACAGCTGGGTTGGGCCCATTTATTCGCGGTTGGCGGACATCTTTTGGTGTCAGAGAGGGGAGGCTCTGGGGATTTGGTCCTTTTCCACAGACACGGGATTGGTTTGGGTTTTGTCGCTGTGGGTCCTGTGGCCTCTGGAGAAGGTTTGCCCTCAACTTTACCAGAGTTTTTATTGGGGTTTGGGATTATTTATACCATTTTTAAGGCGATAGTGGTTGTTTCTCCTGAGGAGCCGATGCGACCGCTTCGATCAGTGCCTTGGCCACGCCCCCGCCAAAATAATTTTGAAATGGAGAACGTAGCAAAACAAGGTCATGTTTTCATACTGGGTGATTGTGACGATGGGGAGGATTTGGCCCGGGATTAAAGGGGTTACACCCCAATTGGCCACCCCCTGACCTCACCAGGGAGACAAGGGGTTAACTGGGCTGAGGCCCAGAAATGTGATTTAACCCTGGTTATAACCTGAAAATGTGTATTCCCCTGTTCCCCTGTTTTATTGTTATATCAGTGTCTGCATCTCACACACACATTAGGATTAATCCGGGAGTACAAGGGTTAATAGTTCTTTAAAGATTATAACACTTTGTGTAATTTTCCCGCCTTTTCAGGCACCATTTTTCAGGGTCCCATAGGCCGCCATTGGGGCTCCATGTGTTTCAATGGCGAATCTTGCTGTTTGGGTCCTGTTTCCTGTGAAGACCAGCAGATGGCGTCCGAGAGGAGGAGCGGCGGTTTCCAATTGTAAGTCAATGGGCCCATTGACTTCAATGGACGTTCCTTGAAGGAGCTTTCCAGGAACGAGTTGGCTGCCGTCCAAACCGCAAAACCGCAAAGCGGATACATTTTCAATAAAAGAGCTTTGATCACTTAGCAGTCAAGTTCAACGACAAGTGGCGTGGGAATAAACAGTTCTAGAGCACCTACAAATAAAGTTCTTTTTGCCCCTAGTTCCTAGACCTCCCCCCACTCGACCACAACCGGGTCCCCGAATCCTGGACCCCCGATAAGGGTCGAACCGAGAAGAGCGGGTCGCGCCATAAGTTCCAATGGCGGTGGCAGAAACATTCAAGAAAACGGCTAAGTGTCAAAAGCTGAAATTTGGGAATCCATAGCTCCGGTTCCGGAGGGTCCAGAGGATCAGGGTTTGGGGTACCTGTAGTCACTGCTCCGGCATCGCTGCAGAACCATCCTTGACCCTCTTGGACCAACCCGACGAAGTATGGACCCCCTTGAAAGTTCGGGACTTTTCCCATAGACTCCAATGGCGGCCAATCTCCGTTGACCGGCTATGGCGGAAAACCCCCATTGACTTCAACGGCGGCATCGCCCCGTTGAAAGTCTATGGCGGCGGATTCCCATAGCCGCCAACGGCGGCAGTTTGCCATTGAAAGTCTATGGCGGTGGAGCCCGTTGTTTTCAATGGGGATTTAGTGAAAAAAAACGTGATTTAATTTACAGCGGAGTTTTTTGTATTAATATAGGAAACGGTTTAAGGGGTATTTGTGTAACTCCGGTTCCGAAGGTCGTAGCAAGTTGCAAATTGGACCATAGGGTGTCCCAGTTCCGGAATTGAGAACTGGGAAGTTTGGACCTGCTGAACCCAACGGAACCGGATATTTTAATATGTTTGTATTTTATCTTTAATACTGTGTCCCAAGGTATGGATAAAAACCAGAGGAAATTCCCTTGGCCATCAGGTAGCAGATGGTCAGAGAAGCGTCCCAATGTATAGAATTTAAGTGCTGTTCAAAGGAGTTTATCACCTACACTGTTTACAGGAGGGCGGAGATGACTCAAACCAGAGCAGGCTATAAGTTTCCCATTTCACACCTTACAACAAAGGGTTTCCTGCCAGATATTCTGTTTGGTAGACTAGCTGGCATTCCTGATGCAAATGTGGGATTACAGAAATGAGACCCCAGAGTGCTAATGCGCATGTGCCAACTAGCAGGGGGGCATGGATCAAAATGTGTTGAAAACCAATCACCTGTACTTAATGTTAAGGATAGGGTTACAAAAGGTATATAATCTGTGGTCAACCCTTTATCCTGTGTCTTCTGATATAATCTGAATTGTTACTTGATTGCTGAGAGAAATGCTATGCAATGTCTTGGGATGATGAAGAGTGCTGTATGAACTGCCAGTCCAGAAGTGACTGTTTCATCATTTCCATCTTTAAGTAAGTGTCTATATTTTGCCTGTTATTTGTATAATCTGTTGTGTTCACCTTTATCAAGGAATAAATTATATTTTATCATATCTAAGTCTCGTCCCAGTTCAACCCAGTTATATATATATTATATTATTATATATATTTGGTGTAAATTACAGTCTGCCATAAAGTCACCGTGACAGGCTTGTAATTAACTGGTGGCAGCGGTGAACTGGACCTGTATTACTAGTGTTCTGCGGGATACTGTAATATAGTGGGAACTCGATGGTAATTGCGAGTTCCTGGGACCAAAGATCTTCAACACACAGTGTACAACATATAACACAAGATATGGCACCTCCTCACTGTTCCCCTACTTGTGAGAAGCATTGCCTCCAGAACCAAAGTGCCGGCCATCCGTCAGACTGGAGCCGGGCACCGAGACCGGAGGAGTGCATCAAGTCGGCGCGGGGACCAGCAGCCAGCAAGGCTGAGAGAGAGACAGCAATCGGTGAGCATGAAACCCGGCAGGCTGAGCAAAGATCCACAGCTGCAGCTGCTGTAACATTCAAACCGCCCGGAGAGCAGGGAATGGACCCAGCTCCGGGACGGCAGAGACTTGTGAAGGGAGTGGGTGGTCTCGGAGACCACAGAAGTCTTGCACCAGGAGAGGTAACGGCCGTTGCGGTGGCCCGTCCATTTTCCCTGAAAGAGCTAGCACTGGTGTGTGCGTTGGGCAAGACGGCGGCGGCGGCGGCAGAAGAGCCGCGATTCCGAAAAAGTGCCGGAGCCCTTTCTGAGTGGGGGGAGGGACAGGGATTGTGGGAGGGGGTGATGTTAACTGGTTTGCATGGAGCTGTGTTTCTCCACAAAGACCTGCGACCCCGGTCCTGCATCGTTTCCCCTGTGCCCACCCCGGGCGCTGCTGCGGCGGCGACACGTTGCTGCCCTTTGTGTAATTTTCCCGCCTTTTCAGGCACCATTTTGCAGGGTCCCATAGGCCGCCATTGGGGCTCCATGTGTTTCATGGCGAATCTTGCTGTTTGGGTCCTGTTTCCTGTGAAGACCAGCAGATGGCGTCCGAGAGGAGGAGCGGCGGTTTCCCATTGTAAGTCAATGGGCCCATTGACTTCAATGGAGGTTCCTCGAAGGAGCTTTCCAGGAATGAGTTGGCTGCCATCCAAACCGCAAAACCGCAAAGCGGATACATTTTCAATAGGAGAGCTTTGATCACTTAGCAGTCAAGTTCAACGACAAGTGGCGTGGGAATAAACAGTTCTAGAGCACCTAGAAATAAAGTTCTTTTTGCCCCTAGTTCCTAGACCTCCCCCCACTCGACCACAACCAGGTCCCCGAATCCTGGACCCCCGATAAGGGTCGAACCGAGAAGAGTGGGTTGCGCCATAGGTTCCAATGGCGGCAGCAGAAACAGCTCAAGAAAACGGCTAAGTGTCAAAAGCTGAAATTTGGGAATCCATAGCTCCGGTTCCGGAGGGTCCAGAGGATCAGGGTTTGGGGTACCTGTAGTCACTGCTCCGGCATCGCTGCAGAACCATCCTTGACCCTCTTGGACCAACCCGATGAAGTATGGACCCCCTTGAAAGTTCGGGACTTTTCCCATAGACTCCAATGGCGGCCAATCTCCGTTGACCGGCTATGGCGGAAAACCCCCATTGACTTCAACGGCAGCGTCGCCCCGTTGAAAGTCTATGGCGGCGGATTCCCATAGCTGCCAACGGCAGCGGTTTGCCATTGAAAGTCTATGGCGGCGGAGCCCGTTGTTTTCAATGGGGATTTAGTGAAAAAAACGTGATTTAATTTACAGCAGAGTTTTTTGTGTTAAAATAGGAAACGGTTTAAGGTGTATTTGTGTAACTCCGGTTCCGAAGGTCGTAGCAAGTCGCAAATTGGACCATATGGTGTCCCAGTTCCGACATTGAGAACTGGGAAGTTTGGACCTGCTGGACCCAACGGAACCGGATATTTTAATATGTTTGTATTTTATCTTTAATACTGTGTCCCAAGGTATGGATAAAAACCAGAGGAAATTCCCTTGGCCATCAGGTAGCAGATGGTCAGAGAAGCGTCCCAATGTATAGAATTTAAGTGCTGTTCAAAGGAGTTTATCACCTACACTGTTTACAGGAGGGCGGAGATGACTCAAACCAGAGCAGGCTATAAGTTTCCCATTTCACACCTTACAACAAAGGGTTTCCTGCCAGATATTCCATTTGGTAGACTAGCTGGCATTCCTGTTGCAAATGTGGGATTACAGAAATGAGACCCCAGAGTGCTAATGCGCATGTGCCAACTAGCAGGGGGGCATGGATCAAAATGTGTTCCCATGTTAGTGAGTGGCTAGAGGTAATTGAAAACCAATCACCTGTACTTAATGTTAAGGATAGGGTTACAAAAGGTATATAATCTGTGGTCAACCCTTTATCCTGTGTCTTCTGAATTGTTACCTGATTGCTGAGAGAAATGCTATGCAATGGATTGGGATGATGAAGAGTGCTGTATGAACTGCCAGTCCAGATGTGACTGTTTCATCTAAGTCTCATCCCAGTTCAACCCGGCTATATATATATATATTATATTATTATATATATTTGGTGTAAATTACAGCCTGCCATAAAGTCACCGTGACAGTGATGTTATTTATCCGGACATCGACTGGAGGAATAAGATTAGCATTTCAACTAAAGAAAACAGGTTTTTGGGTGTACTGAAAGACAATTACATGATCCAAATTATTTAGGAACCAACCAGAAAAAGGGCATTACTAGACTTAATAATATCAAACAACGTAGAAGTAATAACACATATTCAGGTCAGGGAACATTTGTGAAACAATGACCATAATTTTGTCTCTTTTGCAATAAACTATAAAAAAAATATTATATAGAATCAACAAAGACTCTTAATTTTAGAAAGGCAGATTTAATTAAACTAAGGAAGAGTCTACAAGTTCTTGCAGGAAAAAATGTGGTAGAAAAATTGGCAGACATTAGAACACTGTTAAATAAGTACACTTATCAGTGTATACTGTTGGGAAATAAATATAAAATAAACAAGTCTAAACCAATATGACTGAATAAACAGGTAGGGGAAGAAATGGAAAGGAAGAGGCAAGCATATAGATTATTTCGGTCAGAAGGGTGTCATCAGAATTATAACGAATATAAAAAAAGTTGAAAAAGGACACTCAAATTAGCAAAAACTGAAAATAAAAAAAAAGGATTACAATAGAAAATAAGATCCACGCTAGAAAGTTTTTGAAGTAAATTAAATCTAAAAAGATTAGAAACGAGAATGATTCAGGAACCAACCTGGAGTGGGGCAATACTGGATTTGGTAATATCAAACCATGTAGAAGTAATAACAAATATTCAAGTCCTGGAATATTTGGGTAACAGTGATCATAACATGGTCTCATTTGAAATAAATGATCAAAAAACAAATTACTTGGGTTCAACAAAGACTGTAAACTTTAGAAAAGCAGATTTTAATAAACTGAGGGCTAACCTACAAGTAATACATTGGGATGATGCAGGGAAATATGTAGAAGATAAATGGGCAGTCTTTAAAACATTGTTAGAAGAGTACACTTACAGATGCAGCGAGTATCCGAACACTTGCCTTTGAAAATCTGGGACAATCTCCTAGTAATGCTACAACATTTCTATGACATTTCTGCAAACAGACTAATGGCCCATCGGATTAACACAGCGGGGGTCCCTTGCAGTCTCATTCAATTTGAATGGGACTGCCAGGGACCCCCGCTGTGTTAATCCAATGGGCCATTAGTCTGTCTGCAGAAATGTCACAGAAATGTTGCAGCATTACTGGGGTATTGCCCCAGATTTTCCCAGGCAAGTGTTCGGATACTCGGGGCTGCATCAGTATCAGTGTATACCCTTGGGTAATAAGTATAAAAGAAATAAGTCAAAACCAATATGGCTAAATAAACAGGCAAGGGAGGAAATGGACAAGAAGAGGAAGGCATTTAGATTCTTTAAGTCAGAAGGGACGGAGGCATCGTATCAGAATTATAAGCAATGAAAAAACAATTGCAAAAGGGCAATCAAATTAGCAAAAATGGATTGCAATAGGAAGTAAGATCAACCCTAAAAAAGTTCTTTAAGTACCTTAATAACAAAAAAATGAGAAAAGAAAATATAGGACCCTTTCAGTGTGAGATGGGTAGGCAGATTATTGGAGATAAGGAAAAAGCATAGGTATTAAACAAATTCTTTGCCTCTGTGTTTACCAGGGAAGAATCAAGTTCAATAGTAGTGCTGCAGGAGGAAGACACAACCTCCATATTAATGAACAATTGGTTAACTGAGAAAGAAGTTCATAAGCGGCTTGAAAAAAATAAAAGTAAATAAGGCATCTGGCCCCGATGGTATACATCCAAGAGTTCTCAAGGAGTTAATTTCAGTAATAGCAAAACCATTATATTTAATATTCAAGGACTCCATTTCCACAGGCTCAGTACCACAAGATTGGCGTAAAGCAGATGTCGTGCCTATATTTAAAAAGGGAGCTAGATCATACCCGGGGAATTACAGACATGTAAGCCTGACTTCAATAGTAGGGAAACTACTTGAAGGTTTAATACGGGATAATATTCAGGAATACCTAATGTAAAACAAAATTATTAGTAATAGTCAGCATGGATTTATGAAGGATCATGACAAACTAAACGTATTTGTTTATTTGAGGAGGTAAGTAGAAACTTAGACCAGAGTAATGCAGTTGATGTGGTCTACTTAGATTTTTCAAAAGCTTTTGATACGGTTCCACACAAGAGGTTGGTGTACAAAATAAAGCAAATTGGACTCAGTAATAATGTATGTACCTGGATTGAAAACTGGTTGAAGGATAGACAACAGAGGGTTGTCATAAATGGAACTTTTTCAGGTTGGGCTAAAGTCGTGAGTGGAGTACCTCAAGGATCGGTACTCTGACCCCTGCTTTTTAACTTCTTTATTAATGACCTTGAGGTTGGCATCGAGAGCAAAGTCTCCATCTTTGCTGATGACGCTAAATTGTGTAAGGTAATAGAATCAGAGCAGGATGTAATTTCTCTCCAGAAGGACATGGAGAGACTGGAAATGTGGGCAGGTAAATGGCAGATAAATGTAAGGTTAGGCATTTAGGATGCAAGAATAAACTGGCGACTTACACATTAAATGGGGATAAATTTGGGGAATCCTTGATGGAGAAGGATTTAGGAGTGCTTGCAGACAGAAGGCTTAGCAATAGTGCCCAAAGTCATGCAGTAGCTGCAAAGGCAAACAAGATCTTATCTTGCATTAAACGGGCAATGGCTAGAAGGGACGTAAACATAATTATGCCCCTTTACAAACATTAGTAAGACCACACCTTGAGTATGGAGTACAATTTTGAGCGCCACTCCTCAGAAAAGACATTCTGGAACTAGAGAGAGTGCAGAGAAGAGCCACCAAATTAATAAAGGGAATGAACAATCTATTTTATAAGGAGAGGCTAGCTAAATTAGATTTATTTACATTAGAAAAGAGGCGTCTAAAAGGGACAGTACATGGAGCTTTCAAATGAACTATTCATCCGTAGGGCAGTAAAAAGGACTCAGGGGCATCCCTTTAGGTTGGAGGAAAGGAGATTTCACCTGCAACAAATGAAAGGGTTCTTTACAGTTAGGGTAGTTAAAATGTGGAATTCATTACCCATGGAGACTGTGATGGCAGATCCAATAAATTTGTTCAAAAAAAGGTTGGACATCTTTTTAGAAAGGAAAGGTATACAGGGATATACCAAATACAGTAAGTATACATGGGAAGAGTGTTGATCCACGGATTAATCCGATTGCCAATTCTTGGAGTCAGGAAGGAATTTCATTTTCCACTTAATGGGGTTTTTGTTTGCCTTCCTCTGGATCAATAAGTAAGTATAGATATAGGATAAAGTATTTGTTGTCTACATTTCGCACAGGTTGAACTTGATGGACGTATGTCTTTTTTCAACCTCATCTACTATGTAACTATGTAACTATAATATAGGATTATTTTAGTGTGATATGGGCACTATTAGAGATAAGAATGTTTATTCAATAAACTATATGCTGCTGTATTTATGTAAGGAATCGTGGAACGCGTCCCCCGCGGCGCGTTTCCTCCTTACCTTCCACTGCACAGACTATTGCTGCAAGGATTCTCAGGGCACATCCCCCGGGGCATGCATCCTTTTTGCCCCATGCTGTGCAACCTCCCGCGCACCTTACAGAGTGCACGCGCCCACGGAGGGCTTTCAGGAATTCCACGGAGATTGGCACCGCCCCTCCGCTTGTGACGCGTGGCCGCCCCGTGCAGTGCGCACACGTGACGCGCATGCACCGCTCTCCAGTTACGCGTCTACTCTGATCACCCTCACCTGTCTCCTGCACTGTTCACAGCCTATCTCTGCCTCCGTTGTGCACACACCTCTGCTCCTCCCCTCTGTCCCATTGGTTCCCTCCTGCTATATATGCTCAGCTAGTGTATTCATACTTTGGCTGAGCATAGTCATAGGTGACCTTGTGTTCCCACTTCCCTTTACCTGCATTGTTCCTGTTTCCTGCCTTACCTTGTTGCTTCTTGTCTCACTCTGTACCAACCCAGCTAGACTTTGGACCATTCTCTGGATTTCTGACCCCGGCTTGCCTCTGACCTTCCGTTACTCTCCATTCCTGACCATGGCTAACGGACACTCGACTATTCTCCTGGCTCCGACCCTAGACCACGGAACTCCAGACTTCGACTACCCACCTGGCACCTATCTATGATCTTGGCAAGTACTGCAACTAACCCACTCTCTCCAATCCAGACCCGGCTATCCTGACTGTACACCCTCCAGGCGTGCCTCCGCTGCTGCGGGTGCGCAGTTTCATACTTAAAATTTACAAAGGAGGAGTCAGCCTTAATTTTAACAAACAATTGGTTAATGGAGGAAGAGATGCAATGGCAACTTGATTAAAATTAAGGTAAATAAAGCACCTGGCCCCGATTGCATGCCCCCAAGGGTTCTTAAGGAGTCAAGTTCAGTAATAGCCAAACCATAATATTTAATATTCAAGGACTCCAATCTTACAGGCGGAGTACCACAAGATTGGCAAAAAACAGATGTGGTGCCTATATTTAAAAAGGGAGCTAGATCACAACCAGGGAATTACATACCAGTAAGACTGGCATCAGTAGTGGGGAAGCTACAGTACTTGAAGGTTTAGTATGGGGTAATATTCAGGAATACATATTCTATAACAAAATTATTAGTAACAGTCAACATGGATTTGTAAGGGATAGGTCATGCCAAACTAACCCTATTAGTGTTGGAGGTGATGTGGTCTTAGATTTTTCAAAGGCATTTCAATCCGTACACAACACAAGAGGTTAGCATACAAAATAAAGGAAATTTAAAAAAAAATTGCATCTGGATTAAAAACTGGTTGAAGGATAGACAACAGAGAGTTGTCATAAATGGAACCTTTTCCATTGGGCTAAAGTTGTGAGTGGAGTACCTCAAGGATTGGTACTGGGACCCCTGGTTTTTAACTTGTTTATTAATTATCTTGAGTTTGGCATAGAGAGCAAAGTCTCCATCTTTGCTGATTACACTAAATTATGTAACATAGTCAAATCAGAGAAGGATGTAATTTCTCTACAGAAATATTTGGATAACCTGGAAATTTAGGCAGGTAAATGGTAGATTAGGTTTACTACACATACAAGTAAGGTTATGCATTTGGGAAACAAGAATAAACAGGCTATTTACAAATTAAGTGGGACAAATGAGGTCAATCATTGAAGGAGGAGGAGTGCATGTAGACCGCAGTCTTAGCAATATATGCTTAATGTCAGACAGTAGCTTCAAAGGCAAAGAAGATATTATCCATCATAAAATGGGGGATGGAAGGAAAGAAAGCATAATTTTGATACTGCATACATCCTTAGTAAGACCACATCTTGAAAATAGACTACAGTTTTGGGCACCACTACATAAAAAAAATACATTATGAAACTGGAAAAAGTACAGAGAAGAGGTACCAAATGAATAAAGGGGTTAAAAGGTCTGACTTATGAGGAGAGGCTAGCTAAATTCAATTTGTTTACATTAGAAAAGAGATGTCTAAGAGGAGCTGTGATGACACTACACAAATATATTCAGGGTCAATACAAGGAGCTTTCAAAAGAAATTTTCATCCCAAGAGGAGTACAAACTACACAGGATCAAAGATGAAGAAGAATGTAAGGACCAGTAGTGAAGATGTATGTAAAGTACATTAATTTGGATATTAGCTGTTCAATCCACAAATTAAATATTAGGTAGTATGTGATGGAGTGGCCTGTAGGCGAGGTCAGATCAGATGCCACATATGCACTTTTTAGGGTAAACCAAACTTGAGTGATTTATTCTTCACAGAACAGCAACTAAGCAATAGGGCTATTGCCCCTTTAAGGCAAAAACACAAAATCATAAAACCAAAAACCTACTCCTTTCAGGAGACTGACTACACATTATTGTGGCCCTTTCTATCTGACTTGCTGGATAGGCCAGTTACCAGTCCAAAACTTATAACAACAATATTAGAGAACAATATATAGTCTTAACTGATATGTTGGTCTGGCATCTCCAATTTCTCTAGCTGCAGGCGTGGAATTCCTGCTGCTCCCAGGAAGTCTTTTGCCCTTCTTTATGCGCAGGCTTCTCTGCTATGTGGGGCTTTGAGTTCCCCACTGTTGCCAGGAAAAATCCTCCGGTCAACAAAACCTGGGCCCCTGCGGGCAAGAGCTCTGTCTGTGATCCTCCTAACAGACTCCAAATAGGGACATTGACAGTAGCTACTTCCTGCTTTTTATACCTGTTCACTCAGGAGTTTTATATGTCAGCTGCAGGAAACCCAACACTCAAGTTCAGTCTCCTGCCCTGTAAAGTGTTTTAACCTCTTACATATTGTTATAGCCAATTATTACATTGTTTATTAATCTGATGCAAAAAAATAATGCACCAGATTTATCAAAGAACAAAATCCCTTTGGTTTCAATGGCAGTTTTTTTTTTTTTTAGTAAATTTGCTGCAGGTTTTTGCCCCAGTTTTACAGCCGGATGACTGATAAATACGGAAAATTTAGAATTTCAACTCTGAATAGATTTTAACGATGTACAGGGTGACCTCTGACCCTGATGGGCATATTAAGAAGAGCTTGGGACTTAACACTCCTTTTATTTTATCCATTGCTTTGATTAACTTTATGATGAAGCAATGAGAAACATTTGATTGAAGTGAAGGAGCTACTGTCAGTGCCAGACTTTCGCAGAAACTACCTTAGCTACAGTACAGCTTAGTGCCTCACAATATGAAGGGCCTCAGAAATATAATTTTTTTTTATTCATTTCAATTGTTTAAATCAGATGATAAATAGAGACGATAAGGGAAATAGAAGATTCTTCACAAATATGGACATTTTTATTCAAATACAATATAACCTTAAGCATCATGTGCATCCAAAGGGATAAACTACGTAGCTTATCATTTGAAGACATCATCAATGACATTGCTCTCCAAAAATCATGAAAGAAAATGTTTCATTATAAAAGAAATGTGATGTGGAAACTGTTTATTTTAGCTTTACACGGTAATCTTTGTATATAACCACGCTAGGCTAAGGCTTTCATTCATTTCAATTTCATATTTATATTTTCAATAGTCCTTTCAGTCAGAAGAATACATCTATTTCTAATTTTTGGGGCCTCTTAACCTTGAAATAGCTTAGGTCTACAGAAGGTCAAATGTAGGCCCTGGCTAGGGTTCTTTTTAAAACAAAAGACATATAAATTAGACTGTAAGCAGGGACTCAGTTTCCTAAATGTTACTTTTATGTCTGAAGCACTTCTCCCCTTTATGTGTTATTTATATTATTTGTTATTTATACAGTTGTGTGAAAAAGAAAGTACACCCTCCTTGAATTCTATGGTTTTACATATCAGGACATAATAACAATCATCTGTTCCTTAGCAGGTCTTAAAATTAGGTAACTAGTACACCCTTACTGCTGCCATAGAAATTAAGATACTAAGTACTGTAGCAGACAGGTGCTGCTAATCAAATGCCCTTGATTAATTGATAATCAGCAAGTGTGACCACCTCTATAAAAGCCAAAGTTTTAGCAGTTTGCTGGTCTGGAGCATTCAGGTGTGTGTTAACACAATGCCAAGGAGAAAAGACATCAGCAGTGATCTTAGAAAAGCAATTGTTGCTGCCCTTCAATCTGGGAAGGGTTATAAGGCAATTTCCAAACAATTTAAAGTCCATCATTCTACAGTGAGAAAGATTATTCAGAAGTGGAAAACATTCAAGACAGTTGCCAATCTTCCCATGAGTGGACGTCCCAGCAAATTCACCCAAAGGTCAGACCGTGCAATGCTCAGAGAAATGGCAAAAAACCCAAGAGTTATATCTCAGACTCTACAGGCCTCAATTAGCATGTTAAATGTTAAAGTTCACGACAGTACAATTAGAAAAATACTGAACAAGTATGGTTTGTTTGGAAGGGTTGCCAGGAGAAAGCCTCTTCTCTCTAAAAAGAACATGGCAGCACTGCTTAGGTTTGCAAAGTTGCATCTGAACAAACCTCAAGACTTCTGGAACAATGTCCTTTGGACAGACGAGACCAAAGTGGAGATGTTTGGCCATCATGCACAGCACCACGTTTGGCGAAAACCAAACACAGCATATCAGCAAAAAACCCTCATACCAACTGTCAAGCATGGTGATGTAGAGGTGAGGATTTGGGCTTTTTTGCAGCCACAGGACCTGGGAACCTTGCAGTCATTGAGTCGACCATGAACTCCTCTGTATACCAAAGTATTCTAGAGTCAAATGTGAGGCCATCTGTCCGACAGCTAAAGCTTGGCCGAAATTGAGTCATGCAACAGGACAATGATCCCAAGCACACCAGAAAATCTACAACAGAATAGCTGAAAAAGAAAATAATCAAGGTGCTGCAATGGCCCAGTCAAAGTCCAGACCTCAACCCGATTGAAATGCTGTGGCTGGACCTTAAGAGAGATGTGCATAAACAAATGCCCACAAACCTTAATGAACTGAAGCAACATTGTAAAGAAGAGTGGGCCAAAATTCCTCCACAACGATGTGAGAGACTGATAAAGTCATACAGAAAACGATTACTTCAAGTTATTGCTGCTAAAGGTGGTTCTACAAGCTATTGAATCATAAGGTATACTTAGTTTTTCACACATGGCTTCTCCATTTTGGCTTTATTTTTGTTAAATAAATCATGACACAGTGTAATATGTCATGTGTTGTTGTTCATCCGAGGTTGTATTTACCTCATTTTAAGACCTGCTAAGGAACAGATGATTGTTATCAGGACATAATATGTAAAACCATAGAATTCAAAAAGGATGTACTTTATTTTTCAGACCACTGTATGATTGTCACGGATATTACTGCTGTGAAGCGCTATGTACATTAATGGCGCTATATAAATACATAGATACATACATACTGTGACAAACGGCTTACTCTGGGGCTCCGCCGTCTGTCCGGGACTGTTAGAACACGGTCTTTTAGGGTAGGTTAAATGACGAGGCGTCACGTGCTGTTCCTTTAAACAGGCTATGCTTGGTTTATTCAGTCCCAGGCACTGAGACTGCCACAGTGCATACAACAGAAACACAAGCAAAACAAAAACCTGCTCACCTGAGCAATAACTTAACTTAAGTTTTCCCTGACTCAGGGTTGAAGTGGCTTTTCTACTTCCAACAACAAAATAAGGAACTTTGCAGTTTTAGACAAAAAGAACAGAATGATATAACCTGTTTGGGGAGAGGCTTTTCCCCTCTGTGCTTCCAGCAGACTTCCTGCCTCCAGGCTCTTGGGGGAGAGGGCAGAGGAACCAGGAAATCAGTCTTAAATGCCTGATTTCTAACCAGCAGGACAGGTGACAGAAATCAGGCAGCAGACAAACTCTGGTCTGGATCCCTCATCCCTCAGTTCCAGCACTTGCCAAACTGTGTGATGGAGTGCATGTATTATGAGGCTGCACTCCCAGGCCAAACAGGATAGAAACTGTTCAGTATCCTGGGAGCCCTAAATATGGAATTTATTACCATCCCCTGGTTTCTGTCACATATCCTCCCCCCCAGCTCAGACCTCGAGGGATGAGCGACCATGGATATTAGGGAGTGCATCCTTGACAACCCGTCAGCATTGCCATGTTTGTGCCCTGACCTGTGTTCCCCAAAAATTTTTAAGGGTTGTAGGCTTAGGAACCACCTGGTCACTCTAGCATTCTTCTCTCTGTTTTGACACATCCAGGTGAGGGGTGCATGATCTGTGACCAACCGGAATATTCTCCCCAAGAGATAGTATTTGAGCGTCTCTAAAGCCCACTTTATTGCGAGACACTCTTTCTCGACTATGGAGTAATTTTTCTCCATGGGATTTAGTTTCCTACTTAAATAAAGGATGGGGTGCTCCTCACCTTGTGATTCCTGGGAGAGTACAGCCCCCAGCCCTACCTCAGATGCGTCGGTTTGGACTAAAAACTCTTTAGAGAAATCAGGTGTGACAAACACTGGTTGGGCACAGAGAGCTTCTTTCAGGCTTCTAAAGGCCTGTTCGGTTTCGGGGGACCACTTTACCATTAGCGGCCCTCTTGCTTTTGTGAGGTCGGTTAGTGGGGTTGCCTTAGTTGCAAAATTGGGAATAAACCTTCTATAGTAACCAATTAAGCCCAAAAAGGTCCTTACTTGTTTTTACGTAACTGGCCTTGGCCAATTTTGTATTGCCTCTACTTTGAGTGTTTGGGGTTTGAGTAAACCTCTGCCAATAGAATACCCCAGATACTTGGCCTCCTCCAGACCAATAGTGCATTTAGCGGGGTTAGCAGTTAGTCCAGCAGACCGAACTGCGTCAAGCACAGCTTGGACCTTTGGAAGGTGGGATTGCCAATCTTCACTATGGATTACCACATCATCCAGGTAGCTGGCATCTTACCGAGCATGTGGTTTTAAAATTTTATCCATCATTCTTTGGAATGTGGCGGGAGCTCCATGTAAGCCAAAAGGCAACACCTTATACTGAAAGAGGCCGTCTGGGGTTGAGAAGGCTGTCTTTTCTTTTGCCCTTTCTGTAAAGGGAACCTGCCAGTACCCTTTTGTTAGGTCTAGGGTCATGAGATATCGGGCTTTGCCCAGTCTCTCTACCAGTTCATCAACCCTGGGCATAGGATAAGTATCAAATTTTGACAAAGCGTTTAGTTTACGGTAGTCATTGCAAAACCTTGTTGTAACGTCTGGCTTTGGGACTAAAACTATAGGGCTGTTCCACCCACTTTGGGATTCCTCAATTACGCCTAGTTTTAGCATTTTATTAACCTCTAAACTTATATCCTCTTTTTTGGCCTCTGGGATTCGGTACGGTTTAAGGTTAACTCGGACCCCCGGTTCAGAGACTAGGTCATGTTCAATTACGCTAGTTCTACCTGGCTGTGTAGAGAAGACTTCTTTGTTTCTTCTCACTAAATTCTGGACCTCTCGTTTCTGATGAACGGACAGGGTTTCAGCTATGCTAACCTCTGGGTCAGTTTCTCGATTCTCTGACGGACCTGGGGGAACTAGGGTTAACAAGACCTCTCTATCTTTCCAGGGCTTAAGTAGGTTTATATGGTAAATTTGCTCAGGTTTCCTCCTACCTGGCTGTCTCACCTTATAATTTACTTCTCCCACTCTTTCCAAGACCTCATATGGCCCATGCCACTTAGCAAGGAATTTACTCTCTACGGTGGGAACCAGAACTAGTACCCTATCGCCTGGAAAAAAAAATTCTGACCCTAGCACCCTTATTATACGTATTCCTCTGTGCCTCTTGAGCTTTTTCCATGTGTTCCCTCACTATAGGTAGGACTGCAGCTATGCGGTCCTGCATCTGAGCAACATGCTCTATTACACTTCTGTAAGGGGTAACCTCATGTTCCCAAGTCTCTTTGGCTATATCCAGTAAGCCCCTTGGGTGTCGACCATACAATAGTTAAAACGGGGAGAAGCCTGTGGATGATTGGGGAACATCCCTAATGGCAAATAACAGGTATGGTAACAAACAATCCCAGTTTTTCCCATCCTTATCGACCGCCCGGCCTAACATGCTTTTTAAGGTTTTATTGAACTGTTCCACTAAAATATCTGTTTGTGGATGATAGACTGATGTTCTGAGATGCTTGATTTTTAGGAGTTTACATAACTCTTTTGTTACTTGGGACATAAATGGTGTTCCCTGGTCAGTTAAGATCTCTTTAGGAATTCCGACCCTGGTAAACAGAACTACAGTACCGACACACTTTATTCGAGTGTGGCCGGTACCGCAAGCCGGGAGATTTCCCGGCTTGCTAGTGGCCGCCCCTCGGCGTGCCGCGCGTCATAGACGCGCGGTCACGCGTCTTCGGGAGCGTGCGCCCCCTGCACGCGCGTCCAGGGGCTCCCCGAGGGAGCCCTGGTGTCCCGCGATCGTGGGACAGCGGCAGGGTGTTCCGGGGGACCCAGCGGACCCGGCAGCGGTAGGGAGAGCGCCCCGATCGGAGGGCGCTCTTCCGCTGCTTCGGCGCGCGCCCGTCACTCTCGGGCGCGCGCCAGGCTACTGCTGCGGCCAAGAACGGGCAAATGCTCGAATAAACTTGGCCGCAGCAGTATTAACTCTTTTGCTAAGTTTTTAGCAGAGGTGCTATGTAGGGGAACGGCCTCCGGATATCGGGTGGCATAATCTAATATTACCAATATATGCTGATGTCCCCTAGCAGACTTTATTAGGGGTCCTACTAGATCCATAGCAATCCGGTCAAATGGTACAACTATTATGGTAAGGGGTACCAATGGGCTACGATACGCTTTGAACGGGGCGGTGATCTGACATTCTGGGCATGAGGAGCAATAATTTGTCATTTCTGCCAGAACCCCAGGCCAATAGAAGCTTCGGAGAACCTTTTCTTTTGTCTTTTCCACCCCTAGGTGTCCCCCCAAT
The DNA here is from genome assembly GCF_040206685.1 of Ascaphus truei. Taxonomy (NCBI): domain Eukaryota; kingdom Metazoa; phylum Chordata; class Amphibia; order Anura; family Ascaphidae; genus Ascaphus; species Ascaphus truei. Next base: position 227,696,796 of record NC_134486.1, on the reverse strand, counting down.
GGGTGACTATGTGCAAGGTGTAATACTACATTACGGAATGTCCGTGGTACCAGCAATTGTTTAGTTATAATTGATTTCCTTTTATCAACCCGATATACTAGGTCATTCTCTACCTCGAAGTAGGGGTAGGCAAGTGACCTATCTGGTTGGCCAGGAGTACTATTCTGGTCCCGTATATTCCCCCTTGCTTCCGCTAATGTGGGGTCTTCCCACTGGGCCTTCTTAAAACTTCCAGGACTGACCTCTAGGTCAGCGAAGGTCTTATCCTGTTCTGGGGTGGTAAGTGCCTGTTCAACATCTTGATTTGGGGTATTCCCTACCAAGGTAGCCATGGGGAAGGGGATTTTACAGCACTCATCCTCTTTCCCCTTCTTTTTTGGGCCCTCTTCAACCTCTATTTCTGAAAAAGGGAAAGGATTTGTTTCTTCTGTTACTTCAATATGGTCCGCTATTGAACTCTGGGTGCTATTCTGAGAGGAGGACTACATTTTTAGAAAATGGGGTAAGTCGGTCCCTATTAACACATCATGTGCCAGTTTGGGTACTATACCCACTTTGAAATCTAAAGAACCAAACTCTGTTTCAATAAGAACATCAACAGTGGAATATTCGTGATTATCCCCATGTATACAACAAATTGCCACTCTTTGTGAACTGTTTACCTGTTTTTTCTCAATGGGCAACAGGTATTCAGACACTAGTGTAACCATACTCCCAGAGTCAAGAAGTGCCCGAATCCTCTTACCATTTACCTTTACAAATGCCCACAGATGGTTATTCAAGGGGTCCTCTGGGCTAGGCCCCATACATTGGAACCACAGCGAATAAGGTTCGACGCTGTTGCATACCATTGGTTCAGTATTTAGTGGGCAGACTTTCACGGTGTGGCCCCTCTCATAACAATTTAAACATTTAGGTACATAGTCTGTGTCCCACTTAGAGCCCTTTTTCGGCTCCCCATGTTGGCTGTTGCCCTTAGTGTGCGAGCCACTGTTGCTGGTGCTGTGTGAAGGCGGTCATCGCTCTTCAGCCCCCCTTAACCCTGGTACCCTTTTACCGTCTCTGGAAGAGTCCTGGAACCTTGGGTAGTAGGGATGCTCCATGACTATGGGTTGCGGGTGCTCTTCTGCTGCATTGTACCTTTCTACGAGGGCCACCAGCTCGTCTGCATTGTGGGGGTCACTCTGACTGACCCAACGGCGTAGGGCAGAGGGATGTTTCCTCAAGAACTGGTCCATGACCAACCGTTCCACGATGTGGCTTGCTGAGTTGATCTCGGGTTGTAGCCACTTCCGAGCGAGGTGGATGAGGTCATACATCTGGCTTCGGGTGGGTTTATCCAACGTGAAGGACCATGCGTGGAACCTTTGGGCCCGAACAGCCGTGGTTATGCCGAGGCGGGCGAGGATCTCGAACTTCAATTTTGCATAGACGTTAGCTTCGGCTGGTTCTAGATCAAAGTAAGCCTTCTGGGGTTCGCCGCTTAAGAAGAGTGCGATTAGACTGGCCCACTCAGCTTCTGGCCATCCCTCTCTCTGTGCCGTGCGTTCAAACGTGAGAAGATAGGTTTCAACATCATCCGAGGGCCCCATCTTCTGAAGGTAGTGGCTTGCCCTGGTCATTTTCGGAACTGGGGCTGCCTCTGCCAGTGGAGTCTTAATGATAGTCCCTCTCAGGATCTCGAGTTCCTGCTGTAAGCCCTGGGCGAACCGTTGTTGCTCCTCTCTCAGCAAGCATTTTGTCTCTTGCTGGTTTGCATTCGCCTGTTGCTGGTTTGCATTAATCTCTTGCTGGGCTATTAGCAGCTGTTGGTGGGTTGCATTCGCGTTTTGCAGAGCTGCATTCGCCTCTTGCAGGGCTGCATTCGTCTGTTGCTGGTTTGCATTAGTCTCTTGCTGGGCTATTAACAGCTGTTGCTGCGTTTCATTCGCGTCTTTCTGGGCAGCGACATTGCATACCAGCGCACTCACCACGTCTTCCATCTTGTTTGGTGAGAAAAAAAAAACTTTTTTTTTTTTAAAGTTCTTTAACCCGCAGACCTTTTAGTGTTCTGCCCGCATTCTCCACCATATGTGACAAACGGCTTACTCCGGGGCTCTGCCGTCTGTCCGGAACTGTTAGAACACGGTCTTTTAGGGTAGGTTAAATGATGAGGCATCACGTGCTGTTCCTTTAAACAGGCTATGCCTGGTTTATTCAGTCCCAGGCACTGAGACTGCCACAGTGCATACAACAGAAACACAAGCAAAAACAAAAACCTGCTCACCTGAGCAATAACTTAACTTAGGTTTTCCCTGACTCAGGGTTGAAGTGGCTTTTCTACTTCCAACAACAAAATAAGGAACTTTGCAGTTTTAGACAAAAAGAACAGAATGATTTAACCTGTTTGGGGAGAGGCTTTTCCCCTCTCTGCTTCCAGCAGACTTCCTGCCTCCAGGCAGCAGACAAACTCTGGTCTGGATCCCTCCTCCCTCAGTTCCAGCACTTGCCAAACTGTGGGATGGAGTGCATGTATTATGAGGCTGCACTCCCAGGCCAAACAGGATATAAACTGTTCAGTATCCTGGGAGCCCTATATATGGAATTTATCCCCTGGTTTCTGTCACAATACATACATACATATAAGAAAATACATTCTAATAGTAGTGCAGTGGATATGTTTCCTGCCACAAAACTTACAGCAGCATACCAATTTTATTGAACTTTAAAGGTACATATTATCAATCTATAATCTAGATAAACCTATCAAAGCCAGATTTGAAATCATCTGACATGCAATCATGAGTTCAATTTCTTAACTACCAGGTACAATTTGCCCTTACTAAACACTGTTTTGTGGTATTGTAAGATGGAGCTCAAATGAAGGACAATCATTATGCAGTCCTGATTTATGCAAAGACATGTGTCTTACATTTTATTTCAGGATTCATTTGTATTGCTTAAGTGACTTGCATAGGTAACAGGAATGATTAGTGCCTTGCTAAAATAAAAAGCACGACCTCTAGTTTTTGTGCCAAAATAGGCAACACAAAAAATTAGCAAAATGTACCTCTAACAGGGACTTAACCGTGTCTAAATTAGGCTGCAATAGAAAGCCTCTAGTAGTCAAAGGAATCAAGCAGGGAGCAGGTTAATTGCAGCCAAAATCAATTAACCAGCCTCCACCTGGCTAATCAGGTGCAACGAGTGCTCACCACAAACAAGACGGGACCGCAAGGCTGAGGTGGGGATGTTGGTATCCACTGACCTACAACCGAGCAGCAACGTCCGGAGTGCAGAGTGGTAGTCGTGTAGCTGGGTCAGGGTAGGAGAAGTCAGATTGGTCGAGGTACTTCCCGTGATCTAGGAGTGGAGAGATCGGATTGTCGTTGTGCGGTGCTGGGGCCCAGGGATATAGAATGTAGAATAGTTGTGTCCGTCGCTGTGGTACAGGGGTCAGAGAAGGCAGAAGTCCGGGTGCAAGCTGAGGTCAAAATACAGGGAGCAAGACAAGGCAAAGACAGGACAGCAAGAAGCTAGAGGTGAGCACAAGTCACAAAAACAGAGTTTACGCTCAGCCAGTTTGTAGGAGGCTGGCTGAATATTTAAAGGGCTGGCAGCCAATGGAAAGGCAGAACACAGGTGCAAGGTAATGAATGCAGGGCAACCGACAGCTGCAGGGTAATGAGCAATCAGACATAGACAGCGCGGTGCCTGAGCTGGCTGACACGCATCACTTGTGACATCGCGAGATGTGTCACGGGGGCAGGGCCTAAGCCTGATCCTGACAGTACCCCCCTCCCCCTTCAGGGGCGACCTCCAGCTGTCTTAGGAATGGTTTAGAGGGGTACTTCCGAAGAAAGGCCTGAACTAACATAGAGGCAACGTCGAAGCAGCAAACTGAGAATCTTGGATGAAGGGTTTAAGCAGGATATGTGAAAAACGGAAGGGATCCCCATGGACGCTGGCATCTTTAGACGATAGGCCACTGGATTGACTTTTTCTGTGATAACAAACGGGCCAATGAACCTAGTTGCCAATTTTGCGGTGGGTACCTTCAAGTGGATATTCTTAGTAGAAAGCCATACTTTTTGGCCTGATTATAAGTACTGCTGCGCCAGCCTTTATTCTAAAACTTCTCGAAGCCATTGTCGTTGCATCTCCTGTATTCCATGCGCTATAAATTTTGCATCCCCGTGTTCATGCTGCATTCGCGCCGCCAGGAACCCACGGTTGATCTGTTTAATTGTAATGGTTTCGGATTTAATTGGGAGCAATTCTTTGCGTATCCGCCAGGTGGCAGATATTCATGAATTGTAATGAATTCTAATGTGTACACTACTTGTGCTACAGTAATGTGTCAACTGGCAGGTGTTTAAAAAAACAGATACTGTATAAACCAAGTCTACCACAGTGGTCCATCGTGAATTGACCTTGGTACTGAAGAAGTTACTGCATCAATTTAAGCGTTTCATAATAAAAACTCAATGCTCTGTGTCTTTTTTACATTCTTTCTCCTGTCCAGCACAATTGCCGACCGGACGCAATGAGTACACAGCAATACGTGTGCAAAAGACCTGACTGTACTTATGCATTTTTAATATGTTCTGCAATTAATGCAGCAGATGATAAAATGGCCACAGTTGCTGAAATCTATGAATATTTCATCGCAAAGTATGACTTTTACAAATTTTTACCTGATGCTCGTGGGTGGAAGCGTGCAATAAGGAAAAAGTTAAGTAGCGATCCGTGTTTTTTTCGTATTGCCCTGCACACGGAGTTAGAGGAGGGTAATGGTGTGATGCCAGATTTTTTCAGTATCTTTGATCATGGAGACTTCAGAAGGAGAAAGGTCAGGTTTAATCAAAATAAGATTCGTCAATCCTAGGCCAGCAATGTAACAGCACCTGCACCGGCGCCAGCTTACAATAACGGTTCGACCGTCAGTGAAAACATGGTGACCGGCAACCCTTGCTATCTGTTCCCGCCAGGATACCTGCAAAACTTCCAGTCTGAGCCTGATTTCACGTACAGATACCAGCAAGCTTGCATGTACCAAAAAGATTTCCAGCTTCATCAGCTGTCAACTACAGGTGTAGCAGAAAATGGAGAAGGGCAGCGCTCCTAACTCCTAACCGGGGAAAGGGGAGTGGAAGGGAGGAGAAGGGGGGAAAAGGGGGGGAAGAGGGGGGGGAAGGAGGGGGAGGAAAGAAAGGAGGGGGGAAGAATCAAAAAGAGGACATCAGTGTGTGTGTGCAACACTTATCAACAAACACTCTGATGGGATTCAGCCTATGAATGAGGCACCAAAATGACGATGCCACCGCAACATAGACATATTTACAATATCCCAAAATACATCCTAAGTTGAAACCCAAATCACATAAAAATTGTCACACGATTTTAGCTCTTATGTTTCCAAGTGAAAATAGGTTATTTATCACAGATACTTAGTTTATGTGGTTAAGTGATTTGCGCATTAGCCAGGCATTTTATTTGAATGTTGTTGGGAAAAGCGCAGAGGTAAGTGTTGCACCATCCCCCCATCCCCCCCCAGTTGGCGCACCTCCGACTTAAGGGACATTATTATACGAGTTTCTCACCAGTGGGGTGCAAATGTATATTTAAAAAACTAAAAAATACCTAAACAAATGCAAATGCATTACAACACCAAACAAAACCAGGCATCATTTTTAACTTTTCTCTACAACCAATTCAGTCCTATTTAATGGAGCAATAGTAAGTATAAATGGCACACCACTGTTTGTAAAAAGTATATAAATATTATTTTGCTTCTGGTGCTTACCTTCCAATGGTCCCGGCGTCTCAAAGCTGGACCTGATAATAGGCACAAAATAGAGGAAAAGAAGGAGCACACAGGAGACTTGTTTTGAGTTTCAAAAAACCTGAGGTGCTGGGTCTGAGGAAGGGACGCATTAGTCCTGAAACGTTACCTTTATTAGCTCTGATGCTGTGAATACTTTATTGAAGTTTTTTTAAACTTAAAACAAGTCTCCTGTGTGCTCCTTCTTTTCCTCTATTCAGTCCTATTTAATAGTACCCTTGAAATATATTTCACATCAGAAGTTTTTTTAAACTGAAAACTTTCGAAAGGTGTGACAGTGAAGAATCTGATTAGGAGGAAAAGGGAAATTCTGAGGTAATTAAAAACAATGAATTACCGAAATGGAACCAGGAGGGTTTAAAATGTAAAATATATTTTAAGTGACAAAATGATAAAGAAATACTGCAATATTGCCAAGTAAAAAATATAGCTGAATTACTATTATGCAAGTATTGTGATTTTGAATGACAGGAGGCAGTACACAGAATGTCGTATTACAGTTTTGATTGATCATAAAAGTAAACCACAGTATTACTACATCCAATATGCAGATGGTGAAAAAGTAATTAAATTCAGTTTCTAAAAAACACTGAGACCAGAGAATCTGTTCTAGAAAAATCCTTTGGCATCAAGAACTGCAATATGGATATAGAAATATAAAGGAAATAAAACCATACACAGGATACCAGGACACGCATTAATGGGTCAGAAAAAAAAGAAATTCCAACAATAATAATTTTCCCGAAACCAAATCAAAACAAATTAAGTATACTCTACCTTTGGGAAGAACAGAAGTAGCATAGCCAATGGTCCCCATGTGGCTCAATGTCCGTAATAAAGAGAAGGAATACTGATGCCCTACTGGAAAATGCTGAAAACATACAGTCATATAAAAATAGCAAAACAAATTATCCTAATAGCATATTTCTGGTGAAGTGTTTATTTTTTAGAGTGTGTTTAATTGCTGACTGTTTTGGATGGATGAGGAGAACAACTGAGGTTGAAAGAAAACTTTGGATGAAAAATATGTACCCAGTGTAACATATGATCACCCTCTTGTCCCCTCTTCCCCACCTTATGCTCTCTCTTCCATCATGCCCTGCTCCTCTTTGCACTCTCTCCTCCCCTTTCTTTGCACTCCCTGCCTTAATGTGTCTGTTCCTCCCCTCCTTGCTCATCTCCTTGAGGGGAGTAGGGTAGAGATAGAACCCAATTATAGCACTCAGGTTCACGCTCTGTATGATGAGTGAATGATTTAAAACATAACTTTATTAGTGTACCAATGAGATAAAATAATGGGTATTAAAAACAGACAACCTGAAGGTAATCTGACCTTCAATACTCGAACCGTATAGGTTCAGCGTCTATGATAGCTGTGTGTACCGTGATATTCAGGTTACACACTAAACAACATTCCTTATAAGGATCTGAAGTGAAAAGCAATTCTTACAGGTTGGCTGTAGGGTAAGTATAGGGGTGCAAATCACTAGTGGCAGAGTAAATGAACCGATAATAATGTATACTCGTAGTGGATAAACTATGATTGCAAGAGCTCTGAACAGTTCCAGCATACAATGAGTCTCAATAGAATGTTTCTAAGGTAAGTTGGATATTGAGTCAGGTTGACCTAAGGTAACCTCCTTCTGTGTGCGGTGGTAGGGAGGATATGACCTCTAATAACCTTATGACGCTAATGAAAAGGCTATTTGCACAGTGTGCATAGTGACACAGAATAACTCATTCTCCCATATATCAGAGACTGTCTAGACCACGTGGTAGTGTACACAGTTATAATATAGTGGTACTGGTTCATACAGTATAAAAACACCAAATAGTGATTGCTGCCTAAATAATGCTCTCAGCTCAATCCTACTGTGATATGAATAGTATGATGTGTATTACATTGTGTCACTTTGCCTTTGTAGACCTGAGGGTTAACGCTGACAGATACCCAGATGTAGAGGTCTGTATATACTGGGTCATGGACTAACACACCTTTGTGATGGTTCTGCTCAGGGGAATCGTGACACACTGGTGATCACATGTAGGTAGGCTGAGTGAAACAGACTGTGTGTTGAAAGTGAAGTATCCCCTTATAGCTGCTGTCAGGAGATCCCTGAATAACAGCAGTAAGAGGGGAACTAAACTGGATACTTAAGCCACATAAGAGCAACAGTTGCCTGTATCAAATTACAACGAGGCTCAAAGTGTCCATCGGGGCACTCTGAGAGCCTGTATAGATCGTGCAGGCAGGGAACCGCATCAACTCGCGGTTAGAGACTGTGGATGCGGTGGGAATCAGACCCCTGCGCGTGCACGTGTGAAGACCAAACCGTGTGAAGACACAATGTAACAAACCGCGGTTTGGTCTTCACACGTGCACGCGCAGGGGTCTGATTCCCTCCGCATCCACAGTCTCTAACCGCGAGTTGATGCGGTTCCCTGCCTGCACGATCTATACAGGCTCTCAGAGTGCCCTGATGGACACTTTGAGCCTCGTTGTAGTTTGATACAGGCAACTGTTGCTCTTATGTGGCTTAAGTATCCAGTTTAGTTCCCCCCTTACTGCTGTTATTCAGGGATCTCCTGACAGCAGCTATAAGGGGATACTTCACTTTCAACACACAGTCTGTTTCACTCAGCCTACCTACATGTGATCACCAGTGTGTCACGATTCCCCTGAGCAGAACCATCACAAAGGTGTGTTAGTCCATGACCCAGTATATACAGACCTCTACATCTGGGTATCTGTCAGCGTTAACCCTCAGGTCTACAAAGGCAAAGTGACACAATGTAATACACATCATACTATTCATATCACAGTAGGATTGAGCTGAGAGCATTATTTAGGCAGCAATCACTATTTGGTGTTTTTATACTGTATGAACCAGTACCACTATTTTATAACTGTGTACACTACCACGTGGTCTAGACAGTCTCTGATATATGGGAGAATGAGTTATTCTGTGTCACTATGCACACTGTGCAAATAGCCTTTTCATTAGCGTCATAAGGTTATTAGAGGTCATATCCTCCCTACCACCGCACACAGAAGGAGGTTACCTTAGGTCAACCTGACTCAATATCCAACTTACCTTAGAAACATTCTATCGAGACTCATTGTATGCTGGAACTGTTCAGAGCTCTTGCAATTGTAACGGTTTTTCTGAACTGACCTGACCCCCCCCAATCTCATATTGGCCCCTGTGGTCTAACCAGTCCCCATTACAGTGTGATTGTGTCTGGTGGTGCACCTGTTGGCTACAGGACTCCTGAGTCTCCCGCATGATGGTGTATGGGGATGACCCGTCCAGACAGGCAGCTGAGGTAGTGGGCTTGAGTCCTACCTAGATCCAGTGCAGCGCCTCCACCTCATCAGGATCCCTGCGTCCGCATGGGGATGGTTCTGATGAGGAACTCCTCTGTGGTGCCTCCCTCTGCAGAGTAATCCCAGACTCACACACGAGGGTGTCTTTGATCAGATGCATCTTTATTGCTTGAGGTGGGCTAGCTGCCCCTCGCAGTAGTCTCTTTAGCCACACATAATCATTAGTGCTTCCCTTTGAAAGGTATGTCCTTGTCTTAATTGGTGGGTTCCCTATCTCCCCTTCAGGGAGATATCCCTGGGCCAGGTCCCTGGTCCCAGTCTTATAAGCTGTCTCCTCCCAAGCCTGCACTCAGACTTGCTCCTTGTCTCATAGTTCTTACATCAGCCACCAACAGCTTTTCTCTGTCTACCTTGTGCTGCCAGACTCACAGCTCTGAATCAGACTACTGCAACAATGTTGCAGACCTCCATGTGCCTCTTACTGAACAGAGCAGCACAGCAACAGGAACTCCTCCTCTAACAACTAACTTTTGGAACAATGCTGTGCCTTATGTATCCTAGGAACAGGCACATCTCTGATGTCACTAACCGTGGATACACAGCATGTTGTCACTTCCTATGGGACATATGACACCTCACCAGGGTGTGAGGGCAAACCTCCATGATTACTGCTGGCATGCCCATAACTTACCAGGCCTTACTGTCAGCAGGAGAGATGACTGCAGCCATTTTAAAGCATGGTTACATTCTCCCCCTGGTGAATCCCACCGACCCCGGCTGGGACCTAAATTTGAAGTACCTTTCTTCAAGAAGCACTGTAAAATGGATGACATACATAATTAGTCACAACATTACAGTACATCTCTTCATCATATCATAACAGATACATCCTAACATAGATGTATAACAACCAGGGTTACTCCCTTATGGAGTATCCATTAGTGGTACTACCATACCCTCTTACGGTTGCTTGTGCACAGCATGGTCCACTGGGCTTAAAGCAGCAATGCTGTAACCCTCTGGGTGACACTTCTCATCTAACCCGCCAGGATCCCAATCTTCTTCCCCTGATCCTTCCTCCTCATCAGTGCCATATCCCCTATCCTCACCAGTGGAACCCATTTTAAACTCAATTTCTCCCTCCATGAGGGGTTCAGGGACATACAGGTACTCCAACCCGTGGGGCGCTTTGTACTTGGCTATAATAGCCCTCTCGGCCCAGCTGCTCCTAGTCAGCTCTGCGTTCCCGGCCCTCCCTGGCAACACCCATGACAGGGGCTCATCAGGGTCTACTGGGTCTGATAGGATGTCCGGACCCATGGGCTCTATTGAGTCCCCTTCCTCTGCATCCCCCCAAGAGGATATCCCCGCGGTTCTTTCCGAGCGAGGCTTGGACCATAGGTATGATCCCGGTACCTTTTCCTCTGCCGAATCGGTTACATTAGGCACCCACCGGTCCATCGATGCCATACCCAGTTGCCCTTCACCCCTGGAACCCCCCTCTGAAGCGTAACTGTTCAGTCTCTCCCCAGTCCGTTCCTCACCGGTTCCCTGGGACCCTCCCGACATTCCCCAACTGGACGTGGACCCACGGGAAAAGGTGACTGGGACAGGGGCTTTATCTAGGGCATGGGTTTGGGCGTAGGGACAGGTAATGGGCATCTGCGGGGTTCCGACCCGCTCTCTGCCTTCGGATAGTCCCATATTATTGTGCGGACGTGCCGCTGGTTGGGCCTCACCCGTCTCAGCTCTCCTCGCAGCCTGCCAGCTCTGTGTTGACACAGGTGATCGGGAAGCACTGCCCGATCACAGAGGCATTGTGGTTCTCTCTCTGGTCGTTCCGCTACCTCCGCCGGAAGTGACGTCATCACCGGAACCGGATACTCCACCATCTTGTGATGGATCCCCATGCGGAATCTCTTCCTCCACAACGACATCCGCCGCCGGAAGTGATGGTTCTGCTCTCCGCTCTGCTCGGGCCTGGGCTAGGCCTTCCTCCGCCGTTGCCACCACCGGCGCCTGGGGAGGGTAAGGGTGTATCTCACCGCTCCGTCGGCTCGGGATGGAATCTTCTCCTCCTTCCGCGCTGTAAGTCACCACGGCCGTGGGACTCCGCCTCTCGGGTTGGTTCTGCACCGGCGACACGAGACTCCGCTCCTCCGCGACACAGGTAAGTGCCGGTTCTTTTCCAGCACCGCTGTAGTGGTCCGCCGGTAGGCGCATCACCACCGTCGTTAGGGTCGCTTGTTCCTCTTTTGAGGAGCCGAACTCCGACTCGGGGAGTGGCACTCCCGCAGGGGACTGACGGTGAGGTTCTGGGTTCTCACCGCGGTTGTAGACCCCTCTCTCTTCAGGCTCCGTTCTGATCATTAGGAGCGATCCCCATTCTCCCGGGATCAACTGGTTTGGTGCAGGCCGCACGCGGGGCTTCAGCCGTCAGCATGGCTGTGTCCGCCCCCGCCTTGACTACCAGGGAGCATCCTGGCAATGAGTAGGGATATACCCCAATGTCCATCTCGCTCTTTGTTGTGCTGGTTACGGGAGACACTTTGCACAATGGTCTCTCCTGTTCACCAGCTCGCAACTGTGGGCCAGGAAGCTCACACCCAGCTCCTCCCTCAGACAACTCGGGTCTTGCCTGGCAGAGATAGAGACCCCTCCCCCTGGTGAATATTTGGGGAGGGTCCCACAAGTTAATTGGATGTCCTTTAATTGAGGCCGCACCTCTTTCAGTCCTAGAGGGCGCGGCCTCAGCTTTCGCGCCATACCCCCCATCAGGGCGGGGCTCACCTTTTGGCGCCGCTCTCGGCCAACTCCCTGCAATTTTTGCATTTGCAGAATTTTCTGCAACTGGCCCACGCGGTCTCCCAGGGAAGCGGGAACCACCATTTTGGATCGCTCTGCCATCCATATTCGCAGCAGCTGCAACTTCATATTCCTCTATCTCATCCATTAGCCTACTCAAGGACAGGGGGTCACCCCGCATCCAGGAGCACCGCATCTTGGCCACGACAGGATGGTCAGGTCTCGCTCCTCTCAGAATTTGATCACAAAAGTACGCCTCCACCTCAGTGGCCTTAATACAATCCCCCTTTCGCATCTCCCGTAAGGCGATTCCAATCCGCAGGAGGAACCCAGGTAGATCCTCTCCGTCTTTCTGACGAAGACTGAAGTACCGCTTCATCAATTGTCCCATGTCCTCATCACACACAACGGACTGATTGCGCATTACTACTGACTCCAACGCCGTCGCCATCTTACGTTGCGGTGTTTGTTCTGATTGTATACCACCACACCGATACAATATAGATTGCCCTGATGCACCACCACATGTGTACCTAATGTAGGCTGGACTCATGTTGCACTACCTCAGGCTAGGCTCACTCTCTCAGTGTCTGCTGTGACTCCTTCCTCCCAGTCTGTGCTCCCTATGGTAAGTGATCTGGAATGGGCTAGAGTACTCTGGCTCTTCCATGCAGTACTTGGGGCGTCTACCTGTCTTGGTTAGCCTAGCGCAGACCCTCTCCAGGATTCCTGACCACGTTAACAGGCTATCCCTTCTGGCATCCTACCAACTAGCACTACCTCACGGTGACTAGAACAGCTATAGCCCGGCTCCAAACCCCCCACTCCTTTCAGGCCCCTAGGTCGTCCCTGCGAACTGACAATACCCCGTCAGCCCCTTGACCACCCCTAGGTCCGTCCCAACGCAGCACAAAGTGGCAGCAGACACTCTCCCTGTTTCCCAGTGTGCCTAGCTAAAGCCTGTCCTGTTGACAGGTCTGATCTCAGCAGCTCGCCTCCACATGTAACGGTTTTTCTGAACTGACCTGACCCCCCCCCAATCTTATATTGGCCCCTGTGGTCTAACCAGTCCCCATTACAGTGTGATTGTGTTTGGTGGTGCACCTGTTGGCTACAGGACTCCTGAGTCTCCCGCATGATGGTGTATGGGGATGACCCGTCCAGACAGGCAGCTGAGGTAGTGGACTTGAGTCCTACCTAGATCCAGTGCAGCGCCTCCACCTCATCAGGATCCCTGCGTCCGCATGGGGATGGTTCTGATGAGGAACTCTTCTGTGGTGCCTCCCTCTGCAGAGTAATCCCAGACTCACACACGAGGGTGTCTTTGATCAGATGCATCTTTATTGCTTGAGGTGGGCTAGCTGCCCCTCGCAGTAGTCTCTTTAGCCACACATAATCATTAGTGCTTCCCTTTGAAAGGTATGTCCTTGTCTTAATTGGTGGGTTCCCTATCTCCCCTTCAGGGAGATATCCCTGGGCCAGGTCCCTGGTCCCAGTCTTATAAGCTGTCTCCTCCCAAGCCTGCACTCAGACTTGCTCCTTGTCTCATAGTTCTTACATCAGCCACCAACAGCTTTTCTCTGTCTCCCTTGTGCTGCCAGACTCACAGCTCTGCATCAGACTACTGCAACAATGTTGCAGACCTCCATGTGCCTCTTACTGAACAGAGCAGCACAGCAACAGGAACTCCTCCTCTAACAACTAACTTTTGGAACAGTGCTGTGCCTTATGTATCCTAGGAACAGGCACATCTCTGATGTCACTAACCGTGGACACACAGCATGTTGTCACTTCCTATGGGACATATGACACCTCTCCAGGGTGTGAGGGCAAACCTCCATGATTACTGCTGGCATGCCCATAACTTACCAGGCCTTACTGTCAGCAGGAGAGATGACTGCAGCCATTTTACAGCATGGTTACACAATCATAGTTTATCCACTACGAGTATACATTATTATCGGTTCATTTACTCTGCCACTAGTGATTTGCACCCCTATACTTACCCTACAGCCACCCTGTAAGAATTACTTTTCACTTCAGATCCTTATTAGGAATGTTGTTTAGTGTGTAACCTGAATATCATGGTACACACAGCTATCATAGACCCTGAACTTATACGGTTCGAGTATTGAAGGTCAGATTACCTTCAGGTCGTCTGTTTTTTTTTGTTTCAAAGTTTTTTATTAGGCATTTATAACATTTACAGCTTTTTGAATATTTGTCAACATTTTGGCCTAATACAATTTTTCTGGTTTTTGTCTGAGGTGGGGGAGAAAGTCCCAACATTCCCCTGACCTTCAGAGGTCTGTCGGGGAAGTGCGGGTTAAGAAACAGAAAAGGGGAGAGAGAGTGATAGAGGGGGGGGGGGTAGGGGGTGAGGGGGGGTTGAGATAGGGGAGGGGGGGGGATTGGCTCCCTGTTCTTGGCTGCCTTCATTTGGATCTTTGTTTATTATTACTATGGGGCATTTTGGCGTTGGGGGAGCATATACGTTAGCCATGAGTCCCAGGTATTGTTGAAAGAGGTGGTGGACCTTTTCAGGAAGGCTGATAGTCTTTCCATGTCCATCACCTCTTGCACCCTTTTTTTGACTGTCTGTTTGGAGGGGGGAGACACCTTCTTCCAGGCGGCTGCCACCGCACACCTAGCCGCTGTCAGGATAAAGGAGACTAATTTGCCTGTTGGTCGATCCAGCACTTCTATGGGTCTGGCCAGCAGGTAGGTCAGCGGGTCAATGGGTATTGTGAGGTCTGTGACCTCTTTTATTAATTTTTGTATAGTTTCCCAGTACTTCTGTATTTCCGGACAGGTCCACCAGATGTGGGCCATGTCTCCCTTTTGACCGCAGCCTCTCCAGCATAGATCGGAAGCCAGAGGGTAGATTTGATTTATTCGAACTGGGGTAAGATACCAGCGGAACAGTATTTTGTATATGTTTTCTTTGATTGTGGTACATATGGAAGTTCCTGAGGCATTTTCCCAAATACTTTCCCAGTCCTCTCGGTCTATATCTATTTCCAATTCTGCTGCCCAATGCAGCATATAGTCATGCGTGGGGGGATCCATAGCTATCTCCATTTCTGAGCAAATTTGTGATATAAGACCTTTCTTATGGGCAGTCTCACGGCAGAGCTGCTCGAAGCTAGTGAGAGGGGGAAATTCCAACGTTGGGGTTAAAGTTTGAATGAAATGCCGAATTTGTAGGTATTTGAACACATTCAGCCCTACTATTTCATATTTAGATCGTAGGTTTTGGAAGCTCAGGAACTTCCCGAAGCTCAAGAGGTCGGCAATCGCATTGATATTTTTGGCTTTGAATTCGTCGAATTGTCTGGGCTCACAGCCAGGTGGGAATTTCGGGTTTTTGTGAATTGGCGTAAGTTTAGAGTGAGATGTTGTGAGCTTAAATTTGAATTTGCATTTCGTCCAGGTCTCCCATGTGTGTCTCATCGGGCCTAATTTGAATTTGTTATTCTGCATGTCCTCCCTGCTTAGAGACCAAAGGCAAGCCGGCAGCGAAGGCGTCCCGGCATATTGAGTTTCTACTGCTGCGGCACAGTTTATTCGAGCATTTGCCCGTTCTGTGCCGCAGCAGTAGCCTGGCGTGCGCCCGAGTGTGACGGGCGCACGCCGAAGCAGCGGAAGAGCGCCCTCCGATCGGGGCGCTCTCCCTACCGCTGCCGGGTCCGCCGGGTCCCCCGGAACCCCCTGCCGCTGTCCCGCGATCGCGGGACACCAGGGCTCCCTCGGGGAGCCCCTGGACACGCGTGCAGCGGGCGCACGCTCCCGATGACGCGTGACCGCGCGTCTATGACGCGCGGCACGCCGAGGGGCGGCCACTAGCAAGCCGGGAGATTTCCCGGCTTGCGGTACCGACCACACTTCAATAAAGTGTGTCGGTAGTGTATGTCTAGCCAGCAATATTGGTTTGGGTTGGCATTCCAGACTACTACCTGTCTCAGTTGTGCAGCCAGGTAGTATCTTGTGATGTCTGGAACTCCCATTCCTCCTCTCCCCCTTGAGGCCAAGAGAACTCTTCTAGTGACTCTTGGTTTTTTTCCTTGCCAAATAAAGTGGAAGATTAATTTTTGGATGTTTTTCAATTCTGAGCCAGGGATGTGGACCGGGAGAGTCTGGAAGTAGTACAATAATCTAGGGAGTATATTCATTTTAACCGAGATCATTCTCCCAATCCATGATATCTGATATTCTCCCCATTTTTCTAGATCTTGTTTGATTTTTTGGAACAGGGTCGGATAGTTATGATGGTATAAAGATTGGTAGGTCCTCGATATCTTAACTCCCAAGTATTTGATACAAGAGGAGCTCCAACGATAATTAAAGTTTAGTTTGAGGAGATTCACCTCTGGCTCTGGCCTTTGACATTTAGTGAGCGGATCTTTATTGGTGCAGTAGATGTCATTGTGGGTTTTTTGTGGGGGGGGGATCTTGGGATCTCGCCGTTCCCATTCGGGGAGATCTTGCTTTTATTTTCTGGGTGTCTGCAGTGGTTCTGTCTGCGTGTTTCACCGGGGGCGGGTGTGTTCCGCCTGTTTGTATTCTGGTGGCTGTCTGTGGGTTGCCAGGAGGGGAGGGTAGGATGGGGGAGGGAGGGGGGGTAAAGATCTGCTGGGACAGAACCAGCAGATAGAGAGAAGGTAGGATTAGGTCCTTGTGTGTGCCTAATGCAGTGTTGCCAGTTCCTTGGGCAACCGGCATTTTGGGCAACGTGCCCTTCTGGGGTGGGTCCGGTGTCAATGACCGGTGTGCAGTCGAGGGGTCCAGACCCTGGGTTGTTAACATTATGCGCCGTTTCCCTCTTGTGAGTCTTTGGTTTGGTTCTGGCGCGTGCCGTGTTGTGTTCGTAAGGAGTGGGGGGGGGGGTTGTGGGGGTGGGTGTGGGAATGGTGTGGGGGGGAGGGAGGTGGCAGGGGGGGGGGGAGGAGGGCAGGGAAGCCGGGAGGGGTGGTTTAATGGGCTATAGTCTAAATTGCTGGTTGACATGCTGTATGTGTCAGTTGTGTGGTCTGGGCCCTTTTATTTGTTTGTTTGTTCTTCTACTGGTCGTCTAGTACCAGGTCAAATTCGGGGTGATATGGGAGGGGTTCTTGTTCAGAGCAGGGAGGGGAAAAAAAAAAAAGGGGGGGGGGTAGGAGCAGGAGGGGCTCTCAGGTACATTTCCTATGTCAACCCTTATCGCTCTAAAGTTACGTACATTGCATTTGTACATTCTTCTGCATTTTGTTGCTTTCCTTTGCTGGTATCACCTGTTAGAGGGGACTTTGGTCTTGGTGAAGGGGGGGGGTAGGAAAGGAGGGGAGGTGGGGGGGGGAAAGGTCAGAGGGGGGGGGGGAGGAGAGGGGAGGCGAGGGAGAGAGGGGGGGTGGCAAGACTTGGGGGAGGGGGCGGGGAGGGGGGGGAAGGTGGTGAGGAGGGGAGGGAGGGGGGAGGGGGGGAGGAGGAGGGGAATGGAGGGAGGGGGGAAGGGGGGTGAGGGAGTGGTAGGGGGGGGGAGGGGCGGGGGAAGTAGGGGAAGGGGTGGTGGAGGGGGGTACAATGGGAGGGGGAAGGGGGACAACTTATCTTGGAATTACAGTAAATTTTTATAGTTGCGATTTCTAACATTTCGTCAGTATTGGTCATAGTACCCTTTGTGAAGCATATCTATAGAAATATGGATCCGTTAGTTGCCGCTTTGGCTCTGAGTGGGCTCACATGGGCTCATGTTGTGCCACTTGGTAGCTCGTTGTGGCTGCCTTTCTGTGACCATTGATTTGCTCTTCAGCATTCAACCATTTCATTCTAGGGGGGGAGGGGGGGAGGGGGGGAGGAGGGAGGTGGATGGGGGGGAGGGGAGGAGGGGAGGAGAGGAGGGAGGGTCCGCGTGCCGGGCTGTCAGGACCCGCCAGTGCCGCTCCTCTCGTGGCATATCTGGTCTCTCTCCTCCCGGTCCGGGCAGTGCGGGCCCGTGTGGATGGTATGGCGAAAAAAGAAAAGGAAGAGATGTATGCGTCCGCCTCAGCGGGGATCGACTTCTGCGCCCCATCTCCGTTCACAGATTCCTCCGCGGCTGCGGTTCGTCTCCTCCGGTGCTGTTGCTCGCTGTTTCGTCCAGTTCCTTTGTTGGGCTGTGATTGTTGGCGAGGTAAAGCACAGGACGTCCGTTGGCTGTTATCTCCCTTTTCTTTGTGGTGCGTCCGCTGGGCTGCTTTTCTGTGGCTTGCGTCCGGGGTTCCCGCTTCTCCAGTCTGCAGAATCTGCGGATGTCACATCCAGGATTGCGTCGCCTCATGGGACAGGAGGGACTTTTAAGGGGAACTTCTTCGGTTGCTGCTCAGGTCAACTGGGTGAGGGAATGAACTTGGAGGTAACTGAGGTAAGTGATTGCTGCGGTTCCTATCTAGGTCGCGGTTGTTTTTGGCCTGCCAGCCTCTCTGATGCTCTGATCTGGGGTTCTTCTGCATGCTGCCCCTGAGAGTGGGGGGGGTCTTGGATCCAGTCGGCAGGGAGGCTTAGGTCCAGGGCTTTTGCGAACCGCGGGATATCCTCCGGGTGTCTGATTGTGAGATATTTACCATTTTTTTGTACTGACAACTTAAATGGGAAGCCCCATTTGTACTTGATCTTTTTCTCGCGGAGCAAGGAAGTTAATGGTTGCATCTCTTTGCGCCGCAGTACTGTGCGCTTTGACAAATCATTATAAATTTGGAGGTGAGAATCCTGGAATTTGATGGTCTCTTTGGTTCTGCATGCCTCCATTATTTGTTCCTTTATTGTGTATCTGTGAATGCGGGCTATTATGTCCCTTGTTCGATTGGGATCTTCGGAGCGTGGCCCCAGGGCGCGATGGGCTCTATCCATCTCTATGTCCTTTGGTGTGAGGTCGGGGCACATTGAGACAAAAAAGTCCTGGAGATATGACCTGAGCTGACAAGGCAGAACCGCCTCCGGGACGCCCCGGATTCTAATATTCTGGCGCCTGTCGCGATTTTCCTGGTCCTCAAGGCAGTCTCTTAGGCTGTTTACCTCTGCGCCTAGTCGAAATATTTCGTTGGCTGCCTCATCCTGGGATTGCGTGGTTTCGGCCATTTTAAGCTCAAGGGCCGTGGTGCGCTCCGTTAGGCCCGTTATTTCCTGTTTAAGTTCTTTTACCGCGGCCCGCAGGTCATCTTGCAGTGAGGAGTGAAGTTTATTTAGCATTGTGGAGATCATCTCCTGCATAAATGCTCTTGTGAGTACTTCCTCCGGCTGTGGTGGGGTAGCCGTATTGCTCCGTTCGGTTGTTCCCTGCTTGGGCCCACGTGTGCTCGCGGAGCCATCTTGTGATCTTAATGCAGCTTCTGAGCTCTTCTGGGAGGGTGAGAAGTACTTAGCGACTCCTGGGTTGGCTTGGGACTTGGATTTGCTCGCCATTCTTGTTGCTAGGGTTATTAGGGGGATTTGCGGCAGCAATTGTGGATGTTTTTAGGGGGGGAAAAGCGCTTATTCTGCTCTTATTATATCAGGGTCTGTGGAGCTCCTCTTCTACACAGCCTCTCTCATCGGCGTCCTGGACACGCCCCTCCAGGTCGTCTGTTTTTAATACCCATTATTTAATCTCATTGGTACACTAATAAAGTTATGTTTTAAATCATTCACTCATCATACAGAGCGTGAACCTGAGTGCTATAATTGGGTTCTATCTCTACCCTACTCCCCTCCATTTATACACCCAAAGCACCGTTCACTCATTACTTGTTTGAGGCAGCAGCAGGGGCTTCTCTATCAGTCTACTCATCTCCTTGAGGAGGCATTCCAGTTTTTGCCGACATCCTTAGCCTTTTATATGTATAGACTAGCTGTACCTGGCTTAACATATTCCGATCTAGGATGTCTTAAAGGTTATTAATTAAAATCACTCTTTGTTTTCACCCCTCCCTGTAATGCCTTGCTGTCTCCTCTTCTCCCCCCTTTCTTTCTCCTACATCATGCCTTGCTCCTCTTTGCATTCCCTGCCTTACTGTGTCTGTTCCTCTCTGTGCACACTACACGCTCTTCTCTCCTACTCCTCTCAGCTGTCTCCTCCTCTTCTTGCTGTTTCCTCCTACTGACCTTGCTGCCTCTCCTCCCCTCTCTTTGTACTCCCTCCTGCCCCATGTGCACACTGCTTCACCTCACTAGCTGTCACTGGGTGAGTAACAGGCTGTTAAGCCTATCACAGAGGGGGAGAGGAGGAGAGGAGGAGAGGAGAGAGAGAGAGAGGGGGGGGGGGGAGAGAGAGAGTGAGAGGGGGGAGGAGAGAGGGGGAGAGAAAGGGAGAGAGAGAGAGAGAGAGAGAGAGAGAGAGAGAGAGAGAGAGAGGGGGGAGAGAGAGCCGGGGGAAAGAGAGAGAGAGAGGGGGGAAGAGAGAGAGAGAAATCATTTTGTAAAGTAATGGTAGTGGTGAGTAAGGTTTAGAGAAAGATTAACAAGTGCATTAGACAGAGCAAGGCACTAATGCAGAAATCAGTAGTTATGGCATATATTATTGTCGGTACTATATATATCACACATTATACACAACACTTTGTAGTGGGGCATATATAAAAATAATTGATTATTTTGTTATAATATATAATGTTTGAAGCACTTATAAATCATGTATGGAGAGTCATATCACATTGAACATAGGTGAAGAAGTTACTCAAGAAAACGTTAAAAGTTTGTCTTATTCAATTCACTTTTTTTTTATTCACAAGAAAGCTACAGTGCCACAATGGCAAAATTTGAAAGTGTTTAATCCTGTTGAAAGTAAAAACAAATAATTATTCTGACAAAATAATGTAACAGCTTGGCTACAACTGCCAGTTCAGAATAGCAAGGCAAATGTCAAAATTGTTTTTATTAATATATATATAACAGGCAAGTTTCATATCTCACAAAACCACAAAAGCCCTGTCAAGCCAGAGTTGTCTGTGCACCTTACAACAGACAGACACGGTCAATGAGTTAACTGCATATTGTGCTGCTGACAGACAAACTGCACCGCTTCCATGTTGAGGATCATAAATGTGTGGAGTGAACAAACATACAGTATATGACATCACAACATTAGTGGTGTGTGCAACTGTGTTCAATGACAATGTTCTGAATATGTGCAAACTTACATCTGCTATCGTATCTACTGTATAGTAAAATATAAAAAGATACCGTTTTAAAACGAAATAATCTTATATATTATTTTGTAGAATTTAGTCAGGTGTTGGCAGTTGCAAAATGAAGCATAAATTAAGTTTGACAAGAAACTTACCAAAAAGTGTTCAGTCTGAACCCAACCATTTTCAGGAAAGTCTAAAAGTAGCTGTATAAGAAACTGAATACAGGAATTGCAGTGCCACATTATAATCGTCACACATACTACATAAATGAGATTCAGAAATGGTGTGATTCCACATTTAGTCCAATCAAAAACCTTTAAAATAAAAAAAAATGAAAAAATAATTCAGGTCAATGTATCCTATACTTTGATTGCATGTAACTTTTCCAAATGTAAAGGATTTGTTGAATACAAGCAACAAATTAAAAAACGAAAGATTGTTTTTTATACCATGTATCCCACAACAGTTGGCTAAATGAGGAAATTAGTGGGAACAACGTTCAGTACAGTATATTAAAGAGATGGAGTACTGATAACGAGTGCAAGGGAGAGGTAGAGCGGTACCTGATGGGTAAGAGAGGGCCATAATTCATATTTTTATTCATTGAAATCTACATGATAGACAAATAATACTCATATTTTAATTACATTAAGCGATAATAAAAAGAAAATACCACAGCACTAGTATTCCAAGTTGAAAATTAAATCTTAAATTTATTCCATGTGTTCAGCAAGAATGAGAACAGCAAAAATAAGCAACTTTTCAAGTCACAATGACTCTTTCTCAAGCTTCAATGGCAACTACAGTATGCTGCAAGTCACTCTCTTACAGTGTAACTTACAGTATCAGGAACTAGAAACATCTCCCACTTTTCCTAACTCCAATAAGCAATCACACCCACAGGAGTTAACCTCTTCACCTTCCTACCTGTGCAGTATCAGCGCAACCCACTAATGTGTGGAGTCTCCTGCATTCCCTCGCCACCAGGAGAAGGGAAGGAGAAAAATTATAAAGATATAACTGTAGCCGTGACCCCAGATTCACCCCTGTGAGCGGGAGATTGCGCTTGCAAATGGTAGTTACAAAAGCCCGCGAAGGAGGACTGTGCATTTGGCGGGAAAAAGCTGTCCCTTGACCCAGCAGCCCTGTGGGGAGGGTCAGGTGAGAGTCTAGCCAATAGGCGGAGGAGGTGCCAGAGATATAGGCAGTGGTTGCGCGCACGTGGAGCTAGAGCTGATTGGAGAGGAGAGGAGATGGAGAGTTTGTGAGGGGAGGTTGAACCGCCCAGGCGCAGGCCAGGTGACCCAGGCCCAGTTAGCCCTGAGTCACCTTAGAGACAAGCTGAGCTAGGGATCGCCTTAGTAAGGTTCCAGTTCCCCTAGTACTTGTAAATCTTGACCGGGACTATACTGGCGAGAGGGAGGTCTGGCCTCAGACCCCATTGGTATTATCGGACCCGAGAGAGAGAGAGAGGGGGAGACAGATCAGAGTCGACGTACAGACCCTTTTTGAAGATCGTGGCATTTCCGAGCACCGGAGTGCTCGGCAGGTATTTCATCAAGTGCACCAACTGTACCATTCATTAATCCGAGACATAGTGGCTGCGCAGTCACCCATATACACACATAGTGCCTGCTGTGAGCGAGAGGACTGATCCATAAGGATCGGACACGGGATGGGCTCACCCGGTGGTGGGTCTGGGGATTCTTGTTGGCGTCCGCCGTGGCGCAAGGTGTGGTGCATCCACCGTGGCGCCAGGTAATGTTGACGTCCGCCGTGGCGTACTATATAACGTATACATGTATGTATTGGAATGTTATGGACTGTAAAGTACTGTGAGTTTAGTCTGCAAGTAAAAGAGATTGGTTTTATGAATTGGCTGTGTAAGTGTAATTCTTGCATAGACGTCCTGCGAAGACCCACTCCCCCTTTGGCGGGAGCTGTCGCAGGTGGAGGCGCTGCACCCGATATAGATATTGCGTGCACCCCAGGCTCTCTGTGGCAGAGACTCAGGCCCTGTGAGCCAGCAGGTAATACAGCACAGAGTAGCAGCTTGCTAGTGATAGGAAGCAGGGCTACATAACCTTATAACACTCTCCAGGTTGTACCATAATAGGAGTAAAATAGTAAACCTCCATATTCATTGGCATATACAGTAAAAACAATCCCTTCCACAACTTCCTGAAGAGAATGCGGTATACACAGAATGTCTACAAAGCCTAGCAACGGAAGATACCAATAGAGAATCAGCAAGCGTCACTGCGTCTCATAGCCATTCCACACGGTCCAGAAATCTCCAGGACAAGTATACAAAAAAAATACCCACCCAATCGCCCCTAATTACATTAAGCAATGCAGCCGTTCTCTCCTTGGAAATGTCACAATTCTGTCAGGGTTCTGCTCGCCACAAACCAGGACCGGACCGCGAGGCTGAGGTGGGGTTGTAAAAGCACCGACCTGAGACCGCGCAGGCTGATCCGGGTTGCGCAGTTCGTAGTCGTATGTCGCAGGATCAGGATTGGAGAAGACAGAGTCGTCGTTGTACAAGCCAGGGTCAGAACAGGAGACGTCAGGATAAACATTGTCCATGCAGGAGTTCGGCAACAAGGAGATAGGAGAGACCCGCTTCAGCTTAGGAGCGCGGGGGTTGGCCTTTGCGCGAGCGACGACCATGGCCCATGGTGCTGGTCACAGGAGATGGTAGGCAGACCAGAATAGCACACCGTCTTGCTGTACGGGTGCACCAGTGCTACAACGCAAAAGTCCTGAGCGGGCAAGGGAATCCACTGTTTCAGCGCAGGAACCAGGACACGGCCTCTCTATATTAGGGAAAGAGTAGGCCCCAGGAACCAGGAAGCTGTAGATAAAGGGAAACCTCCGCTTCAGTGCAGGAATCCAGGAGACTGCAGAACGCAGGGACGAACCTCTACTTTAGTGCAGGAATCCAGGAGGCTGAAGGACGCAGGGACGAAACCTCTGCTTCAGCACAGGGGAACAGAAGCTGAAGGACGCAGGGGAAACCTCCGTATCAGCATAAGGGAACAAGCGGCTTGAAGGGAGCTGAAGGATGCAGGACGTAACCTGGAATCAGCATTGGAGAACAAACGGCTTGAAGGAAGCTGAAGGACGCAGGGCGTGACCTGGTATCAGCAAAGGGGAACAAGCGAGAGCTTGTGGCAAAACAGTTGACATCCAGTTAGGACTATGCTCGGCCAGGAGCATTATGGGCAAGCAATACTTAAAGGGCAGCGGGCCAATCCCCGGCGGGGGTGTGAAGGTACTGCCCCCAATGAGTGAATACAAGTATAGTTTGCAATGAAAGGCTGCACAGCTGCAGTAGATACCAGAGGGAGTGTGTATTGCTTTGAGTGAATCCAGGCTGCAGCAAACCTCAGGAAAGCTGTTCCAGAACTGCACCGGTCTGCAAGGTAAGGTAACCAGTAAACCGTGGAGCGGATTCCTTACAGTACCCCCCCCTTCACGCGAGACCTCCGGGCGAACATGAGCACTCATAGAGTTGGAGGCCCGGGAATTGTTGCTGAACCGTCTAGGATTGGGGCTAGAGTCGTACTCCAGAGACTCATGATTAGTCCTTAGTGTACCCCAACCCCCCGGTGAGAACTGTGGCCAGACAGGACCATCCATGGGCCTTGGGGACATTGAGTAGTTCCTAAAATTCTTTAGGTAGAAAGGGCATCCGTAAACGAGCAGTTCTTTGGTGAGTACAGTTCTAGGATATAAGATTGATGGAGGAAACATCCTTGGTACATGGCTTGCCTCGCAAAATGTCTTGGAAATCCAGGGCTGTGAAGAACCAGAGAGTTCCAGAGCAAAAACGGTAGAAGAACCCCAACTGAAAGCCCAGTCCTTAATAAAGAAACCTGAATCTAGGATCAGCGGGCCTGATAGTTGATCGAATACACCAGGAGAAACTTTGTAACAGAAAAAGTCTTGGCTGACCACTGCATGTTGGAATTTGCGAGGAATTTTTCCTCTAGAAGGTTCCCAGGTAATGGTTAGTAAGGGTATAGGCTGGTTAGAAGCATCTCCCGGTATTGGTATGGAAGGTGACAAGGCAAGCAGTAAACCAGGCATAGGGACCGAAATCTTGGGATACGTACAGAGTATTTCCAACTGAGAGGAAATAACAGGGGCCACTGAAAATTCAGAGGGACAAAACCATGGTTTAGCAGGAGCAGAGAAGCAAACAACAGTAGAGCTCTCCAATAGTGGGAAATCTTCATTGGGAGATAATATTGTCAGTGAATCAGGAATAGACCTTGGGATCTTCAAATCAGTAGCTTGAGAAAAAGGCAGAGCCAGGGTAGTGGTGGGAGGGAAGCTAACATCAGAAGCTGAAGTCTGTACCTCAGTGACAGGGCCCTGAGAATCAACAAGCAGCAAGTATGAACTATGAAAACTCTTAATGACATGCACCTTAGGAGTACAAAGAGTCTTCTCTAAAACTGCAATGGCCCTAACCACAGGGGTACCTAACCTGACAAAAACATGAATTGGTGTGTTTTCTAGTGCAAAATCTCTGATCACAGGACTCCTAACCGATAGTGAGGGTATCTGGGTTTGATTAGAGAAAAAATCAGATGTATTGATAAGTGACATAGAAACACTTACTGAGATTCTAAATTTGCTGGACATGTGAGAAAAAATACCCTTTAAGACAGGAGCTTTAATCTCCCCCCCGAGTAACCCCATGTTTACTGGGACATATTTAGACACAGTACTGAGGGACTGGGTTTCAGCAAAGGCAGGACAGCTAAAAAGCTCAGATTTAAACCCCAGGACTTGTAATATGTGCATGGTGTCCTCAGACAGTACTAAGGGAGTGACCGCAGATATGCTGATCCCCAAAGGATTAGCCTGGAGAGAGAAATCAGGAGAGCCCCCAGACAGGATACCCCTTATAGAAAGAGCCTCAGAATCAGAAGGAGAATCATTACCTCTCAGAGTCTCAAAACTAGAAAGACACAATTCAGCGAAAAGGGAAACAGTGTGCAAGCTTTTTACTGATCTATATGAAAAAGCGTCACTTTTGGGAGAAAACCGTGCGTCCGCAAACATTCCTGGGAACACAATATGAACCCCAGGAGAGACATACAGACTACTGTATGCCTTTAACCCTAAGCTTAAAGAGGAGGAGAACTCAGACAGTACATGGGGGTTAATCATAACTGTACTGGTCTCTGAAGTAGGTATTTGGTAAGGAATGTCTGGGAAACCAGAACTTACTGCAGACTCCATAATGTGGGAACTATGCGCTGAAGCAGGGATCACCGCTATGTGGGCGACAGGCTGGTTCAGTGAAATACCCGGGAGAAGGAACTCTGCGACTAAGCTTAGGGAAAAACCTGACTCCTGAATACATTTAACAGGAACCAGGACTTTAGCCGAAGTCTCCGGAGACGAAACTGCGGAAACTTGAGCTGAAGCAGGGGATTTATAGCAAAGAATATCTAGAGACTCCGTACGGTTATGGGAATCCCTCAATGCAACCTCTGCTGTCTGACTTGTGGACTCATTCTCTGAGGCTACAACGAAGGCATTAACTTGGAGGCAGCGAGAATTTACAGGGGTTAATGCAGACAGAGCCTGAGAGTAAAACACAGGAAATCTTTTCTCTGTATTAGGAGAGACAAGGGATCTCTCCTCTGGAGCTAGGGGCGTGACCGTGGCTGGCAGAGAACAGGGAATTATCAAAGGAGACTCAGAGAGCTGCCCCTCAGGGGTTAATACAGAAATGACCCTGGGAACAGAACTTAGGGATTCTTTCTCTGACGGGGAAAGTACACAGGACTGCCTAGCAGAGGTTAAAGCTGGAAAACCCTCAAGACCTAGAGAGAGGGATTCAGAGCTAGAAATAGGAGAACTAAGGGACTTATTCTCTGATATTCGAACCTTAGTGTTGGTTAGCGAAACACATGTATACTCCAGGGGAGCTTCACAGACCTGATTGGCAGGGGTTAATGTAGACATATCATTGGAGTCAAGGAACCCGGGCATACAATCAGGGCTAGGAACCGTGGCAGTTACAACGTTAGGAGAAATTGCTAATGGGTCCGTTTGATCATCTCCCGGAGAGGGAGATACGTCCCCCGGTTTAGCGACAGGACTGGCAGCAGAGGGGAACTGCCAAATGGCGGCGTAGGCAGCCAGGAGGCGATCCTGTTTTAACAGGCGAACGTCCAATACAGAGGAAAGTAAATGCAGCGTACTCTGAGCGAGAGCCACCATGACGAAAGGGTCCGGGAGTACTACGTGAATGTCCAATGACAAAGCCAGGGCATTGAGAGTCCTACAGGCGTTGGCCCGTTTCACAGAATTCACCTTATCCCAGGGAGAAGGGGAATCAGGGGAGAGGACACAAGTGGCAAAATACTGTTTTAAGTCTCTGAGGCAGGAAGCCTTACTAATAAGATCATTACGGCATTTCTTTTGCAAAGGAGTTAAACCATCAAACATACATGGATCCTCCATCAGGGGTAGTATATCGCACAGATACCAGTCTTGATGCTGGGACTGGTCTACAGGTCGGGACAGGATTTCAGGAAAAAACGTACCAACCCTCACCTCAGCGGGGTCCGAGTTTGTGAGGCCGAGCATACTGTCAGGGTTCTGCTCGCCACAAACCAGGACCGGACCGCGAGGCTGAGGTGGGGTTGTAAAAGCACCGACCTGAGACCGCGCAGGCTGATCCGGGTTGCGCAGTTCGTAGTCGTATGTCGCAGGATCAGGATTGGAGAAGACAGAGTCGTCGTTGTACAAGCCAGGGTCAGAACAGGAGACGTCAGGATAAACATTGTCCATGCAGGAGTTCGGCAACAAGGAGATAGGAGAGACCCGCTTCAGCTTAGGAGCGCGGGGTTGGCCTTTGCGCGAGCGACGACCATGGCCCATGGTGCTGGTCACAGGAGATGGTAGGCAGACCAGAATAGCACACCGTCTTGCTGTACGGGTGCACCAGTGCTACAACGCAAAAGTCCTGAGCGGGCAAGGGAATCCACTGTTTCAGCGCAGGAACCAGGACACGGCCTCTCTATATTAGGGAAAGAGTAGGCCCCAGGAACCAGGAAGCTGTAGATACAGGGAAACCTCCGCTTCAGTGCAGGAATCCAGGAGACTGCAGAACGCAGGGACGAACCTCTACTTTAGTGCAGGAATCCAGGAGGCTGAAGGACGCAGGGACGAAACCTCTGCTTCAGCACAGGGGAACAGAAGCTGAAGGACGCAGGGGAAACCTCCGTATCAGCATAAGGGAACAAGCGGCTTGAAGGGAGCTGAAGGATGCAGGACGTAACCTGGAATCAGCATTGGAGAACAAACGGCTTGAAGGAAGCTGAAGGACGCAGGGCGTGACCTGGTATCAGCAAAGGGGAACAAGCGAGAGCTTGTGGCAAAACAGTTGACATCCAGTTAGGACTATGCTCGGCCAGGAGCATTATGGGCAAGCAATACTTAAAGGGCAGCGGGCCAATCCCCGGCGGGGGTGTGAAGGTACTGCCCCCAATGAGTGAATACAAGTATAGTTTGCAATGAAAGGCTGCACAGCTGCAGTAGATACCAGAGGGAGTGTGTATTGCTTTGAGTGAATCCAGGCTGCAGCAAACCTCAGGAAAGCTGTTCCAGAACTGCACCGGTCTGCAAGGTAAGGTAACCAGTAAACCGTGGAGCGGATTCCTTACAAATTCTGCTTTGAAAGTCAGCAAACGACAGGTGGCAACTTTGTCCTAGTCTAAAGTATATGCAACAATATATTTATTGTAAAATTAACAACACAATTGTGACATTTTTCTATGTTGTACATACCTATTATAACAGCACATTTAATCTTATGAAATAGCAATCAATAAATGTAAGGGTCTTGCTACTTTTATCTAGTTTTCAGGCACAGCTCTAGAACAACTCTGTAGGAGAAAAAATATACAATTACCTTAAGTTCCTGCTATTCAGTATATCCAGCTATATTTTTGCTATACAGTACTACCCCCACTACAGTAGAGCAGGATACGCTCAAATTAACGTCAGAGTGGAACCAAACATTATTAGAGCAGGACTGGATTACAGATTGAATGAATCTTCTTCTACAGGTTACCACCAAACCAGTCAGGAGTGACAAAAATAATTGCAGAGTTCTCCAAAATAGCATTTGTGCTGAACTGCCATATATACTGCTAGCCAACCCTCCATCTCGACAATCCGCATGCATGATCTTTCAGGCAATGTGCCTCTTTACTATAGTTGTCCATGTAAATACTTTATTAAAGATTCAATCTGGTTCTTGATGAGTGACCATGCAAGACACAGACAACATGTCACAGGGACAACCAAGAATTATCTTCCTACATAAGCAACCAACAGGTTTGTAGTTGTAAACCATGCAGCGCCAAACATTATCTTAGTAAAGCTAGTGGGTATGCTAAGAATCATGTTAACGTCATACATATCTAAACATATGTACATGATGCCCATGCACACTCAGTTACAGTACTTTGTTTTGATAGAAGAGGTCTATATAGAAGTGCTATAAAATAGCTTATAAAATAGCTGGAGAAGACCTCTAAAGTCATACGTTAGATTAATGGAAACACATAAAGCGCAAGGGCTCCTCACAGGTGTAGTGAATATTCAGGCAGGAATCAGGTAGGTATGTTGATGTTTAGAATGCTAAGATTAAGAAACCATCTGTCTCTCTTTCTCTTCATTATTACATATGAGTATTTCTATACCTTGTATTGTTATCCCTAAAGAGGACATGGTGCAAACAATTAGGAACAAATTAAGAGGAAAATATCACATGGAAGACTCTTACCTCCTGTGAGGTAGCTTTTCTTTCCAACATCAAAACGTTTATCAATTAATATCTGTGTTCTTCAGATACATATTTTTCCTCACTCATCAAAAACAGTATAATAGAATGGTTTGTTAAATAGATATCTACAACAATTTAAAACACTATTTATTAAACTGTATTAAAATAATAGGACCAGATTAGATAAGTGAGAACAATAAAATTGTATTAAATAATAGCAGTAAATGCTAATGAATGATTAAGGCAGTGACCAGTTCAATGAGTTAGGTCAGTATATACCACAGTTTGCCTCTAGTGAGGTCACGCAAGCCACACTCAGCTAAGGGTATGGTGACCCTACTGTATATGCCAAAGAAATTGGCTACAGTGTAATGTCCTAAAGTATAGAGCAGCGACCACTTGCAAACAATCAGTGACAGTGTAGTGCCAAATAAACAGAGAAAAATATTTTTCATTTATATGTAGCACTGTTTCCCCCTGAACACAGAAGCTACTAATGCTGTATCTACCTGTGTGCTCTCAGGAGCCTAAGCCTCCACACTTGGATCCTGGGGTATATATATATACAAATATACAGCTGAATGCTGTTATAGCATGGTCCTTGGGGTCCACAGCCCCTAGACCGTTTTATAACCGGGATCGCGTTAAAATTTCACAAGCAGTCATTTATTTTTTTAAATTTCACAGGCAGTCATTTTTTTTTAAAACCTCCATTTTGCCGCGCGAGGACCTTACCGGTATCTAGATCTCTCTCCTCACTTCATAGGAGCCTCTCTGTCATGTGCAGAGTAAATTAATTCAATTAAATGCTTTATTGAGTAACGGACACATACACAAATTGAACATTAGTACATTTTGTATAAGACACATGTAGGGATCGAACTCAGGACCTTCCACTGGTACTGATACCAATGCCTTACCTCTTACCTCTACACCATAGGTGGGGTGTGGCATGACATACCCTATAAATATATTTATCCTCTGTAAGGAGAGTGTACTCTGTTAACTGCAATAGTGGACCAAGAAATTATAGTGGGTTTCTAAGCCCGTGTGGGAACGAGGCACTTTGGAAAACCCCAAACTGCCCTTTAGTATGGGTGGTATAGCTGTCAATTACAGCAGGAGTTTCCAAAGACTTTCCCCACAATGCTTTATATCCACAGTGGCTAGGCATGACTAGGGGCGTGACTTTAGAAGTTCCTGCAGTAATTGCCAGCTATACCACCCATGCTGTCTGCACACACTGTGGTACAGGTTTGGGAGTGTGTCCCCAACAAGCTAAGGGCACTATACTGCCTGGGATTGGTCAAACAGTTTTGTTAGCAATACTCTGATGAATAGGCAATAAAATGTATTAATTAGTGGTTCGCAGAATAAATATTTTCTAGCAGGGTGTGCACAATGTAAAAAAGGTTGGGAATAACTGGTCTAGATCATCACAGATTTTGGGGCATTTTCTTGTAGCTCCGAAGTGTGTCAATCAGCTACTAAAGAGCCCTGTCAAAAAGAGATCTATGGCAGGATGGATCCCAGTGACAGGAACAGCAGGGGGAAGGCAAGTCTCATCTGGGTCACAAGTAGAGACCGGAGGCAGGCGGCAAGTAGCGTAGACGGGGTGACAAGCAGCGAGGAGACAGGAACTGGACTGAACAAGGGGGCAGGACTGGGACAAGGTAACAGGGTTGGACAAGGCAGCAGGATAGGACAAGGGAACATGACAAGCAACAGCAAACAGCACAGGGAACAGCAAAGCAGGAATCAAGCAGGTGGTGGAGGAACCAGTATAAATAGGCACTGAGAGAAAGGCAGGGGAAGTTTATATAGGAAGGCTGAGAGACAGAACACAGGTGTAGAGGTATCAGGTTACAGAGTCTTTGAGAACACTAATAAAGAGCAACAGCAGTCCCATTGGCTGTACATGGGTACTGCAGACCAGGACGTCAGAAAGAACCTGACATTACTCCCCCTTTCAAGAGCGTTCTCCTGACGATCCATTTAGGCTAGTCTGGATATCTTTGGCGGAAGGCCCTGACCAACCATGGGACATATGCACAATCTTCTGATTCTCTCCTCATGACCATAACCCACCCAGTGGACCAGATATTGGAGTTTTCCTCGATGCAACCTGGAACCCAAAATTATTTCCACAATGAACTCCTCATTAGCCACCAGGACATGGTCAGGAGGAGTGAGGCTTGTCCAGGAAACGGTTTCTCCTGGCAAGGTTTCAGTAGGGAAGTGTGAAAGACAAAGTATACTTTAATGGATTCTGGGAGTTCTAAGCTGAAGGTCACTGGATTTACCAGCACTGAAATGCGAAAGGGGCCGATTAATTTTTGTTACAATTTAATGGTGGGGACTTCTAATTGTAGGTTTCTAGTTGAAAGCCAGACCTTATCCCCGATGTGAAATTTTGGGAGAGAGTCTGCGGTGTTGGTCTGGTGCTTTCTTGTACCATACTTGAGCCTCATGAAGTGTCTTTTTAAGTGTCTCCTGGACATCTCGTAGGACCTCAAGTTTCTCCGTAACTGCCAAAATGGGACCTGAAGATGGAAAGCGAGGGATAAAAGTTGGATAAAACCCTAAATCGAGAAGAAGAAACTCTTGTGTGTCGAGGATTGATATAAGTTATAGTAAGAAAACTCCATTAGAGGTAGAAAGTCAATCCAGCCATCCTGCAGATGGCAAACAAAATAGCATAAGTATTGTTACATTGTCTGATTGGTCCTTTTGGCCTGGCCATTAGATTGTGGATGACAGCCAGAACATACATTTAAATGAATTCCTAAAGAGGAACAGAAAATCCTCCAGAATCTTGAAGTGAATTGCACCCATCTATCAAATATGATTTTGCATGAAGCCCCGTGGAGACGGAATACTTCTTTCAAGATCAACTTGGCTGTCTGGTCTGCTGAAGGGAGGTTCTGTGTAGCAAAGAAGTGAGCCCTTTTCGTAAGCCAATCCACTACTACAAGAATGGTGTCATGCCCACTTGATATGGGTAGATCAACAATAAAATCCATTGATATGGACCCCAAAGGACGAGTAGGAATCGGAAGAGGCTGCAGCAAACTCACAGGGGATGCTCGAGGAGTCTTAGTCCGAGCACAGGTCACACAGGAGAAAGCATAGTCTTTAACATCTTGTTATAATTTGGGCGACCAAAAAGAACGGGACAACAGTTCTTTAGTCTTGAGGACATCTGGGTGATCAGCAGGTCGGGAGCCATGCATTAATTGGATCATTTCTAATCTTACTTCCTTAGGGATGAACAGCCGGTTCTTACAGTTCCACAGACCATCATGTCGAAATAATTAAGCCTCTGGTGGAGGTTTGTTAAGAAAAGTGTAATTTGAGTAGTGTCATGGGGGACCAGGTACTTACACATTTAAAACCAGGATCATATCACTGAGGAAAGCCAATAAGTAAAATAAATTGTAATTTATTCCGTAGAAACAGGCAAACACACATTGAATTACAATAGACAGAAGAAGATACACTTACTGGGGATCTGGGGTTGACAAACTGACTTTCCTAGTTGAAATAAAGTCTTTAAAACAGTCCAGGACTGAAGTGGGGACTTAGAAAATATTCCGGTTTAAAAAGTCCTGCAGCCTTTTTCTTTGCAATCTCAGCAAGGCGTCCCTTGGTCTGGTCCGACCTGTTCTTGCCCTTATGGCAAATTTGACTTCTGGAATCACTTGGTAACACATAGAACTACATAGGAACACATGGAACACAAAAGTGAGAACAACAACAGAGAGACTTCTGGGATAGCAACTAGCTGTCTTATACACTTTGGGACAGGCAGTCCCACAGCTTGTCCTCCAACCCAAGGCGTGGGAATTCTCCTGCAAGCCAATCACAGATTTGCTGGTATTTTAAAGCCGGATGGGCACCTTTTTTTATTCTGCAAGGGGCGTGGTCCAAGCACCACAGAGTCTGCACTCTGGGAAATGGTGATTTGATAGCCCTGTTAGCCCAGGATGCGGGTACTCAAGAAGAACTGCAGTACCCCTCCTGATCTAACACCTTGGCATCCCTGAGGCTTTCAAGTCCGGACTCAGCACAGACCCATAGGCACCAAGCTTGGTAGCCATCTGGTCGCTTGGAATCCATGACATGGAAATCACACAGTTCATTCACAGGTTATTGTCACTGGAGTTTTAACAGGGTGGGTCCAAAGAGAACCCAAAAAAGTTCCTATATCTACGCACTCGCTGTGGCAAAAAGTGGGTGAGTAATTACTCTATGAGATATAAATATCCCTAACAGAATGGTCAATGACCAGAGGCTAACCATCAGTTGACATAAATAATAAAAAAATATATGTCCACATAGGACTAAAAGGGAAAAAACAATAGTTTTAATAAACATATAAAATTATGAACATATAATGTGTAGTGTAGTAAAATCCTATTAGGAAGTGGGAGCCACCTATAAAGCAGTTGGTATACGCATCATGTAACCAAATATGTAATCCCCTAAACGAAAGTGAATAGGGAAAGGGTGGTCCATATGCCAGCTTAGACTAAAGGTAAATGGTGCAGCAGATAAATCAGATGTATACTTGTACTGTAGTTGTGAGAAACCTCACTATATCCAGAGAGATAATGCTAAGTGTATACAGTATAGGCAAGGACAAAGCTAGATAGGAGATGAAACCACATATACCTATATAACAGAGAATAATACAAATAGGGTTATCCAAAATATGCACCCATAAGGCAATAGCAGAGTCAAATAGCATACATATACATATATATCATGTGCATGAGCATACCATAGGCCCTATAGTGCAATGCTGTACTATATAAGTCTCTAAGAAATGGGCTTAAATAGCTAAATCCCAAAATGCATGTTAAAGATGTGGTACACTTAAAACATCTCTCTCCCATAACCAGTGAATGTCACCACATAAAGTCTAACAGCAGCTCAGAGGTCGACACTGTGAGTCAGTCAAAATATATACTAAAGGAACCACACTACAAGCCGTATCTGCAACTGTAACTGCCGAAGCTGCTGCCCCAAGATGGTGGCGCCACGCTTCAGAACATCACCGTTGAGACGTCATCAAAACTCGACGCGCGTTTCGCGTGACACAGCACATTTTGCCCATTACTGTACTGTATGTTTTTGGTGGTGAGGGGGGGTGGTATTGATTTATTTAAATGTAGGCCATGTTTTATTTTTTTTACATACTGTAATGCCTGTATGCCCCCAGACATGGCCAGTCCCCAGTACTGAGGTGAGTAAGGGTATAACATGCACCCACAGCAGTGAGGGCGTGCCCGGAGTGTGGAAAGTTGCGTTGCTGGGCCTGGTGAGAAAAGGGTTAACCATATACTTGCAGAGTCTGGGGTGCCAGAAGTCGGAAGGTTAATGTCCAAGAGCCAAGGGTCAGGGGCAGGAGAGTGCAGTGTAGTGGTGTCCAAAGCAGAGTCCAGGAGTAGAGAGGTACAAGAGTAAAGCCAAGCCGAGATCAAACCAGGGAAATCCAAACAGATGCAGGTCAGGAACAAGGAGCTGGAACAGAGAGCTAAGCACAAATTAATGCACACAGGAGCCACAGAGAAGCTATGCTGAGCGATGACGGAGAGGGCAGACTGAGGTAATAAAAGGGGAAGGACCAATGGTAGCAGGGGGAGGAGCGGAGGCCTGTCTGAGTGAACGCAGGGATAGGTCCAGGAGAGAGGCAGGGCTGTGAATGCTAGTAATGGCTTGCAGCCGATGAGGGGCGGCGCCAGCAGCACGGGAGGGCAGGTAAGAGGATTGGGTGCGCGCGCCTTCTGTAAGGCTGCCGTGTGCACGCCCCGATCGCGTGCATGCAGGTGCAGTGTGCGCCGCAGTGGAGGAGGTAAGCTGCTGAGAGAGCGGAGAAGCAGGGCAGGAGGCTGCCATGGAGCTAGAGGTGATGGGGACCCGCTGAGAGGCGCGTGTCCCCTGATCCGTTACACATACAGGGTTGGTACCCTAGGTCTGCGGGACCTATGGAGACAACCTGAGGCCTGGGGGGAGAGAGAGGAGAGAGGGGTGAGGGGGAGAGAGGGCAGAGAGGGAGAGAGAGGGGGAAGGGGGTAGAGAGGGGAGAGAAGGGGAGAGAGGGGGAGGGGAGAGGGAGAGAGGGGAATAGGGGGAGAGAGAGGAGCAGGGGGAAGAGAGAGGAGCAGGGGGGAGAGAGAGAAGCAGCGAGGGAAGGGGGGAGAGGAGGGAAGGGGGGAGAGGAGGAAGGGGTGAGAGGAGTGAAGAGGGAGAGGAGGGAAGGGTGGAGAGGAGGGAAGGGTGGGGAGGAGGGAAGGGGGAGGGGAGGGAAGGGGGGGAGAGGGAGAGGAGGGAAGGGGGAGAGGGATAGGAGGGAAGGGGGAGAGGGATAGGAGGGAAGGTGGGGGAGAGGGATAGGAGGGAAGAGGAGAGAATGGAAGGTCACACACACACACACAAACACACACACAGAGAGATACACACACACAGATACACACACAGATACACAGACAAACACACACAGAGACATACACAGCTCCTTCAGCACGTGCAGCTCACACAGAGATTTGACAGGGGGGAGGAGGGGGGCTGGGCAATGTGAAGACAGACCCGTCCATCCTGAACTCTCTGCACCTCATGGAGGAAGAGGGAGTCCGTGATCTCTCTGCACGGTGGGGAAGGGGGGGGGCAGAAGACCCGGCCGGCATATCTCTCTATACGAGGGGGGAGGAGGGGGGCCGTGTTCGCAGACATGTTTACTGCAAACAGAAAATCCGGCCGCATCTCCAGCAGCGCCCCCTAGCTGTTTTTTTTTCAGTACATCGATTGTAAGACGCAGTCCCTATTTCAGCCACGTGAAAAAGGGGGGGAAAGTGCGTCTTACAATCAAGGAAATACGGTATTTTTGTACCCCTAAAAAAGTTTCCCTCTTCTTCTGAACTGGCAGATATCATCACCAAGGAGGTATTTCGTCTGCATGGACTGCCTTTAGAGATCGTCTCAGACAGGGGGGCTCAGTTAATTTAGAAATTTTGGAAGGTGTTCTGAAGGCAATTGGGGATTGATCTCCATTTCTCATCTGCTTACCACCCACAATCTAGTTGGCAAACTGAGCGCACCAATCAATCCCTGGAGTAATACCTCAGGCGCTATACCAACGAACATCAGAAAGATTGGGCAGAACTCCTACCACTGGCAGAGTACAGTCCTCAGGAGATGAGTTGGGCGAAGTCTCAGGATCGTCATTCTCCAGCCCTGGTCAAGGCGTTCCACCATCGTCATCCAGAAAAACCAGGACCTGGTTGCCCTGGAGTTCGACCCTGAAGTGGGGGATACTATATGGTATCTGTCAGAAACATCCTGGATGACTGCTGACAGGAAGTGATGTAATCTTGTCCGAAGCTACCACGGACATCTTGCTTGCTGACAAATCTTGCCCTTACTCCCCTGTCAGAAAGTAAGCCTCTCTCTGGCCTTTAATACCTGACTACCCCTATATCCAAGACCTCTGATCCCAGGCCAAGGTCTGTGGTTTACTCCCTTCCTCTGCCCTACGGGTCCATATCTTGTCTTGTAGTCAGAAACGTTACATGTAGTTATCTATGCCCTCAAATGGAGCAAAGTAACCCCAAAGGCAATGAATGGGCACCCTACTATACACCCCCTAACATATAAAGTACAGTAATGGGCAAAATCCCTATTATCAGCTCTGGATAATAGCGCATTTTCACATTAAAATATTAAACATAACGAAAACATTACCCAGCCAGCATATGGTAAAAGTTATACTTACCCCTGCCAGAATGAAGGCCGTCCAAGTCCTCTTCGTCTTCACTGGGCACTGACAGTAAAATAAAAAACAACTACCCACGCCCCTCACCCTCTCTACCCATTGATTTCACAGTGGTAAACCATGCCCACAATATGGGCATGGATTGCCACAATAGTAATGAATGGGCAACCTAAAAATTTAAAAGAACCACAAGTACATTACATTTAAATAAAATTAAAATATTGCCAATAAACCAAGTGTTTGTCACATTTAAATGAAATAAAATTACATAAAATCAATGTGTTTCTTACTATTGCCGGGATTAACATTCATCCTCCTCATCCAACTCTTGCCCCACGATGCAATGATCCTGAACAGCATTATGCGAAGAACTCCATGATCCTCAGTTGATTGCAGAGGAGACCCAGAAAGTAGTCCTTTTTTTCTTTCCTTTCTTCTATCTTCTCTTCTTTGTAATCCAATAGGTCCAGATGTTGATCCAACGGCTTGTTGTGGTCAAATGAGATGTGACAGACCTTATAGAAGGTCTGTAACATCACATTTGACTGACAAATGGTACATCACTGATCAGATTGGTGGATGGACCATGTGATGGCTCTCCCCCCATGCTTCACCCCCCACCCCCACTCCCTTACCTTTTCTTCATCATCGGCGGCGTCATTTGATGTCACAATGTCATGTGATGACGCATTGCCATAGCAATGCGTCGCATTTAACACAGCGGCATCATTTGACTCTGAGTTGTCATGACGACGCATCGCCAGAAGCTGCTGGAGAGCAGGTAAGCGTCATACAGAGGCCTTGAGCACTCCCCCAGCATTTTATTTCAATGTTGTGGGGAAGAGAGCATGGTCTCTGTAAGCGCCGCCCCCACCCCCCTCCACAAAATGTGTCACCCAGTTTATGCACCCCTGCCATAGAAGCTACTACCACTAAAATAATTAAGGGATTAACCCCTCCAGCAACCTTCCCAGTAGGACTAACCACACACCCTGGGGCAACTACCCCCTTCACCCACTCCCTCTACCCCCAATAAACTAGGTACTCTTGTTTAACCACTTCATTACTTTAACGAGTGCCACAAACAGGATGGGACCACGAGGCCAAGGTGGGGTTTGTAAACACTGACCTGAAGCCAAGAGGCCACGTCTGGTGTGCAGGTTCATAGTGTGTAGTCGGGTCAGGGTTTTTTTTTTTTCAACAAAAAAGTTTTTTATTATTAGGACAAGGTACAGTTCACAAAATATCTGACAACCCATTATCTTATATGAGTGCCCTCGTACCCAACATTTTGTTTTACAATATCGACTGCAAGAAAAAGAAAATTAACTGACTTACAAGACGTACAAGACAAACTCAGGGGGGGGGGGGGGAGGGCGGCCAGGTAAGACGGCCAAGTGAGACGTGTCTCCAGACTGTGTTCTTGAACCACCAGTACTGTGTTTGTTCTGAGGGCGCCGACTGCCAGTCCCTTCGCAATCATCGTGGGTCTGCCCTATCATTGCTCTAACCTGTCATTGTCCGTGCCGCTGCCCCGGAGGAGAACGCATCTTCCATTATCACAGCAGAATGTTGGTGGCATTCACCCCAGGGATGTCAGATTGGTTTAGCCAAGGGGCCCATGTTTTTAGGAAATTTGTGCCGGTGTCATTGACCAGACTCGTCAATTGTTCCATCCGGCAAACGTACCAGATTCTGTTCCGAATTTTCATCATTGTGGGTAAGTCTGGTTGCTTCCACAGTGCTGCGAGTTCGCACCTCATGGCTGTTGCAAAGTGTGCAATTAATTTTTGCGCCGGTCTGCCTAGCCCCCGCCTGCGCCTGCCCAGCAGGAACAGCCAGGGGTCCAGGGGGACTGGCTGTCCGAGAATTCTCTCTAGCCAATTTTGGATTTCCTCCCATAAAGGTGCCACTTTGGTGCAACCCCACAGCATGTGCAGCAAGTCTGCTTGGTCCCCACACTGTTTGGGACACAGTGGGGGGTAGCCTTTCACAAACTTTGCTAATCGTGTTGGGGTGAGGTACCACCTCATGAGGACTTTATATGGTTTCTCCTTCAGGGTCGTGCATATCGAGCTTTTAGCCGCTGCCAGCACTATAGAGTCCCAGTCCTCGTCTTCTAAGGTCTCCCCTAAGTCCGTTTCCCATGCCCGTCTATAGTTCAGTTTGGTGTCGTCTGTGGTCTCAGGGCAAACTACCGCTCTGTAGATCGTAGAAGTAAGTCCCGAGGTGTCCGTTCCTCTAGAACACAGCTGCTCGAAATTGGTACGCTTCGGGCGTTTAGGGATTTTATTGTAGAAGGCTCTAATCTGAAGGTATCTAAAGAATTCGGAATTTGGTATCCCCGTTTCAGATTTAATTTGGTCGAATGATTTTAATAGTGGGCTACCTTTCAGATGTAGAAGCCTCGTGAGGCCCTTTGTTTTCCAGGCCCCCAGGTGTCCACCTGTCATGCCCGGAACGAAATCAGGGTTCCCTACAAACGGGGTCATATATGTGTGCTGGGTGGTGAGCGCACATCTGAGTCTGGTGTCCTTCCAAACTGCCAACGAGCTCCTCGTAGTCGCAAGCGGTATCCCTAGGGATTTTTGTACTCTCTGCGGAAGCCAGATTAAGTCCTGTAACTCCACCGGGGAGCTACATTCACGTTCCAGTTCTACCCACCGTCGGAGAACCGTCGGTAAGTGCCACTGTACGATTTGGGTCAATTGTGCCGCTCGGAAGTAGGCCATCAAGCAAGGTACCCCTAGTCCTCCTCGTAGTGTTGGGCGAATTAATATACTAGCCTTGATGCGGGGCTTCTTATTACCCCAGACGAATTTCACCATTGAGGACTGCAAGCGGAGGATGTCAGCCCTGACCACCTGCACCGGAAGTGTCTGAAATAGGTACAGGATTCTGGGGAGGAGGTTCATTTTAATATTGGGCTACCTTTCAGATGTAGAAGCCTCGTGAGGCCCTTTGTTTTCCAGGCCCCCAGGTGTCCACCTGTCATGCCCGGAACGAAATCAGGGTTCCCTACAAACGGGGTCATATATGTGTGCTGGGTGGTGAGCGCACATCTGAGTCTGGTGTCCTTCCAAACTGCCAACGAGCTCCTCGTAGTCGCAAGCGGTATCCCTAGGGATTTTTGTACTCTCTGCGGAAGCCAGATTAAGTCCTGTAACTCCACCGGGGAGCTACATTCACGTTCCAGTTCTACCCACCGTCGGAGAACCGTCGGTAAGTGCCACTGTACGATTTGGGTCAATTGTGCCGCTCGGAAGTAGGCCATAAAGCAAGGTACCCCTAGTCCTCCTCGTAGTGTTGGGCGAATTAATATACTAGCCTTGATGCGGGGCTTCTTATTACCCCAGACGAATTTCACCATTGAGGACTGCAAGCGGAGGATGTCAGCCCTGACCACCTGCACCGGAAGTGTCTGAAATAGGTACAGGATTCTGGGGAGGAGGTTCATTTTAAGGCACTGGATCCTGCCGATCCAGGAGATTGCATAGCCTGACCAGAGTCTGAGATCCTCCACTAGGGTCCTTATCAGTCTGGGATAGTTAGCTTTGTATAGGGCGCTATATTCTTTGGTGATATTAACCCCTAAGTATTTAATCGAGGAGGCTTGCCATTTGAAGTTCAAATTTAGTTCTATCAATTTTGTGGTAGCCTTTGGCAGGTTTAAATTTAGAGCTTCTGACTTAGTTTGGTTAATTTTGAACCCCGAGATCTTATTAAATTTATCTAGCAGGCTGAAGACGTTTGGCAGGGAGGTAAGGGGCTTTGTTAACATTAAGATAATGTCGTCTGCATACAGGGCCACCTTGTGTGACTGGTCATGAATTTGGATTCCTGTTATATCTGGGTTATTACGAATATGTGCCGCCAAGGGCTCTATGCATAGAGCGAATAGTAGTGGGGACAGGGGGCAGCCCTGTCTGGTGCCACTCTGTATCGGGAATTCCTCCGAGGGGAAGCCCTGGTGCCGGACCCTCGCCCTCGGTTCGTGATACAGAGCTAGAATGGCGCTCAGCATTCTCCCTCCCACGCCGAACTCCCCAAGCGTCTCTCTAAGGTAGGGCCAATCAATTCGATCAAAGGCTTTTTCGGCATCTAAGCTAAGTGCCATAGACGGGCTGTTCTGATTCTGGGCCAAATCGATTAAGTCTATGATCCGTCTAGTATTATCTGCCGCTTGCCTCCCGCAGATGAACCCTACTTGATCTGGGTGGACCAGCTTGGGCATTACCGTGTTTAAGCGGTTTGCCAATAGTTTGGAAAAAAATTTAGTATCGGAATTGATCAGCGATATCGGTCGATAGCTCTTACAATCAGCTGGATCCTTCCCTGGTTTGGGGATCACTGATATGGACGCTTGGAGCATTTGGCTCGGGATAGGGGCACCATCTAAGAATGAGTTATATAGCCTAGTCAGGTGAGGGACTAATAATTTCCGGAATAATTTGTAATATAGCTTAGAGAAACCATCGGGGCCTGGGGCCTTCGATGACTTCAGTGATTTGATTACCTCATATATTTCCTCACCTGAGAAATCCACCTGTAGCGCGTCCCTTTCCATTCTGCTCAGTTTGGGCAAATTTGCCTCTTTCAGAAACGTCTTCAGCTGCCTATGAGTGGTCTCACAATGGGAGACCTTCGCCCCATCATATAGGGTTTCATAGTATGTTTTGAACTCTTCAACAATTTGTTTAGGGTCAGAAGTGAGGCCACCTTTATTAGTTCGAATTGACTGTATGTGGAAGTTATGACTCCTATTCTGGAGTTTACGGGCAAGTGGGGTATCTGGCTTGTTGGCACGTTCATAGAATTTCCGTTTAGACCAGGTCAGCTCCTTCTCAGCTCGGGAGGCCATCAGTAAATTTAGTTGCGTTTTGGTATCTAGCCATGCCTTAAGGGTTTGGGCTTGTTTATTTTGTTTGTGTAGAGCGGAGAGGGTTTTTAGGTCTGATTGTAAAGTGTGAATCTTTTTTTCCCTTTCTTTCTTCCGCCTACTGGCAATCCCTATGAGTTCTCCTCTGAGTGTCGCCTTATGGGCCTCCCATAGGATAGACTGAGATGCCACGCTACCCGTGTTTTCGTCAAAATATGCCATGATCTTTCCCTCTATTGATTGTGCCACCTCAGGGATTTTAATTAGATACTCATTGA
Organism: Ascaphus truei; assembly: GCF_040206685.1. Taxonomy (NCBI): domain Eukaryota; kingdom Metazoa; phylum Chordata; class Amphibia; order Anura; family Ascaphidae; genus Ascaphus; species Ascaphus truei. The sequence continues at coordinate 227,653,965 of NC_134486.1, read as the reverse complement.
GTTTCCATGTCGTTCCGGGCCTGTCAAGCACATAATCTGTGCACCGCAGCTCTACTGGTGCATGATCTGACCATGAAATATCATGGATTCCCGTGTGGGTGATCTGCGAAACCATTCTGTTGGTCACGAAGAGGAAGTCTATCCTGCTATATCTGTTATGTGGGTGGGAGTAAAATGTATATTCTCTTTCCCCTGGGTGTTGCTCGCGCCAGATATCAACCAGGTTGTTGGCCCGGAGGCCCCTGATCCAGGCAGCTCTACCCTGTGGATTTTTTTGTCCACCTGCCGTGCATCTGTCGGTGTGAGGGTCGAGAGTGTGATTAAAGTCTCCCCCTAAGATTATAGCACCCTGTGCTATTCTCTGGAGGGTCGTGAAAAAACGATCAAAGAAAGAGTCTGCGCGGTCGCTGGGGGCATATACGTTCGCTACGGTAAGTGGCTGGCCGCGGATGGTCCCAACCACTATTATAAACCGACCGTTAGCATCTCTCTTTGTGGTGTTTATAACCATTGATAGGCGGTTGTGCAATAGAATTGCAACTCCTCTCTTTTTCTTATTTGCTTCGGCTGACACCCAGGTCTGGTATCTACTGTCGATAAATTTAGGGGAATGGCGTCGGGAAAAGTGTGTTTCTTGTAACATGATAATGTCTGGGTTCAGTCGTTTGTAGTCAGTCATGGCCAGTCGACGTTTCTGGGGGCTGTTAAATCCCTTCACATTGTGAGATATGATTGTGAGGTCCCTACCCATTGTTGTTTTTTGTGCGAGTCTTAGCGGTGGCGGTCTGGGAGATGATCCCATGTTGTCCAGTAGTCTGAGGACGTCGGGAGCTGAGCGTGTGACCTCGAGTGTCTTTGGCCTGGGGACGGGGGATACAATAGGGAGCAAACAAGGGGGTATAACACATATGACAGAAATAATGACATAGGAAACATTTGGTAACCCAATGCGAGTAAGCCTCCCTGGGTACCATAACTGCCCCTTCTGGGGGTCCGGTCCTGGGCGCCCCGCCTCCACCGATGGGGGTGGGTTCCTGTCCTGGGGGAGGGGGTGGTGGGGGGGGGGGTGGTGGGGGGGAGGTGGTGGGGGGGGGTGGGGGGGAGAGGGGGGGGGGTGGAGGGGGGTGGTGGTGGGGGGGGGGGGAGAGGGGGGGGGATGGAGGGGGAAGGCCGGGGGGGGGTGGAGGGGGAAGGCCGTGGAGGGGGGGGGAGGAGGAGGGGGGGGGGGTGAAGGGGGGGGAGGCCGGGGTGGGGGGGGGGGTCAAACCATAGTCATGCTTGATGGGTGTTCGGCACTGGTGAGTTTATTACCTGTGATTGGTCTCTGTAGGCCACAGCCCTGCTCTGTATGCCCAATGCGCTTGTCTAATTTTGTTATAGAGCTGGGTGCTCATGCCTCTTGCATTGATTTAATGCACGGGGGGGGGGAGGCAAGAGGGGGGGGAGGCAGGAGGAGGGGGGGGGGGTGCGTGAGGGCAAGTTGCCGGTAATTTTGAACGTGGGGGGGGGGAGGATAGCCTGCGGGTCTGTCCCACCTAGTTACGCGCCGCCGCGGGCCAAGCGCTCCTAGCTTTATCCTTATCGTCTTGCCTGCCTATGGGGGGAGATGCGTGGGGGTGGGGGGGGGGTTGCTGGCGCGCATGGGAGTCATACCCGTTCCTGAGGGTGCTCCCTGCGGGGTGTCCTGCAGAGGAGTCCCCGTTTCCCTCCTCTTTCTCGGCCGGGGGATGAAAGGGTAGGGGAAGGGTGAGGGAGAGATCGGCTGTGGCCGCTGTTGTCTTATCTCTATCCCTGCCAGGGCTGTACATCCGGTTCCGGAGGAAGCCGGCATCTGAAGGCTGAAGCATCGCGGGATTGCCTATGCCCGACGAGGTGTGCCCCATCCAAGATGGCCGACTCACTGCTTCCGGTGACGTCCTTCCGGATGCCATCATTGAATCGCCGGACGTCGGGGGGAGCGGATGTCTCCTCGCGATCTCTTCCCGCCGAAACGACCTCCACTTTCGGTAGGTGCTGGTGATCCCTCCATGCGGTCTGGCGCCGCCATCTTCTGGGTCTTGCGTGTCACGGGGATTTCCTGGTGTTCCTTTTCCTTCACTGCGACTGGCACAAAAGGTAAGTTTATGCCGCTTCGGCTCCGCGTCCATTGTTCATTTAGGAGCAGTTATCCAGAGGTCTCCGATCCTTGCGGGGAAGCCTGCAGTACATTTTGCACTGTTTTTCAGGGTAGGTCTGGCGAGAGTCTGGGAGAAACTAGGGCCTAACTGTGGCCAACTCAACTGTTAGGGCACCGCTTTACACCTCTTCTTCCGTCGCCCGGGTCTTGCGGCTTTTTGGGCCGGGGGCTTTTTGCCACTCTGCAGGTGGACTCCGCTCTCTGCTGTTATTGGATACAGGGCCTTCCTCCAGTCCTAGTTTGCGGAGGAACTCTGGGGCTTCTTCTGGCTCCTTCATGGAGATGGCCTTCCCATTTCGCAGGACCAGTAGTCCAAATGGGAAGGTCCATCTGTATCTTACTGCCCTGTCCCGCAGTATTTTCGTGACAGGTTGGAGTTTCTTTCGGCGAGCCAAGGTTATAGGGGAAAGGTCTTGGTATAGTTGAATGGATGTTCCTTCAAAACTGCATGTCTCGGGGCCCCGGGCTGATTGGAGCGCCGCTTCTCGGGTGCTATAAAAGTGCATCCTAGCGATGACGTCTCTTGGGTGTTCGGGGGCCACTGGCCTACTCCGGAGGGCCCGGTGGCAACGGTCCATTGCCAGCTCCGTCACCGGCACCCCCGGTAATAACACAGACAGCCAGCGGGTAATAAAATCTTTAATATCCGCCACGTCCTCCGAGATGCCTCTGATGCGGAGGTTGCTTCTGCGGTCTCTGTTCTCCGCATCTTCTTGTCTTTCCGCCAACTCCGCTATTTGCGCCTGCAGGTGGTTTGCTCTCCTCTCAGCCTTTTTCACCGCAGTGTTGGAGGCCGCCATGCTGTCTTCTAATGCTCCCGTGCGTTCTCCCAGGCCCTGGATTTCTTGTTTAAGTTCTTGAATTTCGGCGCGGAAGAGCGACCTCATATTATTGTAAAGCCGGTCGAAGTCGCATCTTCGTACCGGGAGCTGGCCTGCTGCGTCCTCTCTCTCCTCCTCCCGGTCGGATTCGGATCCCGCTGTGGAGCCCGGCGCCATTTCTGCCTCGGCCCCTCGCGTTGCGGCTCGGCTCACATACTTGCGCATATCGCCGGTTGATTTTTTTTTGTGGGTTGTGGGGCCATCCTGGTTTATTCCCCTGTAATTGAGTGGTATTTATTTTCGTGTAACGTGAGTTTTGAATATGCTGCTGTTGTTGTTTAATGCGGCGGGTGCGGGAGCTCTCAGCTTAGGCTGCTACTCTCCTCACCATCGCGCATGCGCCTCTGTAGTCGGGTCAGGGTTTAGAGAAGTAAGGTAGTAGATATTCTCGCCATGGTCGAGGGTAGGAGACTGGAGAGTAGATGAGGTCACTTAGCCGAGGTCAAGGGTAGTAGATGTCCGGGAAATAGGGTAGGGGTCCATGGTCAAGGTAACTGGAATGCAAGACAAAATAGTGTAAGGCAAGACAAGCAAGGGAGGCTATGGCAAGCAGAAGATTGTGGAAAGCACTTCATCACTAGGTAGAGACTACAATGCTCGGCCGATTTGGAGCAGGGATTGCTGAGCATATAAAGATCGGTGAACCAAATCGGACGAGAGGTACAAAGCAGCAGCAGATGATTAGACTCTTGATTGTAGAGCCAATCCAAGACAAGGAGCACAGCTGAATACTATAAATCACTGTCATACTACTTGATATCACGGGGCAGAGTTAGCACTGCAGGTGTCCTAGATGAATCAGCTGTTCTGCGGTCAGTGCTAACTTGTGCTGACTCCTGAGCCTGAAAACCCCTGGATGTACCTGTGCACAATTTTGTCATCACCAAGTGCTTTACCAGGAGCGTAATGAGACACTTCACGGAGGCGTGACCTAAGCCCGATCCTCCTAATTACCTTAGCAGCTAGCTTCTAAAGTAATGTAGCTGCTTTTATTTTAATAACACAGTAATGAAGCAAGGGAGGGTCCCAGGGCTGAAATGTATGCCTTTAAGCTCTGGAGACCACCTGCTTCAATAATTTGGTATTAAAATAAAAGCTGCACAATCACCAATTAGAGGTGTGCAGGGAGTGTGACATTCTGCCTCACTCTTACTGTGTGTGTCTTACAGACAGGTGCGGCCCAGTAGGATTCACACAGTGGAAGTCCCATTCAGAAGCAGGGATGCCCACTGTGTTAATCTCGATGGGCCATTACCCCCTGCTATGCACTTCGCCCTGGATGGTCAACACTTTAAACACTATGCAGCAGCACATGCTCTGCGGCTGCACGACAAACCAAAGTGCTGCATCTGTTAATGCTTTCATAGTAGAGTACTGTATGCAAAATTATATCTGCATGCCATCTACTTCTCAGTCACAAGAGGATTATTAATATTAGATGTGCTCTGTCAATCCTTAATTACCTTGCACACAAGTTAAAGCAGCAAAGCACTGTCCTCATAATAAAGTTGGGGTGTTTCTAAAAGCTACTTGCCTTAAAAGCTTAGGGTTCCAAACGTATGCTCTCTTCTCAAACGTGTACCTTTACTCATAAATGAGGGAGCTCCAAACACTAGTAGTGTGTGCAATATGGTCATAGCTTAATTTACAATGCAACATATTTCACTAAAAACCAGAGACTGACGTCCAGATGTAGGCCTCACTGGGCCCAAATTAAAACCACAGGGGGGAAATACTCTCTAGCCCTAACCCCAGGGTGCTTAAGATGCAAATTATACCAACCACAAAGAGGTCTGGTATGGCTGATAGGGTCCAACCGTACAGGTTTTTTGTTGTTGTTTTTTTTAGGGGGGGGGGTCTTATTCTGTGCATAAAGTCATTCGTAAAACATCTCTTACTCTTCCAAAATCTGCAACTCAAACATCATATACTGTATAATTGCAGTCAACCTAGCATGCTATTTACACTAACTGGAGTTGCTGCCTTTGTTAAGGGCATCACAGCTGAGAACCTTATGAGAGCCTGCTCTCTTAAAACAACTCTCTGTGGGGTGCTGGAGTGTTCACAAGTATGCTTAAATCTACAGCTGTCGTACCTGTTACACTGCTCTTCATTGTATGCCCAACATTTACCTTTTTTTTTTTTACTTTTACCTGTGTTTGACTCCTGTGCTTTCCCTCAACCCTTTTGTAAAGAGATTGCACTTTCCTGGAGTAACCAGACCCACCCACAGGTCAATGATCTATAACCAGCCATTTTTAACCAGAATTTCTTGTTTTCTTCCTTTCAGGCTATGCCCCTATATACTTTTTGCATTAAATATATTAATTTCATGTATTTCACTACATTTACACCATGCTTGTGGTACTTTTCTAATAGACAGCTCCTATGTTCCCTTCCCTTTTTGCCTGCACCATTTTCTATTTCCCTCTTTGGATAATTCAAAAACATTTATATACTTTCTACCGAGTATGGCCTTTGGACTTATTATGGGTAATTACGAACAAAAACCACAGGAGGGGGAAAGCGGGTAGGGACAGGGAAGGGAAACCCTCGCTACTGCTAATAAGGTAAGGAGTGGTGGTGCTACTATCAGGGATAATAATGGATAAGCAACGACGAGAGAAAGAACCCCAAGGAGAGCACTCATACACTCAAGAGAACAAGTGTACAGGTGGACGGTGTGGTGTAAATGAGGAATGAGTGAATTAAAACACTTTATTGTGAGTCGTGACTCAATTAAATAAAATAGAATGCTGTAGGTCAAAGTGTAATACTTCAGTGTGAGCCAATATGACAGCGAATTGTAAAAACGGGACCGGACGTGGTAGTAAGCGTAGCCAATGCACTGTCCTCACACAAAGGACGGAGGTGACAGTACAAGGGCCAGATAACAGAACTGTGATCCTATCTATGTCTGTGGTCAGTGAAATTAACCACAGAATACCTGGAGAGCTTCACTAAAGGTATAGGTGAGGCCCTGCCTCAATAAGGTAACCAGCTTATAGTATAAAAGTTTAGTCCTTATAATGAGACACTGAATGGTCTACGTGTTTGGTAGTTGATCTCTGGGTGTGCACTAGAGGCATAATGCCTATACGCAAGGTAAAAGAACATAGTTCTATAATAGTGCTCTGAATGACCCAAGGTAATGCATAGATAATAAACAACAGTATTCTTGATTGAAGAAAGGCAATGAACGGTAGGATTTATACACAAGTAAGTGCAGGGATATGCAGGTGGGCGTATGATAAAGACATGTATATAAAGTCCTGGTGAGTGGTGTGGGTGGAGATATATGAGCCCCCCAGCATCACTCCCAATAAGGACCAAGTCTAAAAACTCCTATGAACACCTGTAATGTATTTCCCACTGTATTGATAAATACAACGACTCACGTGAACCATGCCCGTTTTCCTCTGGTGTGCGTGCTTCTGCAGGGTTGAGTATAAAGTCTGGTAACCACAGGATGAGGCAATGCAGATCACAGCAACAGGATTCCACAGGACAGCAGCGGTGAAGTAAAAAGGTTTCTTTATTTAACACATAATGGTGCAGACAGGGATGGGTGCAAAATCTCCTTCTCTTACGCGTTTCACGCCTGTGCGGCGCTTCGTCAGAGAGTAAAGATAGGTGTGCTGTGTTCCCCCTCTTATTGAGTAGACTAATTGGCAAAAAATTGCTTTCAGCCGCCGTGACCGGAAACCGGAAGTGACGCGGCTTGCCCTGATACCGGAAGTGACGTGACGCAGTGTATGCGGTACAATGCTTTGTTTACAAACCAACCACGTAGTCATGGTGATTTCTACGTCATCTTCTGTCATAAAACAGGAGGGGAGAAGAACTACTCTGAAGGGGAGAAAAACACAGCACAGATACCTTGCTAATACAAAAGTGATATTTAAAAAGCATGGTACAATGTTAAAAACCAGATGTTATGTATAAACTAGTTTATCAGAGGACTACTAGAAAAAAACATGTACTATGAATGAATATATTAGATATCAATCATATTGATATGGGTACATATAGAGACAAGCACAGTTTCATGGTACAAAAATACATACACTACCGACACACTTTATTGAAGTGTGGTCGGTACCGCAAGCCGGGAAATCTCCCGGCTTGCTAGTGGCCGCCCCTCGGCATGCCGCGTGTCATAGACGCGCGGTCACGCGTCATCGGGAGCGTGCGCCCCCTGCATGCGTGTCCAGGGGCTCCCCAAGGGAGCCCTGGTGTCCCGCGATCGCGGGACAGCGGCAGGGTGTTCCGGGGGACCCGGCGGACCCGGCAGCGGTAGGGAGAGCGCCCCGATCGGAGGGCGCTCTTCCGCTGCTTCGGCGCGCGCCCGTCACACTCGGGCGCGCGCCAGGCTACTGCTGCGGCACAGAACGGGCAAATGCTCGAATAAACTGTGCCGCAGCAGTAATAAATATATAATAGAAATAGTATGTAGATTTGTGGAGAGAATATATAAGTGGGGGAATGGAAACTAGTTAGAACCATATATATGTAGAGAGAGAGTCTTATAATACATTGAATCAACAATCATATGGAAGGTATGTAGATCTAGATATGTATATATATCAGGTCTATAATTATACTATATATACAATCATAATCACAGAAAGTGTTTGAGTTCCCAGTCGGTATTTATACCCCTGGGTGATAGTGACCCGAGGGTATAAATCCAAAACATTTCCCTTTGGTTGAGATTAGCTTCTCTATTTCCTCCCCTAGTATGTTTAGGGATGTATTCCAAGGCATTAAATGTGAATGTATCAATTGAGCCATAGGGGCAATCATAGAAGTGTTTTGATACAGGTAGATTTAAGTCCTCCTTTTTTATAGAACGAATATGTTCTGAGATTCTAATTTTTAAAGGACGGATCGTCCTTCCAATGTATATCCTGCCACAGGCACAGTTCAATCTATACACTACCTAATTAGTTTTGCATGTCATAAAATTATTAATTTTGTATTTTTGACCTGTGACCTTACTGGTGATTTCTGCCAGAGGCATAGCATATTTGCAATATGTACAATTCCCACATTTGTAGAACCCTTTAGGAAGCTTCTTAGTTTTTGGTTCAGATACAAATAAACTTGGTGATAAATGGTAACCTATTGTTTAGCTTTTTTATAAACAAATTTTGGGGTATTTGACACAACAGCAGCTAAGTCTTTATCTAACTGCAATATCCTCCAGTGTTTTTCTATAATCTTTTTGATATGATTAGCTTGATTACTATACAGTAGGTAGTAATGAAAAGTGGAGTTTCTGAGTTTTGATCAGAAAAATTCTTACATTTAGACTTTTTCTCACGTGTTGTGGTATTTAACAGTTCTTTACGTTCAGTACTCATGGCATTTCTAAAGGCAGATTGAATCACATGTTCAGAGTAACCTCTGTTTCTGAATCTCTCATTTACTATCTCTGATTCCTTTATGAAGGATTCCTCAGTGGAGCAAATCCTTCTCAATCTAAGATATTGTCCTGTAGTAATGCCACGTAGTAGGGGTTTTGGATGGCTGCTGTTGGACCTGAGGAGAGAGTTGCGGGCATTAGGTTTGCAATATATGTTAGTCTGAATTTTGCAGTCAATATCCACATATAAGTTAATGTCCAGAAAATTGATATGATTAATGTGTATCAAGGAGGTAAATTTTAAATTAAAAGTATTGTTATTGAGATAGTCAATATACCCCCTCAGTATGGAATAGTCTCCCCTCCATATCAGAATGAGGTCGTCAATGTACCGACGATAAAAGATAATATTTTGACGGAATGGATTAGTGTCACCAAAAATATAAGTGTTTTCCCAAAAGCCCATAAATAAATTCGCGTAAGAAGGTGCAAAAGAGGTCCCCATAGCTGTTCCCTGTTTTTGAAGATAGAAGTGCTGGTCAAATGAAAAATAGTTGTGTTGCAATAAAAAAAATAATGCAATCTAATAGAAATGTGATTTGTGGGGTGTGTAAATTCGAGGTGTTAAGAAAGTGAGTGACTGCTTGGATACCTAATTCGTGATTAATAATAGTGTATGAGGATGCCACATCTAGTGTTACCCAGAAATAATTGTGACACCAAGTGATGTTATTTAACATAGTCAGTAAATGTGATGAGTCTCTGAGATATGAGGGGAGACTTCTGACCAAGGGGTGTAGATAAACATCCACATATCTAGATACACCATCTCCCAAAGATCCAATACTGGAGATGATAGGTCTCCCTGGTGGATTAACCAGGGACTTGTGGATCTTTGGGAGATGGTGAAAAATAGGTATTGTGGAAAAATGATTATTTAAGTACTGGGATTCCTGAATTGATAATACCCGCAACTCTCTGCCAAGGTCAATGAGTGTGTTTAGTTCTGTCAAATATATGGTAGTAGGATCCTTCTCCAGTCTAAGATAGCAAGTCCTATCATTTAGCTGTCTCATAGCTTCATCAAAATAATAGTCTTTTGACATAACAATGGAGGAATGGGTGAATTAAAACACTTTATTGTGAGTCGTGACTCAATTAAATAAAATAGAATGCTGTAGTTCAAAGTTAAATACTTCAGTGTGAGCCAATATGACAGCGAATTGTAAAAACGGGACCGGACGTGGTAGTAAGCGTAGCCAATGCACTGTCCTCACACAAAGGACGGAGGTGACAGTACAAGGGCCAGATAACAGAACTGTGATCCTATCTATGTGTGTGGTCAGTGAAATTAACCACAGAATACCTGGAGAGCTTCACTAAAGGTGTAGGTGAGGCCCTGCCTCAATAAGGTAATCAGCTTATAGTATAAAAGGTTAGTCCTCATAATGAGACACTGAATGGTCTACATGTTTGGTAGTTGATCTCTGGGTGTGCACTACAGGCATAATGCCTATACGTACAGTACGGTATATACTTAGCGCTCAAATGCACTTCCAGTGGCATGTAGAAGAAGTAGATCTTACCTGTCCGTAGATTGCACGTATGTGCAGTAAATAGACCATAGCAGGCAGGATCAGAGACTGTTAGAACAGTGCACAAGTAGTGCCTGTTTACACGTAGTGTCCAATATTATGGACAGTAGAGTACATCCGACCGTGGTAGCAGACCTAGAGACTAGGTATTGGCTAGACACCTTCAGACTAATGCAGGGTGCTTGAAAGTATACCGGCCAAAGTAAACTGCTAAATTAAAAGAGATGCATGTTACTGCAAATACATAGCTCCACACGAGGAGCTACTGGGGACGGACGCGCTCCGATCGCGAGCACTAGCCCTAGCCCCTCTGACATAATGACGTCATATGCCGCCGACGTACGTTTTGCTGGTGCGTGCTTTGTCAAGGCTGAACGGGAGCGCCTGTCATGCCCCCGGTATTTATCAGGTAAGCAACCATCTGATTGGTTGGAGTGCGTTCCCTGCAGTTTATACAATAAAAGTGATCACGCATCGTGGGGCACCCGCTTCAATGCCTCATCTGTGCATAATGGAAAAACCACATACACGAACATACTGATCTAGTTGCTGTAACATGGGCTTAGAGTAAAAAACCCACCAGGACATAACCTGGCAAGGTATGATTGTCATGATAGAGAGGATTTGGCCCGGGATTAAAGGGGTTACACCCCATTTGGCCACCCTCTACTCTCACCTGGGAAGCAAGGGGTTAACTGGACTGAGGTCCAGTAATGTGTTTTGCCTTGCTTCAATATCTAAATGTTTATTCCCCTGTGTAAATGTATTGTGTTATCCTGGTGTTTGCACTCACACATACACTAGGGTTGATGCGGGAGGGAAAGGGGTTAATGTTAAAATAGTGATTATAGCCCTTTGTGTAATTTTCCCGCCTTTTCAGGCTCCATTTTGCAGCCGTCCATAGGTCGCCATTGAGTCTCCATGCTTTCTAATGGCAGAAGTAGCGGTTTTGGACCTGTTTTCCAGCGACGACCAGCAGGTGGCGCCCGAGAGGAGGAGCGGCGGTTTCCCATAGTAAGTCAATGAGCTCATTGACTTCAATGGAGATTCCTTAACGCCGGCCTCGAGGAACAGGTTGGCAGCCATCCAAACCGCAGACCGCAAAAGCGGATACAATGTCTTTTAAAAGAGTTTAATCACTACGGTCAAGTTCAACGACAATTGGCGTGGGAATCTTGGGTTCTAGGGCCCCTGGGAATAACGTTCTTTTTGTCCCAAACCCCTAGGAACCCCCACACACGATCCACACCGGGTCTGGGAATGAGGGACCCCCGTAAAGGGTCGAGAGGAGAAGGAGGATCGCACCATTGAATCTAATGGCGGCGGGCACCATGCATTGTCAATGGTGGCGCCGGCCATTGATTCCAATGGGGAAAAGCCGCATGGCGAAAAAACGACTAAGTGTAAAATGTTGAAATGTGTAAGTCCATATCTCCGGTTCTGGAATGACCGGAGGGATGGGATTTGGGTGGCATATAGCCAAGGTTCCAGCTTTAATGCATGCCCCTTCCCAGCCCCCTCAGACCAACCAGACGGAGTGTGGACGAATGTAAAAATTTGTGGATTTTCTCAAAAACTTCCATGGCGGCGGTTTCCCCATTGAAAGTCTATGGCGGGAAACTCCATTGACTACAACGGCGGAGTTGCTCCATTAAAACCCATGGCGGCGGAGCCCGTTGTTTTCAATGGGGATTTAGTGAAACGCTGAGATTTCTTTTTAGCGAAGATTTTTATAATAAAATATGAAACGGTTTATGTGATATTTGTATAACTCCGGTTCCGAAGGTCGTAGCTGGCTGAAATTTGGACCCTATAGTGTACCACTTCCGGCATTAAGTTCTGGAAAGTTTGGACCCGCTTGACCTACCAGAACCGGGTATTTTAATGTGTAGGTATTAAAATGTATATGGGGTTTTGGGTCTGCTCTGACAATGCAGACCCCCATCTGCTATGCTAATAGGGAAGGGAGAGCATCCTGCAAGAATTAACATAACCCGGTGATCAAAAGGTAACTGCCCTAATTGTTTATACTGGGGGCAGGAACCAAGGAACTGAGTGTTTTTAAGTGTGATACTTCACACTTACAATGGAAGCCAAAATCTGCTTCAAAGAGATTTTTGCTAGACAGCTCGGCGCCTTGAGTGTAAGAGAAGGGTTGAAATGGTATATAAGTCAGAGTCAACCCTTACTCAATTGTCCTTCATGTGTCTTCATGATCTGCATGTATTGCTGTGATGTCTTCATCTGAAACTGAATTATGGAAGAAATGGCCCATCCTTTATCCTGATGGCTTTTCTTGTCCTAACCTTTAAGTAAGTGTCCATTTTCTGTCTGTTATTTGTACGTATATCTCGTGTGTTCACCCTTTTCAAGGAATAAATTATACTTTATCATATCTAAGTCTCGTCCGGTTCAACTCAGTTATATATTTGGTGTGTATTATTCATAGCCTGTCACAAAGCTCCCGTCACAATGATGCTAGACATACACTGGCGACACACTTTATTCGAGCTCGGCTAGTCCCACGAATTCGGGTATACCCGGGTGTATTGAGGTTTGTGACTGTTTTCTGCCCGAGTGCATTGAGGTATTTTCCAGGCAGGGATTGAAGCATTTTATTCCCCCTGGCTGCAATACTGCACAGTATATATATATATACTGCATTACAATTCATGAATTTATGCCATCTGGTAGACACGCGAAGCATTGCAGCCTATTAAATCCTAATCATTATCATTTAACAGATCAGCCGCCCGTCAGCCAGGCATGAACCCAGGCTGGGAAGGCAAACGCAACGGGGCTTGTCAGAGGTGAGGAGCGGTGCATTCCAGGTATCTGCCAGGTACATACTGGGTATTTGCTCGAATAAAGTGTGTCGGTGCAGTAATAAGGGTCAGTTAAATGAATGGACAAAATACAAACCCCTCATTTAGTCCCCTAGGGGACAGGGTTTGGAGAGTGTATATCCAGCGTGATTCCATTTTTAATAGGGCCTGGTCCCAATTACCCTTCCTGATACCCATTGAGAGCTGGTCTATTCCCTTAAAGGTAAGTACAGTATGGTCCCCTTGGTGGTATTCATTTACGTGTCTGGCCACCGGTGTATCCAAACCATTCCTGATGCTGCCAAGATGTACCAGTACCCGAATTCTAAATGAGCGTCTGGTTTTGCCAATATACTTCTTAGTGCATATACACTCTGCCGTGTATATGACACCTGGTGTCTTGCAATTAATAAACTTACTGATTTTAAAGGTCCGTCTGTCGTCCCAGTTATTGAAGGTTTTGGCATTTTTGATGAACTGACATGCTTTACAGCTATGACAGCTGAAACATCCAGCTGGTTTGTTCGGGAGCCATGTTTGGTTAACATTAGCCTCAAAATGGCTCTTCACCAGACAGTCGCATAGGTTCCTTGACCTGCGGCTGGTCATTTCGGGGTAAGGTTTTAATATTTCCTTTAGGTCTTCGTCAGCCCTTAGAATGTGCCAATATTTTTTTAAAACATTCTTAGCATGGTCCCATTGCTTGTTAAAGGTACCAATGAACCTAATTGTATTTTTCTGTTCTTCATCAGTTTTGTCTTTAAGTAGATTTACCCTTGGTGCATTTCTGGCTCTATTGTAGGCCCTACGAATAGTATTCTTACTGTAACCTCGGGCCAGGAACCTATTCTTCATGTGTGTTGCTTGCTCCTCAAACTCTCCATCACTAGGACAGTTCCTTTTAAGCCTCAGGAACTGGCCTACAGGAATGCCTTTAATCAAATTTGGTGGATGATGGCTGTTAGCCCGCAGGATGCTGTTCGTGGCTGTACTTTTTCTATAAATGGTGGTACTGATGTTACCCGTAGGTTCTATTCTGATGAGTAGGTCAAGGAAGGTAATTTTGTCTGGGCCAACCTCAAAGGTAAGTTTAAGAATATTAGTGTTCTTATTTAATCAACCGATGAATGTCTTGAGGAGGTCAAGAGGTCCTCGCCAGAGCAAGAACACATCATCGATGAACCTGTACCAAAGCTCGATATGGTCCATAAACATTTCATTACCCTCACCAAAAACCATTTCAGCCTCCCACCAGCCCAGGTACAGGTTGGCATAGGATGGGGCACATTTGGTCCCCATAGCTGTGCCCTGGGTCTGGTGGTACAGTTTCTTGTTAAATAGGAAGTAGTTTTTGGTGAGCACAAAGGATAGTAACCGCAACACAAAAGCCCTATGTGCTTTGAATGAATATCCCCTTGTTTTCAGGAAATAGGCCACTGCCTCTATTCCCGTCTGGTGGGGTATAGATGTGTACAGCCCTTCAACATCAAGTGAGACCAAAATGGTGTCCTCTGTGACACTGATATTGTCTAGTTTATTGAGGATGTCTTTGGTATCCCTCAAGTATGATGGAAGGGCTGTTACAAAGGGCCTAAGGATAAGATCTATATAGTTACTAGCATGTTCAGTGAGATTGTCTATTCCTGACACTATTGGTCATCCCGGGGGGGGGGGGAGTCCTTTTCTTTTGGATCTTGGGTAGGGAATAGAACGTCGCAATCCTAGGGTGTTTGACAAAGATGAAGTCCATTTCTCTTTGTGAAATAAGATTAGCTTGTATGGCTTCTGATAAGATTTTTAACAATTCGCTCTGGTACTCTAACGTAGGATCGCTAGAGAGTACTTCATAGCACCTTCTGTCAGCTAAAAGCCTTACATTTTCAATATCATAATCTTCACTATTGAGGATGACAAGATTGCCCCCTTTGATCCTCCAACAAATCAGGGGAGCTCGTCTCGTAGTTATGAAATAAAGAAACACTACATACACTACCGACCAAATTTATTCTTACTTGGCTAGCTCCGCGAATTTCGGAATATCCCGATGATGTGCGGTTTTGTATCGTTTTCTCCCGGGGTATATAGCGTTATATCGCGCCCGTGATTTAAGCATTTTATTCCCGCTGGCTGCAATACTGCAATGCCGTGTAAAAACACATGGGGGCGTTTGCGAGCTGTTGTCTTTGAAGCCGAGAAATTCATGAATTGTAATGCAGTATATACTGTATATATACAGTATATACTGTATAACAACAACCCCTATAACCCCTAACATACACATACAGTACTGTATATGCACATCAATGATACTATAGGCCGTCCCCTGGCGAGATGTGTTTACAGCAGAGAGAGATCCACTGCTCTCTCTGCGCAAACATCGGCACATTAAAAATTATTTCAAATATATTTTTATTCATAGTGTAGATGTGCAGGGGGTCTCCGGAGCTAAACCGCATTGGTTTCAGGTCCGGTGACCCCCTGCTTCCCGAGATACAGCCCCTTTTATGAGGTGCCGGTATCCCTCTGCATTTAAAGGTCCCGATCACGTGACCGCGGCATGTAAACCAAGCAGAGGGATACCGGCACCCCCTAAAGGGGCCTGTATCTCAGGAAGCAGGGGGTCCCCAGACCTAAAACAAAAACGTTTCTGCTCCGGGGACCCTCTGCACATGTACAGTATAAATAAAACACATATATAAATAAACACTCATTCCTTACCTTAGCGGATATGTGTTATGGTAACGAAGCAGCATTTCTGTATTTTAATAATATTGTACAGTGAGCAGGGGGTTCCCTGAGCCAGAAATTAATGCTCAGGGGACCCCCTGCTCCTGCACAATATTATTAAAATACAGAAATGCTGCTTCATTACCATAGCTGATAGCCGCTAGAGCAATAAAGGGGTTAACCCACCGTGCCCGCTTTATTGTGGGTAGCAGGGGTGGGTGAAGGGGGTATTTGGCCCTTGGTGTGAGTTTAGTACTTGCGGGGGGGTTGCGGGTGCACTTAACCCATTCACGACCGTAGCAGTTAATACCGCTACGGTCATGAAGGGGTTAACCCCTACTGCTATCCCCCGCAAGACCTAAACAACCACTGATGGGGCTAATACCCCCTTCACCCACCCCCGCTACCCACAATAAAAAAAATTCACACACAGCAGCAGCACAAAAAATAAATAAATTACTCTAAATAAATAAATAAATACATGAATATAAATAAATACATTTAAAATACATTTTTATTCATAGTGTAGATGTGCAGGGGGTCTCCGGAGCTGAACCGCATTGGTTTCAGGTCCGGGGACCCCCTGCTCCCCGAGATACAGGCCCCTTTATGAGGTGCCGGTATCCCTCTGCATTTAAAGGTCCCGATCACGTGACCGCGGCCTGTAAACCAAGCAGAGGGATACCGGCACCCCCTAAAGGGGCCTGTATCTCTGGGAGCAGGGGGTCCCAGACCTTAAACCACAGCGGTTCTGCTCCGGAGACCCTCTGCACATCTACAGTATGAATAAAACACACACATCAATAAACAATCGTTCTTTACCTTTGCGGCTATGTGCTATGGTAATGAAGCAGCATTTCTGTATTTTTAATAATATTGTACAGTGAGCAGGGGGTTCCCTGAGCCAGAAATTAATGCTCAGGGGACCCCCTGCTCCTGCACAATATTATTAAAAATACAGAAATGCTGCTTCATTACCATAGCTGATAGCCTCTAAGGCAATGAAGGGTTAAGGCAGAATAAACAATAGATACATTAAATACATAGTTTTAATGTGTGTGTTAAACCTCCCTGCCTTGACTGTAACCTGTGTAAGACCCCCTCCCCCTATTATGTGTGTTAAACTTCCCTGCCTTGACTAATCTATGTAAAAACCCCTCCCCCTATTGTGTGTGTTAAACTTCCCTGCCTTGACTGTAATCTATGTAAAAAACCCTCCCCCTATTGTGTCTGCTAAGCTTCCCTGCTTTGACTAATCTGTGTAAGCCCCCCTCCCCCTATTGTGTCGGTTAAATCTCCCTGCCTCTGTTTCTGAGTGCAGTGTACTGTATGTAAATGTGGGGAGGGGGATCCCATGTAAATAACCACACCCACACCCACTACCCACTACCCACAATAAAAAAAATTCACACACAGCAGCAGCACAATAAATAAATAAATCTAAATAATTAAATAAATAAATAAATACATGAAAATACATAAATACATTTAAAATACATTTTTATTCATAGTGTAGATGTGCAGGGGGTCTCCGGAGCTGAACCGCATTGATTTCAGGTCCGGGGACCCCGTGCTCCCCGAGATACAGGCCCCTTTATAAGGTGCCGGTATCCCTCTGCATTTAAAGGTCCCGATCACGTGACCGTGGCATGTAAACCAAGCAGAGGGATACTGGCACCCCCTAAAGAAACCTGTATCTCGGGGAGCAGGGGGTCCCCAGACCTAAAACCAAAGCGGTTCAGCTCCGGAGACCCCCTTCACATCTACACTATGAATAAAAATGTATTTTAAATGTATTTATTTCTATTCATTTATTTATTTAATTATTTAGATTTATTTATTAATTGTGCTGCTGCTGTGTGTGAATTTTTTTTATTGTGGGTAGTGGGGGTGGGTGAAGGTTGTATTAGCCCCATCGGTGGTTGTTTAGGGCCTGCGGGGGGTAGCGGGTGCACTTAACCCCTTCACGACTGTAGCGGTATTAACTGCTACGTTCGTGAAGGGGTTAAGTGCACCCGCTATTCCCCCGCAAGTCCTAAACTCACACCAAGGGCCAAATACCCCCTTCACCCACCCCCGCTACCCACAATAAAAAAAATTCACGCACGCCAGCACCACAATTAATAAATAAATCTAAATAAATAAATAAATACATGAAGATAAACAATATATATATATATATATATATATATATATATATATATATATATATACACAGTGGTCGACAAATCACCAAAAAATCTACTCGCCGAACAAAAAAATCTACTCGCCACCTAGTACCACACGTGTGCTGCTTGGGCCAATAGGAGCTCGCCACGATGTTAAATCCACTCGCCCGGGGCGTGCAAATGTATAGGTTTGTCGAACACTGTATGTATATATATATATATAAACAATCCCTATACATATATCTATATATATATATATCTATATATATATACGACTATTAAGGTTATGGTGGGTAAAAAAAGTGACTAAAACCCTCCACAGTAAAGCATAAAGCAACTGTAAATATTCCTGTATATTCATTTGCATGTCTTAGACAGGTCTGCAACCCTGTCTTTCACCATTATCACCCAACAAACAGCACTTCCACTGCAGCAAGGGATTCTGGGAAATGACATGCAAATGAGCACACAGTGCCACTTTTTATCTCATGCTCACATTACATGAGCAACCCTTAGTCAATGCATGCTGCTTTAAACACAGCTTTTAAGCAAGGACTTGGGAGATGCAAAGTCAGTTAACCCACTCACAGACATGTTTCAACCTTGATGGGTCTCATCAGTGTGAGGTTGGCTTACTATATATTTATATATTTATAATACTATATTATATATATATATATATATATATATATATATATATATATATATATATATATATATATATATATATATATATACTGTATGTATATATATATATATATATATATATATATATATATATATATATATATATATATATATTGTGACATAGTCCAAAGATGTTAGGCAGCTTTCTGCCCCGTTTTAGAGCAGAAAGTGCAGGAATAGTTAATGATCCGTTCCACAGCTTCCCATTAACTCAGGCAGCTGGATGGAAAATCCAGACCACAGATTACAATGGCTCTAGTTCTCCCTCACCTGCTCTTCTAATCACATGCACAGGTACTTAGAGCAGAGAGGTTTTGCATTTCACTCTCTCTCCTTGGAGCCTGGGGGCTGGGGGTGTCGCTGCTCCCCTGCATCCAGTATCGGGGTTGACGGCCCCTCCACGTATCACAGTACCAGAGGATTTGCCTGGACTCCACGAACAGATAAGACAAAACAAATGGTTACTGTTGTTGCTAAAAGACTGTACTGTATCTTGTGACCCTAAATGAGAGAGCATTGTTTTAAGCTGGGGAACCAGTTTAGTTGGCCAGCAGCTGTTAGAGAGACTGATTCTGATGTGTAGTTAGATCCCTGAAAGGGATAGGATTTTGCTTATATGATTTTGGTTTTATTTCTTGAAATAACAGTGTGGGAAATATGGTAACACTGAAATATGTGAACTGCTGAATGAAAGTATCTGAGTACCTCTAACCTTCACATGTTAAAGCTGCAGTACCTTACTTGGATGAAAATAAAGCAGGCAGAAGCCTGAGTTAAGCAGCATAATACTTTGCATGATCCTGTTTGTTGTATAATTAACCCTAGAAGACTGTGTCGGGAAGAACCCAGACAGACGTCAGCACTACAAAAGAGGGGCGTTTGTCACATATGGTGGAGAATGCGGGCAGACACTAAAAAGTCTGTGGGTTTGCAAATAAATGCGGGGCTTTAAAATGGCCGCCCAGCTGAACTAAAGTACAGATGCTATGAGTGAAGTCTGTCCCACTGTGTATATCAGTTGTGCTTCTAGCATACACAGAGAATGTGCGAAGTGTGGATGCAATAGCACCCTGAACCCAAACAGAAAACCAAAATGTTTTGCTGAAAAAAAAAATTTGCATCTAGCAAGTGCTGTTGGTAAAGCTAATGCCTTTTGCTGAAGTGAGTAAAATTTGCAGCTAGCAAGTGCTGTATGCAAGTTGCTGAAGTGAGTGAAATTGCAGCTAGCAAATTGTCCCTGCCGGGTTTCTAAAATGGCCGATGTGAAATGTTTGTTGTGTAATGTACGTAACCATACAAAACAGTGTCCCTTCAGGCCATACTATGATCACGACCCTGGAGGAGAGCCGTACCCACAGATGAATTTAGTATGCGGGGCCTGTCGTGAAGTAGGTCACATGGAAGATGTGTGCCCCAAATTTTTCAAAGACAAACAGCTGCAAAAGCAAGCAACGCCCTGTGAGTGCAAGCAAGATGTGGAAGCTGATAACAGTGAGTGTGTGCCCAGTACCACTGATATCTCTGGAGCTAATAAAGCAAAAAGAAAGAAAACTGTTCCTCAAGTCACAGGGGAAGTGAACGAGCCACTTGAACCTGCACTGTCAGGACATGCGTCAGAAAGGCGCCGAGATGAGCAACAGCCCATAGGGCCTGGCGCAATCGTCCCAGGAATGACGACACGCCTAGAGATGACAAAGGCTACTGCTACCATCATAGGCAGAGAGCCAAGCGAATCAAAGAAAACAAGAACTGACTGGAAACTATGCTATGAGATGTCCCAGAAAGATGTGCAAAACTTCATCACAGAGTTAGGGGTTTCTCGGCAAGAGGCTAGCGCGCTTAAAGCAGAGCTGGAACTCTCACGCCATGAGGTCTACGCTCGCAGCACAGAGCTGTGTACATTGAAGGAAACCTATGAGAATACCCTGAGTAATTTAGAGACTGTAAAAAGAGAGAATGTAAGTCTGACACAGAAAAATTCAGACTTGACTGACCAGATCAGTGAAGGTGATGAGAAGCTTCACCAAGCAGAAAAAGTGGAGAAGCAATTGATCCAGGCGACACAAACTGCAGAGCTCCAAAAAATGGAGGCGCTGATGCAAACCCAGAGCAAGCACCAGATAGAGGTGAAGACCCTGAGGGAGGTCTGGCACGATCAGGTTGAAGAGCTGCAGAAGCAGATGGCTGAGCGCGAGATACAGTGCGCCAAGAGAGAGGAGATCTCCGTCCGTCAGGTGGTCTGCCTGACATTGCGCTATGAAAGCGAGATGGCCGATATCTACAAGCAGCTGGACCACACGGCAAATGAGGGGGCCCGGCTGCAGCTGGAGCTGGACAAGACCCAGAAGGAGCACCTGCAGCTGCAGGTCAAGAATAGAGAAAATGAAACAGAGTTAAACCTCGCTCTGAAACAGATGACGGACATGGGAGAAGCGGCTAAAGTGGTTCAGTCGGGCTATCAATCCTACCTCCTAACCAAGCAAGCTGTACGTTCCTATACGTGTATCTTCAATGCTGTTGCAATATTACGATTTGCTATAAAGATGAAGTTGGAGAAAGAGATTCCAAGGCTAAAAGAGACACGGTCACAAAAGGAGACCAGGGAACGTAAACTCAATGCCCTCACTGATGACAAAAAGGAAGGAGAAAGAATTGACTTTGATTGTGCTGCTGTTATTCCAGAAACAGATAGGCACCCTCCTGAGAATATTCTCCCTGATCTGGGATTCAAAAATCCAGATCCTCAATTTCATTTACGTTGTCCAGAAGATTATCAAACTAGTGGACACACCCAGGACACCACAGAAGATGTTTTAGCCAAGTGGGTGGCAGTTCCTGAAAACACAAACTTGTTGACAGATCCTGATGACGTGGTTAATATGGACTACGTTTGTACAGAGGCAACTAGGTCTCCAAAACCCAAAGGCCTGGTAATGGCCACAAAAGGGAAATCAAAGATTGAAAAGAAAAAACAACGAAGATTAACACGGCGCCTGAATAGTTCCATATCTCACCAATCTGGACCACACTGTGGAGCCAAGGAGAATCCGGTCCAAGGGTCTCATCAGAAGCTAAAGAAACAGTCCAGTCATTTGCAGGTTGCAGCGGGCTATGAAATAAAGTCAAAGGATGCAATAGACTGGAAGTCAAAAAAAAAAAAAAAAAAAAATATATATGTTTGGGGGAACTGACCGATTTATTTTTTTTATTACACGTGTGGACTATGTCACGGACACTTAACTATGCAAATAAGCATTTTGTCAATATTACAATGTTATATTGGTTCTCTGTGTTGAAAATGTAGCTAAACTACAAATTAATATACAGGGTTGATGGCCCTTAAGATTACAAGGCTGTAGTATAAGAAAAAAAATATTGGTTGCTTACAATATGAAAAAAAAAAAAAAAAAAAAAAATGCCCTTTTCGGTTGGTAAATTTATAATGAGGTTCATATTCTAGAGTAGAACAACCCAGGGAGGTAATAGAAATTGTCTGGTTTTGTGAATATATTTAGCAGATCCTGGGTTGTAAGAATGTGTGCTAGACATTTATTTTTCAAAATAGTTCCCTAATAGAGATCAACAAAAAAATATGTTTGCCAAGTATAGTCTCTTATGACGAAACCTATTGTCCATAATTGCCGTGGGAAAAGTTCATATTCGTGTCATGTGAATACTTAATGTTGTACTGAGGAGTTAGCTCAAGTATTTCAGGTAGGACGCTCACCCCAGTGAGGTCCATGGCCGCTCACCCCAGTAGGTGTGAGCTGGGGAGGGGGATATGTGACATAGTCCAAAGATGTTAGGCAGCTTTCTGCCCCGTTTTAGAGCAGAAAGTGCAGGAATAGTTAATGATCCGTTCCACAGCTTCCCATTAACTCAGGCAGCTGGATGGAAAATCCAGACCACAGATTACAATGGCTCTAGTTCTCCCTCACCTGCTCTTCTAATCACATGCACAGGTACTTAGAGCAGAGAGGTTTTGCATTTCACTCTCTCTCCTTGGAGCCTGGGGGTGGGGGTGTCGCTGCTCCCCTGCATCCAGTATCGGGGTTGACGGCCCCTCCACGTATCACAGTACCAGAGGATTTGCCTGGACTCCACGAACAGATAAGACAAAACAAATGGTTACTGTTGTTGCTAAAAGACTGTACTGTATCTTGTGACCCTAAATGAGAGAGCATTGTTTTAAGCTGGGGAACCAGTTTAGTTGGCCAGCAGCTGTTAGAGAGACTGATTCTGATGTGTAGTTAGATCCCTGAAAGGGATAGGATTTTGCTTATATGATTTTGGTTTTATTTCTTGAAATAACAGTGTGGGAAATATGGTAACACTGAAATATGTGAACTGCTGAATGAAAGTATCTGAGTACCTCTAACCTTCACATGTTAAAGCTGCAGTACCTTACTTGGATGAAAATAAAGCAGGCAGAAGCCTGAGTTAAGCAGCATAATACTTTGCATGATCCTGTTTGTTGTATAATTAACCCTAGAAGACTGTGTCGGGAAGAACCCAGACAGACGTCAGCACTACAAAAGAGGGGCGTTTGTCACATATGGTGGAGAATGCGGGCAGACACTAAAAAGTCTGTGGGTTTGCAAATAAATGCGGGGCTTTAAAATGGCCGCCCAGCTGAACTAAAGTACAGATGCTATGAGTGAAGTCTGTCCCACTGTGTATATCAGTTGTGCTTCTAGCATACACAGAGAATGTGCGAAGTGTGGATGCAATAGCACCCTGAACCCAAACAGAAAACCAAAATGTTTTGCTGAAAAAAATTTTTTGCATCTAGCAAGTGCTGTTGGTAAAGCTAATGCCTTTTGCTGAAGTGAGTAAAATTTGCAGCTAGCAAGTGCTGTATGCAAGTTGCTGAAGTGAGTGAAATTGCAGCTAGCAAATTGTCCCTGCCGGGTTTCTAAAATGGCCGATGTGAAATGTTTGTTGTGTAATGTACGTAACCATACAAAACAGTGTCCCTTCAGGCCATACTATGATCACGACCCTGGAGGAGAGCCGTACCCACAGATGAATTTAGTATGCGGGGCCTGTCGTGAAGTAGGTCACATGGAAGATGTGTGCCCCAAATTTTTCAAAGACAAACAGCTGCAAAAGCAAGCAACGCCCTGTGAGTGCAAGCAAGATGTGGAAGCTGATAACAGTGAGTGTGTGCCCAGTACCACTGATATCTCTGGAGCTAATAAAGCAAAAAGAAAGAAAACTGTTCCTCAAGTCACAGGGGAAGTGAACGAGCCACTTGAACCTGCACTGTCAGGACATGCGTCAGAAAGGCGCCGAGATGAGCAACAGCCCATAGGGCCTGGCGCAATCGTCCCAGGAATGACGACACGCCTAGAGATGACAAAGGCTACTGCTACCATCATAGGCAGAGAGCCAAGCGAATCAAAGAAAACAAGAACTGACTGGAAACTATGCTATGAGATGTCCCAGAAAGATGTGCAAAACTTCATCACAGAGTTAGGGGTTTCTCGGCAAGAGGCTAGCGCGCTTAAAGCAGAGCTGGAACTCTCACGCCATGAGGTCTACGCTCGCAGCACAGAGCTGTGTACATTGAAGGAAACCTATGAGAATACCCTGAGTAATTTAGAGACTGTAAAAAGAGAGAATGTAAGTCTGACACAGAAAAATTCAGACTTGACTGACCAGATCAGTGAAGGTGATGAGAAGCTTCACCAAGCAGAAAAAGTGGAGAAGCAATTGATCCAGGCGACACAAACTGCAGAGCTCCAAAAAATGGAGGCGCTGATGCAAACCCAGAGCAAGCACCAGATAGAGGTGAAGACCCTGAGGGAGGTCTGGCACGATCAGGTTGAAGAGCTGCAGAAGCAGATGGCTGAGCGCGAGATACAGTGCGCCAAGAGAGAGGAGATCTCCGTCCGTCAGGTGGTCTGCCTGACATTGCGCTATGAAAGCAAGATGGCCGATATCTACAAGCAGCTGGACCACACGGCAAATGAGGGGGCCCGGCTGCAGCTGGAGCTGGACAAGACCCAGAAGGAGCACCTGCAGCTGCAGGTCAAGAATAGAGAAAATGAAACAGAGTTAAACCTCGCTCTGAAACAGATGACGGACATGGGAGAAGCGGCTAAAGTGGTTCAGTCGGGCTATCAATCCTACCTCCTAACCAAGCAAGCTGTACGTTCCTATACGTGTATCTTCAATGCTGTTGCAATATTACGATTTGCTATAAAGATGAAGTTGGAGAAAGAGATTCCAAGGCTAAAAGAGACACGGTCACAAAAGGAGACCAGGGAACGTAAACTCAATGCCCTCACTGATGACAAAGAGGAAGGAGAAAGAATTGACTTTGATTGTGCTGCTGTTATTCCAGAAACAGATAGGCACCCTCCTGAGAATATTCTCCCTGATCTGGGATTCAAAAATCCAGATCCTCAATTTCATTTACGTTGTCCAGAAGATTATCAAACTAGTGGACACACCCAGGACACCACAGAAGATGTTTTAGCCAAGTGGGTGGCAGTTCCTGAAAACACAAACTTGTTGACAGATCCTGATGACGTGGTTAATATGGACTACGTTTGTACAGAGGCAACTAGGTCTCCAAAACCCAAAGGCCTGGTAATGGCCACAAAAGGGAAATCAAAGATTGAAAAGAAAAAACAACGAAGGTTAACACGGCGCCTGAATAGTTCCATATCTCACCAATCTGGACCACACTGTGGAGCCAAGGAGAATCCGGTCCAAGGGTCTCATCAGAAGCTAAAGAAACAGTCCAGTCATTTGCAGGTTGCAGCGGGCTATGAAATAAAGTCAAAGGATGCAATAGACTGGAAGTCAAAAAAAAAAAAAAAAAATATATATATATGTTTGGGGGAACTGACCGATTTATTTTTTTTATTACACGTGTGGACTATGTCACGGACACTTAACTATGCAAATAAGCATTTTGTCAATATTACAATGTTATATTGGTTCTCTGTGTTGAAAATGTAGCTAAACTACAAATTAATATACAGGGTTGATGGCCCTTAAGATTACAAGGCTGTAGTATAAGAAAAAAAATATTGGTTGCTTACAATATGAAAAAAAAAAAAAAAAAAAAAAATGCCCTTTTCGGTTGGTAAATTTATAATGAGGTTCATATTCTAGAGTAGAACAACCCAGGGAGGTAATAGAAATTGTCTGGTTTTGTGAATATATTTAGCAGATCCTGGGTTGTAAGAATGTGTGCTAGACATTTATTTTTCAAAATAGTTCCCTAATAGAGAGCAACAAAAAAATATGTTTGCCAAGTATAGTCTTTTATGACGAAACCTATTGTCCATAATTGCCGTGGGAAAAGTTCATATTCGTGTCATGTGAATACTTAATGTTGTACTGAGGAGTTAGCTCAAGTATTTCAGGTAGGACGCTCACCCCAGTGAGGTCCATGGCCGCTCACCCCAGTAGGTGTGAGCTGGGGAGGGGGATATGTGACATAGTCCAAAGATGTTAGGCAGCTTTCTGCCCCGTTTTAGAGCAGAAAGTGCAGGAATAGTTAATGATCCGTTCCACAGCTTCCCATTAACTCAGGCAGCTGGATGGAAAATCCAGACCACAGATTACAATGGCTCTAGTTCTCCCTCACCTGCTCTTCTAATCACATGCACAGGTACTTAGAGCAGAGAGGTTTTGCATTTCACTCTCTCTCCTTGGAGCCTGGGGGCTGGGGGTGTCGCTGCTCCCCTGCATCCAGTATCGGGGTTGACGGCCCCTTCACGTATCACAGTTCCAGAGGATTTGCCTGGACTCCACGAACAGATAAGACAAAACAAATGGTTACTGTTGTTGCTAAAAGACTGTACTGTATCTTGTGACCCTAAATGAGAGAGCATTGTTTTAAGCTGGGGAACCAGTTTAGTTGGCCAGCAGCTGTTAGAGAGACTGATTCTGATGTGTAGTTAGATCCCTGAAAGGGATAGGATTTTGCTTATATGATTTTGGTTTTATTTCTTGAAATAACAGTGTGGGAAATATGGTAACACTGAAATATGTGAACTGCTGAATGAAAGTATCTGAGTACCTCTAACCTTCACATGTTAAAGCTGCAGTACCTTACTTGGATGAAAATAAAGCAGGCAGAAGCCCGAGTTAAGCAGCATAATACTTTGCATGATCCTGTTTGTTGTATAATTAACCCTAGAAGACTGTGTCGGGAAGAACCCAGACAGACGTCAGCACTACAAAAGAGGGGCGTTTGTCACAATATATATATATATATATATATATATATATATATATATATATATATATATATATACACACAGTATATACACACACATGATGAACCTTACTGTCCTACAAATAACACTTCTCCATACAGACACTACAATGAATTTCCTTTAATAATCCTAACTGATCTTACAATCTAAATCATCAAATGACAAAGAAAAACCTCACATTCCAATCAATACATTGCATTTACATTGTATTTACAGTAGCGACATACTTTATCGCACTAAATGCCGGCGGCATGCCGGGATCTACCCCAGCTGCCGCCAGTAATAACCGCGCGCCGCCGCGTTTCCCCCACGCACCCCCCCTCCAACTCGCGCGCAATTTACTTTGCTTCCGGACCCCGAGCCCGGCTTCTGCTCTGCCCCTCTGCTTCCCCGCACCCCCGCTTACCTTGATTTGATCTCCAGGGGTGTCGGGGAAGCCTGGGGAAGCCAGGGAAGACGGGGAAGCCGGGCGCGCTTCTGACTGTGACGTCACAGTGCGCCGCCACGCGCCGCGGCTACCCGCTTCCCAGCCACATACAGCCAGCGGCTTTTGCTCGAATAAGAGCTGCCGCTGCTGTATGATGCATAAAATCTATGCACCATATACATTCTGCAATTGAATGTGAACAATATCATTGCAAGCAAAATACAGATAACTCCAAACAAGTCAACTATTTTAACCAATCAAGTAAACAAAAATCAATATATAAGTACCAACCAGAATACAACATTTATACCAGCGCTAACCCTTGCAATACCAAGGATTACATCTATCTAATTGTAAAAAACATTATACTGTACACACATTGAAGCATTGCAATAAACAACATACAGTACAGTACATCCCCTGTATCTCCCTGCCTTGAGTGTAATCTGTTTAAAGCCCCCTCCCCCCTAATGTTTCTGTTAAATCTCCCTGCCTGTGTTGCTGTGAGTGCAGTGTATGTAAATGTGGGGAGGGGGGACGACCCGATGTGCATACTGTGAGGTCTAACCACCCTCACCCCCTACCCACATACCGTCATTAAGGGGTTAACCCACCCTCACCCACCACTCGGGATGCCTACATACCCTCCCACACTAACCCCCCCCCCCCCGTGAGGCCTAACCACCCTCACCCAGTACCCACAAGGGAGGCCTACCCACATACCGTTGGGGAAACACCCCCCCCCACCCCCAGCACCCACAATAAAAACAACACAGTGACCCACAATAAACATCATTCTATTTATTAAATACATTACCCACCCCCTGTGCCCACATATAAATACATGATTTATTCTTTTACATACAGGGTTCATAACGCAGCCCCACGTGAGTCCCCGGTGGGCTGGCGGGGCACCTGGACAGACCTACAGGGTACCAGCAGCCCTTTTTAAACAGGTTCTGGAGGCCTGCTGGTGGGTCCTGCCAGCACCATGGCCCACAGGTGGTCTCCTTGGGTCACTGTTGGCCACAATTGGGTCCCCACGGTAAGCCCAAGGATGTCTGGGAGCCCTGGGTCAGACCCACAGGTGTCTGCGGGGCCTCGGGTGGTTCCCACGGGGGTCTGGGGAACACACGGGTGCTCACTACGGGTCCGCGGTGCCCCCACAGAAGTGGGACCACACATCATCATCCCCGCACCTACGGGTCGGCGGTACCCCCACAGAAGTGGGACCACACAGCTTCATCCCCGCAGACTACGGGTCGGCGGTGCCCCAACAGAAGTGGGACCACACAGCTTCATCCCCGCATGTGTCACCCGTGGAACCACCAGCCTGATACCCGCCAAACCTCTGTCACATGGTATACTAGAGCCAATCAGAGTAGGGATGGAGTTCCCATGCTCTGATTGGCTACCATACCATGTCAGGGCGGCCATGTGTCTTTTCATGACGTCATCTTAAAGGCAATTGAAGCAAAGCCATTCTGATTGGCTGTGCTGTCATTGCCTTTAAGTGACGTCATCATTTTTATTTTTATCGGCCAAAACACATGGTTTTCACGGCCCAATCAGGGCCGTGGGAACCATATGACGAAAATGTGATGTCATAGGCCTTTAAAAGCCTATGTCGTCTCATTTTGAAGCCAGACGCCGCGGAGGAAGGACCTCCGGAGAAGAAAGAAGACCAGGGCGTGGCCGCAGATGGAAAGAAGACCCCGCCCGGAAGAAGATAGAAGAAAGAAGAATACAGATGAAGATAAAGATGGATTACAAGTAGAAGACCCGTGGATTGATTTGGATTTTTAGTTTAATGTTTATTTTTTTTTGTAGGGTTTATTATTTTATGGGTTCCTGTTCGTGGATTGGTTCGTGAGTAAGCTGCGCAATGGGAGTCGGTGGGGGCAAGTAATGGTAAGTGAACTAAAGAAATTTATTTTATTTAACTTGTTAATTTTTTTAAAAGCTTTTTTAACATGTGTATTTTTTTTTTTGTGGTACATCATTTCTTGCCACTGTATAGTATGTATGTATATATGTCTAGAGAGATATATACATGCAAGGGTAAGAAATGATGTTGTTTTAAAAGCTTGATTTGATGTGTTTTAAATTAATTTGACTATGCAGCTATGCTTTATTGTGAGTTTAAAGTATTTTAAAATTAGATAGATGTCATTGTTGATATTGTATTGTGTGTTTGAGGGAGGTCAGGGCTAGCCTTGGTTTTAAAGTTTGTATTCCGGTTGGTACTTATATTTTATTTCACATGCTGAATTGCAATATGGAAAATAGCTGAAGCGCTCAAATGCAGGTATATCTCAAAATGATAATAAGCCAGACCACTGTACCAGGGTACTAACAATTGATATAGTACATATTGTATCATATAATGGGTACTATCCTCCTGAAGACAGGTGGTGTGTGGTGCAACCCACTCACCATCAGTCTCATTGGCAGGTTCCCCTGAAAAATATACAAGTACTCACATCCTGGTAGGGCAGGCAGGCAGGCTGTGCAGCTACTCAATGCAATACAGGGAAAAGGGAGACCAAACGGAGCAGGAAGAACCCAGGACAAAAAAAATGATTAAAAGGGCACTTTAATGTGGCAAAAGACCCATCCAATGCATTTCGAACGTCGCAGCGTTCTTTTTCTTTTTCTGCTTCGATGGATCTACCTCGATTCTACGGATGCAGGAACCTGCTTGCTTCTGCCATGCCAACCACAAGAAAGCGAAAGGCAAAAGCTGTTTCTAAGCCAAAGCCAAAGCGAAAACCAAAGGAGAATAAAGAAAATGTTCCGAAGATTCCAAAGGCTAAGAACCCTGGGCTTATTATGTCAAGAAGAAATTTGCTGCCATTTACACAAAGCACAACAAATGGAAGCCTGTGGAGGACCCTTTGTCCACCGATACTCTGCTGGGAGCCCCATCTCACCTACTCCAGCACCCATCCACGGAGCTGCTCTCCTGGGAACCCCCTTCTCACCTGCTCCTGTACCCATCCATGAAGCTGCTCTCCTGGGACCCCCCCTCTCACCTGCTCCTGCACCCATTCACAAAGCTGCTCTCCTGGACCCCCATCTCACCTGCTCCTGCACCCATGCACAACGCTGCTCTCCTTGGAACCCCCATTTCACCTGCTCCTGCACCCTTCCACGACGGTGCTCTCCTGGGAACCCCCATCTCACCTTCTCCTGCACCCATCCACGCAGATGTCAACAGCACTCCTCACATCAGATCCAGCTCGTTCGCCCGCATGCTGAATGGTTTAAGTTGTGTTGAAATTCATGACAACTCTGCGGTGCAAAAGATTGATCTTCTTTTGGAGACCATGTTGAATATGGATAGGCGTATGGAGAAGATGGAGAGGAACATTGCGGGGATCTACTCTTTGTTTGGAGTTTCAGCCCTTGTATGTCCAATGCAGGAGCTGGAGGGTGGCCGGGATGTGACCTTCACGCTTCCATCAGTAAGCGCACCGTCCCCTCAAGCTCACCCCCTCCCTCTGCAGAATACATGTACCTGTATGCCCTTGAGGATGAGATGACAACCCCGGTAAGGCCACGACAGGAGATGACAACCCCGGTGAGGCCATGACAGGAGGAAAGCATCCTCCCAGACCACATACCCTCGCCCGCTGCCAGAAGCACACCTGCACCTAAGATTGTAATGCTCCCAGACATCATCTTGAGCGAACTGCCCCAGCAAGTCCGGGAGAAATACAAGATCGGAAGTGCTGGTATAGCTCAGAAATATGCCCTGTTCATGTTTAAACACCACGTCAGTTTTGAGATGTACAGCGGGTGGACCCACAATGTAAATTATGAAGGGAATAAAACCAAGATGGGTCTGCAGGCAAATTTAAGGAAAACAATTGTGGAGAAAGTGCAGCGTCATTTTAATGTTAACGATCATGTTATGAGAACCATGAGAGACACCATCAATAGCCTTATGAGGCATATTAGAGCTCGTCACTGGAAGGCAAGCCCATTTGGGAACACTTTGCTGTTTGATTGCACTGTATACTGTAGTTCAAAGTTATAGAAAAATGGATTTTACTCCAAAAAAAAAAAGTTGATTGTTTTAAATTGTTTCATAACTTAATGTTTTTAATGCTTGGTACTGTATAATCATTTATTTCTATTTCTGTTTTGCATGTGCATGTCTGAAGCTGGGCAAAGATAAAGTGCAGGAAATCCCCCATCCTCCATCCCCTCAATACTGGCAGGGAACACACAGTGCTCCAATCCCGACCTTGTTATATTTTTTCTGTATACAGTATATACTGTACAGTATACTGTAGTTATACCGTACAGTATATATTTTGACAGTAGTTACTGTATAGTCCAATATAGTGATATACGCAATGCCTTAAATGCACTTTACTGCACTCATTTTTTCTTTTCAGAGCTGCAGCAGTACAGGAGGGGGGGCATGTGTAAAAGTATTGTACTGTGTGTATACTGTAGCAAAGTATTTTCAGAAATAAAGATAATTTTGTGTGATCGAGTGTTTCGAAATGCGTAGGAAGGTATTCTGGTCATCCAGGGACACCGTAGCTGAGTCAATCCGGCGGTGACGTCAGCGGAGGAGACGCGCGAAATTCACGCGGTGTTGTTGAATGCACGAGTATTCCTGAAATCTCCCCGCACGCTTCAAGCAGACGTCCGGTATCCCACAGCAGACGGCTACCCCTGGCTAAAGACCCCGTACCAATGCACATGTCCTACTCCAGGACGGTGAGTAGGATTTCGGTTTTACCTCTGGTGGAGCAGCAAGGCTTCTCTCTGCCCAAGTGCTGGGAAGCCCCTATTTCTTTTATTAACAGAAGATCATCCACTGTTTATTTTACAGTTCATGTTTTACTTCAATTGTAGTCACAATTGTTTTAACTAATAAATTGCTCCATTTTCCATCCACATGTCTTATATTGTCTAAAGGATAATACACTATTGTGTTGTTTGTATTTCTCTTGTCTCCTTCTCTGAGCTTATCTAATAGAAACCTCATCACAAGATTCTTGTTCCAGCCACTTACCCTCAGCGCCATAAGAGGTTTTTCTATCCACAATGTAAAAACGTATTGAATATGAAAACAGCAGCATACTGTATAAGGTTTTCTTTAAAGCTCTCAATTATTCTATCCTAATCAATAAAAATTGCACTGTCACAAAATTTTTGCCCACTTGGATTTTTAAATCAGATTCACAATGCGCAAGCAACGTTTTAAAAAAAAGATATTAGAGGTCCATCCTTTCTTTCCATCCATCCCTCCTTTCGCCTTTTTCGGCTTGATGTCAAAGTTTCTTTTCTGGGGAAAAAAAATGATGCTATTATTTCCTGTATTGCTCATGCGTCAAGTCGTTGCTGCAGTTCAAGCAATATCCTACAGTACATGTGTGTCTGTATGATGAGAACAAACTTCTGATAGGCTCTGGCTCTTGAGCCCCACCCTCTCCCTAGCTGTCCACCAATTGTATCTATAATCATATTGCAGGACTACATTTTTAATAATTGTTCAAGAATTGAATTAAATAACCCTGAGCTAAGCGATTGATTACAGGAGAACGGACCAATCTGCAGCTTACTGCACTGTAACTAATCACTTGTCTGTGTGCATAATTCACATATTGCACAGTACAGTATTGTTTTTAAAAAAATAATATTTTTTTTAAACACGACAGCTTGAACTGCAGGTATTAACTTAATTCTGTACTGTATAGTGTAAAACAGTATACTGTAGTACATTATATATACCTTCATTATAGACTTTGCCAAACAGGTGGTGATGAGCCACTGTCACTCCTGTAGTCTTTATTATAGTTGACAAGTGTCAGCTGGTCTGCTACACCTGTAGTTGACAGCTGATGGAGCTAGAAATCTTTTTGGTACACTCAAGCTTGCTGGTACCTGTACGTGAAATCAGGCTCAGGTTGGTAATTTCGCAGGTATTCCGGCGGGGACAGGTAGCATGGATTGCCATTCACCAGGTTTTCACTGACGGTCAGACCGTTATTGTAAGCCGGTGCTGGCACTGTTGCCGGCACATTGCTGGATTGGGATTGATGAATCTTATATGGATTAAACTCTACCTTTCATCTTATGAAATTGCCAATATCAAACATACTGTGAAATTCTGGGGCCACACCCCAAAAACAAGCATGTATCTCCAGCAGGAGGGGCAATGCAGAAAAAACACTGATCGCTACTTAAGGTTTTTCTTATCGCACGCTTAAAACCACGAACGTCTGGTGAAAACTTGTAAAAATCAAAGTTCGAAATGAAAAAATCATATATTTCTGCAACAGTCGCCATGTTATCTGCTGCAGCATTAATTGCAGAACATATTAAAAATGCATAACTACAGTCAGGTTTTTTTATACATCTGCGGTGTGTACATTATGTCCAGTAAAGTCAGAAATTGTGCAAGAATACTGTAGGAATGTAGAAAAAAGCACACTGCTTTGAGTTTCATAAGTTTTTATTATGAAGCGCCAAAATTTGATAACGTCTTCAAGGTCAAATCACAATGGACCACTGTGGTAGACTTGGTTTTTATCTGGGTTTTTTTTACACACCTGCAAATTAACACAGTAGCACAGTTCTCCTGCTCACTTTTAAAACTTTACATTCTTCTGCTCCTCCTTACATCTCAGCCCTAATTTCTCGCTATGCACCATCATGACTCTTGCGTTCTTCTCAAGGATGTCTTCTTTCTACCCCCTTTGTATCTAAAGCTCTCTCCCGCCTTAAACCTTTCTCACTTTCTGCCCCACACCTCTGGAATGCCCTTCCCCTCAATACCCGACTAGCCCCCTCGCTATCCACCTTTAAGACCCACCTTAAGACACATCTGCTTAAAGAAGCATATGAGTAGCACTGGATAATCATGGACACATGACACATAAAGCTTGGCCCCCTGCAGACGCACTTACTAGTATTCCCTCCTACTGTCTCTGTACGTTCTCCCTACCTACTGCACCGACACACTTTATTCGAGCAAATACCCAGTATGTACCTGGCAGATACCTGGAATGCGCCGCTCCTCACCTCTGACAAGCCCCGTTGCGTTTGCCTTCCCAGCCTGGGTTCATGCCTGGCTGACGGGCGGCTGATCTGTTAAATGATAATGATTAGGATTTAATAGGCTGCAATGCTTCGTGTGTCTACCAGATGGCATAAATTCATGAATTGTAATGCAGTATATATATATATACTGTGAAGTATTGCAGCCAGCGGGAATAAAATGCTTCAATCCCTGCCTGGAAAATAACGCAATGCACTCGGGCAGAAAACAGTCACAAACCTCAATACACCCGGGTATACCCGAATTCGTGGGACTAGCCGAGCTCGAATAAAGTGTGTCGCCAGTGTACCAATTAGATTGTAAGCTCCTCGGAGCAGGGACTCCTTCCTTAATGTTACTTTTACAGTATGTCTGAAGCACTTATTCCCATGATCTGTTATTTATATTATTTGTTATTTATATGACATGTATTACTACTGTGAAGCGCTATGTACATTTATGGCGCTATATAAATAAAGACATACAATACAATACACAGACAGACAGGGTCAAAGGTGACGGCGCCTTCGGAGAAAGCTGGTTGCGTGCAGCGTTCCTGACCACCTCTGCAGGAAGCGACGCCATTACAAGAGAGGTCCCCACTGATGTGTTTAGCTGTCACATCTCCCCTTTCCCTGTGTTCGATCTGGGAACTATCCATATTTTGGAGGGAGATATAATCAACACAGCACACACCCAGGCACCCACGGAAGACACTCACTGTTTCTGGCATTTCGTTCCTGTTGGTTTCACACGCGCATTTTATCCTGCCCTGCTGTAAGTAGGGTTTTGGGTTTTAACCTCTTGATGACCCGCTGCAGCAGGCTACTTTATTTTATTAAATAGTTTTTTATTTCAGCTTTAGTGTTTCATGTTATGTCCTTGTTGCTTGTAGTCTGTTTTTTTGTTTTTTGTTTTTTACAGTATACACTATGATTATTGTCTTTGTTTCTATCCACATGTAACGGATCACCTGATTGGAGAACTCCTGCTCATTGGACTTATTGGACTCTCTCTCCTTTCCCCTTATTTGAACTTATTGGACTTTACACCCTGCAGGCGCTGGTTTGTATCTGTAATCACAGACAGAACTGTACACATTACAATTCATTAATTTCTGCCACCTGGCGGATGCATGAAGAATTGCACCCAAAGAAATCCGAAACCCTTAAATGAAACAGATCAACCGCGGGTGCCTGGCGGTGTGAATGCGCGTGAACGGCGGCAGGAATGCGGGAATGCGGAGTTAATACCGGATGGAATACAGCAGAGCACATGACAACGGCTCTGTGATTTATTTGAATAATGGCCGCTGCAGCTGTATATCTCTTTAACTAATTCACCTTTTTCCCCCCCTCCGATTCCAGATCACCAGATTTGAATCCCATCGAATTGGTATGGCATCAGATTAAGGATCATATCAGTAAAGTTGTGAAACCGTCCAAAAAGGATGAATTAGCATAAGGAATAATGAATTTCTGGAACAACATACTCACCGTACAACGATGCAATAAATATATAGATCACATAGCTAGCATGTTGCCCGTTCTTTTACAGCATAATGGGCAGGACACCAGAATGTAGTAAGGTAATGTACTGTACTGTAGTAAGGTAAGTACAGGTACAGTATGGCACTCAAAATATATAGTTAGGTCCGGAAATAATTGGACACTGATACAAGTTTTGTTATTTCGGCAGTGTACCAAAATAAATTAAAGCTACTGTTAAGTAATTAATATGGGCTTAAAGTGCAGTATATCAGCTTTAATATAGGGTATTCACATCCAAATTGGAGGAATGGTTTAGGAATTACATCTCTTTAATATGTAGCCCCCTCTTTTTCAAGGGACCAAAAGTAATTGGACAATTGACTCAAAAGCTGTTTCATGGATAGGTGTCATGTTGCTGTGAACCCACAACATGTGGTCAAAGGAGCTCTCAATGCAAGTGAAACAGGGCATCCTTAGGCTGCAAAAAAAATCACTCAAAGAGATAGCAGGAACATTAGGAGTGGCCAAATCAACAGTATGGTACATTCTGAGAAAAAAAGAACGCACTGGTGAGCTCTGCAACACAAAAAGGCCTGGACGTCCACGGACACCAACAGTGGTAGATGATCGTAGGATCCTTTCCATGGTAAAGAAAAACCCATTCACAACATCCAGCCGAGTGAAGAACCCTCTCCAGGAGGAAGACGTATCATTATCCAAGTCTACCATAAAGAGAAGATTTCACAAGAGCAAATACAGAGGGTTCACCACAAGGTGCAAACCATTCATACGCCTCAAGAATAGAAAGGCCAGATTAGACTTTGCCAAACAATATCTAAAAAAGCCAGCCCAGTTCTGGAACAGCATTCTTTGGACAGATCTGTACCAGAATGATGGGAAGAAAGAAGTATGGCGAAGGCTTGGATCCGAAGCATACCACATCATCTGTAAAACACGGTGGAGGCAGTGTGATGGCATGGGCATGCATGGCTTACAATGGCATTGGGTCACTAGTGTTTATTGATGATGTGACAGAAGCAGACGGATGAATTCTGAAGTGTATAGGGATATATTGTCTGCTCAGATTCAGCCAAATTCAGTAAAGTTGATTGGACCGCGCTTCACTTTACAGATGGACAATGACCAAAAACAGCAACCCAGGAGTTTTTTAAGGCAAAGAAGTGGAATATTCTGCAATTGCCAAGTCAATCACCTGATCTCAACCCGATCGAGCATGCATTTCACTTGCTGAAGACAAAACTTAAGGCAGAAAGACGCAAGAAAAAAAAACAACCGAAGACAGCTGCAGTAAAGGCCTGGCTAAGCATCACAAAGGAGGAAACCCAGCGTTTGGTGATGTCCATGCATTCCAGACTTCAAGCAATCATTGCCTGCAAAGGATTCTCAACAAAGTATGAAAAATAAATATTTTATTTATGATTGTGTTAATTTGTCCAATTACATTTGAGCCCCTGAGATAAGGGGACTGTGTATAAAAATGGTTGCAATTCCTAAACGTTGCATACAATATTTCATGTTCAAACCCTTGAATTAAAGCTGAATGTTTGCACTTCTATTGCATCTCGGTTGTTGTTTTCAAATCCAATGTTGTGGCATACAGAGCTAAAAGTATGAAAATTGTGTCAGTATCCAATTATTTCCGGACCTAACTGTATAAATATATAAATGGATGCGTGCGCGGGCACACACCCTGAACCGAGGGCAGAAGAAGGGAACTGACGTGCGCGCGCACAGGGGAAACGGAGCTCGGCGTCTTAGAGGAGGAATCCGTGTGAGCCGCGGGAGACCCTGGCAGGGCTGCAGGTGAGTGAGGAGCACGCCGCGAGCGGCGTGACTCCTGAATCCTTACAACGATGTAATAAATATATTGACCATATTGCGACTGTGTTGCCCATTGTGATTGCGCATAATGTGCAAGCATCAGGAAGGTAGTATGGTATAGTACTGTACTGTAGTATTGTAAGTACAGTATGATACAGGTACGTATGGCACAGATTTTTTCTTTCCTAGTAGTCAGAGTATACAGTAGTTCCAGTATAGACTAGTTTGACAGTACTAACTGCATATTGTAGTCCAATATGGAGTAGCTATACAGACACAATGCCATAATACAGTATGCACCTAACTGCTCAATTTTTTTCTTTCCAGAGAGAGCAGCACCAGCCATCTGGTTAATATTATTATCAATGTGCATTATTTATGATTATCCACCGGCCCTAATTTCCCTCTGACAGAAGAACTGAATAAAGACTGCATTTTGTATTATTCATGATTATTTTTATATTTGTTTTTTTTGTTCCGGATAAAATAAAAGAAAGATTTCTTTACATTCATGATAATCATAATCATTGACAACCCCCCCCCCCCCCCGCACACACCTACACCAAAGAAAAAGAAAGAATGACAAAAAGTGGTAATTTGCTGCATCAACAACATGAATCAGATAATGTTTTTTTTAACTCTCAATTTCACAGTGCTGTGCAAATCAGATTTACATATCAAATTCAAGAAGGGATTATCACAAGCATTACCATAAACAAAGCCTCAAGGGTTGGGGGGGTGGATGGGTGAGTCATGCGCAGTAATCTTCAACTAGCTCCCTTCCCAAAGAGGATTACAGAGAGGTGACTCTAAGACAACAATAGGAAAATTAGGCACACAGGCGCAGAGAGATGGTGCTCGGCTAGGGACAGATTAAAAACACAATGGCAAGCTTTAGAAACGGAATGGCTCTGGAGAGGTGCCTGTCGATAAGAGTTTCAAATCCTTGAGCGAGCCTTGTGTGTGTGTGTGGGGGGGAGGGGGGTACAGGGTGCAGCTGCATGAGGGATTAGCTGTACTGCAGTTCAAAGAAATGGCATATTTTCAAAAGGCAGGTCATTATAATAATTTGATCCCTACACCCCCAAATACAGTACATAAAAAGCACACAAATCAACCATGTGCAGTCAAACGCACACTGTCGCAGTCAAAAGCTACAGCACAGATTGAATATAGTAATATCAAGATGGTTTAGGCAGGCTTGTGGAGAAAATAAAAATAAAAAATCACTCTTGAACTTCGCAAGCAAGCAGGAATGTGATTGAAAACAGAAAGACACACATTCAAAGGAATGGTGTGGGAGAGGGGTACTGCACTGTAGAGAAGATAAGAAGTTGAAATACTGCAGTGCAGTAAATTATCCTGTGTGTGTGGGGGGGCGAGCGCGGGGAGAGCGCTGTATATGCCGAAATGTGATACTGTTACAGTACTGTACACG
Source organism: Ascaphus truei (assembly GCF_040206685.1). NCBI lineage: Eukaryota > Metazoa > Chordata > Amphibia > Anura > Ascaphidae > Ascaphus > Ascaphus truei. Next base: position 227,615,038 of record NC_134486.1, on the reverse strand, counting down.
CCTATGCGTTTCAACAATTTTCAAATGAGACATACAGCACTGCAAATGCATGTATAACTATGCAAATTTACAATTACTGCGCGCACACACGCAAACTGTGTACTGACGTAGGTTGAACTGCTAAAGTATTAGACTTCGAAGACAACATCTCGCGAATGCCCCCCTGAGTTTTTAGACGGTGACAAAGTGAGAATATGATGTAATGAGGGGAGGAGATCGGACATAACAGCACTGGGATCTAAGCAGCCATTTTAAGTCAGCCTCCATCTTAGGTGCCTGATATTGTCTATTGTCTGTATGAAAGTTGGTATGGAAGTTAGTTTAAAGACAATTTTTTTTTCTGCTCCTGAGGGAGGTGCCCATGAAGTCTCGTATGTAGAGGAAAAGTCACCGGCCCGTATAAGGAATATTAGCTGAGTCATTTCATTTCTAATATGAATCCCATAATAATGCTATTAACTCGATGTGTTCATGTTAATATTTTGTTTATCTTATATGCTCACGTAGTGACGCACAAGCAACCTCATTTAGGGGGCGTGGGCTTAGTATTTTGTGTACAAATAGGGTCTGTATGCCACCATGTCATTGGGGGAGTTTTATTTTGAAACTCCCTTCTGCGTGTGCACGTACACTGCAATAAACGTATTTGTCATTCTGCAAAAATGATCCTCAGATGATGACTCTTATTTATTCATGCTTTTCACAGATGGCGCCCGAATAGGGACCCAAATATACCGGAAGCTGAACACCTGAAAAAAACTACTCCTCGGTCACTCAAATCTGAGCGCTCATAAAAATCAAGGTAAAAGGCACCTTTTTGAGGAAAGCCTGAGTTTAAAAAGTTGTTTTGAGTGGTGTGTAGAGAGATGTGTTTTTAAGGGTGTCTCAATCTGGGTTGATGGGTTTACCTAGCAGTTTCAAATAAGTTTATTTGCCTGTTCCTGTATCCATTTTAAAGTGTTATAGTTATTTAAGTTTTATTGGGACTAAGGTGAGAGTTCCGTTAGAAGTTTAGGTGTTTTGGTGATGAAGGTGAGTGTTTGTATGCTTAAGGGATTGTTTTCAGACTGTCCTGGGTTGTGATAAATATGTTTGTTGTCTGAGCAGGAAGGGTCCCTGATTGTACATTTGCTCTGTCTTGTCATTAACATACCAAGTGAGTTTATTTATGGATATCTGTTTAGAAGGTCTTATCTGTATCCATGTTATAAAAGTATAAGGTTTATCAGGACTGGGTTGGACCCGCTGAAGTAATTCAAGTGTTTTCTTGGGTATAGTTATGGTGAAAAAATCAGAATTGGATTTTGATTTGGAATTTGGATTTTATGAGGTTTCTGTGGCTAAAGATAGGCATGGCATGACCGGCTGACTGGAAGCCGCAGAAATCAGGTGTAAACGTATCAGCTTTTCCTTCCATTTCCACACAAGCAATAAGTGGTTATAAATCATTTCCTGATATAAACTCAAGTTTCAGTGCCGGCAAGTAAAATTGTTGCGCCCTTAATGGAGAGTTGCCAGATGGATTTGATACCCTAATGAATTTTTCCTGAATGATTACCTGTGTGAAAGATAAACCATGCTAAGTATCACCAGTATACACAAATCACCATCCAAAAACTTGCAAGTACGTACAAAAACATGAATATTATTTGCTCACAATGAAGTAAAATGTCTGCAAGAAAGAGAATCAGAATCGCAGAAGCACAGATCGTGCCCCCACCTTTTTCTCCAGCTAGAAGAATGTACAGGAGATAAAAAAGTTAACTCAAAAGCTCCGGAGCATCAGAGTAGTTTTTAAAATCAGGTTATTTATGAGAATAAAGAAAGAGAAGGGAACTTTTATTAACGTAGCTGCAGGATGAAATTGTGGGGTAAATAGGGGAGAAATTTTTTCTTTTATTTGTTCGTTATTTTTGTGATGTTGGTTGGCTGTGTATGAGAGAAGTTTTTGTATTGTGTGTTCTGTATTGTGTGTAACCAGTAAAAACACATTTCAATTTTATTTCTATAGGATTAGGATATGTTTGGGAATATTTTGAGTTTAAAAATGCGGGTAAAAGCTCACAAGCATTGTTTGAAGTATATATTGTATTGTATGTTTTTATGTATAAACGCCATTAATATGCATAGCGCTTCACAGGAGTGGTGCACGTCATTATCAAATGGTAGAGGTAAGAGGTCATTAAATAAGTGATCCAGACATAAAAGTAACATTAAGGAAGAGAAGTCCCTGCACTGAGGAGCTTACAATCTAATTGGTAGGTAGGGAGAGCGTACAGAGACAGTAGGATTTGATTAGAAGCCAGGAGAGGAATTTCAGGAGGGGAAACGCAGAATCAGAGTTTAAAGAGTAGAGTGATTCTGGCAACAGCGTTTAGGATAGATTGCAGGGAAGACAGGTGAGAGGCAGGAAGGCTGGATAGCAGGCGATCACAGTAATCAAGATGGGAGAGAATGAGGGTCTGAATCAGAGTTTTAATAGTTGAGCAACAGAGGAACAGGTGTATATTTGTGATATTATAGAGGAAAAAAGCGACAGGTTATAGAAATGTTTTGAATAAGAGATGAGAATATGAGAGAGGAGCAGTGTGTGACCCCTAAGCAGCGTGCTTGGGCTACTAGATGGAAGATTCAAGAGTAATGTGGAAGGAGATAATAGGGTCAGGTTTGGGAGGAAGTATGAGGAGCTCTGTTTTTTGCCATCTTAAGTTTAAGGCGAAGGAGGGCCTTCCAGGATGAGATAACAGAAAGACATTCAGAAACTTACTGTTGCGGCACACTTTATTCTAACAAATCACCGGTTTGTCCCTGGCTGGTTCCTGGAATGCCACGCTGTTCACCCGGAGCATGCCGCGTTCCCAGCCAGGGGTCATGCCCGGCTGACGCGCGGTTGATGTGTTAATTGATAATGGATCAGGATTTACTAGGCTGCAATGCTTCGCGTGTCCGCCAGATGGCATAAATTCATGAATTATAATGCAGTATATATATATATATATATATATATATATATATATATATATATAAATATATACTGTATAACAACAACCCCTATAACCCCTAACATATACATACAGTACTGTATGCACATCAATGATACTATAGGCCGGCGGGGGCGAGATGTGTTTGCACCAGAGAGAGAATCGCTGCTCTCTCTGTGCAAAAATCGGCACATTCAAAATTATTTAAAATATATTTTTATTCATAGTGTAGATGTGCAGGGGGTCTCCGGAGCTGAACCGCATTGGTTTCAGGTCCGGAGACCCCCTGCTTCCCGAGATACAGCCCCCTTTATGAGGTGCCGGTATCCCTCTACATTTAAAGGTCCCAATCACGTGACCGCGGCATGTAAACCAAGCAGAGGGATACCGGCACCCCCTAAAGGGGCCTGTATCTCGGGGATCAGGGGGTCCCCGGACCTAAAACCAAAATATTTCTGCTCCGGAGACCCTCTGCACATCTACAGTATGAATAAAACACACACATCAATAAAGAATCGTTCTTTACCTTTGCGGCTATGTGCTATGGTAATGAAGCAGCATTTCTGTATTTCTAATAATATTGTACAGTGAGCAGGGGGTTCCCTGAGCCAGAAATTAATGCTCATGGGACCCCCTGCTCCTGCACAATATTATTAAAAATACAGAAATGCTGCTTCATTACCATAGCTGATAGCCGCTAAGGCAATGAAGGGTTAAGGCAGAATAAACAATAAATACATTAAATACATATTTTTCATGTGTGTGTTAAACCTCCCTGCCTTGACTGTAATCTGTGTAAGACCCCCTCCCCCTATTGTGTGTGTTAAACTTCCCTGCCTTGACTAATCTATGTAAAAAACCCTCCCCCTATTGTGTGTGTTAAACTTCCCTGCCTTGACTGTAATCTATGTAAAAAACCCTCCCCCTATTGTGTCTGCTAAACTTCCCTGCTTTGACTAATCTGTGTAAGCCCCCTCCCCCTATTGTGTCGGTTAAATCTCCCTGCCTGTGTTTCTGTGAGTGCAGTGTACTGTATGTAAATGTGGGGAGGGGGAGGGGGATCCCGTGTAAATAACCATGTAAATAACCACACCCACACCCACTACCCACTAGCCACAGTAATGTCCCCTAACCCCTTAATCACCATAGCGGTTATTAACCGCTACAGTCATTAAGGGGTTAACCCACCCTCACCCACCACTCGGAATGCCTACATACCCTCCCACACTAACCCCCCCCCCCGTGAGGCCTAACCACCCTCACCCAGTACCCACAAGGGAGGCCTACCCACATACCGTTGGGGAAACACCCCCCCCCCACCCCCAGTACCCACAATAAAAACAATACAGTGACCCACAATAAACATCATTCTATTTATTAAATACATTACCCACCCCCTGTGCCCCCCCATAAATACATGATTTATTCTTTTACATACAGGGTTCATAACGCAGCCCCACGCGAGTCCCCGGTGGGCTGGCGGGGCACCTGGACAGCAGCCCTTTTTAAACATGTTCTGGAGGCCTGCTGGTGGGTCCCGCCAGCACCATGGCCCCCAGGTAGTCTCCTTGGGTCACCGTGGGCCACAATTGGGTCCCCACGGTAGGCCCGCGGATGTCTGGGAGCCCCGGGTCAGACCCACAGGTGTCTGCGGGGCCTCGGGTGGTTCCCACGGGGGTCTGGGGAACTCACGAGTGCTCACTACGGGTCTGCGGTGCCCCCACAGAAGTGGGACCACACATCATCATCCCCACACTTACGGGTCGGCGGTGCCGCCACAGAAGTGGGACCACACAGCTTCATCCCCGCAGACTACGGGTCTGCGGTGCCCCCACAGATGTGAGGCCACCGCTTCATCCCCGCATGTGTCACCCGTGGAACCACCAGTCTGATACCCGTGGGATACCCGAGGAGATCCACAGGTGGTCTCCAGAGGTCCCACGCAGAACCACGGAACAAACCCTGAATGTAAAAAAAATAAACCTGTTCAATACATTCAATACATACAACCCCCCCCCCCCCCAACACCTACAGTACAATAATGTGCAAAATAACTATTATCCAGATATGGATAATAGATTAATTGCCCATTATTAAAAACATTAACTAGCATATTAAAATAAATAAAGTACTACTGACCTCATCAATACGAAGTGTCCGTCGCCAGCAACATCCTTGTCTTGCCCACAAAATACATAGCAAATACAAAGCCAATACATTGCAAGTACATACAGATATCAATTAACCCCTTAAACACCTTATCAGATAATAACTGCAAAGGTAATTAAGGGGTTAAGCCACACTGGCCCGATACCCACCCTTCACCCACCCTTCACCCATGAATTTGTACAGTGGCTTCATCATGCAACAATATATATATATATATATATATATATATATATATATAGCAACTGTAAATATTACTGTATGTTCATTTGCATGTCTTAGACAGGTCTGCAACCCTGTCTTTCCCCATTGTCACCCAGCATACAGCGCTTCCACTGCAGCAAGGGATTCTGGGAAATGACATGCAAATGAGCACTCAGTGCCACCTTTTGTCTCAAGCTCGTATTACACAAGCCAATCATCAAGCCAATGCATGCTGTTTTAAACACAGCTTTTAAACAGAGGCTGGGATGAGATGCAAAGCCATTAGACCTACTCACATACATGTTTCAATCTTGATGGGTATCATCAGTGTGAGGCTGGTCTTAATGGCTAGCAGGTTTGAGACTAGACTAGGTAATCACCACTGTCATTAAGGTTATGGTGGGTAAAAAAAGTGACAAAAACCCTCCACAGTAAAGCATAAAGCAACTGTAAATATTACTGTATGTTCATTTGCATGTCTTAGACAGGTCTGCAACCCTGTCTTTCCCCATTGTCACCCAGCATACAGCGCTTCCACTGCAGCAAGGGATTCTGGGAAATGACATGCAAATGAGCACTCAGTGCCACCTTTTGTCTCAAGCTCGTATTACACAAGCCAATCCTCAAGCCAATGCATGCTGTTTTAAACACAGCTTTTAAACAGAGGCTGGGATGAGATGCAAAGCCATTAGACCTACTCACATACATGTTTCAACTTTGATGGGTATCATCAGTGTGAGGCTGGTCTTAATGGCTAGCAGGTTTGAGACTAGACTAGGTAATCACCACTGTCATTAAGGTTATGGTGGGTAAAAAAAGTGACAAAAACCCTCCACAGTAAAGCATAAAGCAACTGTAAATATTACTGTATGTTCATTTGCATGTCTTAGACAGGTCTGCAACCCTGTCTTTCCCCATTGTCACCCAGCATACAGCGCTTCCACTGCAGCAAGGGATTCTGGGAAATGACATGCAAATGAGCACTCAGTGCCACCTTTTGTCTCAAGCTCGTATTACACAAGCCAATCCTCAAGCCAATGCATGCTGTTTTAAACACAGCTTTTAAACAGAGGCTGGGATGTATATATATACACACAGTATATACACACACATGATGAACCAATATACAAATAAATGTAGAAGGGTTATCAAAACCATACTGTCCTACAAATAACACTTCTCCATACAGACACACTACATTACAATGAATTTCCTTTAATAATCCTAACCAAAAAAACAAATCCCATTGGGTCAGATGCAACGAATCAGACGTAATTGCTCAAAAAAGCATGTATTTGACGAACAGGCGAAAGATCTAATGGTTAAGTTTGACGAAAGAAACTACAAAAAAAATATAATAGAGGATGCATATAGAAAAGTTTCTTTGATGGATAGGGCAGAATTAATACAATATAAGACTAAAGATACGAAGAGGGGAGAAGAGGGTAAAACATCAGTTCCATTTGTGACGAGATATAGTAACTCTGCTAGTGATATCAGGAGGATTGTTCACAAACATTGGGGCATCTTACATAAAGACCCATTGTTACAGCAGATTCTACCATCCAAACCGGAGATTATCTTTACCAGGGCAACCAATCTAAAACAAAGATTAGCCCCCAGTTGTTTAAAAAAGGACAATGTAAAACCAGTCACTATAACTGCAGGGTTTTTTAAATGTCAAATGTGCAAAGGTTGCAAACTTCATCCAAACTCACAAAAGAGTTATAAAACGATTACAGTAAGTCAGAAGTCACAAATGACAGTTATGACATAAAAGACATGATCGATTGTAACTCAAGCTTTGTAGTTTATTTGTTGCAATCCCTTGCTACAAACAATACATTGGGAGAACAACGAGAAAACTAAAAATCCGCATAGCGGAACATGTAAGAAACATAGAAAAGGGCCTGCAACAACACAGTGCATCAAAACACTTTAAAGACTTTCATGGCCAGGACCCTAAGGGTCTAAAATTTGTAGGTATTGAGAAAATCAGACCTAGCTGGAGAGGGGGTAATCCTGTGAATAAAATATCAAGACAGGAAACATACTGGATCTATGCCCTCAAAACATTAACTCCGCTAGGTCTCAATATTGACATAGACCTGGGATCCTTTCTAAGAGATTAAATAATATCTGTGTTAAATATATATCTTACATTGAGTTCAGCATTATAATCAATAAAAATAAAGTGGATTACAGTATGATAAAATTATCCCTCTCCCAAGTACTGTATAAGATCATGATATATAATCATAAAACGATTAAGATGTGGTTAAGCAACTTTTCTGTAATATATTTTTAAGTTCATGTGTAATGGTTTTTTCATGTATTAGTAAGATATATTTACTTACGCATTGCCCTGTATATAATATCTCCATTTTATATGCCATGTAATAATTACAATTGCCTATCACCAGTTGGCTATTATGTAACCATTTATAGATTCTGTTCCAATACATATACCATCATTATGTCAATACATGTGTAAATAACATCGATTTAATAAGGTTTGGTTTTAATCAAATGCAATGGGCCCATACGAAGTAACCCATAGGTATCAAATTAATGAATGAAATGTGCGTCTGTATTATCCCATTGAAAATGCCATTACAATGTACAGTAGTTGGAATTAATGTAATGAGGTTTAAATTTACAACACCCTCCTAAGAGGAAGAAACTGTGAATAAGAGGAACAATATATCCCATGTACAGTATAACAACTCAGTCAAATTTGTCTAACATATGGTATGAGTACGTACCAGGGTACACTGTAACAAAGCCTCTCTAATGGAGGTATTTTTAAAAAGTAATTAATTATAGTAAGTCCATCCAAATTGAGGGACATAGATGGTTAATTAAATATATATATTATCTATTGCTCCATAAGTAGTTCGAGATCAGATGTTTATGTATAATTGTAATTATAGTATAATGATATAGATTTACGTAGGAATTGCTTTATTAGCCAGGTGGTAACATAATTCATTGCCTTTAACTGATGATAACAGTTACATAATTAAAACCTCAAAAGAAGACTTCTTTGCTGTACAATGTAATCATCAATTTCAATTAAGAGGTGCTTTTTGTAATTTTCTAATTAACTAGATAGCCAATCACGTAATGGAGGAGGGTATATCTATACAGGAATAGGGACACATAGTGAGATCAGCCCCTGACGAAGCCGAAAGGAGAAATGCGTAGGGCGGGATTTTGGAGCATTGAGAGTGAACACAGGACATTGGGGACACTAGCCAGCAATATCCAGCTGTCTGGCAGTGATTTGTATCGTTGTGCCTGCTCGGTACATATATTTTTAATCAGTTGGTGAGGGACGAAGACTAACACAGTGACCGGGAGATTTGGAGACGTAATCTCGCGAGGAGACGTGACATCACCACGCCGCCGCGTGCATGCGAACAGCCACGGAGGACGGGAGCAGTGAGTGAAGCGGGGTGGTCCGCAGACCAACAAGACGGACAATAACGAAGGGGGAAAAATGCCACACCATACCCCTGGAGTAGCGTGAGTACTACTAGCACATTAGGTGCGGTCACAGAGACACACGGCCCTTAACTACGGGTTTTGCAACATCTATAATAGTACCCTGCCCTCAGAGGCTCTGGACATTATTGAGAGTGCCTAAATAAATGACTCCATACCCCTGGAAGTTTGGCAATAACACAGCATGTGGTTATAAGGACATTGTGCAAGGAGTTAACTGGAACTGTGTATAAGTCCACGGATACCTACCCTTGATGAGTGTGAGAAGCTCTAAATTCTCAAACGCTTTTACCAAACTCACAAAGTGTGAGTAGTTTACTTATTGTCGTTTTTATTAAATTTTATAATAAACTGTGTTACACTATGTACTGCACCGACACACTTTATTCGAGCAAATACCCAGTATGTACCTGGCAGATACCTGGAATGCGCCGCTCCTCACCTCTGACAAGCCCCGTTGCGTTTGCCTTCCCAGCCTGGGTTCATGCCTGGCTGACGGGCGGCTGATCTGTTAAATGATAATGATTAGGATTTAATAGGCTGCAATGCTTCGCGTGTCTACCAGATGGCATAAATTCATGAATTGTAATGCAGTATATATGTATATACTGTGCAGTATTGCAGCCAGCGGGAATAAAATGCTTCAATCCCTGCGTGGAAAATACCTCAATGCACTCGGGCAGAAAACAGTCACAAACCTCAATACACCCGGGTATACCCGAATTCGTGGGACTAGCCGAGCTCGAATAAAGTGTGTCGCCAGTGTATGTGTCCCCCTTCTCTTCCTATATGTGACACTTCACACGAGGATACGGTTCCTGTAGATGAGTTGCTGCCGGCTGTTCCAGATCTTCATTCATTGTTCCTGATCCCAGAGTGGATTCAAGGCCTGATTATATTCTATCTGCTGTAAGTGCATATCGTACCCTCTAGCAGACAAATTGTTTGAACGTATTACCCTATGTTTGTCTTTCTTGTTTTTACTTGCGCCTAGGTCACTCTTGTTTGGATATCCTTCTATACCAGCCCGTGGAGCAGTAGACCTTTTGGCTGCAGACTTAATCAGGGAAAGTTAGAATGTGAGGTAGTATACCCTCCTATATGTGTGGTAAATATCATTATTGGTCTTATTGTGATTGCGCTCATTGTAGTTTTCTGTTTTTATATATATATATATTAACCCTGGCTGTGCTCAAAGCTGTGACCATGCAGCAAGCTTAAGCCTATAGGGAACCATGTTAAAAATGGTTATTGAGGCAAAAAGTGACACTGTGTGCTCATTTGCATGTCATTTCCCAGAATCCCTTGCTGCAGTGGAAGTGCTGTATGCTGGGTGATAATGGGGAAAGGTGGGGTTGCAAACCTGCCTAAGACATGCAGATGAGCATACAGTTATATTTGCATATATATATATATATATATATATATATATATATATATATATATATATACTGTATATATAGTTGCATGATGAAGCCACTGTACAAATTCATGGGTGAAGGGTGGGTATCGGGCCAGTGTGGCTTAACCCCTTAATTACCTTTGCAGTTATTATCTGATAAGGTGTTTAAGGGGTTAATTGATATCTGAATGTACATGCAATGTATTGGCTTTGTATTTGCTATGTATTTGTGGGCAAGACAAGGATGTTGCTGGCGACGGACACTTCGTATTGATGAGGTCAGTAGTACTTTATTTATTTTAATATGCTAGTTAATGTTTTTAATAATGGGCAATTAATCTATTATCCATATCTGGATAATAGTTATTTTGCACATTATTGTACTGTAGGTGTTGGGGGTGGGGGGTGTATGTATTGAATGTATAGGCCAGGTTTATTTTTTTTACATTCAGGGTTTGTTCCGTGGTTCTGCATGGGACCTCTGGAGACCACCTGTGCATCTCCTCGGGTATCCCACGGGTATCAGGCTGGTGGTTCCATGGGTGACACATGCGGGGATGAAGCGGTGGCCTCACATCTGTGGGGGCACCGCCGACCCGTAGTCTGCGGGGATGAAGCTGTGTGGTCCCACTTCTGTGGGGGCACCGCCGTCCCGTAGGTGTGGGGATGATGATGTGTGGTCCCACTTCTGTGGGGGCACCGCAGACCCGTAGTGAGCACTCGTGAGTTCCCCAGACCCCCGTGGGAACCACCCGAGGCCCCGCAGACACCTGTGGGTCTGACCTGGGGCTCCCAGACATCCACGGGCCTACCGTGGGGACCCAATTGTGGCCACGGTGACCCAAGGAGACTACCTGGGGGCCATGGTGCTGGCGGGACCCACCAGCAGGCCTCCAGAACCTGTTTAAAAAGGGCTGCTGGTACCCTGTAGGTCTGTCCAGGTGCCCCGCCAGCCCACCGGGGACTCGCGTGGGGCTGCGTTATGAACCCTGTATGTAAAAGAATAAATCATGTATTTATGGGGGGGCACAGGGGGTGGGTAATGTATTTAATAAATAGAATGATGTTTATTGTGGGTCACTGTATTGTTTTTATTGTGGGTACTGGGGGTGGGGGGGGGGGTGTTTCCCCAACGGTATGTGGGTAGGCCTCCCTTGTGGGTACTGGGTGAGGGTGGTTAGGCCTCACGGGGGGGGGTTAGTGTGGGAGGGTATGTAGGCATCCTGAGTTGTGGGTGAGGGTGGGTTAACCCCTTAATGACTGTAGCGGTTAATAACCGCTATGGTGATTAAGGGGTTAGGGGACATTACTTTGTATGTTTTAATTTTTGTCTCTGTTTTGCAGCAGCGGAGGGGCCATGTGCAGGTGGGTAGTGGGTAGTGGGTGTGGGTGTGGTTATTTACACGAGATCCCCCTCCCCCTCCCCACATTTACATACAGTACACTGCACTCACAGAAACACAGGCAGATAGATTTGACCGACACAATAGGGGGAGGGGGGCTTACACAGATTAGTCAAAGCAGGGAAGCTTAGCAGACACAATAGGGGGAGGGGGTTTTACATAGATTACAGTCAAGGCAGGGAATTTTAACACACACAATAGGGGAGGGGGTTTTACATAGATTAGTCAAGGCAGGGAAGTTTAACACACACAATAGGGGGAGGGGGTCTTACACAGATTACAGTCAAGGCAGGGAGGTTTAACACACACATGAAAAATATATATTTAATGTATTTATTGTTTATTCTGCCTTAACCTTTCATTGCCTTAGCGGCTATCAGCTATGGTAATGAAGCAGCATTTCTGTATTTTTAATAATATTGTGCAGGAGCAGGGGGTCCCTTGAGCTAACCCTCTGCTCACTGTACAATATTATTAAAAATACATTCATGCTGCTTCGTTACCATAGCACATAGCCGCAAAGGTAAGGAATGAGTGTTTATTTATATATGTGTTTTATTCATACTGTAGATGTGCAGAGGGTCACACACAGCAGCAGCACAATTAATAAATAAATCTAAATAAATCAATAAATACATGAATAGAAATAAATACATTTAAAATATATTTTTATTCATAGTGTAGATGTGCAGGGGGTCTCCGGAGCTGAAACACTTTGGTTTTAGGTCCGGGGACCCCCTGCTTCCCGAGATACAGGCCCCTTTAGGGGGTGCCGGTATCCCTCTGCTTGGTTTACATGCCGCGGTCACGTGATCGGGACCTTTAAATGCAGAGGGATACCGGCACCACATAAAGGGGCCTGTATCTCGGGAAGAAGGGGGTCCCCGGACCTGAAACCAACGCGGTTCAGCTCCGGAGACCCCCTGCACATCTACACTATGAATAAAAATGTATTTTATAGTATCATTGATGTGCATATACAGTACTGTATGTGTATGTTAGGGGTTATAGGGGTTGTTGTTATACAGTATATACTGTATATATACAGTATATACTGCATTACAATTCATGAATTTCTCGGCTTCAAAGACAACAGCTCGCAAACGCCCCCATGCGTTTTTACACGGCATTGCAGTATTGCAGCCAGCGGGAATAAAATGCTTAAATCACAGCCGCGAAAATAACGCAATACACCCCGGGAGAAAACGACACAAAACCGCACATCACCGGGATATTCTGAAATTCGCGGAGCTAGTCAAGTTAGAATAAAGTTGGTCGCCACTGTAGGTTTGTACAGCAGGTGTAAGGTCAGGGGTTGAAAAGTAAATGTGGGTGTCGTCAGCATAGAGGTGATATTTAAACCCAAGAGATGTCATCATGTCACCTAGAGAGAGTGTATACAGAGAAAAGAGAGAAGTGTGGTCCACAGAGGCAAATGCTTCAGAGAGGAGTAATATATGCAGAGTGTAATGACCTCTGTCTTTGGCAACATATGGGTCATCAGTTATTTTAGTGAGAATTGTCTCCGTGGAGGGAGCAGTGTAGAAGTCAGATTGTAGAGGGTTAAGGAGAGAATGGGTGTTGAAGAAATGGATCAAGCAAGAGAATACAAGACAAGTTCAGAAGTTAGAAAGACAGGTAGGGTCAAGCTTGCTATTTTTGAGTCATGGTATAACTGTTACATGTTTGAAGGATGGAAATGTAGCAGAGTAGAGGGAGAAGAAGAGATCAACAGTGATGGTGACATTTTCTTCTGATACAGTGGAAAAAGAGTCAAGGAAAGCAGGAAGCAATGTAGGATAGGAGGAAAAAGAGGGAATGGTCTGGTGTATGGATTCAACCTCTTTCTCAAAATAGTCAGCAAAAGTCCTGAGATGAGATGAAGGAAGAGTTAGTGTGGGTTAGACTTGTGAGTGTTGATTAATGGAGAGAAGTAGGTTTGTTTAGCGTGAGAAAGGGCAGAATTGAAACAGGATAGCATAAAGTTGTAGTGAAGGAAGTCTGTGAAACTATGAAAGTTCAAACAGAAGGCATTAAAAAGAACTGAGTGGAGGGAGATAGCATGAGCGTGTGGGAGCTATTTGTGTGTTAAGAAGTTATATAACCTCAGCTATATAAAAGCCTGCTATTTAATTTTTGAGAGGCCATAAAAAAATGTAGTTCTTAGGGCTCTGGATAAAGCTCCATGTATTTAAACTTTAAGCAAAAGTTCCAATCCAATAATTATTATTTTTCAGGAAGAAGCTGGTGTGCCGTTATCTTATCTGTTCAGGGTCAATTGGCGAAACGCCCAGAAACAAGATGGCTTTTTGCCCGGGAACAAGTCTTATAAAAAAAAATTCCTTAGTCAAATGCAGTGTCCTTAAAAATATAAAGCTGACCATGTGCTCAGCACTGTGCAAAGAGATTATATAAAGCAAGACATTAGTGTGAAGTCTTTTACAAAATAATTTGTCTATTAACTGAATATGTGATGTATGTTATAACTTTTAACCATTTATTTTTTCCAAAGGTGTTCGTAAGCAGTGGTTATTGTCAAAATTGCTGTGTAATCTAGAATGGGTTTGCCAGGAAGTGGTGAATTGGGAGTCACCTCTCATTTGTGGGTGTGTCTTGTGCATAGGGTTAAATACAGGGGATACATAGTTGCAAAAGCAGTTACATAAGTGAACAAGGTATACATTATATACAAGGCATTTCAGATTTTTAGCAGAATAGTTACAGTGGAGTGTTTGGGTAAAAGCCAGATTGGGATTGGCTAGGGAAATTTGTATGGGTAAAATAATTGCTTAATCGGGAGTGAATATTTTTTCCATGACTGTGTATAGTATTGGGAGGAGAGAGATTGGCCTGTAGTTTGAGACAGTGTTTTTTGTCCCCACTTTTGAAGATTGGGACAAACTCTGGCAGTTTTCCAGGTCTTAGGGATATGGCCTGCAGACCGGATAGAATTAACTATGGAAGCAATTAGTTTGGCAATGGCTGGAGCATCAAGTCTTAGGAACTTAGATGGTATAAAAGTCAGGTTCACATTGGCTACTTAGTTTTTCATTTGAGGAACATTAATAGGGAATACCTCTGTCTATATGCGGATGCTAAGACAGGAGTAAACACATTGATACAAGAATTTATTCCTAGGTATAAATTATCTCCCTATGAGAAACTATGGGATGACTTATGACTATCAGCAGTCCAAAGGAACAAATTAAGGACAATGTTATTGGTAATAAAACAATAAGTCTCGTATGCAACTAATACATTTTTTGAGTCTCTCTAGGCAAAGTTGAAAGTGCACCTACTTGAGACGGGGTTAATAGTCACATATTTCCTACGCAAGCATGCTCTTCATCCCAGGTTAAAAGGCCTATACTAACCACCAGTACAGCAATTAAAGTGGCAGAGTTCTTTTCTTGGACCCAAAGTACAGTAAAGCTCCTTCCAGCTCCACCAAAGACCAAAGTCACCTAAAGCACAACCGCATCAAGTTAACGTCTTGCCGAGTCAAAACTCTAACCGTTAACCAACGAGGAAAATAAGACACCAGGCTAAGGCCCGGTTTTACAAAAATGACACTAGATGGCGCTCATACACTCTAAAAAACACAACTTAAACCATACAGTGAAATATAGTGACTGGTGATATCAAAATAAATCAAAAATAAAGTGCACAAAGTGATAAATAGACACTCAAACCCTTAAGGACTGTTTCACGGTCCACAAAGTAACAGGGAGAAGAATCAGGGGAGCGTCAGTGCCTAAGGAAAAAACGTGATACTCGCATAGTGCAATATGTTAACAATACACATACACAGGCAGAGCTCTCATAAGAGCACAATAAAGCTAGATATCAATGATCACTAAGTATCAGAAATACTAGCTATGTATGGACATCTAAAATAGAAAGTGTCCCATACACACAGGAGCAACAAATAGGAGGTAGAAATCCAAAAGAGAGACACCAATCCAAAACTTAAAAAATGTAGATATTTATCCAGCATTGATAAAAATTGGAGGCTTACAGGATTCCGGAAAGGTAACAGCAAGTTTGTACACATGTAGATTTCACTCGAGTCGCGTTCTCGGGATCTCTGCACGATGCTGCTTCCTCATCCGGTCTCCGACCTGCGCTGCTTCAGGGGGCCGGTACGTCACTTCCGGATTCTTCAACAAGTATAGCAGACGCCACCGGAACTCCACAGCAGGCTCTCTCCCTCTGGATCTATAGATCTAGAAGATGAGGCTTTCGTTGAGAAATGGTATAATCTGCTAGAAAAATGTTCACAAGATCTAATGGGATTAATCATTGAACAGCAGAGAAATCATGTTTTGCAGATTGATGTCGAGATCAATGAAATAGAACTAAGGATCGGTAATTTAAACCAAACAACTCAGTTTAAAGAGAAAGACATTCATCTGCAAAACAAATTAGATAAGATCAGGAAGGAAACCATCACTAAGAAAGTTAAAACATTTCTTAGAGATTGTCAGGATGTGCTCACCACAAACGAGACGGGACCGCGGTGCTGAGGTGGGAAAGGTAATTACGCTACCCACAGCCACGAGGGCACGTCTTGATTGAAGAATGGTCTGGGATTCCGGGATCGGGGTAGGAGAGGTACGGATTGTAGAGGGTGCGGTAGCCAAGTCCAGGGTTAGAGAGAGAGACGTTGTCGTTTACCGTAAGCCAGAATCCGAATGCCAGAGATGAGAAGAGTCGTGATGCCGTATGCCGAGTTCGGGATGCCAGAGGTGCAGGAAGACGTAGCAGAAGCCGGTCCGGTACACGAGGAAATCTGTGGAACAGAACTAGGGAGGCAGAGAGTGATGAGAACAACTGGTTCTATGCTCAGCCGACGAGTCAATGAATCTGGAGGGTATATGTAGGTATGAGGAACCAATAGCCGAGAAGCAAGGCGGGGGTGTGTGAATGGGCCAGGCTGAGACAGGGATAGGTCTAGATGAGTTCCTGGAGGAGGAGCTATAAATCCTAGAAGTATTGGTGCATTGTATTGTGGCATTGCAAAAGGGTACTGTCTCTTTAAAGGGTTGGTGCGCCCCTGTGTGGCCGCGCCTCCCGGTGGCAGCGTCTGTAGCTGTGTGCGCGGACCCACGCCCTGAACCGAGGGCAGAAGAAGAGACTGGATGTGCGCGCGTGCGCATAGAAGGACCGGAGCTCGGCGCCATGGGGAAGGAGTCCCTGTGAGTCGCGGGAGACCCCGACAGAGCCGCGGGTGAGTAAGGAGCACGCCGTGCACGGCGTAACTCCTGCTTCCTTACAGTACCCCCCCCTTCAGGAGCGACCTCCGGGCGTCCATGACAAGGCTTGGAGGGATTCCTATGATGGAAAGCCTGAAGAAGGCGAGGTGCGTGAAGATCCCGATGGGGAATCCATGAACGTTCCTCAGGTCCGAACCCCTTCCATTGAACCAGGTATTGTACTCCTCCTCTGGAGATCCTGGAATCCAAGATAAACTGGACCTCGTACTCCTGTTGACCGTGAATCGTAAGAGGAAGTGGAGGAGAAGTATTCTTGGAAAAGCGAGGACTCTGAAATACTGGTTTAAGTAAGGATACATGGAAGACCGAAGGTATCTTCATCGAAGGTGGAAGGCGTAGCTGGTAAGCCACAGGATTAACCCTCCTAACTACGGTGAAGGGACCGAGGAACTTGGGAGCAAGCTTCATGGTAGGAACCTTTAGTCGGATATTCCTGGAAGAAAGCCACACCTTGTCTCCTGGAACAAACTCCGGTACTTGACGTCGAAGGCGATCTGCCTGGAGTTTCTGTCTCCCTGTAGCTACCTTTAAGTTCTCCTGAATCCTTGTCCATAAGTCTTTCAGCCGGGAGATGCGTTTGTCCACCGCTGGTACTCCTGAGGATATGGAGGAAAAAGGTAAACGAGAAGGATGAAAGCCACAATTAATAAAAAATGGAGATTCTTGAGTGGAATCATTGCGAAGAGAGTTAAGAGCAAACTCGGCCCAAGGAAGCAAATCCACCCAATCCTGCTGCGTATCGGTTATAAAACATCGAAGATACTGTTCTAGGTTTTGGTTGGCCCTCTCCGTCTGCCCATTGGTCTGTGGGTGGTATCCTGAAGAGAATTGAAGTGAAATCCCCAATTTTCGGGAAAAGGCACGCCAAAATCTTGATACAAATTGAGATCCACGGTCCGAAACAATAGTTGCTGGCACCCCGTGAAGACGAAAAATCTCCTGAATGAAGACATCCGCAAGGCGGGAGGAATTTGGAAGACCCCTCAAAGGCACAAGATGTGTCTGTTTGGAAAAACGATCAATGACCACAAGAATCGTATCCTTTCCCTTGGAATCTGGAAGCTCCACAATGAAGTCCATAGAAATATGGTTCCAGGGACGGTCTGGAATGGGTAAAGGAAGAAGAAGGCCTGCTGGTTTGACCCGAGGTACCTTGTTGCGAGCACAAGTACCACACGATTTGACGAACTCCTCTACATCCTTAGCTCTCTCTGGCCACCAGAAGGTGCGTTGAACGAGATCGTTAGTCTTCCGTATTCCCGGATGTCCTGCAGATTTAGAAGAATGACACCATTCTAAAACCTTTTTGCGGTGTTGAACTGCCGTGTAGAGTTTTCCCTCTGGAACTTTGAGCCCTATAGGAATCTGAGATTGCTCGGATTGAATCTTGCCCATAATATCAAAGGAATTGGCGGACAGGATACATCTGGAAGGAATGATAGTCTCTAGCTGTTCTTCAGATTTGTCCTCTGCAAGGAACTGTCGAGAGAGGGCGTCCGCTTTAAGGTTCTTGGAGCCAGGAATGAAGGAGATGAGGAAATTGAATCGTGAAAAAAATAATGCCCAGCGGGCTTGCCGAGAGTTCAAACGACGTGCCCCTTCTAGGTAGAGAAGGTTCTTATGGTCTGTGAGAATGGTTATGGGTGTCTCTGTACCTTCTAAGAAATGTCTCCACTCCTCTAATGCTAATTTGATCGCTAAAAGTTCCCGGTTCCCGACATCGTAATTCTGTTCTGCGGATGAAAATTTCTTCGAAAAGAAGGAGCATGGATGCAGTCTGGCTAAAGGAGATGTCCTCTGGGATAAAACAGCCCCAGCCCCGATGTCAGAAGCATCTACCTCCAAGGTAAAAGGAAGTTTAGGATCCGGGTGTGTGAGGATGGGCGCAGAAACAAAAGCCCTTTTCAGCAGATCAAATGCCTGTATGGCGGTTTCAGACCATGATGAAGGATCTGCACCTTTCTTCGTGAGTGCAGTTATGGGAGATACTGTAGAGGAAAAATTGCGGATGAAACGTCGATAATAGTTTGCAAAACCCAAGAAGCGTTGTACAGCTTTGAGAGTGTTCGGACGAGGCCAGTCCAAAATCGCCTTAAGTTTCTCTGGATCCATATTGAAACCGGAATCAGAAATAACGTAACCCAAAAACGCCACTGATTTGATATGGAACTGACATTTCTCCAATTTCGCAAAGAGATGGTTCTCCCGAAGGCGTAACAACACATGCTGAACGTGTTTGATGTGCTCTTGAGTGGATTGAGAAAAGATAAGTATGTCATCTAGGTAAACAATAAGAAATTTGTTAAGAATGTCCCGAAAAATCTCGTTGACAAAATCCTGGAAAACTGCTGGTGCGTTGCACAGGCCGAACGGCATCACCAGGTATTCGTAGTGGCCGTCATGGGTGTTAAAAGCAGTCTTCCACTCGTCCCCCTCTCGTATCCTTACTAAATTATAGGCCCCTCTTAGATCCAACTTAGAAAAGATAGTAGCTCCCTGGAGACGATCAAATAGTTCCGGAATCAAAGGTAGAGGATAGCGATTTTTGCGCGTGATGTTATTCAAGCCTCGGTAGTCAATGCATGGACGGAGAGAACCGTCCTTCTTTTTGACGAAGAAGAATCCTGCACCAACTGGGGAAGAAGATTTTCGGATGAAACCCCTTTCTAAATTCTCAGCGATGTAGGTACTCATGGCTTTCGTCTCTGGGATAGAGAGTGGATACGATCGTCCTCTAGGAAGAGGTGCTCCAGGAAGTAGGTCAATGGGACAATCGAAAGAATGGTGCGGAGGTAGTATCTCGGAACGTGCCTTGTCGAACACATCGCGGAATCCCCAGTACTCAGAAGGTAAGGAGTCGATCTTCTCTGGCAGAGTAGACAACCCACCAATCCTCTGGGAAACCCTGGTACAGGTTTTGGCACACGAAGTAGCCCACTGGATGGGTTCCCGATCCGTCCAGTCGATGCGAGGATTATGGAGTTGAAGCCAAGGAAGACCCATAATCAGCTCAGCGGAGGGAGAGTGGATCACATCGAGAGTAATGAACTCCGTATGGAGATCGAAGAACTGTAGTTGTAGAGACACCGTCTGTAGTGTGATAAATGCCGGTTGTAGGGGTCGACCGTCAATGGCTTCCAGACCTATAGGCGTCTTCTTGATGACAAGTGAAATATTGTTTCGCCTAGCAAAAGTCTCATCAATAAAGTTACCAGCGGACCCAGAATCAATGAAAACTCGCGCTTGAGCGTGAAACCCCTCTCCAGACAGTGTAATAGGCAACATTATCCTGGTGGGTAGTATGTCCTTGACAATAGGAGAAAGGATAAGAATTCCCAACGAAACTCTCCGGGATTTCGTTAGGAGTTGGCGTTTCCCGGCTTGTGAGGACACTGGGGTAGCAGGTGACTGGAGTTGCCACAGTACATGCAGAGACCGGCATTACGCCGATGTTGTTTCTCGGCAGGAGGCAGCCTGTTGCCCCCCAGCTGCATTGGTTCCGGAATATTCTCGGAAGGAGGTAACGGGGAAATGAAGGAAGGAGCAAGGTTTCTTGGCACCCGTTGTCGGTAACGAGAGTGTTCGAATCTCCGTTCCTGTAGACGCTGATCTACTCGAACCGCCAGGGTGATTAACTCCTCTAAATCAGTAGGACGGTCCCGTGCAGCGAGCTCATCTTTCAGGGACTCAGACAGACCCTGCCAAAACGCAGAAGATAATGCTTCGTTATTCCAACCCGTCTCACCAGCAAGAGTGCGGAACTCTATGGCATACCCAGCGACGGTACGATCTCCCTGGGTTATATGATGAAGGGCCGAAGCTGCCGTTAACTTCCGTGCCGGGGTGTCGAAAACTCTTCTGAACTCCTCGACAAAGAGATCGATGTCCTGGGTGAGAGGCCCTTGTTGTTCCCAGATGGGAGAAGCCCATGCCAGGGCCTGGTCGGTAAGGAGAGACAGGATAAAGCCGACCCTGAAAACAGAAGAGGCAAAACGAGAGGGAGCGAGACGAAATTGGATGAGGCATTGGTTAAGGAAGCCCCTACATCCTTGGGGGACTCCACCATAGTGTTTGGGAGGTGGAATACGAGGTTCCAGTGCAAATGGAGGAGTGGGAAAGGGAGTTGCAGGTGCAGGGGAAGCTCCGGGTGAAAGTTGCCGAGTGAGAGCTCGAACTTGAACCGTAAGAGAGTTAACACTTTGCTGCAACGTATCTGTCCGTCTATCCGTTTGTTCCAGATAAGTCTCTAGTCTGGTAAAAAGTGCAGAATGGGCATTAATAGTGCGCTCCACCTCAGCGGGGTCCATTTTTGGTGGGCTGAGCATAATGTCAGGATGTGCTCACCACAAACGAGACGGGACCGCGGTGCTGAGGTGGGAAAGGTAATTACGCCACCCACAGCCACGAGGGCACGTCTTGATTGAAGAATGGTCTGGGATTCCGGGATCGGGGTAGGAGAGGTACGGATTGTAGAGGGTGCGGTAGCCAAGTCCAGGGTTAGAGAGAGAGACGTTGTCGTTTACCGTAAGCCAGAATCCGAATGCCAGAGATGAGAAGAGTCGTGATGCCGTATGCCGAGTTCGGGATGCCAGAGGTGCAGGAAGACGTAGCAGAAGCCGGTCCGGTATACGAGGAAATCTGTGGAACAGAACTAGGGAGGCAGAGAGTGATGAGAACAACTGGTTCTATGCTCAGCCGACGAGTCAATGAATCTGGAGGGTATATGTAGGTATGAGGAACCAATAGCCGAGAAGCAAGGCGGGGGTGTGTGAATGGGCCAGGCTGAGACAGGGATAGGTCTAGATGAGTTCCTGGAGGAGGAGCTATAAATCCTAGAAGTATTGGTGCATTGTATTGTGGCATTGCAAAAGGGTACTGTCTCTTTAAAGGGTTGGTGCGCCCCTGTGTGGCCGCGCCTCCCGGTGGCAGCGTCTGTAGCTGTGTGCGCGGACCCATGCCCTGAACCGAGGGCAGAAGAAGAGACTGGATGTGCGCGCGCGCGCATAGAAGGACCGGAGCTCGGCGCCATGGGGAAGGAGTCCCTGTGAGTCGCGGGAGACCCCGACAGAGCCGCGGGTGAGTAAGGAGCACGCCGTGCACGGCGTAACTCCTGCTTCCTTACAGAGATGAAGAGGACTATAAAGATGGACCCCCTAGAAAACCTGATCTGGAAGAGAAAACAAATCCTAAGGAGAATAAAACTCCTGAAGTTTTATCTGCCAAATCTACCAAAAATAAGAAAACCCCTGAAAAATCCTTTCAAAAAAGAGATAAATCAAGGGAAAATAGAAAATCTAGTAAGAATACAAGAGATATACGAAATAAAAATAGAAAGAGTCCTGAACGAGGTAATTGGAGAATCAAATCAAAATCTCCAAAAACATCAAAAGGACCTGACAAAGTTCAGATTAGTGTAAGTAAAACACCTAAAAGAACTATATAAGTATAGACTTCGATTCTGAAGTAGAAATAGTAACAAACTCTAGGAAAGAACAAAGAGAAGTTCAGAAAGAGAAATTGTTCACTAAACATGTCCCTAAAAATGGTAATAAAAAGGATTTTTTAGGGGAGGGGGGGTCCACTTCATTTCAGGGAGCAAATTATTATGCTCCCCTAATGAAGAGGGATCCCTCGTCAGAAAGGAAAAGAACAAGACCCGACAAAAACGGGGAAGAGGAAGAGAAAAAGAAGTATCTCAAAAAAAGCAAGAAATAGGAAATAATATTTTTAACCTTAGTTCAAAACCACTGACAGAATCAGAAAAGTCACTAATGTCAAAGGGTCTCAAGTTTGCACCAACAGTAGGCCCAAATAATTTTGGCCTATTTGTGGATGCGCAGAGGTTTTTAAGAAAACTGACTATAAAAAGATTTTTTTAGATTAAAAGATGTAGAACAAAGGACTGCTGATAATCTTGTCAACACATCAGATGTGACTAAATTACCTGAAACATCAGAAGACAGACCAATGTTAATACATTCTGGCCTTAAATTACCTTCAACGTTCTATCCAAAGTATGTGAAAGGTAACAATTTAGACGTATTTTCACAACTTATACAAAAAGACTTTGAAAAACTAGTTAAATCTGATACAAAGTTTGAAAATAACTTGAGCATCTCTGAAAGAAAGGCCTTAAAAGTGCTACAAGAAGATACTAACGTTGTTATAAAACAAGCTGATAAGGGTGGTGGTGTAGAAATTATAGACAGAAATGATTACATCACAGAATCTAAAAGAATTCTAGGTGACGTGAATACATATCAACCTTTAAAAAAAGATCCAACAGTAGATTTCTTAAAAGAACTGAAAATCCTGTTAGATAGAGGTAAAATAGAAGAAGTCATTAACAGTGATGAATATAGTTTTCTTTACAGAGAAAATCCTGTTAGACCTATATTCTATTACCTACCAAAACGCCATAAGAGTATTACTAATCCACCTGGTAGGCCAATAATAGCAGGGATTGACTCTTTAACGTCCCATCTATCTGCCTATAAAGACATATATTTACAAAAATATGTCACTAAACTTCCTTCCTATCTTAAGGATACAACGGATATCTTGCGCATCTTAGAAAGTCAAGTATGGGAAAATGGATGTTATCTAGTAACCTGTGATATTACCTCCCTCTACACATGTATAAACCATAGAGATGGACATGAAGCTGTAGATAGGGCCTTATCAAAAGATCCAGATATGCCCAATGAACAGGCCAACTTCATTCTAGATGGCATAAAGTTCATCCTGGAACATAATTATTTTTTGTTTGAGGGGGTTTATTACCTGCAAAAATGTGGCACCGCCATGGGCACGAAGTTTGCACCCAGCTATGCAAATCTTCTTATGGGAGCATGGAAGGAAGACCATATTTGGTCCATTGCAGAGCTGGGTGCGAATTTGTGCCTATGGCGCAGGTATATAGATGATATTGTGTTTATTTGGAAAGGCAATGAAGAAAGCCTTAAAAAGTTTATCATCTATATTAATGACAACTTGCTTAATTTAAAATTCAATTGTGAATACAGTCAGGAAAAAGTTAATTTCTTGGACCTGACCATTTTCATTGAGGAAGGGATAATAAAAACAGAGATCTTCTTTAAAGGTGTAGATATAAACAACTACATATCCACCACAAGTTGTCACCATCCGAAATGGTTGCAAAATGTCCCATACGGCCAGATAAGGCACATTAAAAGAAATTGTAGTAACACAAGTACCTTTTAAAAACAATCTGTTTTTCTACAAGAAAGGTTTTTAGAAAAAGATTACAATGATGTGACCATACAGGATGCCATTAAAAAAGTCAATGATTTGGATAGAAATGATTTACTGAGCAATAAAAAGAAGGTTAAATCTACTAAAACTTTTGAGTACTCATTTCTGACAGATTACAATAGACAATCAGATAAGATTACTAAAATAATTAAGAAGCACTGGCACATTGTAAAATATGACCCTGTGCTTGGAGAGATTGTCCCTGAAAATCCAAGCGTGATCTTTAGAAGAGCAAAATCATTGAAAGATAAATTAGCCCCTAGTGCCCTCCCTAAAATAACCAGTGAGGGGAATAGATGGCTAACCAAATCTAAAGGTTTTTATGGTTGTACCACATGTACAGGATAGAAACATAGGCCAGAGGACAAATTTAGCTTTATGTCTAATACCTCAGGGCAAAGATATAACATAAAACAACTTTTGTCATGTAAATCTAATTATGTGGTATATCTTATTTCCTGTCCATGTGGATTACAATATGTGGGCCAGACAACAAGAACTGTAAATACACGTATACTTGACAATGTAAGGAGAGGTGTCACTACACATTACCTGTCTAACCATTTTTTACAAAAACATAATGGGGATAAATCTGGGCTCACTTTTACAGTTATAGAACAAGTGTTGACACATTGGAGAGGTGGAGACAGACAAGCTGCTCTTAAAAAAAGAGAAAGCTTCTGGATCTTCACCTTACAAACACTTGTACCACTAGGTCTTAATGTGGATTTTGAGCTAAGTGCTTTCCTATAAAAAAACTGTAATAATAAATTGTTTTAGACAATAAATTGTTTTAGACTGCAACTAAGGTTGAAAATGCACATACTGTGAACTAATTGTGTTTTTTTCCCTATGTTCTTATTTTGAGATACATCAATCGCCGTTTCAACATATATTATAAGTTAGATTTTGAGCGATCTTATTATATTTTATGTCTCTTATATATTTTATATACAATTCCTGAAATAGCACAGTTGTATATGAGGTCACTTCGTTAATTTTTAGAATAGGATTTTTTTATTAATAAAGATGTATTTTACTTTGAAGTGTATAAACATTGTTGTGTATTTTAAAGGTTAATTGTATAACAGTGTTGTGAGGATTGGGAGGACACATGAAGTCAATTACCAATTTTTCTGCTGTCCAATAGGAGGAAAGGTCAGCATAGATTAAAGGGTACAAATAGCATCTCTTTATGGGGTAACGTCACTCCTGACGAAGCCGTCACTACGTACGGCGAAACGCGTAGAGCGTAACCCCTCTTGTGAGATCCAGAGGGAGAGAGCCTGCTGTGGAGTTCCGGTGGCGTCTGCTATACGTGTTGAAGAACCCGGAAGTGACGTATCGGCCCCCTGAAGCAGCGCAGGTCGGAGACCGGATGAGGAAGCAGCATCGTGCAGAGATCCCGAGAACGTGACTCGAGTGAAATCTACATGTGTACAAACTTGCTGTTACCTTTCCGGAATCCTGTAAGCCTCCAATTTTTATCAATGCTGGATAAATATCTACATTTTTTAAGTTTTGGATTGGTGTCTCTCTTTTGGATTTCTACCTCCTATTTGTTGCTCCTGTGTGTATGGGACACTTTCTATTTTAGATGTCCATACATAGCTAGTATTTCTGATACTTAGTGATCATTGATATCTAGCTTTATTGTGCTCTTATGAGAGCTGTGCCTGTGTATGTGTATTGTTAACATATTGCACTATGCGAGTATCACGTTTTTTCCTTAGGCACTGACGCTCTCCTGATTCTTCTCCCTAAGGCCCGGTTTTATCAGAACATTTCATTTGTTCAAAGACTCAATATTTTTATTTTTAGAGTGTGTTAAGTTAGAAATTTAAGATGTATGTACAATTGAGCCTTGATGGGAGGATTGGTTTCCTGGAAGCATGGCTTGTGAAAGCTCTTGTATGTGTTTTGCCAGTACTCATCACTCTCTATGTATGTGTCATGTGCAGCAAAACTTTGATCCAGAAGTGTGTTTCACCTCCACCGAAAGGAGGGGGTCACCCAGGGGTGTGTGTAAGCCACAAGGAAAGGATCATAAGTCAGCCATTTTGACCATCGCAGACATCGTCTGTTCTGATATTCTGAGTGAATGATGTATGCAATGCGTGCAGGGGTGATGATCATGCCTCCGCTTTCACAGATATCAACCCCCTTCAATTCTCAGTAATAGAATGTTGTGATGATTCTGAAAATATATGATGATAGAAGATAGATGCCATTTCCTTTATCTAGCAACTGCATACCCAAAGAAAGGTTGCT
This sequence comes from Ascaphus truei, assembly GCF_040206685.1. Taxonomy (NCBI): domain Eukaryota; kingdom Metazoa; phylum Chordata; class Amphibia; order Anura; family Ascaphidae; genus Ascaphus; species Ascaphus truei. Next base: position 227,588,553 of record NC_134486.1, on the reverse strand, counting down.
TGCATAAAATAAGGTTTTTACTATTATGTGTATAATTTCTGTATTTTCCCATTTTTTTAAGGGAACCTTTTTAAAGGGTGTATCACACACTAGGAACACGAATCAATTTATGGGTCAAGTGTCTCCACCAACCAATGAAACCTGTGTAAAAATGTATTTTTATTCAGATAACAATTTACAGGAAGGATGTGGCCTTAATTTTGCAGTTTTTAATTTCATCATTAAACCAAGAACAGGTTCAGATTAGGCTTATGGCCTTACAAAACAGAATTGCTTTGGTGTGTTTGGGGGTGTTACTTGTTGTCATATATGTGTGTGCCACGTGTTGCAGAGGTAGGATCCACAAGAGTGCTACCCCCTCCTCCAATCTGATGCCACTCTTTGCAGATGCCAGAAACAGCAGTCCCTTGAAGAAAGAAGATGCCGATCACAGTTACTCAACTCCAAAAGACATGTTGGGGCCACAGCGCCTTACGAGACTATGACAGTGAAGGGCACGCACCCTTGTCCTCTGAGTTATACCAATGAGCAGTATCAGATGATGGAGCACCCCAGTATACAATACGAGTCTGTCTATGTGCCCCTGGACTAACATCATAAACTTAATTCTCAAAAGCGATGTTTTTAGAATAAAAAAGGAGGGAACTGACAAAGTGAGAATATGATGGAAGGAGGGGAGGAGGTCGGACATAACAGCACTGGGATCTAAGCAGCCATTTTAAGTCAGCATCCATCTTAGGTGCCTGATATTGTCTATTGTCTGTATGAATGTTGGTGTGGAAGTTAGTTTAAACACATTTTTTTATTTTTCTGCTCCTGAAGTTTCAAATGATATTAAGCTGTTCAGCTAAGCCACAAGACCTTGAAGAGGGGAGAAAAGCGTGAATGTTATGAAAATAAAAGATAGATAATACCATGTCTCGCATTCCGAGGGAGGTGCCCATGAAGTCCCGTATGTAGAGGAAAAGTCACCGGCCCGTATAAGGAATATTAGCTGAGTCATTTCATTTCTAATATGAATCCCATAATAATGCTATTAACTCGATGTGTTCATGTTCATATTTTATTTATCTTATATGCTTACATAGTGACGCACAAGCAACCTCGTTTAGGGGGCGTGGGATTAGTATTTTGTGTATAAATAGGGCCTGTATGCCACCATGTCGTTGGGGGAGTTTTATTTTTAAACTCCCTTCTGCGTGTTCACGTACACTGCAATAAACTTATTTGTCATTCTGCAAAAATGATCCTCAGATGATGACTTATTTATTCATGCTTTTCACAACGGTATTGCAGTATTGCAGACAGCGATAATAAAATGCTAATATTACGAGCGCTAAACTACCGCAATACAGTCCGGACAAAAAAAAACAAAATGCATCTGTAAGGTTAAAAACTGTATCTGCCAGCTCTGTTCTTTTCAGGGACTGAACAGGTTAAAATAAATATGTGTCAAGCTTTGTTCTCTCAGAGACCAAATGGTAAAAGTATTTCAGCTTTGGACCAGCTGTCACAGGATATCTATTACATAAGAAACAAGATTATAAGAAACAAGATCACTAGTCTTGTTTCTGACCCCATTAGTAGTTATTGACCTTTGATCCCTATTTCTACCAATTTAGGCCAGATGGTATATGTAATTTTAGATGTATGATCTATACATGAGAACTTAGTTTGTAACAGATGTATGAAATTGACACACGATGTATTGTCCTTGTCTTGGGTATAAAAGAACTGCCTTGATGACATATTAAACAGAGGAAAGAACTCAACCACCTTGTGTGCATTGAATCTTTGCTTCTCCGAGCTCGTAACTATCATATCTGAGACCAGAAGCATATAGCAGCTGCGTGATGAATCTCCCCGGGACGAGTAGAAGAAGTTACCTGCTCTAAGGTCTGGTCAGGTAGACTGGACCTAACAAATGGTGTCAGAAAAAGTGGGATTTGCACAGAAAAAAGGTGAGAAAAACGTATTTTATTGTTTCTCACCATTTCTCTGCGAATCTAAAGAACCTAAATTTTATAGGGCAGAAGAATCGAGGGTTTGAGTCCCTGATTTATATAACAAAGGGTTGGAGTCCCTATTGTTTAATTGAAACGGGCTGTACTGATATGGTGTCTCAGATATGATGGTAATTTAGGATAAGCTAATAATTGTTTAGGTTAAGATGATATTAAGAATGATAAGACTAACCTTATTGTATGCTTGTTAAGATAAAATTCCTTTATAAGTTGTTTATGGGATTATAGGTATACTGTATGAAGAAATGTACTGTAGGATGAGTTAAAATAACCCTTATGGATGAATGCAGTGTGGCATAGGTTCCTCAATTAACACTCAAGCACAGCAACAAAGCTGGGAAGATAAAAGATTTTTCTTCCTTTTGACAATCTGAGCTCTGTCTGTCTCCCTCATATTGCCTGCATGTATAAGCCGCTCTAGCCCCCACCTTTTTTTTCCCCAGTGATTTGTTACACAGGAAAGGCACAGGAATGTTGTAGACAGATAGAAAGAAAAAAAAGAGAGAGACAAGAATTAGAAAGTTGAAATAATAAGAATTTTGTTTTATAGGACAAGTTACAGAAATGGTTTTCTTTTTGTTTAAATGTTGTTAGCAAGTCAGCAGAGCTCTTAGGAGAGAGAAAGACAGAAAAATATAATTTTTCCAATTTAATTTTAAGACATGCAAACCCAAATTATTTGTGCCACATTAACCAAGTATGAGTGTATATTAAGTTGAATTAATAATATTTTCCCGTCTGAATTGAAAAGTTCAGGGAGTCTTAAGTATTACAAAATTGAGTGGAAAAACAAGATTATAACAGGTATAGGTTTCTTTTTCCATTAGAATGTTTTTATTACATTTTCAGGCATGAATATGATAAAAAGGTTGATTGTATGTAATCCTTGTGTGTGTGCTTGTAAGAATCTGAGTGAATTCTATCCATGTGAAAGTGTTATGTGCATTGAATAATAGAAAAACGGTTTATTGTATATATACAAAATTACTATTCAGGGCAAGTGTTTCTAAAATAAGAATATAATTAATTGCTCATGTTGAAATTTCATTTTTAAAATGTGTACACCCCCACTATAATGTAAACTAATTTACACTGGGCAGGGGAAAGTTTTGGGTATCTGTGGAGAAAAAGAATAAAGAAAGGATGAATTATTTTTGTAAACAATTCTTTCACTGGAATAATAAGGATGTTTATCGTACTGGCCAGGCGATTTATTTCCTTAAACAGAATTACAATTCTTTTCCTCTAAATCTCCACAGATAAAATCAGGTGAATATGTTATATAGAAATAACAGGCGAAATATATTCTAGACACAAAGCTAACTAGAAGCTCAGCATTTTAAAATTAGTTTTAAAAGTTAATTATGATATGAAAAAAAGGATATCTTTATAAATTTAGTCTGCAGGATCAAACTGTTTTGTTTTCCTATTTATTAGAATAGGTGAGAAAATATGTGTCTGTTATTTTTGTAAAAACTGGTTGAATGTGTGAAAGAAGTGTAAAATTCTGTTTGTTTTGTGTCTAGACTCTGTGCTCTTTTTGTGTATAACCAGTAACTAAAACTGTCTAAAGTATATATTAAGCCTATAATTTTCTGTTTAACAAAGATCCAGTTTTAATTTTTGAATACCAGTAACATTATCGGGCTGTGTGAGGAGCTGCATATTTCAAGCTGTCCCAAATTGTATTGCAGTAACTAGTAATTAACCATTTACAAGGTTTTGGCAGGAAGCCCAGAAAGTTATTTGAGCTTGTTATATGGCTTGAAATGGAAACAGTTGTAAATTGATTAATATAGAGTTCAATGAACAGAGGACAGTAACCTAGAATGAGCACTCTAAACACCTGGTGGGTGGGTAATGAAGTGGTTAAAACTTAAATCTTTAATATCCGTGTAAAATAATGGGGATTAAAACAGATATTAAACGCTCAGATCTTATAGTATGAGCACAATGTAATGTTCTGGATCACTGATTAACTGCATAGAATCACTAAACTAGTGTCTTGCAGTGTGAACAGTGAAGTGGATAAAGTAACCACTAGTCCAATGTAATCAGCACAAAAAAAAAAAACTCTAGTGCTGATGTACGTATAAGTGTGCAGACCCTGAAATAGCAGTAAAGCAATGGACAAGGAAAACTGACCCTAGCCAGGTCTGCCAGTATACTAGAGGGTTCTATGTGGAATTATTTTTCTGCAAAGTTGATCAAATATTTAATATTTTATCATTTTTTAACCATCTTTTTCTCTCAAATGTGTCCCACCTTTAAATCTGTGTCTATAAGTTTTTTATGCTGCAGGTTGTTCTTTCAGCAAACCAGATGTTATTTGGTGTTCTAAAAGTTTCTGTCAGAAGACTATAGCAGATTATATTTATATTCAGTAGGGTTTTTTTTGAGATTTTTAATGTCAATTTTATACCCAAAGGTTTCAGGTTAGTTTTGCTATACGTCAAGCAATTCCATTAAGGTTATGCTTTAAATGCTGTTATCGTTTGTGTAATATTGTTCACATGTAATAAAAGTGAACAAAAGGAGGGTGTTATTGCTGTTACTATTGCTGGCTGCCCCTGAAACCGTATGGCAAGGGCTGAGATTGTCAGCTCTTGGGTCTAATATTTTACCTTACTGTGTTGCCTATAATTTTTCCCTTTTATACTGTCCCCCATAGGGGTATAAGCTAGGAACTGTGTATGGGGGATTAACTGTGTAAGACCAGTGGGCTAGTTAATGCATTCTCTGTGTATTCCCTTTGCCTCATGGGACTGCAGCTGTTTGTGCAAACTTATAAGTGGATTGCCTTGTATGGGTGGCCCCTTATGAGAAATAGCTGCAGAACAGAGTCTCCTGGCACATGAGGGTAAAGGGAGGTGATATTTTGGCCTGTCTTGCCTGCCAGCAAGGTATTCTTAGCTGGTGTCTTAGAGAAGAGAAGGTTTTACAACCCCACATGATACAGTAGGTGCAAATGGTGGAGTGCAAGCTCTTGTGTCTACATGTTGGTTGTATGTGTTATAAACCTACAATGCATTGTGCTTGTCCTGTGATTTAAACCCAGGTTGGTGAATTAGCATGTGAATAAGCATTCCAATGCCCCAGCTCAGATATGGATTGCCTGAAAGTGAACTGACCCTGTTATTTCCTATGTCATGTTCCATTAGCCCTTGAACTGTGAAATTTCTTGTGTGTCAGTTTTAGGGGGATATTTGGGTGGAAATATAATTATTTTGGTTGCAGGAGTTGGGGGGGTCAAAGTGCTGGTAGTCATTTAATTTTCCCCAGCAAGCAGGCATGATTTGACGGTGCGCAGGGTGAATTACATCAGGGCTTCCCTGTGTCCCCCAGACTCCTTGATTTTGAGCCCAAATCCCCCCAAGTTATTTCCCTAATAAGTATAAGGTCCCCCAAAGTATATTCTCTGTTTCTTGTGTTTCTGTGTGTTTCTGAGGTCCTCTCCGAATAAACCGCAATGTATTTTTCTGCCTGTTTTGCTTTGTGACCGATCCCTTAAATATAAAGGTGTATTTGGCCTGGCCTACCGTGACAATAAGAAAGAATTTTTCTCATGGGAAGACCAATGGTCACCCCAGGTACATTTTAGATTTAATGTTGTATGATATGCTCTAAACAGACGATTTTAATCAGCGTCTATTGTGTGAAACTAATGCAATTGTTTGAGTGTCTCATGTCCAGGTGCAGTCCTTCCAATTAGATGAAGATAAAGGTGACGCAAAAGCGCTTTTCATCTAAAGTGGAGAGGCCCATTCCAGATTCTACCCCGTCAGAGTATTTTCCTGAATCCATGTTACACAAGTGCACCCACAGTCGCTTCAAAATTAAACCTCAATACAGAAGGGAAGGCCTAAAGACACAGTTATTTTCAGTTGGTGTTTTGGGTCACAATAAAACCCGGCACTAACCAAAGAAGGAGAAAAGTTCATAGGCAGAAATCCGGACCTCAATATATGAACTTTGAACTTTTTAATAACCTTTTTTACAGGTTTTATTATTTTAATTACAATGTTTATTCTATTACTGTAGGTTTATATAAGTAGTGTCTACATGAAGATGATAAGGAAGGAACAGATATAGCTTGTTTAGCCATAATTTTTCTGTATGGGTTTTTATTATTCTGTATATAGCATATATGTACACCTTCTTGTTATATAATGGACTCCTGGTAAACAAAGCCCACATCTTATGTGCAATGTAACCCAATGTACTATCCATACCCAATAAGTTGCACCACAGGAACACGAGAGTTATATTTAACCCCTTGGAAAAAGACAAGATGCTATAAGATATTTGTAGAACTATATATATATATATAAGAAACTGGTTATGAAGGGAGTAGAAATACGACTTTGCCCTGGGGAAGTTATTGACTCTGTGATAGAAGGATAGATAAAGTATTATCCTGCAACTAGACCAGGTTATGTTATTTGGGAAAAGTGATTTTAGTGTTTAAAGGTAGAGATGAGGGTTGGGATTTGTTGGGGCTTGATGGTTAGATTATTTCACTGGGAGCAAAGCTAGTGGATGTTTTTGTATGTGTGTCTGTCCTACTCATTACTCTCTGTGTTATGAACAGCAAAACTTTGGTCCAGTAGTGCGTTGCAACCCCCCCACCGATGCTATGTCTCTTTTTGGTGATGAAAATGTCAGCAGTCCCCCAGAAGAAGAGACCAAAAAAGAAATCAACTGGGCCGATACAATGGCCAGATAGGAATCAAGTTATGCACTATGGGACTATTTTTTTGGTCCAGCAGGACTATGATATGGTTAACCGTTCTTTAAAAAGACTGTCTCTAAAGGATACGAGGGGGCTGAGAAGATTGGATATGAGGAAGGTGGGAAGGGCGTGTGTCAACCCCAAGGAAAGGATCACAAGTCAGCCATTTTGACTATGGCAGCCATTTTGTCTGTTCCGATATTCTGAGTAAATGTAGTATGTAAGATGGATGTGTTGGGCAGTCGCTCCTAGGAAATATACACCGACACCAACCTCCACTTATGCTCAGAAATAGAATTTAAATAATGTCCACCCTACCTAAGCAAACAATACGAAATTGAAAGGCATTAATTATTAAAAGTAGCTCAGTTAAGAGAGTTGCGGGGGGGTCTAATACCTTTTTAGGAATGTATGATTTATATGCAAAAGGGGATTTTTTAGTAGTCAATATAGATGCCGTTTTTAACGATACTAAAGACACTATTTTAAGGCTCAGTAGCAAATGGCAACAAATTAGAGCAATAGTATTGCAAAATTGTATGGCACTAGATTATCTGTTGGCAGCACAAGGAGGGGTTTGTAAGTTAGTAGGTAAAGAATGTTGTGTTTATATTGATGACCAATCAAAAAGTATACATCATGACATGGACACTCTAGCAGAAATTCAATCTAGAATGCGAGAGGAACCAAAAGGGTTCGATTGGACATTTGGTCTTGGAAATTGGCTAGGAGCGTTGGGAATGAAAATTCTTTATGGAATCATGGCAATCGCAAGTTTATTACTTTGTGTGTATATGTTAATCCAAATGACTAGATGTATAATCAGTTCTATTTTTGCAAAAGAAAGCTGCTTCTGCTTCTAGCTCTACAGTTATGTATATGTTTCCCACAATGAGAGCGAGAAATACCAATAGTCTTGGTACTCGTCAACCACCCATATGTTCATCTCTGATTATCAAACGAGATACCTAAAAAAGATAGGTTTCTGCATCCCCATGGTCTCTTAGAGGTTTCTCTCTTGGAGTTTTTCCTCTCCTGAGTGGTGTGTAGAAGAATAAATGGGACTGGTCGATTGGATTGTTCTTCCAGAACAAAAGGAGGGTTGTAAGGTTAAACACTGTATCTGCCAGCTCTGTTCTTTTCAGGGACTGAACAGGTTAAAATAAATATGTGTCAAGCTTTGTTCTCTCAGAGACCAAATGGTAAAAGTATTTCAGCTTTGGACCAGCTGTCACAGGATATCTATTACATAAGAAACAAGATTATAAGAAACAAGACCACTAGTCTTGTTTCTGACCCCATTAGTAGTTATTGACCTTTGATCCCTATTTCTACCAATTTAGGCCAGATGGTATATGTCATTTTAGATGTATGATCTATACATGAGAACTTAGTTTGTAACAGATGTATGAAATTGACACACGATGTATTGTCCTTGTCTTGGGTATAAAAGAACTGCCTTGATGACATATTAAACAGAGGAAAGAACTCAACCACCTTGTGTGCATTGAATCTTTGCTTCTCCGAGCTCGTAACTATCATATTTGAGACCAGAAGCATATAGCAGCTGCGTGATGAATCTCCCCGGGTCGAGTAGAAGAAGTTACCTGCTCTAAGGTCTGGTCAGGTAGACTGGACCTAACAGCATCTGTCCGCAGTTATCAGAGTTGTTCCGCTACGGCCGCACGAGGCTAAAGGCGGCCGCCACTGTAGGATTCACTTACTGCTAATAGACAGACCAACTATTTTGGTTCAATCAGTTTATTATTCATCCGGTTGAGGTAGGCTGTTTTCAGTCTGTGGGAACGGGCATGATTAAGGGCATCTGACTCAGAAAAGTCGCCCCCCTACATTTTTATCGCCTTAAACTTTGTTTTTTAGTGTTTCATCCCTCTTGTTCCCCTTCCTCCCTTCCTCTCCCATTTGTTTTGATCTTCTCCATGAGATGTATTCTCCAAACCCTGTGCCAGGGCTGATTTTGTAGCTGCCATTGCATTTAATACATTGATTTACTTGCAGACAATTTTTTTTTTAGTTATTTTTTGTGTGCTGGGTACCCCTGTATATATTAATGGCACTGGTAGTATTTCAGAAAATACTACATTGGAGGTCTTTGCCTTAAGCTTTTGGCCTAGATCCCTGGAATCATTTTTTAGTCCCTCCATCTTTCTCTAACTTTCTCTAACTTTGTCATTGGTGTCAACATGTACCAAGACCGCTGGGTCAATCCTAGCCCCTCCCAACAATCTGTCTACCCGATCCACAATGTGCCAAACCCCAGCACCCTGAAGGCAACAAACTGTTCGTTCATGCTGTCATGGTAACAGATTGCCCTATTTACCTTCCTAATAATGGAGTTCCCTACCACCATAATCTTTTTTGGTATCTGAGCATCCTCAGTTCCATCTGTGCTGGAGAAACTATTCCCCTGGCTGCTAGAGGAATAAGTCTCCCCCAGCCTTGCCATTTCTGCCCTGACACTCCCAATATCTTCACTTAATATGGCAAATCTATTGAGATGTTGTCACGGTAGACAAGGTCTTTTAACACCATTTATATTTAAAGGGATCAGTCACAGGGCAAATAAGGCGTGAAATAAAATGAGGGTTATTTTGGATAAGACCTCTGAAACATAAGAATGCAAAATACACAAATATACATACCTACAGGGGTCTGGGGAATGAGATCTACCTTTCCTAGGTGCAGGGACACACTTCAAATGGGTTTCCACTGTCCGTTTCATGATATTAGAGTGCTGAACAAACAGCAGCCCCTCTGACATGTACCTCCAGCTGGTCACAGTCCAACTCCACACTCCTTCCCAGAGTGTCTATCAAATCGTATTCACACTCCTTCCCAGGGTTTCTCTCAGATGGTCCTCTGAGGGAATCTACACACTCCTTCCCAGTGTGTCTCTCCCTCTGAGGGTATCTAATGCTCTGATCAGCAGCATCCCTTATATAGCCCTCTGTGGCTATCATTTACAGGGGAGGGGGGCTACTGACCAATCAGAGCATGGATTAGGTTGGTGCCACAAAAGACAGAGGAGGGCGTGCTGAGGCACTCAATACCTTCCACTGAGTAGGAGCCTCAGAGTTTGGACAGTACAATGCTCTTACTCCCAGATCTGATCAGCAGCCTTTCACCTCCCATAGGAGTCCTGACACATAGCTGTCCCAACTCTGGTTTTAATCCTATTATTTCTATAGAGAGCTTCAACTAAGTGGATTGCTTAGTCTTTCTCCATAGAAATGACAGTAACAGTGGAATATCTAATTTACTTTCTTGCAGGGCTGACATGTTAATTCCATCACCACACAATACCAAGTATCTAAGCTGTGGGGAATTGCTAACACGGGCATAAATACAGACATAAGGTATTTATGTAAAAAACAGGACTTAGAATTACACACAGCTAGCCCAAATCCCATCATAAGACAATGCCAGTTTCTGAACAGGGGGGGGGGGAGGGGGAAGGATTGTCACAGGGAATAAAGAATACATGATTTGAAATACATTCTTACCGACATGGGTTACATTTACACATTCCCAGTTCTCCCACCGATATTAAAGACTATTTGGCTAGATGAAATATTACTAGGACAGCCAAGTTACACTATTTTAGGGGTAAATAGCTGGGATTTCTCTTCATTAGGTCCGGATAAGCTGAAAAGGATCAAGATATAGCCCCAACTGCCCCAACATCACCAAGGGTGCCTCAACTGAATGAGGACAAAGGTAAATATAACAGAAAAAACATTTGGGTGCTGCAGGCAAAAAAACCTAGTCAGGATAGCAGCATATAGACTAAACACTCCAGGGATGAAGGTGCTAGTCACCAAAACTTTGGATGTTCTATGACTGGGTTCAGTCATTAAAATGATCTTTTTGTTAGTGCCTCCACTTTTTTAGATGGATTAATAAAGAATTATTTTTAATATCAACTGTTTTGGGACCCACTTTTGGCTGTTGCGCCAGAATCACTTTGTTTTTCGGATTTACCTCTCTACTCCAGGCTGCACGCCTACCAGGACTTCAGGATTTAGAGATTTCTGTGAGTACTTTCTTATTCATGATTGCTCAATGTGAGTCCAGGGACCATCCCAATGAGGGTTTGATGGGGTTTTTTTTTTAGCCTTACACCTTACCCTTCAGGGTACATTGGCCCACCTGGGGACTTTACTACTTTCAAGCAGTTTATCCATATCCTTATCCAGTCCTTTTTACGAGTACATATATCAAAGGGATTCAGTGCTGAAGCGCCTTTGTCACTTGGAAATGGGACTGCTCATTATAGTAATGGTAATGAAGGGGTGAACCGCCCCCTGCGCGACCCAACCGGTAGGCCTAAACACCCACCCTGGGCCAAGTAACTCCTTTACCCAATCCCTCTACCCCCAATAAACATTACAATACTTACTACCCACCAATAAACAACTCACCCACCCCCACAAACAGTACAGTAATGGGCAAAATAACTATTATTCAGATATGGAAAACAGTGCATTTGCCCATTTAAAATAAAACCAGCCAGCATAAAGTGAATACAATTTGCACTTAGTCCTGCCAGGATGAAGAGCATCCTCATCACCGTCCATGTCTTCCGTGGGCACAAAAAAAATACAATCTAATTGCCCCTAGCACCTTAATTACCTTAATTACCTTAGAGGTTAGTAGCCGCTATAGTAATTAAGGGGTTAACCAACCCTCCCCTGCTACCCACCCAGGAGGCGTAGCAACTTTCTCTGTAGTAACTACCCCCACCCTCCACCCCTGCTACCCATTGATTGGCACAGTGTATATAATATAGGCATGCTTTGCCACTATAGCAATTAATGGACAAGCTAAAAAAAAAAAAAAAGAGGCACACATTACAAATGCCAAGAAACCAATTGATTCACACAGTGGTAAATCACACCCATATACAGTAATATAAACATGCACCAAAAAAACTACATTAAATTAACTCAATCACAAGAAGAAACACACGAAAAATAAACAACAATTATAAAGTAAAAACCAAACAAATACTAGAAATAAATACAAGTGCAAAACAAAAAACACTATAATTAAAAATCAAAACACCCAAAATAAACAAGAATGACAAAAACAAATCAACAAAGAAACACAAGATTGCTTGTATCAATCAATAAAAATAATATAAAACAAATTTGCCAACAAATGCATTGCTTGTCACTGTATTTATCTATAGCCCTAAAGGGGCATAGATAAATACACTGGCAATCAATGGGCAATCAAACAAATAACAAGTTAAAAATACAAATCAAAATACCTGAAAAATAAAATTTACATACATTCAATGTTTTTCTTACCTTTTAGATGTCTTCACCCTCCTATTTCCGGGGTCTCAGGAAGCTCTCGATCAAAGACGCAATGTGTTTTATTTTGTGCCTGATTTTATTTTTTTAAAGCTTTCCCATTTATTGCTATACTGTAGTAGCCAAGCATGCTCATATTATATGGGCATGCTTTAACACTGTGCCAATGAATGGGTAGTTGGGGTGGAGGGTGGGGGCAGTTGGCGCGGGGAAGGTGGTTATGCTGCCCGGGTGGGTAGCGGGGGGAGGGTGAGTTAACCCCTTAATTACTATAGCAGTTACTAACTGCTTAGGTGGTTAAGGGGTTAGGGGCCATTAGATTGTATTTTTGATTATTATGTTGCTGCCAACGGGCGATGATGAGGACAAGGACGGCCTTCACACTGGCAGGGGTAAGTGCAAGTTTTATTTATTTAGTCATTTTGCCCATTACTGTACTGTATGTATTGGGGTTAGGGGGAAGGGGGGGATTGTATTTATTTGAATGTATGGCACTGCAAAAAAAAATCTGCACAGGATTGATACCGGAGGCCGGCGGGGATCTGCGGACACCCCCAGACACCCACGGGGACCACCTGGAGACACCCAGACAACTGCGGGGACAATCCGGACACTCGCGGGGACCACCCGGACACCCGTGGGGACCACTCGGAGGCCCCCGGTCACCCGCGGGGTCCATCCGGACACTGACAGACACCCGCAAGGACCACCCAGAGGCCCCCAGACTCCTGCGGTGAGACCCATGGAGACCCCCCGAAGACCCGATGAATGTAACATCTCCAAATTAGTGGTTTATGATACATAAATCTACTTAAGCTCTCTTTATTATAGAAGATTATATTGGTAAACAAAAAGCAAATATGTTCTTACCTCCTCCAAATGTTGCACGTATCTGACAAGTCGTGTAAACCGAAATAATCGTAGGAGAGAAAACACTCTAGCCAATTTATTTATTTTCACAACTGTAGCAATTGATGGATTTTCAGATGATAAAGTTTTTCCATGCTTTACAGGAAAAAAAATATATTTTTGATATGTTTTATGAAAAGAAGAAATCCAGTTTATATTTATATATTAAATTAACATTTTGTTTGAAGAAAAAAAAATGTGCTTTATTAAGATTGAATGATACCACAACAGGTTTTACCATATCAGAAGTTTATTGCAAGTCACCAGATTTCTAAATACCCACAGCAAGTATCAATGTTTAAGAAGGTCATATGTCTGTAGCAGGTATATACTGGTACAGTATGACCCTTTTATCTTCTTATCTCCCGGTTCCGTGTTGGTAAGTGTATGTGTTGGTGTGTGTGTGCTGGTAAGTGTCTGTATTTGTAATGCATTATGTGCATGTATATGTTGTATATTTAGTCTTTGTATAGGTTGAATATACATTTGTATTTGTAGATGGTATGTGTGTGTTAAACTAATGTTGCATGTTTGGATGTGTGTATATGGTGTGGTGTTTGTGTGTATATATGGGGGAGTGGGGATGAAGAGGGAGTGGCGAGGAGAGCATGGAGAGGCAGTGGGGTGGGAAGAGAGGATGGAGAGGCAGAGGGGGTGGGGAGAGAGGATGGAAAGGCAGTGGGGTGGGGAGAGAGGATGTAGAGGGAGTGGAGTGGAGAAATAGGGTGGAGAGGGAGTGGGGGGAGAGAGGATGGAGTGGGGGGTGGAGAAAGGATGGAGAGGGAGTGCGGGTGGAGAGGGTGGAGAGGGAGTGGGGGGAGAGAGGATGGAGAGTAGTGGGGAATGGGGGATAGGGTGTAGAGGGTATTGAGGGGGGAGATAGGATGGAGAGGGAGTGGGGGGAGAGATGATGGTGAGGGAGTGGGGGAGAGGATGGAGAGGGAGAGGGGTGAGAGGATGCATAGGGAGTAGGGAAGGGAGAGAGAATGGAGAGGGAGTGGGTGGAGAAAGGATGGGGTGAGGAGAGATGATGGGGAAGAGGGAGGAGAGGATGGGGGAGTGGGATGGGAGAGGGAGGGTGGGGGGTAGAGGGAAAAAAGCAACAACAAAAAAGAGGGGTGGCAGTTTGATTTGTTTAATAAATATTTTTTAATGTCCCGGTTTTTACATTGAAAATCTGGTCCTACATAAGAGGCCTATTCTAGTAGCTTCGATAAGTGACTTATCGAGAGTTTTGTGCACTTCGAGCGACTTTGTATGTGTAACTATTCAGAAAGCTCAGATAACATGGCAAACTCGCTCGAGAACTGCTTTTTACTGATCAATAGCTCTCCCTCTCAGACAAACCAAGCTGGAGATGAAATAATGCTCAAACACAATTTTTTGGAGAAATTAAGCAACCCCCCTCTACCCCCAACAACATCACCCCTCCCCACACATACAGTACAATAGGGAAAAATCCTGATCCGGGTAATAGAGCAATTACCCATTAAAAAAAATAAAAAAATACGCAGCCATCCTCGCCCTTCTCTCCGTCCTCTGAGTCTTCCGTGGCAGCAACATTAAAATAAAACAACTAACTACTGGCCACTAACCCCTCAATTACTTTAGCAGTTATTAACCACAACAGTAATTAAGGCATTCTATGGCCATATTGTGGACACGGTTTAACACAGTGACAATCAATGGGTTTATTGGCAAATACTTGTTTTTGTTTCAATGTAATGTATTTTATTTGGTGATTGTTCTTTTTTTAGATGAGGACGAGGGAAGCCTTCATCCTGGCAAGGGTATGTACAACTTTAATTTACTATACTGTATGCTGGCTGGGTACTGTTTTATTTTTAATGGGCAAATGCGCTATTATCCCGATCTTGATAATAGTCATATTGCCTATTCCTATACTGTAAACAAAAAAATCACCCAGCGCTCCAGTGGTAGTGATTAGTGAATAAGAATGCCAAATGGCATTAAAAAACACATATATAGTGCAAAATGATTGTGCTAAGAATAATGAATATATAGATGTGATAAATAATATTATATATATATATATGTACACAAAACACACAAGAAAGTTCAGGGCACTCTACATTTGAAAAAGGGCAATGGTAAAAAAAACTATATATATAAAACAAATGTAAATATTACTGTATGCTCATTTGCATGTCTTAGACAGGTCCGCAACCCCGCCTTTCACCATTATCACCCAGCACACAGCACTTCCACTGCAGCAAGGGATTCTGCGAAATTACATGCAAATGAGCACCTTTTGCTTCAAAGCCATTTTTAACATGGTTCCCTATAGACTTAAGCTATATATATATATATATATATATATATATATATATATATATATATATATGTATCTATATATATATATATAGCAACTGTAAATATTACTGTATGTTCATTTGCATGTCTTAGACAGGTCTGCAACCCTGTCTTTCTCCATTGTCACCCAGCATCCAGCACTTCCACTGCAGCAAGGGATTCTGGGAAATGACATGCAAATGAGCACTCAGTGCCACCTTTTGTCTCAAGCTCATATTACACAAGCCAATCCTCAAGCCAATGCATGCTGTTTTAAACACAGCTTTTAAACAGAGGCTGGAATGAGATGCAAAGCCATTAGACCTACTCACATACATGTTTCAACCTTGATGGGTATCATCAGTGTGAGGCTGGTCTTAATGGCAAAGCAGGTTTGAGACTAGACTAGGTAATCACCACTGTCATTAAGGTTATGGTGGGTAAAAAAAGTGACAAAAACCCTCCACAGTAAAGCATAAAGCAACTGTAAATATTACTGTATGTTCATTTGCATGTCTTAGACAGGTCTGCAACCCTGTCTTTCCCCATTGTCATCCAGCATCCAGCGCTTCCACTGCAGCAAGGGATTCTGGGAAATGACATGCAAATGAGCACTCAGTGCCACCTTTTGTCTCAAGCTCGTATTACATAAGCCAATCCTCAAGCCAATGCATGCTGTTTTAAACACAGCTTTTAAACAGAGGCTGGGATGAGATGCAAAGCCATTAGACCTACTCACATACATGTTTCAACCTTGATGGGTATCATCAGTGTGAGGCTGGTGTTATATATATATATAGATATAGAGAGAAAGAGAACAAAGAGCGCACGTCCCATAGTGTAAAACAGTACATTTAATCAATAAAAAGAATGGACAAGGGGATTAAGAACACTTACAAAAGTGCAAGATAAAAAGGCAATTTGTGATACAATCACCACCAACAAGGCCACACCGTCCTGGAACACATCATCTGTTGGATAGTCCCTCCGGTTCACCTCCAGCAATAGTCAGATGATCTCAAATAGTGTCTCTTTGCCTCAATGCTGTTTGGAGTTTTTTTCAGCCTCAGATCAGCTCCCATTGTCATGGTCCGACCATGTGATCAGGCCTATGTCGGAGTGGGAGGCCGCCTGGAGAACGTTTGTGGTTCCTAGCAAATAGTCGATCCGCGAGTAAGACTGATGTGGGGCCGAGAAGAACGTGTAGTCACTCTGGCCTACGTGCTGGGCCCTCCAAATATCCGTGAGGAAAAAGTTCTGTAAGATCTCTCTGAACTTTTTCGCCTTTTGGTGGGTCTGGGCTGTATGTGTAGTGGAGGGCATGCTAGACGTGTCTTGGTCTGGCGACAGAACCATATTAAAGTCTCCGACCAATAGTAGTGCGGCGAGTATTGATTGGTCTAGGGATTCTAGAAGGTCCTGTATGAAGCGTACCTGGTTTTCGTTGGGGGCATATACATTGATGATAGAGATGGGGTTTCCGGATAGGGACCCCTGCAGAAGTAAGTATCGTCCCTCTGGGTCTCTGACTATATTAGTAGGGGCAAAGGGGACATTGTTTTTTATCAGTATGGTGACTCCCCTTTTTTTAATGAGGGAGGAAGCATAGAAGGCCTGAGGGAAGGCCTGTTTGAACGTATTGGGGGGGTCGTTAGAGTTAAAGTGGGTTTCTTGAATACAAATAATGTCGCTCTTTGTTTTTTTAAGTTCCTGTAGTGCTAGTTTGCGTTTCTTAACTAAGTTGAGGCCCTTAACATTGAGGGAGATAATTTTAAGTGACGACATTATTTGGGGGGGGGGTTTCCCAGAGTTGGGGGGTCTGGGCCCCGTGTGTTTCCCATGACGGGGGAGATCTGGTTCCTTATGGGGGGGAGAGATGGTGGGCATGTTTTCTGCCTTATGATCCTTACAGATGTGGGAGATCGGGGAGGGGTGGGGGGGAGGGCTGGGAGGGGCAGGGGGGAGAGGGGGGTAGACACACATGGGGAGAAAGAGAAGCGGGCTTTCGGGGAGCCCAATAGTAAGTTCCTTTGGCACCATTGTGTCAAGGAAAGGGGGATCAGAGCTCCTGGAGATCCTTCCGGAGATTTTGGGAGAGGGGGGGAGGACGAGATGATGGGGGGGGACTCATGGGGATCTGCGATTTATCTATACAACATATTGATCTGTGGTTATGCACAGGACGTTTCAACACATTAATATCATCTAATGATTTCCACATCTTATTTACATCATATAAGCTACTGTTATTCGGTTCAGATGGTCGCTGAGGGCGCAAATTTCTGCTTAAACAGATTTAGAGTGCTCCTGCAGGCGGTGTGCGGGGGGGTGAGAGAAGGGGGGGGAAAAAGGTGGGGGGAGAGGGGTGGGGAGAGGGGAGGGGTAGGGCGGTTGAGGGGAGGGGAGGCGAGAGAGGGCGGGGGGAGGACGTGATGAGGGCGGGGGGACTCATGGGGATCTGACATTTATGAGCGTATGGTGCTTTTTCATCGCCTGAGTAGCAGTTCCCATTTACCACAGGTTATTTATACCACATAATGACTTGTGGTTATGCACAGGATGTTTCGACACATTAATATCATCTAATGCTATCTACATCTTATTTACACCATATAAACAACTGTTGTTCGGTTCAGAGGGTCGCTGGGGGCGCAAAATTCTGCTTAGACAGACTTAGAGTGCTCCTGCAGCCGATGTGTGGGGGGGGGAGAGAGGGGGGCAGAGAGGGGGGGAGAGGTGGGGGAGAAGGGGGGGAGAGGGGGGGGGGGAATGGCGGAGAGGGATCGCTGGTGTATAACCTTAAACAGATGCAGTAGTTGATATTCCCTTAACTGTAAGCTGTGGTTCGGCACAAAGAGCCCCTGAGAGGCGTATAGGGCCACTGTGGCTGTCGTGGTTTACCTCTTAAGTCGGGGTGTACAGGGGACATTGGGGAGGGGAAGGGGGGGAGGGAGTAGCGTTGGTTGAGGTGGGACTCCTTTAGATGGTGATATCATCTAACAATGGTTGGGGGGCACCCAGAGCATACAGCTAAGCTTGCTGTATTGGATATATACAGTACATTTGAGACAGACTCGGAGCAGGGTATGGGGGGGACCGTTGAGCCAGGCCAAGGGTCACACATGGAGGGGGATGGGGAGGGGGAGGGGGGGGTAGCTTAGCTTATACGACCTGACTTCAGGGGCTGGCAGCGGGGGGGGGCGACAACCATCCACACTGAGTATTCCGGATTTGCGCCACTGCTAGGGTTCTGGGGCTGCTAATTAAATTAATTTTTTAATGCTGTGAGTTCTAATTATTGATTATTTCTATATGGTTTACTATTTACAAATTCTTTTTGTGAATATATACAGTATATTATTTACTGCTATCCACCTCCATTGTTATGTGGTTCTATTTAGATGAATTATGCATTTACACACTTTTTTATATTGCAGTTTTGTTTCGTCAGCGTATATATATTATTATAACTTATTATTGTTGCTGACAGGTTTGGCACGGCTGTTTTCATAGGCTGATCGCCAGTGCCGTGGTTTCATGCATGGGCACTGACAATTGGCCTCTGGCTGTCCCGGCGCCACTCCCCTTTGTATAGATGAGCCTATAAATACCGAGCCCTCCCCCTAGTTGTTATTCCCTTTGATAAAGTCACTGTCGTGACGAAACGCGTCAGGGCACGTAACCACGACACTACGTCATCACGCAGAGTGCGCTTTACGGCCGGAGAGCGCATGGAGCTGATCTGAAGCTGAAAAAAACTCCAAACAGCATTGAGGCAAAGAGACACTATTTGCGATCATCTGACTATTGCTGGAGGTGAACCGGAGGGACTATCCAACAGCTGATGTGTTCCAGGATGGTGTGACCTTGTTGGTGGTGATTATATCACAAATTGCCTTTTTATCTTGCACTTTTGTAAGTGTTCTTTATCCCCTTGTCCATTCTTTTTATTGATTAAATGTACTGTTTTACACTATGGGACGTGCGCTCTCTGTTCTTCTCTTTCTATAGTTTTCCTGCTTGAATTGGTTATTCCTTCTGAGAGCAGCCGTGGATCCCTGATCATCATTTCTTTTGAAGGTGGAATAGTGGAAGCACAAGCAGAATAGCTGGAAAAGCTGGAAAAGTGCTGAAGAACACAGTACCTCCTCCCACAAGACCGTCTGAGATGGCGTCACCCCGTCTCTACGCGTTTCGTCACGTTGCGTGACTTCCTGAGGAAGTGCTTCCACTATTGCACCTTCAAAAGAAGCTCCTTTAACATCAGAGACGCTGAATTGCTGCAAGACTCGTGGCAGGAGTCAGAAGCAGTCAAACCAGGTGCTCAGAATCACGGACGAAATCCCTCTCCCCCACTCCTGTAGATGACGCCCCATACAGATTCTCTCCAATGTATATTTTATTCTAACTTTTTGTAAGTGTATCTCCTAGGGACACTTTTCTTAATAAATTCACCCTCATTTGTACACAGTTACGCGCTATGGAGCTTGCACTTTTTTGTGTTTTGTTTTTATATTATTCTACAATGAGCAAATGTCAGCAAACAACCTCACACTGATGATACCCATCAAGGTTGAAACATGTCTGTGATTGGGTTAACTGACTTTGCATCTCCCAAGTCCTTGATTAAAAGCTGTGTTTAAAGCAGCATGCATTGGCTAAGGGTTGTTCATGTAATGTGAGCTTGAGATAAAAAGTGGCACTGTGTGCTCATTTGCATGTCATTTCCCAGAAGCCCTTGCTGCAGTGGAAGTGCTGTGTGCTGGGCGATAATGGTGAAAGACAGGGTTGCAGACCTGTCTAAGACATGCAAATGAATATACAGGAATATTTACAGTTGCTATATGCTATACTGTGGAGGGTTTTTGTCACTTTTTTACACACCATAACCTTAATAAATGTGGTGATTACCTACTCTTTAATCTCAAATGAGCAAATGTCAGCAACCAACCCCACACTGATGATACCCATCAAGGTTGAAACATGTCTGTGAGTGGGTTAACTGACTTTGCATCTCACAAGTCCTTGCTTAAAAGCTGTGTTTAAAGCAGCATGCATTGGCTAAGTGTTGTTCATGTAATGTGAGCTTGAGATAAAAGGTGGCACTGTGTGCTCATTTGCATGTCATTTCCCAGAATCCCTTGCTGCAGTGGAAGTGCTGTGTGCTGGGCGATAATGGTGAAAGACAGGGTTGCAGACCTGTCTAAGACATGCAAATGAATATACAGGAATATTTACAGTTGCTATATGCTATACTGTGGAGGGTTTTTGTCACTTTTTTTACCCACCATAACCTATATATATATATATATATATATATATATATATATATATATGTCCGGAAATAATTGGACACTAATACAAGTTTTGTTATTTCAGCAGTGTACCAAAATAAATTAAAGTTACAGTTAAATAATATGGGCATAAAGTGCAGTCTATCAGCTTTAATTTGAGGGTATTCACATCCAAATTGGAGGAAGGGTTTAGGAATTACATCTCTTTAATATGTAGCCCCCTCTTTTTCAAGGGACCAAAAGTAATTGGACAATTGACTCAAAAGCTGTTTCATGGACAGGTGTGGGCTATTCCTTCGTTATTGCATCATCAATTAAGCAGGTAAACGGTCTGGAGTTAATTCCAGGTGTGGCATTCACATTTGGAAGCTGTTGCTGTGAGCCCACAACATGCGGTCAAAGGAGCTCTCAATGCAAGTGAAACAGGGCATCCTTAGGCTGCAAAAAAAAAAGAAAATCCATCAGAGAGATAGCAGGAACATTAGGAGTGGCCAAATCTATAGTTTTGTACATTTTGAGAAAAAAAGAATGCACTGGTGAGCTCTGCAACACAAAAAGGCATGGACGTCCACGGAAGACAACAGTGGTGGATGATCGTAGGATCCTTTCCATGGTAAAGAAAAACCCCTTCACAACATCCAGCCAAGTGAGGTAGGCATATCATTATCCAAGTCAACCATAAAGAGAAGACTTCACAAGAGCAAATACAGTGGGTTCAACACAAGGGGCAAACCATTCATAAGCCTCAAGAATAGAAAGGCCAAATTAGACTTTGCCAAACAATATAAAAAAAAGCCAGCTCAGTTCTGGAACAGCATTTTTTGGACAGATGAAACTAAGATCAACCTGTATCAGAATGATGGGAAGAAAAAAGTATGGAGAAGGCTTGGAACGGCTCATGATTCGAAGCATACCACATTGTCTGTAAAACATGGTGGAGCAGTGTGATGGCATGGGCATGCATGGCTTACAATGGAACTGGGTCACCAATGTCTATTGATGATGTGACACAAGACAGAATCAGCCAGATGAATTCTGAAGTGTATAGGGATATATTGTCTGCTCAGATTCAGCCAAATTCAGCAAAGTTAATTGGACGACACTTCACTTTACAGATGGATAATGACCCAAAACATACTGCGAAAGCAACCCAGGAGTTTTTTTAAAAAAGTATGGAGAAGGCTTGGAACGGCTCGTGATTTGAAGCATACCACATTATCTGTTTTATAAAAAAGTATGGAGAAGGCTTGGAACGGCTCATGATTCGAAGCATAAGAAGTGGAATATTCTGCAATGACCGAGTCAATCACCTGATCTTAACCCGATTGAGCATGCATTTCACTTGCTGAAGAAAAAACTTAAGGCAGAAAGACCCACGAACAAACAACAACTAAAGACAGCTGCAGTAAAGGCCTGGCAAAGCATCACAAAGGAGGAAACCCAGCGTTTGGTGATGTCCATGCATGACTTCAAGCAGTCATTGCCGGCAAAGGATTCTCGACAAAGTATTAAAAATGAACATTTTATTTATGATTGTGTTAATTTGTCCAATTACATTTGAGCCCCTGAAATAAGGGGACTGTGTATGAAAATGGTTGCAATTCCTAAACGTTTCATACGATATTTTTGTTCAACCCCTTGAATTAAAGCTGAAAGTCTGCACTTCTATTGCATCTCAGTTGTTTCATTTCAAATCCATTGTGGTGGCATACAGAGCCAAAATTATGAAAATTGTGTTAGTGTCCAAGTATTTACGGACCTAACTGTGTGTGTATGTGTGTGTATATATATATATACACATGCTTCAACCCAAGATTAACCTTCCTGTTTGTTTCTTCAACCCCCCCAACACATACAGTACAGTAGTGATGATGATACATATAGTACAGTAGTGATGATGATGAAGAGTGCGGGGAGCACAGAAGACCGCAAAGTGCATAAAACAAGAGAAAAACACAAAATTGTGCAATTCTGTATAGAATAGGGAATGGTTTGAAAGCTGTTCCACAAAAATGTACACTCACATTTTCAATAACGGTAAACAAGCATTGAATCCCAAAACGAAATCCTTCGTAGTTGTATTTTCAATGGTGTGATTTGAGCATAAGATATCAGGCAGAGTGACAGGTACTCACACGTAGATGCAAGAAACACAGAGAAAGAAGATTTTGCCAAGGGTCACAGTGTCACACAGTATCACACTAGAGCAAGATTGGTCTGACCGCTCGCCATGGAACTAGTCCTCATATGAAAGGAATCAAAATATAAATTCTAAAATAAAGGTGCATAGGAGGAAGATATAATATACACAGTACTGATTCAGTAGGATCAAAAATATCCTCCAAATAGTTGTACTCAATGTAATTACACAGATACAGTCATGTGAAAAAGAAAGTACACCCTCTTTGAATTCCACGGATTTAAATATCAGGACATAATAACAATCATCTGTTCCTTAGCAGGTCTAAAAGTTAGGTAAATACAACCTCAGATGAACAACAACACAAGACATATTACACTGTGTCATGATTATTTTTTTTTTTAATTAAGCCAAAATGGAGAAGCTATGTGTGAAAAACTAAGTACACCCTTACTGCTTCCATAGGAATTAAAATGCTAAGTAGCAGACAGGTGCTGCTAATCAAATGCCCTTGATTAATTGATCATCAGCAAGTGTGACCACCTCTATAAAAGCCGAAGTTTTAGCAGTTTGCTGTCTTGAGCATTCAGGTGTGTTAACACAATGCCAAGGAGGAAAGACATCAGCAATGATCTTAGAAAAGCAATTGTTGCTGTCCATCAATCTGGGAAGGGTTATAAGGCCATTTCCAAACAATTTAATGTCCATCATTTTACAGTGAGAAAGATTATTCAGAAATGGAAAACATTCAAGACAGTTGCCAATCTTCCCAGGAGTGGACATCCTAGCAAATTACCCCCCAAGGTCAGACCGTGCAATGCTCAGAGAAATTAGAAAATACCCAAGAGTTACATCTCAGACTCTACAGGCCTCAGTTAGCATGTTAAATGTTAAAGTTCATGACAGTACAATTAGAAAAAGACTGAAACAATTTTGGTTTGTTTGGAAGGGTTGCCAGGAGAAAGCCTCTTCTCTCTAAAAAGAACATGGCAGCTCGGCTTAGGTTTGCAAAGTTGCATCTGAACAAACCCCAAGACTTCTGGAACAATGTCCTTTGGACAGACGAGACCAAAGTGGAGATGTTTGGCCATAATGCACAGAGCCACGTTTGGCAAAAACCAAACACAGCATATCAGCACAAACACTTCATACCAACTGTCAAGCACGGTGGTGGAGGGGTGATTATTTGGGCTTGTTTTTGCAGCCACGGGACCTGGGAACCTTGCAGTCATTGAGTCGACCATGAACTCCTCTGTATACCAAAGTATTCTAGAGTCAAATGTGAGGCCATCTGTCAGACAGGTAAATCTTGGCCGAAATTGGGTCATGCAACAGGACAATGATCCCAAGCACACCAGCAAATCTACAACAGAATGGCAGAAAAAGAAAAGAATCAAGGTGTTGCAATGGCCCAGTCAATGTCCAGACCTCAACCCAATTGAAATGCTGTCGCTGGACCTTAAGAGAGCTGTGCATAAACAAATGCCCACAAACCTCAATGTACTGAAGCAACGTTGTAAAGAAGAGTGGGACAAAATTCCTCCACAACGATGTGGGAGACTTAAAAAGTCATACAGAAAATGATTACTTCAAGTTATTGCTGTTAAAGGTGGTTCTACAAGCTATTGAATCATAAGGTGAACTTAGTTTTTCACACATGGCTTCTCCATTTTGGCTTTATTTTACTTAAATACATCATGACACAGTGTAATATGTCATGTGCTGTTGTTCATCTGAGGTTGTATTTACCTAATTTTGAGACCTGCTAAGAAACAGATGATTGTTATTATGTCCTGATACGTAAAACCATGGAATTCAAAGAGGGTGTACTTTCTTTTTCACGTGACTGTTGTGAAGATTGGGATAATGTGTGTGGCTCAGGCTATATGAAGACAAACTATCATCACCTCCATTTTGGCCTAACCACCATTTTGAGTGTTTGCTTGTATGAATGCTTATCTGTTTTATTCGTGTATGATCTGTGAATGTTTTATTCTGCTGTGTATCACTTCTAGATGTAACCCGCCCTTGTGTAATTCCTACGAGCCATGTAATAAATTAAAATAGCATTCGTAAGAGGTTTTTCCTGCCTTAGATAATTCTGCTGACCTTAGGTTCTGTTATCTGACAGATACAGTAACACACAGGGCTAAACCTTCAAGTCAGCAGGTTAAGGGGCGGCCCACATTATGGTGATATATAGGATAAGAATATAGCAATGTAAAGCATATTTATGTATCAATCAATATGTATTTTTGTAAAAGTCATCATATTATTATTTATCTCTAAGCCAGCCCCCTTAAGGGGTGTATTACTCATTTTTGAAATGTATAAAAATGTGATACTAAGCAATATTTCTTCAGAGGCATGAGTTCAAATTTGAATTCTATCTCACTTGTACCATGGTGCTGATAAACTCACTTGTTACTTTGAACCCTTGACTCATTGATTTTATTTATACGCTTTCACACTGTATATAGGACAACAGTTGTCCAGCAGATAGTTTGTCTGCAAAGGCTGTCAGACATCAGGATCAGTAATTAAAATAAAGCAATAAATTTTTTATTACATCCAAAAATAGAGTACATTGTGATATTAACTATATACAGTGAATAAATATATTAAAATCCCCGTAGGGGAGTGTGAAAGTAGATAGAAAACTGGGTTAGTATAATATGTTAAATCTGTCATAAACGCTTACAATTGCATGTCTAAACATATACAGTATACGCAGAAAAGCTACTCTGACATCTAGGATATACAAGGTGTACAAATGCAGCGGCCATTATTTTAAGAAATCACGGTGACATTTTCGTGTGCGCTGCTGTACTCCACTCGGCATGAATGCAGCCAATCGCCCCAGGCACACGTGTTTATCGTGGTTGCTTTGTTTGAATTTCTATGGATTGTGTGCAATTAAATGCAATGAAATGAATGCATTGTAATGTGTACAGTACTGTGCTACTGTGTCAATTTCAGGTGTTTAAAAGCCACAACACTAAAATGCCATTTTATGCACTCGCCTGCACTCGCGTCTTAAGGCGGTATGGTTGGAAGCAATCCCGCGCCATGACATGGGTATTCTGAGGTATATACCGTGTGATTTGTTAAAATAATGGCCGCTGCATCTGTATGTACTGTATGCTGTGATCCCTATTAAGGATCAATAGATATAGGTCTCAGTAGGTTTTCCCTAGGATAATGTACCCTGTGTGTTCTCAGGTAATGGTATCAGAGGTAAAATTGATCTACATGTAATCAATACCTATACAAGTCTCTAAATATGATGGTGTTGGATCATGGGTTCCCTGCTATTGCAGTACTGAAGTCATAACTGTCCATATATGAGGAACATAGAGGCAAATAGACACAACATAGTGTACTGTAATGAAACAAGGAATGTAAAAATTAAACTGTCAGTATGTATAGATATATACATGTCCACATAGATCATATATCGCATAGGTACTTAATAGCAAAATCACTTAGGAATAATAGGGTATGTATCAATTAGATATGAGACAAAATATAAAAAAATCAGCATACTAAACCCCTTCAACGGAAGGTAAGCGGTCACAGAGGACCAAATATAATCTCAGAGGAAATAACACCGTAATACAAGCCATATTGTGAAGGCAAGATATCGTCACTCCAATGACGTCACTGCCGTGACACCCTGCTCGTCAACGCACGTTTCGCGTGAGACCCACGCTTATTCAGCGGGGAGGAGTCTAGGATACTGATCCTGCACATAAGTATTTATACATTGAAGGAAAGGAGGCTTAGACCCCTGTTAGCCTATCATAGCAGGGTAGCGGCCGTGGATCCAATCAGAATCGATCAGACACTGCTTGCAATTCAGAGGGCAAGCATAAGTAAATAAAGGACTAACTCAAATGATGTATGATCAAATTATTCCCCCTGAGTATCTGTGAAAGGTCTGACGATATAATTTTTTTTATATATTCAGCTGAACCCTGTTATAACGCAGTCCTCAGAATGAGCGCACCGGTCTCAGTGCGAGGACTTTCGTTTGACCACCACACTCCCAATTCCAATCGCCAAAGACCCATCCAGCTGCTATCGTACAATTTCTGTATTCAGGGTCCCCATGCGAGATGCCATTTGTACATGCTAGTGTGATACTGTGTAATACTCTGCGACCCTCGGCACAATCTTCTTTCTCTGTGTTTCTTGCATCTACGGGTGAATACCTGTCACTCTACTTGATTTCTTACACTCAAATCACACCATTGAAAATACAACTACGAAGGATTTTGGTTTGGGATTCAATGCTTGTTTACCTTTATTGAAAATGTGAGTGTACATTTTTGTGCAACAGCTTTCAAACCATTCCCTATTCTACACAGAATTGCACAATTTTGTGTTTTTCTCTTGTTTTATGCACTTACCGGTCTTCTGTGCTCCACGCACTCTTCATCATCACAATTACTGTACTGTATGTGTTGGGGGGAAAGGTTGTTAGGGGTAGAGGGGGTGGGTAGTAGGGTAACCATTCATTGCTATTGGGGTTATCTTTGCTCCCATTGAGGACATAGGTAACCATACCGGGGCCTATAACTCAGGAAGCAGGGGGTCACCAAGGCTGAAATGAATGTAGTTCAGCTCCAGAAACCATCTCCTTTAATACTGTGTTATTAAAATTAAATAAAAAGCAGTGTGATGGCATGTAAGAGCTGTGCAGGGAGATGTAGCTTCTCTCTGTGCATCTTTCTCTGTGAAGCTCTTACAGACTGCAGGCAGATCACAGGGGAAGCACTTAGCAAAAAGACACTGACAAAGACACTGCTATCCCGAGCGGTATTGGCATTTTCCTACCTCACGGTATTTGACTTGTGATAACTCTTTCTGAATACCGTGATAGCACAAATATCAGACCGTGAGTTAGGGTCATGCCAAAACGTTCGATTTACTAGATTGATGCTACTAGAATAGGCCCCTAAGAGTCTAATTCAATATAGTCTGAGGTGGTCATTCGGGCCTTTATCACATTGAAGTAAATGTAACAGTTACTGTATTCATATTTAGACATTGCGTGATATAATAAAGACTACGTTATCTTACAAGAAAACATTCGCATTGATTTCAGCTCCAGGGTCCACAAGATATGTAACATCGTATCGGGTGCCGATATGTCTCTTAGGAGCTCTGGCTGGGTTCATAAAATCTTGGTTTAAAAGTCTTGCATCACATGGGCCAATAGGAAGCCGTTATATCCTCCCTTGCAGCTTCCTATTGGCCAGCGTGACCGAGACATTTAAACAGCAGAGAGATATCGTCTCTTGGGAAGCACGGGGTCCCCGGAGCTGAAATCAATGCAGTTAAGTCCAGGAGACCCCCTGCTTCAGACCTATTTCTTTAAAGAGCTGCAAGGACTGCCCTTTTAGGTTAGAAATGTACCTGGTAAACACATTTGCTGTTTCCACAATTTGTAAGTTACTACATTGAAAAAGTACTGAACAAGTTTTTCAAATCACACCTTTACTGGGGATAGCCATTTGTTTTACCTAATTGTAAATATACGCTGTGTATAGTCCTGTCTGCCACCTAGAGAAATGTCCCTTATGCTGTATATTGTATGACTTGATAATAAACCCAAAAACATATGCAGGATTATTTAATTTTTTCTCTCTAAACAGTTTATTTTTCTCTATAATAAGTTTATTTCTAATATACATACAATAATAAATTCTGAAATTAATATTCAAGTTAAGGTAAAGCATAGTAAAAAGAGAATTTGCCTCGATATTCCTGTTCATTTTGCAGATTTACACACTACAGCCATCATTTTTCTATGGTATACAATCTTGAGTGCATGTAAAGGATCCCAACAACTATAATGTAGGAAAATGTATGTCATTCAGTGTTACTTGAATTTTCATAAGAAATAGGTGAGATGTTGTTTGATTTTCAGGTATATTTACTCTTACTAATGTACTCACCATCAGCATGTAGTCTATTGGAAGAGTCCCAAGCAAATCTGGAACAAACCATGTTTTCAGATAGTTCCTTTTTATTTGAGAAGAATCCTTGATCTTGAATACATAATTTAATATTCAGTATTACCAAATGCTGTGTGTTTAATGTTTAGAAATGATATCACAGGAATAATAAATAAAACTAATGCAGGATTGTATTCTGACATATTTATCTAGTCTGTTATGTAGTAACACAAAGAAAAACAGTAAAAACTGAATTAAATATTCATTTAACACAGATGTATAACATAGGTAAGTAAACAAGCTATGATGGTAGCGTATACTATATGCTGCTAAGTCAATTCATGGATTGCAAACAAAATAGAAAAACATAACTGTGACAGAAGGGGGTAACCAGGCTCCAGGCTCTATAATAAAAGGTCAAGCCCATTTTGGTTAACCCTGCTCCGTGTATAAGGGTCCCAGAGAGTTAGCTCTTGGACCCTGTAACATTGTATGATCACATTGTACTTTGTGTAATAAAATCATTTTTTGTGTTTTTCCCTTTCTGGGCATGCCATCAAGCAGGGATTGCTAGGATCTGAGTTTCAAGGTTTTTTTTGCGGAGAATGACAGAATGTTGACAGAATGTTGACAGAATGTTGACAGAATGTTGACAGAATGTTGACACAATGTTGGAGGTTGGGGTCCGGAGTTGTCGGTTTTGCCAATAAATTTACCCGGGAATAATTAAGTACAATTACAAAAAGATTGAGCAATATGGTTTGTTTGGAAGGGTTGCCAGGAGAAAGCCTCTTCTCTCTAAAAAGAACATGACAGCACGGCTTAGGTTTGCAAAGTTGCATCTGAACAAACCACAAGACTTCTGGAAAAATGTCCTTTGGACAGGTGACACCAAAGTGGAGATGTTTGGCCATAATGCACAGCGCCACGTTTGGCAAAAACCAAACACAGCATTTCAGCACAAACACCTCATACCAACTGTTAAGCACGGTGGTGGAGGGGTGATGATTGGGCTTGTTTTGCAGCCACAGGACCTGGGAACCTTGCAGTCATTGAGTCGACCATGAACATCTCTGTATACCAAAGTATTCTAGAGTCAAATTTGAGGCTATCTCTCCAACAGCTAAAGCTTGGCCAAAATTGGGACATAAACAACAAAACAGGTAGCGCTAACCGCAATGTGTGTGGTGTAGTAACTATTACCTTATATATTAATTAAAACTATACATAAGGGGCTGCCTAGGACACAAAGCCTGACCCCCTGGTCAGGAAAACAGTATGGACAGGGAATAGTTCCGTGGGCGCCTATAAAATTTTACCACTATAAAGGATATACGAAAACCAAGCCTGTTGGTTGTGAAGATTGTTGATCCTCACGGTGGGCTTGAAAACAAAGAGAAAGCACAACACATAGCGTAATACTGTTGAAACATTAAACAAACAACATATAAGACAACATATAACAGCTGAATACTGAAATGGTATTTTTAGGACAATAAAATCATTTAATAACAATTAATATTTAATATAATGCACAATTTGCATGGACATATAGATTTAAGCAATTAAAAATCTGAATAGGTGGTTCAACTGCTCCGTAGCACCAATGTTGATGATAGCAATGCCTACTCACCAGATGGAATAGGTTTGCAGGCAGTGGATATTTTGGAGAGTATCCCCTCTCATCTGTGTGCTGCTCTCTGCTTAGCTGGCGTCTCTGTCGGCTCTTGGGTGCAGCTCATCAGCAGGGACTCCTGCAGCTCCAGGAAGCACGTCTGAGCAGATGGAACCCAGCTGCAGCTGATTCAGCACGATGTCAGCCACGGACCACCGTGAGCTCGTCTATCTGCTGCTCACTGCTAGCTGGCGTCTCTATCCGCTCGTGGACACAACTTGTCAGCAGGTACTCCTGCAGGGCGCCAAGCAGGGCGCTTGAATAATGGGAAACCGCAACAGCTGGTTCAACTCGTCGGCGGCTATAAGAGATGGTTAACTGGCAGCTCACGTTGATTCACCGATGTACGGGGGGTACTACACCAATGTGTGCGGGGCTTGAACCTCCACCCTACGTGTTTCAAGAGCGATCTGCTCTCTTCCTCAGGGGTATATGAATAAAAAAGTCCAAAATGTCCTTTAAATACTGACTTCACCATTTGGGTAAATAGTTCCACCTGTAGCTAATTGCACATGTGCTGTGCTTGTGATAAAGTTGCTCTTAGTGTGTTTGCAATCAGACACTGCACAGTGAGAATGTCTTTGAACAAAAAAGCTACTTACTATTTTGTACAGCTGTTGTACAAAATAGTAAGTAGCTTTTTTGTTCAAAGACATTCTCACTGTGCAGTGTCTGATTGCAAACACACTAAGAGCAACTTTATCACAAGCACAGCACATGTGCAATTAGCTACAGGTGGAACTATTTACCCAAATGGTGAAGTCAGTATTTAAAGGACATTTTGGACTTTTTTATTCATATACCCCTGAGGAAGAGAGCAGATCGCTCTTGAAACACGTAGGGTGGAGGTTCAAGCCCCGCACACATTGGTGTAGTACCCCCCGTACATCGGTGAATCAACGTGAGCTGCCAGTTAACCATCTCTTATAGCCGCCGACGAGTTGAACCAGCTGTTGCGGTTTCCCATTATTCAAGCGCCCTGCTTGGCGCCCTGCAGGAGTACCTGCTGACAAGTTGCGTCCACGAGCGGATAGAGACGCCAGCTAGCAGTGAGCAGCAGATAGACGAGCTCACGGTGGTCCGTGGCTGACATCGTGCTGAATCAGCTGCAGCTGGGTTCCATCTGCTCAGACGTGCTTCCTGGAGCTGCAGGAGTCCCTGCTGATGAGCTGCACCCAAGAGCCGACAGAGACGCCAGCTAAGCAGAGAGCAGCACACAGATGAGAGGGGATACTCTCCAAAATATCCACTGCCTGCAAACCTATTCCATCTGGTGAGTAGGCATTGCTATCATCAACATTGGTGCTACGGAGCAGTTGAACCACTTATTCAGATTTTTAATTGCTTAAATCTATATGTCCATGCAAATTGTGCATTATATTAAATATTAATTGTTATTAAATGATTTTATTGTCCTAAAAATACCATTTCAGTATTCAGCTGTTATATGTTGTCTTATATGTTGTTTGTTTAATGTTTCAACAGTATTACGCTATGTGTTGTGCTTTCTCTTTGTTTTCAAGCCCACCGTGAGGATCAACAATCTTCACAACCAACAGGCTTGGTTTTCGTATATCCTTTATAGTGGTAAAATTTTATAGGCGCCCACGGAACTATTCCCTGTCCAAATTTGGGACATCCAACAGGATAATGATCCCAAGCAGACCAGCAAATCTACTGTACAACAGAATGGCTGAAAAAGAAAAGAATCAAGGTGTTGCAATGGCCCAGTCAAAGTCCAGACCTCAAACCGATTGAAATGCTGTGGCTGAACCATAAGAGAGCTGTGCATAAACAAATGCCCACGAACCTCAATGAACTGAAGCAACGTTGTAAAGAAGAGTGGGCCAAAATTCCTCTACAACAATATGAGAGACGGAGAAAGTCATACAGAAAACGATTACTTCAAGTTATTGCTGCTAAAGGTGGTTCTACAAGCTATTGAATCATAAGGTATACTTAGTTTTTCACACATGGCTTCTCCATTTTGGCTTTATTTTTGTTAAATAAATCATGACACGGTGTAATATGCCATGTGTTATTGTTCATCTGAGGTTGTATTTACCTAATGTTAAGACCTGCTAAGGAACAGATGATTGTTATTATGTCCTGATATGTAAAACCATAGAATTCAAAGAGGGTGTACTTTCTTTTTAACACCACTGTATGCTCTATGTGTACTACAGCTGCGGCCGCCTTTATCCTAATGCGGCCGGATCCGTGGCGCTCTGCTAACCGCGGCCAGATGCGGTATATTTTCTGATTTTCCGTAGCGCTTTCCAGTATGTTAGCGCTCGGATTTTTAGCTCTGTCCGCTATACTGCAATACCGTCTAAAAACTCAGGTGGGCGTTCGCGAGCTGTTGTCTTAAAAGTCTAATAAGTGTAATGCATGTCTAATACATTGTCTGTGTGCGCGCGCGCAGTATTTGTAAAATGGAGGATTTACAGTATACAGTATTACAAAAATATAGCGTCGCGTTTTCTTTGAATATAAAATTATCACATTTCTATTCAGTACTGTATTTACTGTGTTACAGTATTTTGTAATCAGTACTTTTACTTGTTTTCATACTCTTTATATATTATGCGTGTACCGTACAGTACTGTATGTCTCATTTGAACATTGTTGAAACGCATAGGCGTGTTACAGTATCACATTTTGGCACATACAGCGCTCTCCCTCTTGTCCCCGCACACACGGCTAAAGTACTATTTCAACTTCTTATTTACAGTTCAGTACACCTCTCCCAGCCAGATGGTTTTCTGGCTTCAATCATTCCGAACCTGTCATCACATTCCTGCGTGTATAACGTACAGAGCCTGGTGTCACATTTCAGCTCCTGCGTGTAATACTCTTTAGGAAGGGACCTAGTTGATGATTAATGCGCATGCATGCATAACTTCACAATCATGTGAAAGTTCAAGTCTGGAATTTTTTTTTTTTATGCTTCGTTTCCAGACGTGTGCCTGCATAAAAATTCTTGTTGTTCTGATATTCTATCGGTACTGTAGCTTTTTTTTTTTTTTTATAACTTCAAGTTTATTGGAATATTTTCAATATAAATAGCATCGCAATACAAATAACACGAACATTCACAGTATTACAGTCATGTACGGTACTGCTACATTCTCCTTCTGGAGCCACAAGCGTTCATACGTTGCACATGAAATTTCTAAAACAAGTTGGGATATTTATGTAGGTTAAACTTGGGGGAACAACACAAAAAAAAAGTAAATTAAGGCGGGGGAGGGTGGGAAGGAAGGGAGGGGAGGGGGGGGGCGCGGGCACGCTGCACTGCCACTTTCCCATAGGTGGCTGGTAGATTTACTATACACCGTTTGTTTGCCGACTTCTAGGGCCGCCCAAAGTGTTCACATGGTGTGTCCTCAACTAGGTCTCGTAGTCCGTTCCGCTTGCTTTGTACGAGAATGCACTTGGAATAATCACTGCCATATCGTGGCTACCTCAACCCCCGGGATGTCTGTCTGTTCCAGCCAAGGCGTCCAGACTTTTAGATATTTTTCACCAGTGTCATTGACCAGACTCGTCAATTTCTCCATCTGGCATATGTACCATAATCGATTCCGAATTTTTGGGATATTTGGGATCTCTGGTTGTTTCCACATAGCTGCGATCTCGCACCTCGTTGCTGTTGCAAAATGTGCAACTAGTTTATTACCTGATTTTGAAAGACCCTTCCATGGTCTGTTCAATAGGAACAGCCACGGATCAGGGGGAATTGTGAGGTCAAAAATCCTCTGGATCCAATGTCTAATTTCATCCCACAGGTGTGAGATCCGAGGGCAAGACCACAGCATGTGCAACAGGTCCGCCGATTCTCTGCACTGTTTGGGACACAGCGGGGAGTATCCTGTGACAAACCTTGATAATTTTAATGGGGTGAGGTACCACCTCATCAATACTTTATATGCATTCTCCTTCAAAGTAGTGCATATGGAGCTCTTGGCAGTAGCCTCTATTATAGCAGTCCAGTCGTCCTCCTCCAATTCCTCCCCAATATCTGTTTCCCATCTAAGTTGGTACGTCAGTTTTTGTCGTTGCTGTGAGCTCCCAGAACCGACCACTTCTCTATAGATCTGCGATGTAAGTCCCTGTGTGTCTGTTTTCATCAGACAGAGCTTTTCGAATGTGGTTAATGGTGGGAAGGGGGAGTTTTTGGCGAAGAACGCTCGTATCTGGAGGTAGCGAAAAAATTCGGAATTTGGGATGTTTTTTTCAGATCTAATTTGTTCGAATGATTTAACTCTGTTCAGTATACCCACCAGATCTCTTAATCTAAGATATCCATATTTTTTCCAGGGCCCTGCAGCATTTGCCACTAGTCCCGGTGCAAAGTTAGGGTTTCCCCACAAGGGGGCCATCATATCATTTAATAGAATATCAGGATTCAAAATAAATCAAACCAAATCAGAGGCCCTGAATATCAGCCTCCCAAAGGAAACTGAAAAACTACTGAGTCTGAACTTTAATTTCAATTGGCAACCAAAACATATTAAATATCTAGGGGTCTACATCACTAAAGATTACAGGGGCGTCTATGATGCTAATTACCCCAAACTAATCAAGACACTAAAAGCAGATTTTAAAAAATGGACGCCCTACAAGATCTCCTGGATAGGAAGGATACATAGTGTCAAGATGAATCTCCTCCCCCGTATCCTATATTTGTTTCAGACTCTACCAGTGCCACTTAGACTGAAGGATATACTCTCACTTCAGTCTGATATCTCCAAATTTATCTGGGGAGGGAAAAAAACGAGAGTAAATAAGACAATTATGAAAAAAACCACGCGGACAGGAGGCCTAGCGGTACCTTGCCTGGTCTCTTACTACAAAGCGGCGCAATTGTGTCAACTCACACAATGGCAGACCAACCCCGATCTGAAAAGATGGGTGGATCTGGAAAAGAGGGCTTGTGCCCCACTAGAGATAGAGAATTTGCTATGGTTACCCAAAACAGCTATTAAATGGGCTGAACGACCGCTCTCATCGGTGGCCAACTCACTGTCGGTATGGGAGACCACAAAATATAAACATACCCTGACCACAAGGTGCTCTATGATGGCCCCCTTGTGGGGCAACCCTAACTTTGCACCGGGACTGGTACTGTAGCTTTTTAATGTGACACTGGTCATTCACATGCTTTATGTAATTTTTATTGATTTGGGGGTGTGGGGATCAAAACATTATGATGACCTGCTGAAAATATGTATTTGAACTACAGTACTGCTTATCCTTCATGCAGCTTTACCCCCCCGCCCCCCACTGACACACACAAGGCTGAAGGATTTCAACTTCTTATCGACACCTCTTGAAAACCATTCATTTTCAAAAGCATGGCTTTGTGCTTTTAATCGTCCCGAGCCGAGCGTCACATCTCTGCGCCTGCGTGTAATCCTCTTTGGAATGGGACCTTGTTGAGGATTAATGCGCATGCGTGTATAACTTCACAATCATGTGAAAGTTCAAGTCTGGAAAAATATATATTTTTTTTATGCTTCGTTTCCAGACATGTGTGCCTGCATAAAAACTCTTGTTATTCTGATATTCTATCGGTACTGTAGCTTTTTAATGTGACACTGGTCATTCACATGCTTTATGTAATTTTTATTGATTTGGGGGTGTGGGGATCAAAACATTATGTTGACTTGTTGAAAATACTGTAAGTCTTTGAACTACAGTACAGCTAATCCTTCATGCAGCTTTACCCCCCTCCCCCCGCAGACACACACAAGGCTCAAGGATTTCAACTTCTTTTGCTAATGCTTGGCTTTGTGCTTTTAATCGTCCCGAGCCGAGTGTCACATCTCTGCGCCTGTGTGAAATCCTCTTTGGGAAGAGACATACAGTAGTTGATGATTAATGCGCATGCGTGTATAACTTCACATTCATTTTCAAATGCTTGGCTAATCCCTTATGCTAATCCATTATGATGACGCCCCCCCCCAACCTTTTGAGGCTTTGTTTACAGTAACGCATGCGCCCTTGTGATAGACCCTTCTCGAATTGAATATGTTAATCTGATTATGTAACCAATGAAAAAAAACGTAACCAATGAATAAAAAATGTAAGCCTTCTTGAAGAATCCCCCTCCCACACACATTCACAGTGAATTTAAAGTTCAAAGAAAAAAATGTGAATGTAATGAAATATTTATTTTATCAGGAATAAAAATACAAATAATCATTTTCAGTGTTTATCTTCATTGTACACGTACAGTAGTGTACAGTAGTGTACTGTAGTTCTTCTGTCAGTTGAAATTTGAGGGCCGATGCATAATAATGGAAGAATGAAAAATACAAATAATCATGAATAATGCCCATTTATAATAAATAAAACAGTAATATAAATTGTTAGTCTTTCTCGTGTTCATCATGGCCACATTGCATTCTGTAGTTTATTGAGAGAGGGGGGGTTTGTGTAAATCATGACTGTAGATACACTATACACACAGTTCACACAATGTACACATGATACCCCCCCTCCCCCCACCCGTCCTTTTGTAGTGTAGCCAGCTGTCTCTGAAAAGGAAAGAAAAAATTAGTGCAGTTAAGTGCATATAATTGCATTGTGTACAATAAAATTACTCCATATTGGACTACTGTATGCAGTTACTACTGTCAAACTACTGTATACTGGAACTACTATACTGTAAAAAAAACTTTGTAACAAGATTGGTAGTGCAGCTCTCTCTAGAAATTAAAAATGAGTGCAGTTACTGTAAGTGCATATAATTGCATTGTGTACAGTACAGTACAGTATAACTACTCCATATTAGACTATGCAGTTACTACTGTCAAACTACTGTACTGTATACTGGAACTACTATACTGTAAAATACTTTGTAACAAGATTGGTAGGGCAGCTCTCTAAAAATTAAAAATTAGTGCAGTAAAGTGCATGCTGTAAACTGTAAAACAATCTGTGCCAAACTTACCTGTATCATACTGTACTTGGTATGCCTGTACTTACCATACTACAGTACAGTACTGTACCATACTACCTTCCTGATGCTTGCCCATTACGCTCTATCACAATGGGCAACACAGTCGCAATATGGTCGATATATTTATTACATCGTTCCACAGTGAGCACATCGTTCCAAAAACTCATTATGCCATTCGCCAACTCATCCTTTTTTGAGGGTTTCACCACTTTTCGGATATGGTCCTTCAGCTGATGCCAGACCATTTCGATAGGATTGAAGTCTGGTGATCTGTCATTGGAGGGGGAAAAAAGGAGAATTAGTTAAAGAGATACACAGTAAACAGTGGGGAAAAACGAGACACGGTTACCGTATTTATTCCGCTGGCGTCTTCACCCAGTTGATACTGCAGGCAAGAATATGAGCAGTTGACGCTGTGTGCTTCAGATCGTTGTCCTGGTAGAAACGGTGACCATCTGGGAATTCACGTGTGATCTATTCCACAATCTCAGGCACTATGTGCTCTTGGAAAAAAGCTTTATTCATGATTCCTATAACAACAAAAGAAAAGTGCTCAAAATAATGCACACTACCGTAGTACAGTACAGTGCTTAAGGCTACAGCATGTGACTTTGTGCATTATTAAACTGTACCATCAAAGATGACGATGCATCCTGGTCCACGCCTAGAGATGGCACCCCACACATGTATCTTCACTGGGTGTTTTGGACGCGGCTTCATAGATATGCGTCCTTTTTTGTGGAATGCAAAGGTGGCAATTCTCTACAGAGATACAGTAGACTCGTCAGTAAAGATGCAATCCTGAAACATTTTGTCACTGTCGATCCATGCCTGTGCCTGGACCACTCTCTTTATCTTGTTGACGTCCCTTATCATTGTACGCTCTGTAATGACAAGGAATAATTTTATAGGTACAGTACAGTTTATTAAACCACACTTTTCACCTCCTGTACTGTCCAGTACTAACCTCACACGTCCATATTTCCATCCAATTCTGCGTCCATCCATCTTCTAATGCTGGTCTATTATACGGTTAGATTTTAATTTTTCTGCAGAGAGTCTATGACCCTTAAGGTACTCTTTTCATCATTCTCTTCACTTATTCGGTCAACCAGAACAGTTGTCTCCCTACAGTTTAAAGGAAAAACAACAATACGTTACAGTGGGCCACAAGTACAGGTACTTTTGTGCTCAGGCCTACAGTATGGCCAAATATAGATATTACTTTAATAGAATAGTTATCTTAATATATAAAATCGAAAGGTTGGTGCTAGCTGCGGTGAATCTGATTGGTCCTCAGCCTCTGGCCAATCAGATTGGTGGGTCTGACGTCACCCAACTGCCACTCTCTTCCCCCTTGGCCACACACACACACACACACACACACACACACACACACACACACACACACACACACACACACACACACACACACACACACACACACACACACACACACACACACACACACACACACACACACACACACACACACACACAGACACACACACACAGACACACACACACACACACACACATACACACACACACACACTCTCTGTCCTCTCCCCCCATCACACTCACCTCCCTCCATGGCACTCACTCACCTCCCTCCCCAGTGCTCACTCACCTCCCTCCCCGGTGCTCAGTCACCTCCCTCCCTGGCGCTCACTCACCTCCCTCCCCAGCACTCACTCACCTCCCTCCCCAGTGCTCACTCACCTCCCTCCCTGGCGCTCACTCGCCTCCCTCCCTGGTGCTCACTCACCTCCCTCCCCGGCGGGGGGACAGGCAGTGGGCAGGCAGTCTGCAGCTGCCTCACGGCGCCGAGTGCCTAAGATGGTGGTGCCCGGAAGGACCACCTTCCTCCCTCGTGGCGCCAAGCGCCTAAGATGGCGGCGCCCGGAAGGAGAGGTAACATATCTGTGTGTGTGAGTGTGTGTGTGTGGGACACTGTGTGTGTGTGTGTGTGTGTGTGTGTGTGAGAGACACACTGTGTGTGTGTTTGTGTCACTGTGTGTGTGTGTCACTGTGTGTGTGTGTGTGTGTGTGTGTGTGTGTGTGTGTGTGTGTGTGTGTGTGTGTGTGTGTGTGTGTGTGTGTGTGTGTGTGTGTGTGTGTGTGTGTGTGTGTGTGTGTGTGTGTGTGTGTGTGTGTGTGTGTGTGACACTGTGTGTGTGTGTGTCACTGTGTGTGTGTGTGTGGGATACTGTGTGTGTGTCAGACACTGTAGGGTGGGGACCGGAGCTGCGCATAGGGGGGAGAGGAGCCGAGAGATAGGGGGAGCGGAGAAACATACAGGGGGAGTGGAGGGACCCAGAATATTTTAAGCAACCCCCTCCTGTCCACTGTCCCCCCCTCCTGTCCACTGTCCCCCCCCTCCTGTCCACTGTCCCCCCCCTTCTGTCCACTGTCCCCCCCTCCTGTCCACTGTCCCCCCACCCCTCCTGTCCACTGTCCCCCCCACCCTTCCTGTCCACTGTCCCCCCCTCCTGTCCACTGCCCCCCCCCTCCTGTCCACTGTTCCCCCCCATCCTGTCCACTGTCCTCCCCTCCTGTCCACTGCCCCCCCCCCCCCCCTCCTAGCGGGAAATTTAACTCACGGGCAATGCCGGGTCTCTCAGCTAGTACTGTATAAATATACAGCGATAACAATAATAATAGATAGATACTGTATAGAATAGAGTTATGTATAAATACACAGCGATAACAATAATAATAGATAGATACTGTATAGAATAGAGTTATATAAATATACAGCGATAATAATAATAGATAGATACTGTATAGAATAGAGTTATATAAATATACAGTGATAACAATGATAATAGACAGATACAGTACAGTACTTACACAGTAGTTACCGTTGGTGTCCTCTTTACTTTTTTGGTCTTACCGTGGGCATGATAGCTCACGGTTGCTGCTGGCACAATGAGGCCAGAAGTATTTAGCCAGCTTTGAATATCCGCAATTCGTTGTCCTCTCGTGTGCATCTCCTTTATTCTCATGCTGAGATCCTTAGAAATCTTTTTAACAGGCATCGCTGCGTGTCGAAAGAAATACAAGCACAAGAATGTATATTCGATGTTTAGTCGATGTGTATTCAATGTGCAGTGAATCCACAAAATGGATGGTGTATTTATAATTTAATGAGTCAGATTAGATTACGCCCACTTTTAACGTCTGCACCTCGTCGCCATGCATAAAACGTGACACACTTTGCATAGCCTCCCACTCGATGATCTGTATCTGAACTTGCCCTTGTCCAGATACTGCATTGTGCCATCTGCTTCCATGGATCAACCCCGATTCTACGGACGCAGGAACACACTCGCCTCTGTGCCTCTCATGCAGAAAAACCGAAATGCGGCAGCCGTTTCCAAGCCAAGGCCAAAGCGAAAGGCTAAGGATAATAAAGAAAACCTTCTGGTGACTTCAAAGGCTACAGGAAAGGCTTTAAAGAAGCCTTATTATGTCAAGAAGAAATTCGATGATGTACACTCAAAGCAAAACAAATGGTTACCTTCTGCATCAGCCCTCGCCGCCACTTCTCTCCCGGAAACCCAGAGGACACCTTCTACATCACTCCTCGCTGCCGCTTCTCTCCCTGGAAACCCAGAAGACACCTTCTCCATCACTCCTCGATGACTCTGCCGCTTCTCTCCCGGAAATCCACAGGGCACCTTCTCCATCACTCTTCGACGACTCTGTCGCTTCTCTCCCGGAAATCCATAGGACACCTCCTCCATCACTCCTCGATGACGTTGCTGCTTATCTCCAGGGAACCCCCATCTCATCCTCTTATGCACCCATTCACCCAGATGTCCACAGCACCCCATGCACAAGATCCAGCTCGTTAGACCGCATGCTGAATGGGTTAAGTGTCGATATCCCTGGGAACTCTATGCTGGTAAAGATAGATCTTCTTTTAGAGACCATGCTAAATATGGATCAACGGATGGAGAAGATGGATCAACGGATGGAGAAGATGGATCAACGGATGGAGAAGATAGAGATTGACATAGTGGGGATACATAATTTGCTCGGAGCTCATGCCCCTGTATCTCGGACGCCGGAGCAGGAGGGTGGCATGGATGGGATGAATGGGACCTTCAACCTTCCTTCACCAAGGGCACCCCCTCCATCAGAAGAATATGTGTTCATGTATGCCATTGACGTGGATGACATGACAACCCCGTCAAGACCATGCGAGGAGGCAACACTGACAAGGAGACCAAGACAGGAGGAAAGCATCCTCCCAGACAACCTACCCTCGCCCGCCGCCACAAGCACACCCACTCCCAGAAGAACACCCGCTCCCAGAATCCAACCCACATACGCTTGCATTGAGACAGTGCCCGACATCATCCTGCGTGAGCTGCCCCAGCCACTCAGGGAGAAGTATAGGTTTGCAAGTGCTCATAGACCGCAGAGGCATGCCTTGCTAATATTCAAGCACCACATGCCATACCCGTTGTACTTAGGGTGCGCCCACAATGTAAACTACGAAGGGAATCACGAGAAAAAGGCTCTTCCTGAAATGACTTTTGTGGAGGAATTGCGGCGCTATTTTTCAATTACCGATCCTTTAATGAAAATCGTGCGAGACTCCACTAATGGCATTTTGCGGCATACAAGGCATCAGCCCTGGAAGGACAATCTGCTGGGGATCTAATTCGCTTCGTGATTGGTCGTCT
Source organism: Ascaphus truei (assembly GCF_040206685.1). Lineage (NCBI taxonomy): Eukaryota > Metazoa > Chordata > Amphibia > Anura > Ascaphidae > Ascaphus > Ascaphus truei. The sequence goes on along the minus strand of NC_134486.1, from coordinate 227,546,497 downwards.
GTTAAAATGTTGATTAATTTCTAACTTGTTCATTGTTTTAAATTGTATTCTAATATGGTTTTTTTTATATACCTGTATGTTTTTAATTACAGTACACCATTAATGTTTTTTTACTTACAGTACTCCACAAATAAAAATAATGTTGATTGTTGTAGATTGTATTCATACTGTCAATGTTTTTACTGTATTGGACACCATTAATGTATTTGTACTTACTGCACCCACCAATAAAATAAATTGCTGCTTTATTTAAATATATCTGTATGTTTTTAATTACAGTTCACCATTAATGTTTTTTTACTTACAGTACTCCAGCAATAAAAATAATGTTGATTGTTGTAGATTGTATTCATACTGTCAATGTTTATACTGTATTGGACACCATTAATGTATTTGTACTAACTGCACCCACCAATAAAATAAATTGCTGCTTTATTTAAATATACCTGTATGTTTTTAATTACAGTACACCATTAATGTTTTTTTTACTTATTGCGCATTACAGTACATCAAAACAGTATTAAAACGCATTATCGGTATTTGTATTATTATTACAGTAGAACACACATACAGTACTGTACAGTAATACTGTACATGTACAGAATAAATGCATACTTTTTATTTTTGGGGTTTATTATACAGTACTGTATGTAAAAAAGTATGTAAAAAAGCTCAGTTATTCTATCCTAATCAATAAAAATGGCACTGATTCAGCTTCAGCAGTGTGCAAGCATCGTTACAAAAAGCGATATTATCCATCGAAATCCCTCCATTTGTCATTCTCAGCCCGATGATAACGTTCCTTTTCTGAGGAAGAAAAATAAAAGTATTACTGTAATACTTATTTCAAACTAGTCAGTTTCCTAAAGAAGTTCCCACAGTCAGTCCCCTTGGTCTGTCCCAACATTTATTTTCTCGGGGGGCGTCTCTTGTTCACATACAGTACATGCATGCGCCTAGATGTGATGAGACGCATACTGTATGCGTTTCAACAAGGTTCCAATGCGCATGCGCCTAACTGTAGATGCTGGACTACATTTTGGCGAATTGTGACTACAAGAACTAAATAACCATAAGCAAAGCGATTGATTACAGGAGAATCGCTTTACTGTGCATTGATATTGATATGGTACAAAAAATAATTACATACGGCAGCTGTACCCACCATAGACTTTACCATTCGGTTGGCGCCGAGCCACTGCCAGTCCCGTAGTCTTGATTATACACATAGTTGACAGGTGACAGCGGGCCTGCTACACCTGTAGTTGACAGCTGATGAAGCTGAAAATCGCTTTGGTACATGCAAGCTTGCTGGTATCTGTACGTGAAATCCTGCTCAGGCTGCAGGTATCCAGGCGGGGGCTGATAGCAAGGTTGGCCGGTTAGCAGGTTTTCACAGATGGTCGGACCGTTATTGGAAGCCGGTGCTGGCGCTGGCGCATTGACGATTCTTAGTTGGTTTTACCATGATCTTTCGCCTTTTGAACTCTCCAAGATCAAAGATACTGGAAAATTCAGGGGCAACACACCAATACCCTCTTCCTGTAACTCCGGGTGCAGGAGCAATACGAAAAAAACGTGGATCGATACATAACTTTTTCCTTATCGCACAAATCCACCCCAGAGCATCTGGTGAAAATTTGTAAAAGTCATAATTTTGGATAAAATATTGATAAATTTGACCAACTGTGGCCATCTTATCATCTGCTGAACTAATTGTTGACCATATTAAATAAGCGTACGTTATGTTGGCTTTTTGAACACGGACTGCAGTGGTGTACTCATCTCTGGACCTCTCTGGACAATGGAATAGAACACCAGACACTTTGCATTTAGTTTTTAATATGAAACGCCTAAATAGATACAATGTTGTACAACTTCTTCAGTACCAAGGTCAATTCACAAAAGACCTGTAGGCGGACGCTCACAGAGGTATGCAAGGGAGACTGATTATAGTGAAATTAAATAAGCCTTTTATTGCGCCTGTTACCTTAACATCAGGAAACCATCCAAACAAGGGGTAAAAAAAGCTTCTATTCACTTGGGAGTATTTCTAGTGAAATACTATGCAGTTCACAACTCCCTTTGGATAAGCATGTCTCCCAGCCCCAAACATATAGCATGAATTAAGCAGATATAAGAAGTCTCATAAATGAAAGTCTTATCTGTTCCTTGTGGTTTGGAGGGAAAATCTTCTCTGTCCCTGGTTCAGCTCCCTTTTCCTCAGGGTGTGTCAGCGTTCAGGTTTAGAAGTTTCCCCTGTGTCTTGAAAGCAGCTCTGCTGTTTCTTCGGGCAGGGCTCAAACTGTTTGTCTCCAAGTTCAGCTCAGGTGTGAGCTAAGGAGTCTCACTTCCTGTCTCAAAAGACAGGCTTTTCTAAGCCATCTAATCAGGCAGGTGGTGTTTGTTCATTGACTACCAGCAGTTAACCACCACACTGCTGGATTAGAGGCACATTACCTGAACAGGGATAACTCCCCTGTTACATACCTCCCCTGTTTGTGGGAAGCTCGCGCTTGCCACGGCCAAAGCCCATCCTTCCACTCTCATTCTAGATACCTCTGTGACTTGAATGAGAGTGAATGGAGGAAGAGAACCCTCAGTCCTTCTGGGATTGGAGCCCTTTCTCCAGTTTATTCGTGTCTCCTCCCGAAGGTGCTTGAAATCAGCACTCCTCAGTCGCTCGAGGAGGACTTTTTGTAAGTATAGTCTTTTTGCTACGTGCGCGGTCATGAGATATCCCTGGCATCGGGTGCTCGTCTTATTGTAGGCATACTGTATGGCAGCAGTTGCAGAGCGTTTAAAAACAGCCCTTTGAGTTTTCCGCTCAAGAAGCTGTCTCTCTGCCCTTTTCCCACTCAATGGGGTTGCTAGTTCAGCCTCTTTGGGGTTAATTTGCAATTCCACACCCACTTCCAGAGAATGTCCCATCTTTTCAGCTTCATCAGCTAAGGATTCTTCTGGTTTTGATTCAGCACGTGTACCTTCTTTTGTTGCCTGTTGGGTGGCTGAAGGTTTTGCTAGTGCTTGTTTAGGTGGTTCAAATTTTGCAACCTTGTCTTTCAGATGAGCGGTATTCCCAGCTCTCACTGTACCCTTGTCTTCATGGGCTTTTGAGGCTGTGGGATACTGACGCTTAGTCAGGGTCAATACTTGTCCTTGTAGGACTGTAATCTCATCCGCGAGAGATCCCTGGTTTTTGAGTGCGTCTTGCAAGTCTCATCTCAGGGAATTTATCTGCATGCTTTGCTTTCTCTGAGCTTGCCTCCACATTTTTATTGCATTGTGAAGCACTATGAACTTCTTTGCTTGGGCCACAGTTACTTGTTTCAGTTTTTGGACCTTCTTGTGCTCCCTTATGTGCCGCGTCATCTGGGTTCTAAGCTTGGCCTTTAGCGTTGCTTTGGTGATGCTCAGGGTAGCCTTCAGTTTCTCATGCTGCTTTGCGGGTACATACTGTGTAATCAGATGTTCCTGCAGCACTTGAATTTCTTTAACAGCCTGCAGATTTTCTTCCTGCAGAGTTCGCTGCTTCTCCTTGGCCTTCTCGAGGTGTGTACGCAGACCTTGCAGTTGGTTCTGCAGTCGGTGCTCTGCTTCAAACTTCTTACCTTCCAAAAGTCTATTTATTTCTTTAAGCTCGTGCAGCTTTTCATTTTTTCCTTGACATCGTTTGTCAAATTAAAATTTTCTTCTTTGAGTTTTAAGTTTTTTCTTTGTAATCTTAAATTTTCTCCTTTTTCAGTCTCTGTACTATTCAGGGCCTCCTTACAGTCCTCCATCCATTTACGCACATCTGCTTTGAGAATGACAGTCACCTGGCGTGAGACTTCCTTCTCTAGGTTGAGGGTCTGAAGCTCCTTCTGGGAGACTTGGAGATCTGTATTAAGATTGACAATTGTTTCTTTAGAAATGTCCAGCTCCTCAGTGAGACTGTGTAGTTCCTTTCTGGAAACTTCCAGATCTGTGCGGCAGCTGTTGGTCTCATGATGTGAGGCATCCAGTGCTCTGTGGAGTGTCTGAACCTCTTTCTGAGATACGTTCACCTCTGTCTGGACATTGTTGACCTCCTGTTGTGAGGCATTCAGCTCTACGCGAAGAGTGTGAACCTCTTGCTGAAAGACTGTCATCTGCTTTAGTGCCTCCTCATACTTCAGCTTCAGCTTAGACATAATTTTATCAGATTGGCTTTGCTTTTCATCCATGCCGGAAATAGTAGCGTTTGCAGTATCTAGCTCAGTCTTGAGATCATCCAATTCTGTTCCAGATTCAGAGTACATTGCGAGCACCGTCTTCTGTAACTCAGCATTATCTTCTCTCTCAAGTTTCAATTGTTCTCGAAGTAGATCACAGTCACGCCTGGCAATTTTCAGGGCGTCTTCAGGGCTGATCAAGGGATCTTCACTCACTGGTTCTGGCTCCGCTTCCCTGGGATGACTGGTTGAGGGTTCCTCACTGTTGGCACCGGACAGACACTTCTTTGGGGTACACGACTTCTACCTTGGGCCCTCTGGATTTTCGGTTATCCGCGGGATGAATTCTCCATTTTCTCTAGGCTGCAGGGCATCTCGGTCCCCCTTTTCTCCACAGGATCTGCGGACATGTCTGTTCCTTCCAAGGTACATGAAGAACCGCTTTTCCTTTTCTTTTTCGCCTTTTTGTTTTGGATGACACCATCCCTTCAGGGATACTGGGGTCTCCATCTTCATTTGAAATTTTAGCAGCATCACTGGATCCACCCGGCTTTTTTTGCAACTGTAATAGCTGACGGAAATATTCGGTTATCCACTGCTCCCGCTCTTTCTCCTGCTGATCATATTCATCAAAGGGAGCGGTCTTTTCGGTTCGTGCCGAGTTCAGGCACCCCCACCATTCTTGGGGTGTTTTGTGGCTGTGACTCGGTTCGGGTTCCCCGTAAGAGATGTCTTCCTCTTTATTGGACTGGAAGGGCCACTCTTCCGTGGGGTAGGGTTCATTACAGGAACGCTGCATCTTGTCCTCCATTTTTAGGCTATCAGGTGTAATTTTCTTCCTGACCTCAGGAGGCGCTATTGCAGCTGTTGCCACTGTATTTGCTAGAACCCCCAATTGTGGTAGTCCTACAGGAGGGCATATTTTGCTTGTAGAGGTCGTAGCTCTCACAGGCATCTCTGTAGACTTTTCTTTCTTGGGTAAGTTTTACAATATCAGCAGTACTGTGCATGCATTTTCTCTCATCCGGTGTGCAGTTACAAGATGTGCAGTTGCTAGGTAAAAACGTCTATTTGCTTTACACCATTTACTTGCTAGGTGTAATCTCTCATTAGGTATGCTGAATGTGTAGTTGCTAGGTAAAAACTTCTGTTTGCTTTACACCATTTACTTCCTGGGTGCAATCTCTCTGCTTCAGCCAAATAATGTGGTTTTCTGCTTGAGTTCAGTCTCAACTTTGGGTATTATGACATTCACTCTTCACACTTTGGGATACCTTTTACACAGTTCAGCAATTCCTTTTTTCTAGTAGGCAATTTTACCCTCAGCACTTGTTTACTGAAAATTCCCCTGCTTCAGCACAGTCTTGCATCAATTTTCACATTTTTCTGCATATACTCCATTCACAACTGGTAGTCCTATGCTGTGTGGCAGCCTTTACTTGCAGAATCAGTACCGCTCATGGGTCACCATCTGTATTCACTGCTTCAGCTAAACATTTGAAAATAACAAACGCCTATCCCTTTCAAGGGCTAACTCACTTCTTGAACCCTGACTATGGCTGGAAGGCAAACACCCTATTTCAATGACCATATTACACTTTATTGTGGTAGGCAAATAAGGTTTTACCTGCTTCAGCAGTCTCTCTCTCTCTCCTCTTGGGTTTGGGGAAAAGAGTCCATCTGTGGTTTTGGAAGTTTCAGTGCAGTGGTGTGTATCACTTTAACTCTGATCTCTGCTGCATGAGATTTTTTTTTTTTTTTAAGTTGCTCAGACTGTTTGTAGGCAAAAAGCATAAAAAAAATTCACAGAACAAATCTCCGGTCCTTTCTAACTTCAAAGACCACCTCTCATCCCACTTCGGACACCATATGTAGGCGGACGCTCACAGAGTTATGCATTGGAGACTGATTATAGTAAAATTAAATAAGCCTTTTATTGCGACTGTTACCTTAACATCAGGAAACCATGCAAATAAGGGTAAACAAAGCTTCTATTCACTTGGGAGTATTTCTAGTGAAATACTATGCTGTTTACAACTCCCTTAGATAAGCATGTCTCCCAGCCGCCAACATATAGCATGAATTAAGCAGATATAAGAAGTCTCATAAATGAAAGTGTTATCTGTTCCTTGTAGTTTGGAGGGAAAATCTTTTCTAACCCTGGTTCAGCTCCCTTTTCCTCAGGGTGTGTCAGCGTTCAAGTTTAGAAGTTTCCCCTGTGTCTTGAAAGCAGCTCTGCTGTTTCTTCTGGCAGGGCTCAAGACTGTTTGTCTCCAAGTTCAGCTCAGGTGTGAGCTAAGGAGTCTCACTTCCTGTCTCAAAAAACAGGCTTTTCTAAGCCATCTAATCAGGCAGGTGGTGTTTGTTAATTGACTACCAGCAGTTAACCACCACACTGCTGGATTAGAGGCACATTACCTGGACAGGGATAACTCCCCTGTTACAGGATCACTGTGGTATTTTTTAAACACGTGCAAGTCGACATATTACTGAAGCGCATGCGCATTACAATTCATGAATATCTGCCACCTGGTGGATACGCAAAGAATTGCAACCAATTAAATCCGAAACATTCTCATTAAACAGATCAAGCGCGGGTAAAGCCGGCATGATGGCGAAATGAATACGGCACGAACACCGCATGAACACGGGAAAGCCTGTGGCATTCGGAAAAAGTCACCGGAAAATATCGGTGAAGTGTTAGAATAAAAGGGGCCGCGGCTGTATATACCAGTAACTAAGTAGAGGGTACAGTTACAGCTACGTTTGTGGGGGGTTTCTGTACTCCTGGTGTGTTCTTTCTCCATTTGACCCTTGAAGGATTATTTTATTATTAATTTGTATTCCATAAGTATTGGATTTGAGTATAGTCAGCTTATACTATTTGCTAAAGCGTCATAAGCCTGCATACCAACATCAAGGTATAACTAAATTTGCAGGTCCTAACACTAAACTGTGAACCCTTCATTTTACCTCTGTATGAGGGAAAACAACCTCAGTGGGTCTTGGCAACACAGCAAAATGAGAGAACCTCCCAAGTTAAAAAGGTGTGGAGGGGTGAGCTCTGGGAGGAGGGGCCACTTTTACATTTGTTTTACAGCAGAAAGCAGAAGCCAGGGCTATGTAGAGCAGTATAGGGTTCTGTTTTCGGACAAGCCGGGCAGAACGCATATTACAGATCATCCAGCTCACAGGTGATCTGCGTCCTCTGCATAAGCATGCTTACAGAGTATCAGCAGAGGTGAAGGGCAGTATAGAGAGGGAGGTAGAAGAGATGCTATCTCTAGGGATAATTGTCCCTTGGGCTTGTCCGGTAGTCCTAGTACCTAATCAGGATGGAATCACCTGCTTCTGTGTGGACTACCGGCAGCTCAATTCAGGGATGGTGTCAGATGCTTATTGTGACAGGGTAAATAAAAGCCACCAGCTATATGCCTGGAAAATCTATGTCTAGTCTGCAGTGCAGCACTGACTAGGTTAACTTCAGCTGGGAACCTCAGGACAATTAGTTGGAACCCAGCTGCCTAATCAAGGTATGTTAAAACCCAGGCTGTAGACACATGGAAACTGCTGTTGATGAGAGAGGAGTAAGAAGTAAAGAGATTCCTGAAAACAAGGTCTGAGTAGCAAAGCAATTGTATTGTGAACTGTCTGTCCCCTGCATAGAAAAAGGGTAGCTGCCTTATATATAAACTGTCTGCTAAAGAGAAACTGTTTTGTTTGGTTTGCTGAAGAAAGAGCCATTTTTGTTTTTGCTGATGGAAAGCTATTTTTGTTTTGTGTGCTGTATATCTTTTAAGGCTAAATAAAACAGCCTTGTCAAGAAAACCCACGTGTGTAGTTGCATGTACCCTGCAACATATGGTGTCAAGAATTGGGAAGGTTTTTTTCAAAAGGCTCCTGCAGTTAAAGGGCCACACACACACACACACACACACACAAGAATGGAAGAAATATTGAAAGAGTTTCTGTGCGAGCAAACCAGACAGCAGGGACAGTTAATGCAGGAGCAGGCCCGGCTGCAAGCGGAGAGAGATGAAAGACTACAAGCAGCACAGGATGAGCGGATTGCCAAGCTGCTGACCCAATTCCAAGGGTCTGCCAGTGGAAAACTAGCAAGCAGACCCCTGATACTCCTGAGGAAAATGGCTCCGAACGAGGATCCAGAGGCTTTTTTTACTGATTTTTGAAAGAGTTGCCGAAGCTCAGGGCTGGGCTACAGATCGCTGGGCAACTGCTTTGGCCCCGCTCCTCATAGCTTTGGCGGTCCGACTTGTGGAGAACTTCCTTGGGGCTGAGCAGCAGGCGAGTGTCCTGGACCCGCCTCCACCGGCTCTGGCGGACGCCCAAAGAGGGAGGTCGGATCAATGGGGAACCTACGGCCCGTCACGGAACCGCCAAGTCCAATGGAAGGAGCAGTCGTACCAGCAAGGACGGAGTCCAAATGCTGGTCCCCGCAGAGACCCTCATCTCCTTCCGGATGTCGGCTCGTCGCAAAGTGAGAGGAACTTCCGAGGACGTCGCCCACAGGACCCACCAGATGCCTGGTCTCTAGTAACCGGTCCAGCGGAGTGCTATCCACAGCCCCCTCCTGCGATGGAACCCTCCCCATGTTCCGCCTGGGGAGAACAAGGCCACCGGTATGTGGACTGTCCACTGATGGATTGTTCATTCAGCAGAACCGTCGCCTCGGCTTTTACTGAGGAAAATTACAAGCCCTGGCTACTTCCAGCCCTGATTGGGGAAAAAACCATCCAGGCCTTGTAGATTCGGGCTCTGGGAAATCTCTGGTCTTCCAGGAACTGTTAACGACCAACGTGTGTTCTTTTGACTCTCCATGGAGCATAGAATGTATACACGGCGATGTAAAACGCTATCCGACGGCCAAAATCCGGCTACAGGTAAAAGGTCAGGAGGCTTACCTCGAAGTAGGAGTCGCTCCTTGGCTCCCTGCCCCCGTTGTGCTCGGTCGGGACTGGCCTTTCTTTTCGGACCTAATGGCCCCAGTCTTTCACGAGGAGCCTCCTTCTAGGGCTCAGGAGAACCCTGGCAAACTGTTTCCCTTCTCGGCAGACCTTTTTTCCAGTAGACACCGGGTTCAAAAGACTCGGAAGCAAAGACGCTTGGACAAACAGGACTGGTTGCAGAAATCTGGGTCTCAAGGTGACCATTCTAATAGTCAGAGGTCACAAGTGATGGCTGGGGATGGCCAAAGGGAGGGGGATATGGGCCCTGGAGATTTACCAGACCTGTACCTCCCTGACTTTCGCCAGAAGCAAAGGGAAGATCCAGTCCTTGCTAGACAGTATGACAAGGTGGTGAAAATTGATGAGCAGATTTTAGATGCACAGGGGGTGATAGTATTCCCCCATTATGAGCTATCAAAGGATATCCTATATAGGGTGAATAGGCAGACACAAACAGGGGAGGTCACCAGACAGATATTGGTTCCCAAGGCGTTTGTTAAATCTGTGTTCACTCTAGCCCATACTGTCCCTTGGGGTGGTCCCCTGGGCAGGGATAAAACATTGGACCGTATTTCATCCCGATTCTATTGGCCAGAGATGCATAGTGATATTGCTAAGCTATGTGCAGCATGTCCGGAGTGCCAGCTAACTAGTCCAAAAGGACAAAAACCAGCCCCTTTGGTTCCTCTATCCTTGGTGTCAGTTCCCTTTGAGAGGATTGGGGTAGACTTGGTAGGACCTCTAGAACCTTCTGCGAAAGGACACAGGTTTATCCTTGTAATAGTGGACAATGCAACAAGGTATCCTGAGGCGTTCCCCCTGAGAACAGCAACAGCGAAGCAAGTAGCCAACAAGTTGTTGGAACTGTTCTCACGGGTTGGACTTCCCCAGGTTATGTTGACAGACCAAGGTACAAATTTCATGGCTAAACTGATGCAGGATGTCTTAAAGTTACTAGAGGTCAAGTCTGTTCGGACATCGGTCTACCATCCACAGACTGACGGATTGGTGGAAAGATTTAACCGAACTCTAAAAGGGATGCTGAGGAAATTTGTAGATTCAGAGAAGAGAGCCTGGGATGAACTTCTCCCTTTTCTGCTGTTTGCAGTGCGGGAAGTTCCCCAGGCCTCCAAGGGATTCTCTCCATTTGAATTGCTCTATGGCTGCCAACCCCGGGGTATCCTAGACCTCCTAAAGGAGTCCTGGGAGGAACAGCAGTCCCCTTCTAAGAATACCCTGCAATATGTACTAGACTTTAGGAAGCGCCTAGATGTGGTCGGCCATTTTGCCAGGGAGAATCTTAGATCAGTCCAGGACAGTCAGGAGAGACATTACAATCAGAATGCTCGCATGAGAGTGTTTCACCCAGGAGACCAGGTGATGTTATTGTTACCCAGTTGCGAGAGTAAACTCCTGGCCAAATGGCAGGGCCCATTTGAAGTACTCCGCCGTACGGGTAATGTGGATTACGAGATCGCTCAACCCGGGTCCAGGAAGAGTAAACAAATTTATCATGTGACCTTGCTGAAACCCTGGAAGATGCAGCGGTCTCTATTCATCCACCTGGTGGAGGAGGAAACGGACTTGGGTCCTTAGCCTCCACGGGAGAACATCGTGACGATAAAATCCCAATGGGTAAACAGTTGTCCTCTGAACAAAAAGGGGACTTGTTATAAATAATTACACAATTCCATGATGTTTTTTCTGACTTACCAGGACAAACTAACTTAATTTCCCATGCAATCGAGACAGCACCTGGGGTAAAAGTACGTTCCCGTCCTTATAGGTTGCCTGACAGTCGTAGAGCCCTGGTAGAGAAGGAGGTACAGACATTTTACACTTAGGAGTGATTGAGGAATCATGCAGTGAGTGGTGTAGTCCACTAATTATGGTCCCTAAACCCGATGGGCAGGTAAGATTTTGTGTGGACCTCCGAAAGGTCAATGCGGTATCCAAGTTTGACACATATCCGATGCCAAGGGTGGACAAATTAATTGACGCCCTTGGTAACGTGGAATATATATCCACGTTGGACTTGACAAAAGTATACTGGCAAATACCCTTAGAGGAAAAGTCCAAATGCAAAACAGCCTTTGCCACTCCCATGGGTTTATACCAGTTTGTGACAATGCCATTTGGACTGCATGGAGCCCCAGCCACATTTCAGAGACTCATGGATAAGGTACTGAGGCCCCATAGGACTTATGCCGCAGCCTACCTAGATGACATTGTCATTTATAGTAAACACTGGCAGGCCCATCTAAATAGGGTGAAAGCGGTCCTCAAATCTCTAAGAGAGGCAGGGCTCACAGCCAACCCTAAGAAATGTGCCTTGGGTAAAGCGGAAACCAAATATTTAGGGTATGGAGTGGGAGGTGGAAAAGTAAGGCCACTAGCCGACAAGGTAGCTGCCCTGAAAGAAGTTCCGACCCCCCAAACAGAAACGCAGGTACGCTCTCTACTGGATTTAGCAGGGTACTACCGGCGGTTCATCCCCAACTATTCGGAAGTGGCAGCCCCTTTAACGGACCTCACAAAAAGTGTGCCCCTACACAAGTGGTGTGGTCAATGGATTGTCAGAGAGCCTTTGAGGACATAAAAAGGTGTCTATCAGAGGGTCCCATCCTTAGAAGCCTGGACTTCAACAGCCCTTTTATAGTGCAAACAGATGCATCAGAGATAGGGCTAGGGGCAGTGTTGTCACAACAGTTTGAGGGAGTTGAACATCCTATCCTTTTCCTGAGAAGGAAATTGTTCCCAAGGGAAAAAAACTACTCAGTGATTGAGAAAGAGTGCTTCGCAGTAAAGTGGGCAATTGAGGCTTTGAGGCATTACCTGGAAGGAGTCCATTTTACTTTGGTGACGGATCATGCTCCACTGAAGTGGTTAAATAGCATGAAGGATTCCATTGCTAGATTGACTAGGTGGTATATGGCCCTCCAAGCCTTCTCATTTGAGATTCAACATAGGCCGGGAAAAGAGAACGCAAATGCTGACTTCTTTTCTAGAGAAGGGGTGGATGGTAGGGCTTCAGCCGTGCGTAGCCCCAGCCACACACTAACAGAGAGAAATGTGACAGGGTAAATAAAAGCCACCAGCTATATGCCTTGAAAACCTATGTCTAGTCTGCAGTGCAGCACTGACTAGGTTAACTTCAGCTGGGAACCTCAGGACAATTAGTTGGAACCCAGCTGCCTAATCAAGGTGTGTTAAAACCCAGGCTGTAGACACATGGAAGCTGCTGTTGATGAGAAAGGAGTAAGAAGTAAAGACATTCCTGAAAACAAGGTCTGAGTAGCAAAGCAGTTGTATTGTGAACTGTCTGTCACCTGCATAGAAAAAGGGTAGCTGCCTTATATATAAACTGTCTGCTAAAGAGAAACTGTTTTGTTTGGTTTGCTGAAGAAAGAGCTATTTTTGTTTTTGCTGATGGAAAGCTATTTTTGTTTTGAGTGCTGTATATCTTTTAAGGCTAAATAAAACAGCCTTGTCAAGAAAACCCATGTGTGTAGTTGCATGTACCCTGCAACACTTATCCCATGCCCTGCATGGATGAGCTGCTAGATGAACTCACGGGGGCAAAGTATCTGATGACCATGGATCTAAGTAAAAGTTACTGGCAGATCTCTCTGACCTAGGAGGCTAGGGAGAAGTCCGCATTCATTACTCCGAGTGGCCTCTATGAATTCTTTGTGATGCCATTCGGGGTGAAGAATGCCCTGGCTACCTTCCAACGCCTGTTCAATAGGTTGCTTGAAGGGATGCAAAGTTTTGCAAGGGCATACCTGGATGACATTGCTTTGTTTAGTAATTCATGGGATTCACATCTAGTGCATGTAGCAGCGGTGCTAGCCAGAATTAGGGAAGCGGGGCTTACATTGAAACCCACCAAGTGCTTCGTCAGTATGGCAGAAGTATTGTACCAAGGCCATCTTAAACCTGAGCCAGCTAAAGTTGTGGCAATAGTGCAGTAGCCCGTTCCCAAGACAAAGAAGCAGGGTATGGTTTTCTTAGGCACCGCTGGCTGCTAGAGGAAGTTTGTCCCACAGTACAGCGCCGTGGCTAAACCCTTGACAGACTTGACACAGAAGCAACTATCAGTTCTGGTTGTCTGGTCTCTCGCCTGTGAAGTTGCATTCCAGGCATTAAAGACCGCACTGGCCCAGTGCTTCTATCCTAGCTGCACCGGACTACTCCAAAAAGTTTTTGGTGCAGATTGATGCCTCGGACTATGGCATCGGTGCTGTGCTCAGTCAAGTGTGGGAGGAGGGGAGCATCCTGTGGTGTACCTGAGCAGGAAACTGCTGCCAGGGGAAGTGGCTTATGCCACTATTGAAAAAAAGTGCTTGGCGATCGTATGGGCACTGCGTAAACTACAGCCCTATCTATACGGTCGCCCGTTCACCGTAATCATGGATCACAATCCCCTAAGTTGGCTACAACTGGTGTCTAGCAATTTCACCAAACTGCTGCGTTGGAGTCTTGCCCTGCAAAAATTTGACTTCACTATCCAGCATAAGGGCAGCAAGCATGGCAATGCGGATGGACTATCCCACCAGGACAGTCCAAGGGAGCCAGAACCCTCAAGAGTTGTCCGGCCCATCAAACCACCGGATGAGGCAGTTGTAACAGCGCCTACAATTTGAGGTGGGGAGGTGTCATGGTGAGGGGGTACCCAGGCCAATAATAAAGGTATTATGCCCGGCTGGGTGCCCCTGAGCCATATTGGGGAGTGTGAAGTGTAAGCTCTGAAACTCAGTTATGGCATGTGCAATGTATTATAATGTATGCATGTGCTTTACTGTTCCAGGAGTGCTAACAAGCAGAGATGCCCACGGCATGAGTTTCAGGGATGGTTTTATGGTAAAGTCTTGTCAGGGTGTGTTTGGGTAGAAGGGGGCCAGACTTGCTGGTTACCCAAAATTTGTACTCGGTAATCCAACCAGATTCCTGGGGACATGAAGACACAGACCACTGGACAAAATCCTCCTTAGGAAGCAGTTTGCAGCTTATTGCCAGATCTCCCTGTTCAGCACAGACCAGAACAGTAAGACCGGGCAGGGGGAAATAACATTCCAGGGTTCCCCAGTATATGCCCAGACCCCCAGAACTGAGTAAAGGGGTTCAGTGTGTCTCCCACCAGGTATAAGGTGTCGAGGGAAAAAAGTGGTTTCAAACTCACCACTTGAGAAATAAAAGCGGCTGTTTGCTAACTTCTGCTAGGAAGCTCCCAGCGCGCTTAAACTTGCTGTGCGCATAGTTCAGGGAGAAAAATAAAAAAACATCCATAGCATAATTTTAATTAAGTTTGTATAAAAATTTATGAATGAAAGTCCCACCTTAAATAATGTATCAAACATGTTAGACACATGTGGGATTTCATTCAGACCACCGAGGTCTGGGAAATACTCATTTATTGTAGCCCCCACTTAGTATGCATCTAGTGACTCACTAAAGCAGATAAGAAAGTGCAGCTCCGAACTTCTAATACATCCCACTGGCTTGGTGCCCTGATGTCTGTAAAAGCCTGGAGTTGAAAGGGCTCAGTGTCCCCAAGGTGTTAGTTGGGGAGGGGATCCTCAAGTACCCCCATCTAGTGTAAAGTTTGGGCAATTTAGCAAATGGTGGCTAGCCCAGACTTCAAGGCGCCAGGGAGAGGGGCTGGGTTTCATATGTTAAGGAGCAAAGGTGCTAAGTTGGCACATGGCGCTCCCTTGGCTGCCCACGCAGGACGGGAGATGGTAGCGAGGGGGCGGAGTGGGGCAGTGGTGGTGGAGCAGGGGTATTCCTTCCCCCCCCCCGGTGCTCCCTTGGCTGCCTGCGCGAGGCGGGAGATTGGCAGGGGGAGCGGGGCAGTGGTGCGTTGGTGTTCCTTCCCCCCGGTCCCTGGCGCTCCCTTGGCTGCCCACGCAGGGTGGGAGATGGTAGGGGGGGTGCACACCCTTGGCTGCCCATGCATGGCAGGAGATTGGCGTGGGGGGGGGGCAGGGTAGAGCGGGGCAGTAGTGGTGGTGGTGTGTGGTCGCGGCTGGCTTCTGGTGGGGAGCTGCCTGCTTGGTCGCCGGCCTTTCCTCTCTTCCTCCCCCCCCATGTGTGTGTATGGGAGACAGGGAGTGTGTGTGTATGGGAGAGTGTGTGTGTGTGCGCGCAGGATACAGAAGTACCCCCCCAATCATTCACCCCCCACCCAATCAGTCACCCCCCACCCAGTCAGTCACCCCTCCACCCACCCAGTCAGTCACCCCACCGCCCAGTCAGTCAGTCACCCGCTCTCTCCCACTCTCTGTTGCCCTCTCTCTCTGTCGCCCTCTCTCTCTCTGCCGCCCTCTCTCTCTCACCCACACTCTGTATGTCTCTCACCTACACTCTCCCTGTCTCTCAGCCACACTCTCCCTGTCTCACACTCTGGATATCTTATTTACCCTATATATCTTAACTGCCCTATACCTACACCAAAATAACCTATACTGCTTTCTTCCAGATCTGACTCAAGCTTCACACGGGAGACTTCGGAATCCCACCTAATCCAGAAGACAGGTAGGGAACACCTCCCCTACAACATATAACATTGTGGGAATGAGGGTACCTGGACATTGAGGGACTGCAGATCAGGTAAGATCTCAGGCGGGATTGCTGCTTTAGAAATTGTAAAGCGGGGGCATCCAGACACTGGTTAAGGGTTCAGGAAACTAATCATTCATATCTGGGTTTTATTTCCAGATCCAACATTTATATAAACACACACCTATGTAATAAGGACTAATTGTATTATAATTTAATACAATAAATAAACTTATGTAAAAAACGAATGTTGTTCTTACTACAGTAGGAATTTATTCAATGTAGTTATTTTTGGGGGGTGGGACTGGGGGCGGGGCTAGGTGACAAGTAGATTTTTTGGTTCACGAGTAGATTTTTGGGTGATTTGTCAAGCACTGCAAATATAAATATAGTCATACCTTAAGGTTGGAGGAAAGGAGATTTCCCTAGCAACAAAGAAAAGGGTTCTTTACAGTAAGGGCAGTTACAATGTGAAACTCATTACCCATGGAGACTGTGATGGCAGATAAAATAGATATCTTCAAAAAAAGATTGGACATCTTTTTAGAAAGGAATACAGGGATATACCAAACACGGATAAGGGGTAAAAAACAGAGCACTATCCAATGCAAGACATCAAAAGGTGAACCCAGTAAAAAATTATTTATTAGAGTCTCATGGACATACTGTAAAGAACAAAAAAATGTGCGCCACCTACGCTTAGGATGAGAGGCACAGTGATGTAGTGACAAAATGCTTGAGACACGGGCACACTCATTTTTTGAAATCTTTAGTCAAATACTGTTAATACTTCTGGTACTGGTAAACCAACTTGGTGTCCCCGTTAAGCCGTTGCCATTCATAGACACAGAAGGAAGTACCCACATAGCTGGGTTGATGTCATACATTGTGAACGCTGATCTAAATCATGTACAGTATAAATATAAACAAGTTTATACAGCGATAAAAACAAAATGAAAAAATGATGTATATTTATCTTAAATCTATTTTCAATTATTTTAAATACTTATTTTCAACTTCTAACTAATAAGTTTCACGTGTAGTACAGGCCACGACTTCTACATCACAGACATGTAAAAATTAGATTAACATAATAATTTTTCAATTTTATCCCCATAGTAATGTTAAGTAATAAGTGCTCATTAGATAACATTAATAAACTATTATATAATTATTATATTACACAAGTAATTAAATAATTTATTAATCACCTCCTCAAAGGAATTTAAAATGATAGAAAAATTATGTTAATTGACGCAAATGTAGCCTAGTCCCCTGGCTATCATGTTTTCTTTGGCCCTAACAGTATCATGTTAGACACAGTCACTGTGGGAGATAAGCACTCTCATGGAGACCTAGCTTGTTGTTGCAGCCTGGATACACTATTGCTGTATCCAGGGGCTGTCCTAACTACAACCAGAGAGTGTCATCTTTGGGGTGGATACTGTCTGGGTCACATGCCCATGATGTGATGCCTGTCAGTATCGGACCTGGTCTATTATGGGGCACGGTTACAAGCTCCTCCCCAGGGGTTCAAAAGCTGACACTCTCCCAGAAGTCAGGAGCCCTCTTCCACCCCCTGTGGAGTGGAAGCACATTATCCCATCAGGGGGTAAAGGAGCTGAGAAGGGGCCTGCAGCGCCTCAAGCTCTGTGGATACTACTTCAGGGAATATGCCTGCCATGACTACATTTATGCTGCTAATAAAGACACAATTGAATCCATCTGTTGTGGCTACTTGACTAGGCCACTACCTGAGTTGCCAGTGTGGACCATCCTGGCTGCACCAGGATCCTCACTGGCTGGAGGCGCTGCTGAGAGCTGTCCTGATGCCTCCCCATACCATTTCGGAGTTCAAGTCCTTCTGTTATACCAAACAGGTATGCACAACGCGCAATGGTTAAGTGATAAGTGTGAATTGTTAAACCAAAGTAATAACACTTCACTGCATTTTACTTTGGTTTAATAATTCACTTATCACTTAACCATTTTTTCCCTGCTATACAAGCTTACTTGTACATAAAGCATATGCTAATTTTCACTTCTGACCTGAAGTGGCAACTCATTGTCAATGAATATGTGTTTACATACAGGATTATATTGATATGCTATATGTTGAAATAGGTTTTAAATATTTTTGTGCTAATTAATAAAATTATATATCAGTGGAGATGGATTTCCATCTCTTTTAGTTGATAACACAGAGTTCTACTATAAAGGTTGAGTGCATGCACTATAGGGATGACTTCTCCATTTTTTTGCTAAATGTATACAACAACAAAAAAACAGAAGCCCAAAGTTACATCCAATATAACAAAAATAGACAGTGAAATACCTATATATCTCTTGAAAAAAGGGTCATTTTGTGTTTTGTTTCATTTAGTTAAACCCTTTGGCCAAAGAATTTTAAGCCTGCAAACCACATCAAGGCATGACCAAAAATTGCAGGTCCTAACACGAACTGATTAAAATTCTTATTTACTTCTATAGTTTATTAAATAACTTCGTTAAAATCGTGTTGTGTACTGTAGTGTGATGTGTATGACACAGATAAAAATAGACTGGTTAAGTCTATAGTACTACTCTGTTATCCTAGTCACTACCAATAGTGAACAATGCTAAAGTGATGGTTTCACACAGGTTGCACTCATATGAGAGCTTATCAGGATGTAAAGTGTTACTGCTTACAGCTGATTCCTAAGTCCAGACTTAATAGTGTACATCCGTTGTTATCGGTGCTAAACTAGACATTGTAGACCTGAATAGGCAGGGGATAACTGCTGGCAGAGGATAGCCCGTAAGTAAGGCTCTCAATGGGCTAAAAACTGTGCTAGTGTCATTAACGTGGTCCCTGTAGGGTTCTGAAGGCCTTCAGGCTAACCTGAAGGATGCTCAGACCAAGCAGAAGAATTGGTAAGAAAAAAATGCCCATAGCAGAGTTCATCCCTGGACAGCAAGTGCTTGTTCTGAAGCCCACTCAGCAGAACAAACTCATTTCTGCCTGGGCTGGCCCGTATACTGTACTCCGGCGGATGAACGAGAGCAACTATGTTGTATGGCTAGATCAATAGACAAGTAGACATAGAACCTATCATATAAATACGTTGAAAACATATTTCACGAGTGCGCCATTGGTGCTGGCTATCTGTAGCCCATCGATGGGGCACCCGGCGAGCCAAGTTCTGTCCGATCTCCTAGGCAGGGGTCACAGTAGAGCAGGAAGGGATAGGTTCCAAGCTCGAGGCACCCCAGTGGTGCAGGAACGAGCTATGCTAGAGAAGTATAAGGACCTGTTCATGGATAAGCCAGGCAGGACCCATATCACTGATCACCCAGTCCACACCGAGGATCAGAGACCCCTACATAAGAATGCCTATTGGGTATCTGCAGAGGTGTAGCGGAGCATAGAGGAGGAGGTAGAAGAGATGCTGGCCCTAGGGTTAATAGTACCATCTCAAAGTCCTTGGGCATCACCGGTAGTCCTTGTACCTAAGAAGGACGGGACCACTTGGTTCTGTGTAGACTACTGGCAGCTCAATGCTCTAATACTTTGTCGAGATGATTATTTAAAGTATAATAGAGTCCTCTGCTCTTCAAGGGACCCTACTTTATCCCTGTCCTCTCTGGTATATTCTGTTCAGATGTTAAGTAACATTTGCAGTGTTTTTGCCAATATCCAGTGCCAACATATACTATGCAGAGGCAAGTACTATTACACTCAAGGCACTGAGACATAAACAACACACAATAAACAAGACACAAAATTAGTTTATTTACTTTATTTTCAATCAAGTGGTGACAGTTGAGTTCCACAGGATCCAATGTTAATGATATACATTGTATACAAGATAACATATTAGGAACCAATACAACAACTTACTCCAACACTCCTGCATTTCTGCACCAGTATTTGCACTATATCAGTCCAATCGCTATTGAGAGTCATGAACAAAGCACTTAACAGCACTCTCTCAAAGCTAACCTATAGGTGCGCATGTGCGCGAGTCAGAAGGTTACTACAGGTCACAACTACGAGCGCTATAAATACTCACCAGCTCCAATGGGATCTCCCCCTCACACTGGCCATGATTAAGCATTCTTGGCAAAACATGCGCGTCGGCAAAATCCTTCACACACATGCACACGCTGAGCCCTCTGATGCAGACGCTGACATCCAGAACTCAATGGCAGAGTGAGTTAGCGGTGTGGCTCAATTCCTGCACTGTAATTTTTATTTGGGGTTGTCGGGTTCAAAACATTCTGATGACCAGTTCAAAAGATTTCTTTGAACTAATAATCCTGCATACAGCCCTCCCTCCCCCCCCCTCACACACTAAGTTCAAATGATCCTCATGAATTTAAAGAAGTAACAATTTTATTAGTGCAGGATAATCATGGAAAAATGAATACAAAAATACAGTAGGTCGCCTCTGCTTCCAAATGTACAAGCTTGTCTTTATCTTATTCATAATGGCTACATGCCAACCCCTCCCCCCCCCCCCAACCCACCACCCCTTACCCCCCACCCCTTCCTGTAGTACTGCAGCTCTGAAAAGAAAAGATTAGTGCATTAAAGGCATTGAGTATTTCACAATATTTTACTATAACTATTGTCAAACTTTATACAGTATAACTACAGTAACTTTAACAAAATATGGATTGGAGCACTATGTCTTACAGTACCTGCCAGTATTGGATGGAGGGGGGGGGATTTCCTGCACTTTATCTATATTGCAGCAACTACTGTATATGCTGTATAACTATATGACTGTACATTAGACAGCACACACATGTCTAATACAAATGTACTGTACAGTATACATCCTGTGCCTTAAAGTCACTGAGTATTTCACAATATTCCACTTTATCTATATTGCACTAACTATATACCGTGTACAGTATATATATATATATATATTTTAAGTGCCATACTTACCTGTATCATACATACTGTACCTGTACGTACATTACTACAGTACAGTACATTACTACATTCCGGTGGCCTGCCCATTACGCTGTAAAAGAACATGCAACATGCAAGCTATATGCTCTATATATTTATTGCATTGTTGTACGGTGAGTATGTTGTTCCAGAAACTCAGTATTCCTTTAGCCAATTCATCCTTTTTGGACGGTTTCACAACTTTTCTGATATGATCCTTCATCTGATGCCATACCAATTCGATGAGGTTCAATTCCGGTGATCTGGAATTGGAGGGGGGAAAAGGAGAATTAGTTAAAGATAAACAGTATAAAACAATGTGAAACAGTTACTGTACAGTCACCGTACAGTACACTGGAGAACTGGTGAACTTACTCCGGTGGAGCCTTTACCCAGTTGATATCACTTGCAAGAATATGGGGAGGAACGCCGTGTGTTTTGGGTTATTGTCCTGGAAGAAACAGTGACAAGATGGGAAATCATGCCTAATGTATTTAATAATCTCAGGGACTATTTGCTCTTGGAAAAATACTTTAGCCATGATTACTGGAACAAGAAAAGAATAAAAGAAAAATGTACCAAAAACACTACAGTTGTACAGTGCATAAGGCCACAGCATGCGTATTATTCTACCCTCTATGATGGTGATGCATCTTGGTCAACGTTTAGAGATCGCACCTGTCATGAAAGCAGCGGATCCAGCCAGCAGTCCCTGCAATCATGAGGGACACGAGGGGTTAATAGGATCTGTGTATATGTTGATCTGCATTCCCCCGCTTCAGCAGAATTATCCCAGGTCTTAGATGTATTTCCCAAGCAGTGCTGTGAGTTAATTGATATGTTATGTATTAACATGAAGAGAGAGGGGGAGAAAGGTATTGTATCCCTGACAATGGATAAAGTGTAAACATTATAACTTTTGCTGTATACATGCTACGAAGGTGATATTTGGACACAAGTTAAATCCCACCTTTAGCAGGTGAACCAGGGGTTCATACTAATAGAAAGTATAATTTCACTATGTAATAGTTTATGCCATATTTTTATTCAGAAAGGCAGTGCGAGTTACATGAGTCCTCTGATGTGTTAATGAGGCAATCAAGGCGAGTCATTGTGGAGATAGGGGTTAACCGTGTATTTGTTATAATGTAAACCCCATAGAATCTTATCTCCGTATGTGTTTATGCTAGAAAGGTGAAATTTGGATATGTTTTACTATGCCAAGAACACGTCGCATACATATCGTTAATCTGATCAATACCGGGGAAATATAGTTATGAGTTATCTCTGGTTTTCCTATAAGTTTGGATATAGGTTTGAAAGCTTGCCAAATGGCAGCTTTGATATGTAATTGTACAATCAAAGGAAGCTCCTTGAAAGGCTTTGTGATGTACTGTACTCCTCCGGTCCCCTGTAGAGAAGTAAGCCAGAGGTGAGAAAGACCTGTACATCAATGGAGGTGACTCGCCCTCATTGCATATGCAGCCAAGTATCACAGATGGAAACTAACCATTGTGAACTGTTAAATGTAACACCCCTACAGGAAGGGGCTCTACCCCAATAAGCATTTTACTAGACATAATGGCACACAGGCCGCATCATATATATTTTTTATAAATGGGCTGGCCAAGTAGGACCAGGGGAGGGGTGTATTAATGAGGGGCTGGGTAAACCCTGCTTCTCGCGTTACCAACTTGTGATTGGGACAAGGTTCACCAATAACTGAACTGCCATGTTAGGAATGGGGTCCTGCAACAATATAATTGCTTGCACCCCTTATTCCTGTGCTTGTCGTGACTGTAACAACTAAGGAGATGCTATTCGATTGAATATCTCATTATCCAACACCAGTAAGTGTAAATATTTCTGTAATGTTATTTGCTTTATGTATTGTCTGTTCTGCTCATAAGAAATAAACTCATTCAGTTTACTATATCCTAATCTTGTTCAATCTGGCCCGGTTATTATATATACAAGTTCTGTTCCACCGTGACAGCACCCCACACATGCATCTTCACTGTGTGCTTGGGACACGGCTTCAGAGATAAGCATCCTTTTTTATGGAATGCAACAGTGGCAAATCTCTCGAGAGCTACAGTTGTCTCATCAGTGAAGATGACATCCTGAAAAGTCTCGCCACTTTTGATCCATGCCCGTGCCTGGTCCACTCTTTTGATCTTCTTGGCGTCCCTTAACATAGGATACACTCTGTAATGACAAAGAATAATTTTACAGGTAAAGTAAAAACCACACTTTTACCTACTTTGTCACAGTAAGACACTTACTTTACACATCCATATTTTTATCCCAATTTGTGTCTCATTTGCCTGATGCTGGTCTCAGATGCTCTTATATTGTGGGTTTTCTCCAGAGCAGTCTTGACCCTTGCTGCACACTTCTCATCATTCTCTTCACTTATTTGGTCCACCAGAAGAATTGTCGTCCTACAGTGTAAACGAAAACAGAACAATTTGTTACAGTAGGCCCAAATTTTCTATAAAATAAATTTATAACTGACTAACCTTAAAACTTGCCCAACAAATCAAGCATCCGAATAGCCTGCACGGGTGGTACTGTCCCAAACACAGTCACTCCTACAGTACCACCCATCGTGACCAAGCACTGCCATATACAGCACTTACTCCCTCTTATAACCTCTTAGATTGTAAGCTCTTCAGGTCAGGGATTTATTTTCCTATTATCTGATTTTGCTGCACTTATTGTATTATTATAATATAATTCCCTGTACTGTATTCTTTGTGAAGCGCTGAGTACACTTTTGGCGCTATATAAAGACATACAGTATAATATGGAATCCTTCTGCTACAGTATGCTTTTTGAGGGGGGAAGGGGCAACTTTGCCAGTCCGAGTGTGCAGGATAATACACTCTACAGTAGTTCAAAGACATCTTTTCAACGGTTTTACAATGAAGGTTCACTGCAGTACATGCTGTGAATAACACCCCCAAAAATATTTTTAGACTATGCCACCTCATACAGTACATGTACAGTATACAGTCAAAATAAAAAGTAAGTGATGTCAAGAATTTCAAAATTGATAAAATATTAATAACATGCATACAAGACGTTAGAGTAACAGGACAATTTTTTTTCTCTAAAATAATTGCTTGGAAAAAAGTACTATACAGTAAAGAAAACAAAAAAAACTTAGTCTGTAGTGACTGTGGGATTCCGCTTGACACTTTTTGCCTTACCACGAGCATGATTACCAACTGCGCTTGTTGTTAAATCGAGGCCCGAAGCAACTAGCCAGCGTTGGATCTGTAAAATTCCATGTCCATTCTTGTACATATCCTGTATTCTCATGCTGAGATCCTTTGAAATCTTTTTCCTCGCCATCGCTGCTTTTAGAAAAATAAATAAATCAAGCACAGAAGAATGTACATTCGATGTGCATTGAATCAACAAAATGGATGGTGTATTTATACTTTAATTTAATGGATCTCAGCCTCGCTCAACAGGTTTAGTACACAGTACACCTACTTTTAACACCTGCAGCTCGTGTCCATGCCCATGAAACAAAATTCAAATAAACAGTGTATAAAAGGTGACTGAAATTGCATAGCCTCCCACAAGCTAATCTCTATCTGAACTTGCTCTTGTCCAGATACTGCATTGTGCATTCTTCCATCTGCATCCATGGATCAACCCCGATTATACGGACGCAGGAACCTGCTTGCTTCTGCCACGCAAAAGGCAGAAGCTGTTCCTAAGCCAAAGCCAAAGCAGAATAAAGAAAACATTCTGAAGACTCCAGAGGCTGAGAACCCTGGGGCTTATTATGAGAAGGAAATGTCTGCCATATACTTAAAGCAAAGGCTTTGGTTTACCGAAATTGACCCGGGAACCAAACACGACACTGCTCTGCTTGGAACCCTCAGCTCCGCTGTTCCAGCACCAATCCCCTGACGCTGCTCTGCTGGAAACCCCCAGCTCACCTGCTCCAGCACCCACCCCTGACGCTGCTCTGCTGGGAACCCCCAGCTCACCTGCTGCAGCACCCACCCCTGACGCTGCTCTGCTGGGAACCCCCAGCTCACCTTCTCCACCACCCATGCATGCAGATTTCAACAGCACTCGCACCTGATCCAGCTCGATCGCCAGCATGCTGAATGGTTTAAGTTGTGTCGAAATCCCTGACAATTCAACGGTGCAAAAGATTGATCTTCTTTTGGAGACCATGTTGAATATGGATAGGATGGACAGGAATATCGCAGGGGATCTATTCTTTGCTTGGAGTCCCTGCCCCTGTATGTACGACGCAGGAGCAGGAGGGTGGACTGGAGGCGCCTTATTCTATCTTCCGATTCCAGCACCAAGCACACTACAGGACCCTTCACGCTCACCCCTTCCGCTTGCAGAATACATGCATGCCCTTCTGGTGGACGAGATGACAACCCCGGTAAGGCAACGACAAGAGATGACAACCCCGGTAAGGCCACGACAGAAAGAAAGCATCCACCCAGACCTACCCTCGCCCGCTGCCAGAAGCACACCCGCTCCAGCACCCAGGATTGTTACGCTCCAAGACATCATCTTGAGAGAACAGTCCCAGCGCATCCTGGAGAAATACAATATCGTAAGTGCTGGTCTAGCCCAGAAATATGCCCTGTTCATCTTTAGACACCACGTCAGTTTAGAGTCGTACAGCGAGTGGACCCATAATGTAAAATTATGAAGGGAATAAAACCAAGAAGGCTCTGCCGGCAAGTTTAAGGAACACAATTTGTGAAGAAGTGCAGCGTTATTTTATTGTTAACACTCATGTTAAGAGAACCGTGAGAGACACCATCAATGGCCTTTTGAGGCATACAAGGGCTGTTCCCAGGAAGGCCTGCCAATTTCCGAACGACTTTTCTGTTTGATTGTTGTGTAGTGTACTGGAGTTAAAATTTATAGAAAAATGTTAACAAAAAAAAAAAACCAGTTGATTGTTTTAAATTGTTTAATGTTTTTAATGCTCCAATCCATAACTTGTTCTAGTTATACAGGATAGTTACTGTATACTGGAATGTTGTAAGTTACTGTAGTAAGGCAAGTAATGTACTGTATGATACAGGTAAGTATGGCACTCCAAAAAATATAAATATATAGTTATACAGTATATAGTTAGTCAATATAGATAAAGTGAAATACTCAATGCCTTTAATGCACTAAAAAAATTCCAGAGCTGCATCACTACAGGAAGTAGGGGGGACATGTGTAAAAGTATTGTACTGTGTGTATACGGTAGGAACAGTCAGTAATTTACACTACCCCCCTCCCCCCTCTCTCTCTCAATGACTTTACGAAGAAGACAAGCTTGTAAATTTGGAAGAAGAGGCGACCTACTGCATTTTTGAATTATTCATTTTTCCATGATTATCCTGCACAAATATAATTGTTCCTTCTTTGAATTCATGAGAATCATTTGGGGAGTGTGTGTGTGTGTGTGTGATTATTAGTTCAAAGAAATCTTTTGAACTGGTCATCATGTTTTGAAACCCACACCCCCAAATAAAAATTACAGTATGCTACCCACTTCATAATGTAGAGTATAAATGACTGTAGGGTAGAATTAAAAAGCTAGTGATTAATTCTAAGAATAGCAAAAATTATTATGCAAGCCCATGTCGAGAAACAAAAACAAAAAAAAAGGGTCTATTTTTTTTTTCAGATTTGAAATTCACATTAAATGACAAGTCATTCTCGCCAAAGCCCCATACTGTATGCGTTTCAACAAGGTTCCAATGAGACACACACGCATGCACATAAATGTGATGACACGCATATGCATTTCGTACCTATTGAATAATAAATACATATAGAATAAAAGATATACACTTGTATTTTTGGGGGATTCTTAGAGTTAATTACACATGCAAGCATACGGTATAAAGTTTTCTATAAAGCTCACAATTAGTCTACCCTAATCAATAAAAATTGCACTGTCACTCTAAATGTTTTGCCCAATTGGATTTTAAAATCATATTAACAATGCGCACGCAACGTATTAAAAAAGCGATACTGTATTAGAGGACCATCGAAATCCCTCATTTGGCTTTTTCAGCTGTTGTCAAAGATTCTTTTATGGGTGAAAAAAAAATGCTATTATTTCCAAAATTGCGCATGCGTCAAGTCACGTAATTACTGTAGGAACTAAAGCAGCAGTTCAAGCAATATCCTACAGTACATGTGCGTCAGTACGATGAGAACAAACTTCTGATAGGCTCTGGCTCTTAAGCCCCGCCCACTCCATAGCTGTCCACCAATTGTATTTACTGTAGTAACTGCTCAATCATATTGCAGGACTACATTTTCAATAATTGTGCAAGAATTGAATTAAATAACCCTGAGCAAAGTGACTGATTATAGAAGAACAGACCGATCTGCAGTTTACTGTAGCTAATCACTTGTCTGTGTGCATATTGTATTGATGCACATACACTACTGTAATGTATTGTTTGTTAAAAAAAATATATATTTTTTTTTGTTAAACGGCAGCTTGAACTGCATCTTGAAACTTAATGCTGTACATTGGCAATGTTTATAATGAAGGTAAATACAAACCAGTGGAGATGAGCTACTGGCACTCCCGTAGTCTGCATTTATAGTTGACAGGTGATAGCTGGCCTGCTACACCTGTAGTTGACAGCTGATAAAGCTGGAAATCTTTTTCGTACACGCAAGCTTGCTGGTACCTGTATGTGAAATCAGGCTCAGGTTGGAAATTTCACAGGTATTCTGGCGGGGACAGGTAGCAAGGATTGCCGTTCACCAGGTTTTCACTGACAGTCTGACTGTTATTGTAAGCTGGTGCCAGTGCTGGCGCGGTTGCCGGCGCTGTTACATTGCTGGATTGGGATTGACTAATCTTATATGGATTAAACCTAACCTTTCTCCTTTTGAAGTTGCCATGATCAAGCAAGTGTAAAAATCAGGAACCACACCCCAATGCCCTCTTACCCCTCCTGCCAGAGATACAAGGCAAAAAAAAGACCGATCAATACTTAAGGTTTTTCTTATCGAACACTTCCAACCCCGAACGTCCGTGTAGGAATGTGGAAAAACAAAACAAACAAAAAAAAACAGACAGCTTTGGAGTTTTATAAGTTTTTATTATGAAGCATTTCAAAACTTCTTCAGCGACCAAGGTAGAATCACAATGGACCAATGTGGGTCAATTGTTTTTTATGTTTTTTTTTTGAACACACCAAATTGACACACTAGCACAGAGAACTGTAAACATTATAATTCATTAATTTCTGCCACCTGGCGGATATGCGAAGAATTGCACCCAAAGAAATCCAAAACCATTAAATTAAAACTGATCAATAGCGGTAAACCTGGAGGTGTGAGGGCAGCACGAACGCGGGAAGGCAGCATGAATACCGCGTGGAGTACAGCAGCGGACACGAAAACAGTGCCGTGATTCTTTAAAATAACGGCTACTGCATCTGTATGCATATATTTTTGTCTTGCTATAGTAATACCGTAATATACTGGGGTAAGGATTGGGGAGGGAAGGGAGGAAAGGTAGCCCTCGCTACAGCTTAGTAAATGGGTGCTAATATCAGGGGCAATAATAGAGGTACTGCTGCGGCCAAGTTTATTCGAGCATTTGCCCGTTCTTGGCCGCAGCAGTATCCTGGCGCGCGCCGCAGGGTGACGGGCGCGCGCCGAAGCAGCGGAAGAGCGCCCTCCGATCGGGGCGCTCTCCCTACCGCTGCCGGGTCCCCCGGAACCCCCTGCCGCCGTCCCGCGATCGCGGGACACCAGGGCTCCCTCGGGGAGCCCTGGACGCGCGTGCAGGGGGCGCTGGCACCCGATGATGCGTGACCGCGCATCACACGCTGAGGGAGTGCGGCTCGCAAGCCGGGACATTTCCCGGCTTGCGGAATGAGCCGCACTCGGATAAACTGTGTCGGCAGTGTACTGTATACAGGAGAAAAGAATCCCCTATAATGAAAGCACTCCAAACAATAAAGAAACCTAGGTAGGTGACCATGTGGTACTCATATGATATATAGCCAGGGTAATGGCTCAACAGGACCGGTGGAATGTGAAGTAGTACATGAATTAAAAACAATAACTTTATTAGGAGTGATAATCAATAAAATGACTAGATGCGAACCTAACTAATAGAAACATGCCTACAAACTTAGTGAAAGAACATCTGTGAGAGTAGAGATATATGTACTAATCGCTATGAGTGCATTCAGTTGCCTCAACATATATTACTACCATAACCTTTCAGAGGTCTAAGGGTGTTAGCCTTGAGGTCACCTATCTGAATCATTTCGTCATTTCGTTGCTCAGTGATTATATCAGCAAACTATAACTACAATCAGAATGCACAAGCACTTATCAGAAATATACCTTTAATAGGCTACTTACCAGTTATACAGGTACATAATGATTGTTAGGCACTCATGCTCTTATATACATGAGCAGTATACTATTACTCGTATACATACATACTGTACACACAAACACACACACACACACACTACACTATACAGGTAGTTTGTGAAGCTATACCCCCATTTTAATTCGCTAAGTTTGTAGGCACGTTTCTATTAGTTAGGTTCGCTTCTAGTCATTTTATTTTATGGAGTATCACTCCTAATAAAGTTACTGTTTATAATTCATATCATACTACTTCACTTTCCACCGGTCCTGTTGAGCCATTACCCTGGCTGTATATATCTCTCTCTCTCTCTATATATATACAGTGTTCGACAAACCTATACATTTGCACGCCCCGGGCGAGTGGATTTAACATCGTGGCGAGCTCCTATTGGCCCAAGCAGCACACGTTTGGTACTAGGTGGTGAAGAAGATTTTTTTGTTTGGCGAGAAGATATTTTGGTGATTTGTCGACCACTGTGTATATATATATAGATATATATCTATATATAGATATATATCTCTCTACCAATCTATCTCTATCTATCTACCTATCTGTCTATCTATATCTATCTATCTCTCACTCTCTATCTATCTATATCTATCTATCTCTATCTATCTATCTGTCTACCTATCTATCTATCTCTAAATCTTTTTATCTATTTATCTATCTCTTTCTATCTATCAATCTCTACCTCTCTCTCTATATCTATCTCTATCAGGCCTGCACAACTCCAGTCCTCGAGGGCCGTAAACAGGCTGTGCTGAAGTAGGGATATCCTGAAAATCTGGCCTGTTTACAGCCCTCAAGGACTGGAGTTGTGCAGGCCTGATCTATATCTATCTCTCTCTCTCTCTCTCTATCCCTCAATCTCTCTCTATCTCTATCTATTTATCTCTATCTATATCTATCAATCTCTATCTATCTATCTATCTCTCTCTAAATATATATATATATATATATCTCTAACTATCTCTATCTATCTATCTCTCTCTCTCTCTATCTATATATCTCTCTCTTTCTATCTATCTCTAAATCTTTTTATCTATCTATCTCTCTCTATCTCTCTCTCTGTCTATCTCTCTCTCTCTCTATCTATATATCTCTATCTATCTATATATCTTTATCTATCTCTCTCTCTCTATCTATCTATCTATCTATATCTCTATCTATATTTCTTTATCTATATCTACTGTATAAATCTATTTATATCTCTCTATCTATCTCTCTCTATATCTATCAATCTCTATCTATCTATCTATCAATCAATCTCTATCTATCTATCTATCTATCTATCTATCTATCTCTCTCCTCACAGTTACTCAGAGTGAAAAGAATAACATCTAATCCGGATGAACTAGAACCAGCTCTCTTGGCCATGGCGGCACGCTTCCGAGACAGGGGTTATGACCACAAGGACATCAGCGAAGCACTGATCAAAGCTAGGAGCATCGACAGGCAATCTCTGCTGCGACCGAACACCAATAAACCTACGGAACAGCGTTGCCACTTCATCAGCACTTACTGTACGGCATCCAACCGCATCAAGCGCAGTATACACAAGAACTGCCATATCCTAGCGAATGACAACAAGATTGGCAAGTTCTGCAAAGACCCACCACTGTTCTGCTACAAGCGAGGATGTAACCTAGGAGATATGTTGACACAAGCGGACCCAGTGGACAAGTATGGACACTCTAAAACCTGGCTCGAAAGAAAACCAGGGTCATACAGATGCCACGGTTGCACCAATTGCAGTTTCATGCAAATTGGTGCCAGTTATACCCACCCACACAGTGGGGTACCGATTAAGATCAAGATTTTCTTAAACTGTGAGTCTCGTTTTGTTGTATATATGATCACATGCCCTTGTGGGCTGCGCTATGTGGGGAAAACTACGCGGATGCTGAAGGAGAGAATAGCTATCCACCGCTCCACGATCAGGAAGGCATTGAACAGCAAGGATGAACAGAGTGAGCTCAAATATCTGCCGGTTGCCAGACATTTTAAAGAACAACGGCACTCACTAGCTACAATGCGATGTATGCCTATATTACAGGTACCGCCACTACCCAGAGGGGGAGACAGGAACAAGTTGCTGCTGCAACAAGAGGCAAGACTAATATATGAACTCAAGACTATATCTCCTTACGGACTAAATGAAGATCTGAAATTAGGCTGCTTTCTGTAAAAAACATATACTAACTCTGTAATCTGTTTGGATATAGTGATTGTTCATATGTTACATTATCTCATTGCGCATTGTACCCTTTATGCATTTTTCTCCATTCCCCCTTTTTTTCCCCCCTCCCCTCCCTTTTGTTGCATGTTTTATTCACTCATTCACTTTTGGGTGTGTAGTCACACTCGGTGTCCATCTTTTAAAACAACTCACAACCCACTATTGGTTGCATGTGGATACATCAGCCCTTTAACCATCTATATATTTGGGTGGGCTTATTTTCTCTAGAGGCATTAGACATGCCACTTTGTAATAAGACGTACATGGATATTTCTGGGAATCTAATATACAGATCACGGCAATTACACCAACGCTCTACAAGATAGGGTCACCATGTTCCCTCTGGAATATAGATATCTGTGTTATAGACATTAACCTTAAGATTTTATTGTGGGCCTGTTTGCAGGTTCACCCATGCATTTTAAGTGTTTAACCTTTGTTTATTATGTTTCAGACATTGCCACTATCTGTGCTTAGCAGGCTGCTGCCATCTTTATTGTGCCCATGCTTTCCCTTTCAGTTCTGGCCATTACGCAGTTTGAGCAACAGCTCCATGCTCTTGAATACGGCCTGCGCTATTTGCGCAGCGTTGCGCATGCGCACCAGCACGGATACACGTACACCCTCTGCTGCAGTAGTCAGGGACGCGTTCGGGTTGCCAGTAACCCACTGCGCATGCGCGGTTACGCTTCACGGCGCGCATTGAGTGAGAATCACCCGCTCATCATCTAAAAGAGATTGGGGAAGTGTTTAGACCCAACGGACGCGCTGCCACTATGCGACGTTTGATTGAGGGCCCGTCATACCCTGACCACTGTTCTCAGTACACTGTGCATGATCTACAGGACTGTCTGCATTAAGGTATTGATTTACAGGCACGCTGTATAACAGCATGCATCTCCAAGCACTGATAGTGTGTTGCTGTTCAGGCTATGCATTTTATATGTATTCTAACCATTTATGCGCATTTGAATATCATTACATGTCTCTGGTACACTGGCGACACACTTTATTCGAGCTTGGCTAGTCCCACGAATTCGGGTATACCCGGGTGTATTGAGGTTTGTGACTGTTTTCTGCCCGAGTGCATTGAGTTATTTTCCAAGCAGGGATTGAAGCATTTTATTCCCGCTGGCTGCAATACTGCACAGTATATATATATACTGCATTACAATTCATGAATTTATGCCATCTGGTAGACACGCGAAGCATTGCAGCCTATTAAATCCTAATCATTATCATTTAACAGATCAGCCGCCCATCAGCCAGGCATGAACCCAGGCTGGGAAGGTAAATGCAACGGGGCTTGTCAGAGGTGAGGAGCGGCGCATTCCAGGTATCTGCCAGGTACATACCGGGTATTTGCTCGAATAAAGTGTGTCGGTGCAGTAGCTATGGTTACGTAAACAGGATGCACTGTGATGTCACAATGTTGTTATTAAGGTTTGATCATGTGACTAGGTACACATTAGCATAGATCAGGTTCTCTCATTGGTGCGTACCAGTATCAGTATGTTGGATTGGCTGTTTAGAAATGTGGGTTGTATCTGGGATTATAATTGGGAGTTCATGATTGATTTCAGGTGTTTTTTAGTATGTGTTAAGGGGTATATATGGGTGCTTATGTTAGTCTGCAGTTGCACTGCCCTGAGGAAGGTCCCGTTGGGAGGACCGAAACGCTGGCGGCCTTGTGTTACTGAATACACTTTTTTGATACCATACCTGCAGTGTGCTGTCTCTTTTTGGCTATCAGGATCCCCTGGTCTCCATTTGTCTACATACTACTTATGGGACAAGCATCTGCCTCCTGCTACAAAACCGTGAGTGCCAATCTCCATACCTAACTATAAACTTCTTTATGAGTTGTGTGCACCACCCTGAATTGTTCATTACGCGTACTTTAGCTGTGAGTTTGGGATCATCACTATATACAGCATATTGGATTTTAATTGAACTTACATCCATCCATTTCATATGGAGGAATTTGCGGACTTTGCGGGCATTTTTACTACACTATCAGACACTGCCAGTTTCAGTGATGCAGAGATAGCCAAAATACGGTACACGGAGTCTTTTGAAGCTGTTTTGGGACCTGATAAGCCAGTAGATATTTACAACGATCTCATAAAACTTAAGAAACGAGAGGTAGATTTTTTCCTTCATGGAGTAACCTTATCACACTACCACAAGGAGAAACTACTCCCACGTGGGTTCAGAATCAGGAACCAGCCCACCATTGGACGCAATGACCCTGATTTTTGTAAAAAATGGATTGCCATTCTCAACAAATGCTCCAGTGATCTTATGATATTGGTGATAGAGCAATCCAGCAAGGAAATTGCTAAAATTAAACATGAGGTGGATGTCATCCAGGGTCAGCATGGTGATAAACTGATAGCTGACACAAATACCAATTGGACGGATAAGATCCAGACTACAATTGACATATACAGGGACAATCTTATTAAATATAAGAAAGAAAAGTTGAGACTTGTAAAAACTGACTATAAAGAACGCAAGGTCTACCGCTGGCTGTTGGGTCTAGGGGAACCGAACACAGGTCGAGGGGGACAGAGACGCAAACCCGCTTGTGCCAGGAAGCCTGCCTACAGATCGGGTGTGCCAACGAGTGATACTGACTTCTCTGATAACACTGAGGGCTCTGGAAGTGATTTTTTAGGTCCCACAGAGGCCAGACACGCCAAACCCCCGTTTCCAGAAGCAGACGGAAGGGACCCACCAGGAGAGGTGGGAGAAAATCGGAGGTATCCAGAGCGCGAAAGCAAGAGGGGCAGAGGACCTCGCAGTTACAGGTCACCACGGTAATATATAATCTGACTGACGTCACCCTGACCGCGGCGCAGCTAAGCGTCCTCCACAAAGGCCTTAGTTTTGTACCTACTCACATTCAACACAGTTTTAACTGGGAAGTCGAAATGTACAAGTTTAATAGGCAATTGAGACTTAAAGACTTCTTTATCAAGCAGCCCCTACCAAGCACCACTGTCAAGGCCAACACCTTTAAATGCAGCAGCAATTTTGACCCACAAACTAACAACCACAGTATAGCAGCCTTTATGAATGTTCTAGACAAAGAAACTGTCACACAAAACAAGACCAAGAGAGTAAGCTATCATAATACCACGAGAGAAGAAAAATCAGCGATTGACGCATTGAAAAACAACAAAGAGATTATTATCCGCGCGGCGGACAAAGGGGGTGGCATTGTGTTACTCAAATATGTGGAGTATAAAAAGGAAATAGAGAGTCAACTATCCGTTTCATCCACATATAGATGCTTACCAACGGATCCTACGGTGGAGTATAAAAAGGAGGTGGATTCGATCATACAGATGGGGGTTTTAAACAACTGGATCTCGGAGGAAACGGGCAGATTCCTAACACAACCCTTTCCACGAATGCCCGTCCTATACACCTTGCCTAAAATACACAAATCGGCCACAAAACCACCAGGAAGACCTATTATTTCTGCAAGAGGATCGCTATGCCACCCATTATCTCAGTTCATTGATTTTTTCCTCCAGCCCATGGTCATGAGTATGAGCTCCTATGTCAAGGACACAACGGATTTTATTCTACAGCTTGGTGACATCAGGCTGGAAAATAAGGACTACATTTTGGTCACTCTGGACGTGAGTAGTCTTTACACCAATATCCCCCATCAAGAGGGGCTTGAAGCGGTCAGATCAAAGTTCGAGACCTTTGCAGCACATGCAGGTCCACCGGTGGAGTTCCTTATGCTACTCATGGAAATCATTCTTAACAAAAACTATTTCCGGTTCGAAAGAAGCGTCTATTTACAACTGAGTGGGACCGCGATGGGGTCCAATATGGCCCTGGCATATGCAAACCTGTTCATGGATGTATATGAACATACACACATCCTACATGATGCCCCACACGCGGTATGCATCAAAAAATATCTAAGATATATAGACGACGTCTTTCTTATATGGGATGGTTAAGAGACTGCATTGTTAGAATTTATAGAATATTTGAATCATATTCCATCTACCATCAGATTCACAGCACAGTTTAGTTATTCACAGATTTCCTTCCTGGATACCATCGTGTACAAATCGGGTGAAGGCCTGGCCACTAGGCTTTATCACAAGGATACAGACAGGAACACGCTACTGTATGCCACAAGCCACCACCCTGCACCGCTCAAGAGGGGTCTCCCCTTCTCACAGTTACTCAGAGTGAAAAGAATAACATCTAATCCGGATGAACTAGAACCAGCTCTCTTGGCCATGGCGGCACGCTTCCGAGACAGGGGTTATGACCACAAGGACATCAGCGAAGCACTGATCAAAGCTAGGAGCATCGACAGGCAATCTCTGCTGCGACCGAACACCAATAAACCTACTGAACAGCGTTGCCACTTCATCAGCACTTACTGTACGACATCCAACCGCATCAAGCGCAGTATACACAAGAACTGCCATATCCTAGCGAATGACAACAAGATTGGCAAGTTCTGCAAAGACCCACCACTGTTCTGCTACAAGAGAGGATGTAACCTAGGAGATATGTTGACACAAGCGGACCCAGTGGACAAGTATGGACACTCTAAAACCTGGCTCGAAAGAAAACCAGGGTCATACAGATGCCACGGTTGCACCAATTGCAGTTTCATGCAAATTGGTGCCAGTTATACCCACCCACACAGTGGGGTACCGATTAAGATCAAGATTTTCTTAAACTGTGAGTCTCGTTTTGTTGTATATATGATCACATGCCCTTGTGGGCTGCGCTATGTGGGGAAAACTACGCGGATGCTGAAGGAGAGAATAGCTATCC
Organism: Ascaphus truei; assembly: GCF_040206685.1. Taxonomy (NCBI): domain Eukaryota; kingdom Metazoa; phylum Chordata; class Amphibia; order Anura; family Ascaphidae; genus Ascaphus; species Ascaphus truei. Next base: position 227,510,358 of record NC_134486.1, on the reverse strand, counting down.
ACCGCTCCACGATCAGGAAGGCATTGAACAGCAAGTCTGAACAGAGTGAGCTCAAATATCTGCCGGTTGCCAGACATTTTAAAGAACAACGGCACTCACTAGCTACAATGCGATGTATGCCTATATTACAGGTACCGCCACTACCCAGAGGGGGAGACAGGAACAAGTTGCTGCTGCAACAAGAGGCAAGACTAATATATGAACTCAAGACTATATCTCCTTACGGACTAAATGAAGATCTGAAATTAGGCTGCTTTCTGTAAAAAACATATACTAACTCTGTAATCTGTTTGGATATAGTGATTGTTCATATGTTACATTATCTCATTGCGCATTGTACCCTTTATGCATTTTTCTCCATTCCCCCTTTTTTTTCCCCTCCCCTCCCTTTTGTTGCATGTTTTATTCACTCATTCACTTTTGGGTGTGTAGTCACACTCGGTGTCCATCTTTTAAAACAACTCACAACCCACTATTGGTTGCATGTGGATACATCAGCCCTTTAACCATCTATATATTTGGGTGGGCTTATTTTCTCTAGAGGCATTAGACATGCCACTTTGTAATAAGACGTACATGGATATTTCTGGGAATCTAATATACAGATCACGGCAATTACACCAACGCTCTACAAGATAGGGTCACCATGTTCCCTCTGGAATATAGATATCTGTGTTATAGACATTAACCTTAAGATTTTATTGTGGGCCTGTTTGCAGGTTCACCCATGCATTTTAAGTGTTTAACCTTTGTTTATTATGTTTCAGACATTGCCACTATCTGTGCTTAGCAGGCTGCTGCCATCTTTATTGTGCCCATGCTTTCCCTTTCAGTTCTGGCCATTACGCAGTTTGAGCAACAGCCCCATGCTCTTGAATACGGCCTGCGCTATTTGCGCAGCATTGCGCATGCGCACCAGCACGGATACACGTACACCCTCTGCTGCAGTAGTCAGGGACGCGTTCGGGTTGCCAGTAACACACTGCGCATGCGCGGTTACGCTTCACGGCGCGCATTGAGTGAGAATCACCCGCTCATCATCTAAAAGAGATTGGGGAAGTGTTTAGACCCAACGGACGCGCTGCCACTATGCGACGTTTGATTGAGGGCCCGTCATACCCTGACCACTGTTCTCAGTACACTGTGCATGATCTACAGGACTGTCTGCATTAAGGTATTGATTTACAGGCACGCTGTATAACAGCATGCATCTCCATGTGTGTTGATAGTGTGTTGCTGTTCAGGCTATGCATTTTATATGTATTCTAACCATTTATGCGCATTTGAATATCATTACATGTCTCTAGTAGCTATGGTTACGTAAACAGGATGCACTGTGATGTCACAATGTTGTTATTAAGGTTTGATCATGTGACTAGGTACACATTAGCATAGATCAGGTTCTCTCATTGGTGCGTACCAGTACTGTATCAGTATGTTGGATTGGCTGTTTAGAAATGTGGGTTGTATCTGGGATTATAATTGGGAGTTCATGATTGATTTCAGGTGTTTTTTAGTATGTGTTAAGGGGTATATATGGGTGCTTATTTTAGTCTGCAGTTGCACTGCCCTGAGGAAGGTCCCGTTGGGAGGACCGAAACGTTGGCGGCCTTGTGTTACTGAATACACTTTTTTGATACCATACCTGCAGTGAGCTGTCTCTTTTTGGCTATCAGGATCCCCTGGTCTCCATTTGTCTACATACTACTTATGGGACAAGCATCTGCCTCCTGCTACAAAACCGTGAGTGCCAATCTCCATACCTAACTATAAACTTCTTTATGAGTTGTGTGCACCACCCTGAATTGTTCATTACGCGTACTTTAGCTGTGAGTTTGGGATCATCACTATATACAGCATATTGGATTTTAATTGAACTTACATCCATCCATTTCATATGGAGGAATTTGCGGACTTTGCGGGCATTTTTACTACACTATCAGACACTGCCAGTTTCAGTGATGCAGAGATAGCCAAAATACGGTACACGGAGTCTTTTGAAGCTGTTTTGGGACCTGATAAGCCAGTAGATATTTACAACGATCTCATAAAACTTAAGAAACGAGAGGTAGATTTTTTCCTTCATGGAGTAACCTTATCACACTACCACAAGGAGAAACTACTCCCACGTGGGTTCAGAATCAGGAACCAGCCCACCATTGGACGCAATGACCCTGATTTTTGTAAAAAATGGATTGCCATTCTCAACAAATGCTCCAGTGATCTTATGATATTGGTGATAGAGCAATCCAGCAAGGAAATTGCTAAAATTAAACATGAGGTGGATGTCATCCAGGGTCAGCATGGTGATAAACTGATAGCTGACACAAATACCAATTGGACGGATAAGATCCAGACTACAATTGACATATACAGGGACAATCTTATTAAATATAAGAAAGAAAAGTTGAGACTTGTAAAAACTGACTATAAAGAACGCAAGGTCTACCGCTGGCTGTTGGGTCTAGGGGAACCGAACACAGGTCGAGGGGGACAGAGACGCAAACCCGCTTGTGCCAGGAAGCCTGCCTACAGATCGGGTGTGCCAATGAGTGATACTGACTTCTCTGATAACACTGAGGGCTCTGGAAGTGATTTTTTAGGTCCCACAGAGGCCAGACACGCCAAACCCCCGTTTCCAGAAGCAGACGGAAGGGACCTACCAGGAGGGGTGGGAGAAAATCGGAGGTATCCAGAGCGCGAAAGCAAGAGGGGCAGAGGACCTCGCAGTTACAGGCCACCACGGTAATATATAATCTGACTGACGTCACCCTGACCGCAGCGCAGCTAAGCGTCCTCCACAAAGGCCTTAGTTTTGTACCTACTCACATTCAACACAGTTTTAACTGGGAAGTCGAAATGTACAAGTTTAATAGGCAATTGAGACTTAAAGACTTCTTTATCAAGCAGCCCCTACCAAGCACCACTGTCAAGGCCAACACCTTTAAATGCAGCAGCAATTTTGACCCACAAACTAACAACCACAGTATAGCAGCCTTTATGAATGTTCTAGACAAAGAAACTGTCACACAAAACAAGACCAAGAGAGTAAGCTATCATAATACCACGAGAGAAGAAAAATCAGCGATTGACGCATTGAAAAACAACAAAGAGATTATTATCCGCGCGGCGGACAAAGGGGGTGGCATTGTGTTACTCAAATATGTGGAGTATAAAAAGGAAATAGAGAGTCAACTATCCGTTTCATCCACATATAGATGCTTACCAACGGATCCTACGGTGGAGTATAAAAAGGAGGTGGATTCGATCATACAGATGGGGGTTTTAAACAACTGGATCTCGGAGGAAACGGGCAGATTCCTAACACAACCCTTTCCACGAATGCCTGTCCTATACACCTTGCCTAAAATACACAAATCGGCCACAAAACCACCAGGAAGACCTATTATTTCTGCAAGAGGATCGCTATGCCACCCATTATCTCAGTTCATTGATTTTTTCCTCCAGCCCATGGTCATGAGTATGAGCTTCTATGTCAAGGACACAACGGATTTTATTCTACAGCTTGGTGACATCAGGCTGGAAAATAAGGACTACATTTTGGTCACTCTGGACGTGAGTAGTCTTTACACCAATATCCCCCATCAAGAGGGGCTTGAAGCGGTCAGATCAAAGTTCGAGACCTTTGCAGCACATGCAGGTCCACCGGTGGAGTTCCTTATGCTACTCATGGAAATCATTCTTAACAAAAACTATTTCCGGTTCGAAAGAAGCGTCTATTTACAACTGAGTGGGACCGCGATGGGGTTCAATATGGCCCTGGCATATGCAAACCTGTTCATGGATGTATATGAACATACACACATCCTACATGATGCCCCACACGCGGTATGCATCAAAAAATATCTAAGATATATAGACGACGTCTTTCTTATATGGGATGGTTCAGAGACTGCATTGTTAGAATTTATAGAATATTTGAATCATATTCCATCTACCATCAGATTCACAGCACAGTTTAGTTATTCACAGATTTCCTTCCTGGATACCATCGTGTACAAATCGGGTGAAGGCTTGGCCACTAGGCTTTATCACAAGGATACAGACAGGAACACGCTACTGTATGCCACAAGCCACCACCCTGCACCGCTCAAGAGGGGTCTCCCCTTCTCACAGTTACTCAGAGTGAAAAGAATAACATCTAATCCGGATGAACTAGAACCAGCTCTCTTGGCCATGGCGGCACGCTTCCGAGACAGGGGTTATGACCACAAGGACATCAGCGAAGCACTGATCAAAGCTAGGAGCATCGACAGGCAATCTCTGCTGCGACCGAACACCAATAAACCTACGGAACAGCGTTGCCACTTCATCAGCACTTACTGTACGGCATCCAACCGCATCAAGCGCAGTATACACAAGAACTGGCATATCCTAGCGAATGACAACAAGATTGGCAAGTTCTGCAAAGACCCACCACTGTTCTGCTACAAGCGAGGACGTAACCTAGGAGATATGTTGACACAAGCGGACCCAGTGGACAAGTATGGACACTCTAAAACCTGGCTCGAAAGAAAACCAGGGTCATACAGATGCCACGGTTGCACCAATTGCAGTTTCATGCAAATTGGTGCCAGTTATACCCACCCACACAGTGGGGTACCGATTAAGATCAAGATTTTCTTAAACTGTGAGTCTCGTTTTGTTGTATATATGATCACATGCCCTTGTGGGCTGCGCTATGTGGGGAAAACTACGCGGATGCTGAAGGAGAGAATAGCTATCCACCGCTCCACGATCAGGAAGGCATTGAACAGCAAGGATGAACAGAGTGAGCTCAAATATCTGCCGGTTGCCAGACATTTTAAAGAACAACGGCACTCACTAGCTACAATGCGATGTATGCCTATATTACAGGTACCGCCACTACCCAGAGGGGGAGACAGGAACAAGTTGCTGCTGCAACAAGAGGCAAGACTAATATATGAACTCAAGACTATATCTCCTTACGGACTAAATGAAGATCTGAAATTAGGCTGCTTTCTGTAAAAAACATATACTAACTCTGTAATCTGTTTGGATATAGTGATTGTTCATGTTACATTATCTCATTGCGCATTGTACCCTTTATGCATTTTTCTCCATTCCCCCTTTTTTTCCCCCCTCCCCTCCCTTTTGTTGCATGTTTTATTCACTCATTCACTTTTGGGTGTGTAGTCACACTCTGTGTCCATCTTTTAAAACAACTCACAACCCACTATTGGTTGCATGTGGATACATCAGCCCTTTAACCATCTATATATTTGGGTGGGCTTATTTTCTCTAGAGGCATTAGACATGCCACTTTGTAATAAGACGTACATGGATATTTCTGGGAATCTAATATACAGATCACGGCAATTACACCAACACTCTACAAGATAGGGTCACCATGTTCCCTCTGGAATATAGATATCTGTGTTATAGACATTAACCTTAAGATTTTATTGTGGGCCTGTTTGCAGGTTCACCCATGCATTTTAAGTGTTTGACCTTTGTTTATTATGTTTCAGACATTGCCACTATCTGTGCTTAGCAGGCTGCTGCCATCTTTATTGTGCCCATGCTTTCCCTTTCAGTTCTGGCCATTACGCAGTTTGAGCAACAGCTCCATGCTCTTGAATATGGCCTGCGCTATTTGCGCAGCGTTGCGCATGCGCACCAGCACGGATACACGTACACCCTCTGCTGCAGTAGTCAGGGACGCGTTCGGGTTGCCAGTAACACACTGCGCATGCGCGGTTACGCTTCACGGCGCGCATTGAGTGAGAATCACCCGCTCATCATCTAAAAGAGATTGGGGAAGTGTTTAGACCCAACGGACGCGCTGCCACTATGCGACGTTTGATTGAGGGCCCGTCATACCCTGACCACTGTTCTCAGTACACTGTGCATGATCTACAGGACTGTCTGCATTAAGGTATTGATTTACAGGCATGCTGTATAACAGCATGCATCTCCAAGCACTGATAGTGTGTTGCTGTTCAGGCTATGCATTTTATATGTATTCTAACCATTTATGCGCATTTGAATATCATTACATGTCTCTAGTAGCTATGGTTATGTAAACAGGATGCACTGTGATGTCACAATGTTGTTATTAAGGTTTGATCATGTGACTAGGTACACATTAGCATAGATCAGGTTCTCTCATTGGTGCGTACCAGTATCAGTATGTTGGATTGGCTGTTTAGAAATGTGGGTTGTATCTGGGATTATAATTGGGAGTTCATGATTGATTTCAGGTGTTTTTTAGTATGTGTTAAGGGGTATATATGGGTGCTTATGTTAGTCTGCAGTTGCACTGCCCTAAGCGTCCTCCACAAAGGCCTTAGTTTTGTACCTACTCACATTCAACACAGTTTTAACTGGGAAGTCGAAATGTACAAGTTTAATAGGCAATTGAGACTTAAAGACTTCTTTATCAAGCAGCCCCTACCAAGCACCACTGTCAAGGCCAACACCTTTAAATGCAGCAGCAATTTTGACCCACAAACTAACAACCACAGTATAGTAGCCTTTATGAATGTTCTAGACAAAGAAACTGTCACACAAAACAAGACCAAGAGAGTAAGCTATCATAATACCACGAGAGAAGAAAAATCAGCGATTGACGCATTGAAAAACAACAAAGAGATTATTATCCGCGCGGCGGACAAAGGGGGTGGCATTGTGTTACTCAAATATGTGGAGTATAAAAAGGAAATAGAGAGTCAACTATCCGTTTCATCCACATATAGATGCTTACCAACGGATCCTACGGTGGAGTATAAAAAGGAGGTGGATTCGATCATACAGATGGGGGTTTTAAACAACTGGATCTCGGAGGAAACGGGCAGATTCCTAACACAACCCTTTCCATGAATGCCCGTCCTATACACCTTGCCTAAAATACACAAATCGGCCACAAAACCACCAGGAAGACCTATTATTTCTGCAAGAGGATCGCTATGCCACCCATTATCTCAGTTCATTGATTTTTTCCTCCAGCCCATGGTCATGAGTATGAGCTCCTATGTCTAGGACACAACGGATTTTATTCTACAGCTTGGTGACATCAGGCTGGAAAATAAGGACTACATTTTGGTCACTCTGGACGTGAGTAGTCTTTACACCAATATCCCCCATCAAGAGGGGCTTGAAGCGGTCAGATCAAAGTTCGAGACCTTTGCAGCACATGCAGGTGCACCGGTGAAGTTCCTTATGCTACTCATGGAAATCATTCTTAACAAAAACTATTTCCGGTTCGAAAGAAGCGTCTATTTACAACTGAGTGGGACCGTGATGGGGTCCAATATGGCCCTGGCATATGCAAACCTGTTCATGGATGTATATGAACATACACACATCCTACATGATACCCCACACGCGGTATGCATCAAAAAATATCTAAGATATATAGACGACGTCTTTCTTATATGGGATGGTTCAGAGACTGCATTGTTAGAATTTATAGAATATTTGAATCATATTCCATCTACCATCAGATTCACAGCACAGTTTAGTTATTCACAGATTTCCTTCCTGGATACCATCGTGTACAAATCGGGTGAAGGCCTGGCCACTAGGCTTTATCACAAGGATACAGACAGGAACACGCTACTGTATGCCACAAGCCACCACCCTGCACCGCTCAAGAGGGGTCTCCCCTTCTCACAGTTACTCAGAGTGAAAAGAATAACATCTAATCCGGATGAACTAGAACCAGCTCTCTTGGCCATGGCGGCACGCTTCCGAGACAGGGGTTATGACCACAAGGACATCAGCGAAGCACTGATCAAAGCTAGGAGCATCGACAGGCAATCTCTGCTGCGACCGAACACCAATAAACCTACGGAACAGCGTTGCCACTTCATCAGCACTTACTGTACGGCATCCAACCGCATCAAGCGCAGTATACACAAGAACTGGCATATCCTAGCGAATGACAACAAGATTGGCAAGTTCTGCAAAGACCCACCACTGTTCTGCTACAAGCGAGGACGTAACCTAGGAGATATGTTGACACAAGCGGACCCAGTGGACAAGTATGGACACTCTAAAACCTGGCTCGAAAGAAAACCAGGGTCATACAGATGCCACGGTTGCACCAATTGCAGTTTCATGCAAATTGGTGCCAGCTATACCCACCCACACAGTGGGGTACCGATTAAGATCAAGATTTTCTTAAACTGTGAGTCTCGTTTTGTTGTATATATGATCACATGCCCTTGTGGGCTGCGCTATGTGGGGAAAACTACGCGGATGCTGAAGGAGAGAATAGCTATCCACCGCTCCACGATCAGGAAGGCATTGAACAGCAAGGATGAACAGAGTGAGCTCAAATATCCGCCGGTTGCCAGACATTTTAAAGAACAACGGCACTCACTAGCTACAATGCGATGTATGCCTATATTACAGGTACCGCCACTACCCAGAGGGGGAGACAGGAACAAGTTGCTGCTGCAACAAGAGGCAAGACTAATATATGAACTCAAGACTATATCTCCTTACGGACTAAATTAAGATCTGAAATTAGGCTGCTTTCTGTAAAAAACATATACTAACTCTGTAATCTGTTTGGATATAATGATTGTTCATATGTTACATTATCTCATTGCGCATTGTACCCTTTATGCATTTTTCTCCATTCCCCCTTTTTTCCCCCCCATCCCCTCCCTTTTGTTGCATGTTTTATTCACTCATTCACTTTTGGGTGTGTAGTCACACTCGGTGTCCATCTTTTAAAACAACTCACAACCCACTATTGGTTGCATGTGGATACATCAGCCCTTTAACCATCTATATATTTGGGTGGGCTTATTTTCTCTAGAGGCATTAGACATGCCACTTTGTAATAAGACGTACATGGATATTTCTGGGAATCTAATATACAGATCACGGCAATTACACCAACGCTCTACAAGATAGGGTCACCATGTTCCCTCTGGAATATAGATATCTGTGTTATAGACATTAACCTTAAGATTTTATTGTGGGCCTGTTTGCAGGTTCACCCATGCATTTTAAGTGTTTAACCTTTGTTTATTATGTTTCAGACATTGCCACTATCTGTGCTTAGCAGGCTGCTGCCATCTTTATTGTGCCCATGCTTTCCCTTTCAGTTCTGGCCATTACGCAGTTTGAGCAACAGCTCCATGCTCTTGAATACGGCCTGCGCTATTTGCGCAGCGTTGCGCATGCGCACCAGCACGGATACACGTACACCCTCTGCTGCAGTAGTCAGGGACGCGTTCGGGTTGCCAGTAACACACTGCGCATGCGCGGTTACGCTTCACGGCGCGCATTGAGTGAGAATCACCCGCTCATCATCTAAAAGAGATTGGGGAAGTGTTTAGACCCAACGGACGCGCTGCCACTATGCGACGTTTGATTGAGGGCCCGTCATACCCTGACCACTGTTCTCAGTACACTGTGCATGATCTACAGGACTGTCTGCATTAAGGTATTGATTTACAGGCATGCTGTATAACAGCATGCATCTCCAAGCACTGATAGTGTGTTGCTGTTCAGGCTATGCATTTTATATGTATTCTAACCATTTATGCGCATTTGAATATCATTACATGTCTCTAGTAGCTATGGTTATGTAAACAGGATGCACTGTGATGTCACAATGTTGTTATTAAGGTTTGATCATGTGACTAGGTACACATTAGCATAGATCAGGTTCTCTCATTGGTGCGTACCAGTATCAGTATGTTGGATTGGCTGTTTAGAAATGTGGGTTGTATCTGGGATTATAATTGGGAGTTCATGATTGATTTCAGGTGTTTTTTAGTATGTGTTAAGGGGTATATATGGGTGCTTATGTTAGTCTGCAGTTGCACTGCCCTAAGCGTCCTCCACAAAGGCCTTAGTTTTGTACCTACTCACATTCAACACAGTTTTAACTGGGAAGTCGAAATGTACAAGTTTAATAGGCAATTGAGACTTAAAGACTTCTTTATCAAGCAGCCCCTACCAAGCACCACTGTCAAGGCCAACACCTTTAAATGCAGCAGCAATTTTGACCCACAAACTAACAACCACAGTATAGTAGCCTTTATGAATGTTCTAGACAAAGAAACTGTCACACAAAACAAGACCAAGAGAGTAAGCTATCATAATACCACGAGAGAAGAAAAATCAGCGATTGACGCATTGAAAAACAACAAAGAGATTATTATCCGCGCGGCGGACAAAGGGGGTGGCATTGTGTTACTCAAATATGTGGAGTATAAAAAGGAAATAGAGAGTCAACTATCCGTTTCATCCACATATAGATGCTTACCAACGGATCCTACGGTGGAGTATAAAAAGGAGGTGGATTCGATCATACAGATGGGGGTTTTAAACAACTGGATCTCGGAGGAAACGGGCAGATTCCTAACACAACCCTTTCCATGAATGCCCGTCCTATACACCTTGCCTAAAATACACAAATCGGCCACAAAACCACCAGGAAGACCTATTATTTCTGCAAGAGGATCGCTATGCCACCCATTATCTCAGTTCATTGATTTTTTCCTCCAGCCCATGGTCATGAGTATGAGCTCCTATGTCTAGGACACAACGGATTTTATTCTACAGCTTGGTGACATCAGGCTGGAAAATAAGGACTACATTTTGGTCACTCTGGACGTGAGTAGTCTTTACACCAATATCCCCCATCAAGAGGGGCTTGAAGCGGTCAGATCAAAGTTCGAGACCTTTGCAGCACATGCAGGTGCACCGGTGAAGTTCCTTATGCTACTCATGGAAATCATTCTTAACAAAAACTATTTCCGGTTCGAAAGAAGCGTCTATTTACAACTGAGTGGGACCGTGATGGGGTCCAATATGGCCCTGGCATATGCAAACCTGTTCATGGATGTATATGAACATACACACATCCTACATGATACCCCACACGCGGTATGCATCAAAAAATATCTAAGATATATAGACGACGTCTTTCTTATATGGGATGGTTCAGAGACTGCATTGTTAGAATTTATAGAATATTTGAATCATATTCCATCTACCATCAGATTCACAGCACAGTTTAGTTATTCACAGATTTCCTTCCTGGATACCATCGTGTACAAATCGGGTGAAGGCCTGGCCACTAGGCTTTATCACAAGGATACAGACAGGAACACGCTACTGTATGCCACAAGCCACCACCCTGCACCGCTCAAGAGGGGTCTCCCCTTCTCACAGTTACTCAGAGTGAAAAGAATAACATCTAATCCGGATGAACTAGAACCAGCTCTCTTGGCCATGGCGGCACGCTTCCGAGACAGGGGTTATGACCACAAGGACATCAGCGAAGCACTGATCAAAGCTAGGAGCATCGACAGGCAATCTCTGCTGCGACCGAACACCAATAAACCTACGGAACAGCGTTGCCACTTCATCAGCACTTACTGTACGGCATCCAACCGCATCAAGCGCAGTATACACAAGAACTGGCATATCCTAGCGAATGACAACAAGATTGGCAAGTTCTGCAAAGACCCACCACTGTTCTGCTACAAGCGAGGACGTAACCTAGGAGATATGTTGACACAAGCGGACCCAGTGGACAAGTATGGACACTCTAAAACCTGGCTCGAAAGAAAACCAGGGTCATACAGATGCCACGGTTGCACCAATTGCAGTTTCATGCAAATTGGTGCCAGCTATACCCACCCACACAGTGGGGTACCGATTAAGATCAAGATTTTCTTAAACTGTGAGTCTCGTTTTGTTGTATATATGATCACATGCCCTTGTGGGCTGCGCTATGTGGGGAAAACTACGCGGATGCTGAAGGAGAGAATAGCTATCCACCGCTCCACGATCAGGAAGGCATTGAACAGCAAGGATGAACAGAGTGAGCTCAAATATCCGCCGGTTGCCAGACATTTTAAAGAACAACGGCACTCACTAGCTACAATGCGATGTATGCCTATATTACAGGTACCGCCACTACCCAGAGGGGGAGACAGGAACAAGTTGCTGCTGCAACAAGAGGCAAGACTAATATATGAACTCAAGACTATATCTCCTTACGGACTAAATTAAGATCTGAAATTAGGCTGCTTTCTGTAAAAAACATATACTAACTCTGTAATCTGTTTGGATATAATGATTGTTCATATGTTACATTATCTCATTGCGCATTGTACCCTTTATGCATTTTTCTCCATTCCCCCTTTTTTCCCCCCCATCCCCTCCCTTTTGTTGCATGTTTTATTCACTCATTCACTTTTGGGTGTGTAGTCACACTCGGTGTCCATCTTTTAAAACAACTCACAACCCACTATTGGTTGCATGTGGATACATCAGCCCTTTAACCATCTATATATTTGGGTGGGCTTATTTTCTCTAGAGGCATTAGACATGCCACTTTGTAATAAGACGTACATGGATATTTCTGGGAATCTAATATACAGATCACGGCAATTACACCAACGCTCTACAAGATAGGGTCACCATGTTCCCTCTGGAATATAGATATCTGTGTTATAGACATTAACCTTAAGATTTTATTGTGGGCCTGTTTGCAGGTTCACCCATGCATTTTAAGTGTTTAACCTTTGTTTATTATGTTTCAGACATTGCCACTATCTGTGCTTAGCAGGCTGCTGCCATCTTTATTGTGCCCATGCTTTCCCTTTCAGTTCTGGCCATTACGCAGTTTGAGCAACAGCTCCATGCTCTTGAATACGGCCTGCGCTATTTGCGCAGCGTTGCGCATGCGCACCAGCACGGATACACGTACACCCTCTGCTGCAGTAGTCAGGGACGCGTTCGGGTTGCCAGTAACACACTGCGCATGCGCGGTTACGCTTCACGGCGCGCATTGAGTGAGAATCACCCGCTCATCATCTAAAAGAGATTGGGGAAGTGTTTAGACCCAACGGACGCGCTGCCACTATGCGACGTTTGATTGAGGGCCCGTCATACCCTGACCACTGTTCTCAGTACACTGTGCATGATCTACAGGACTGTCTGCATTAAGGTATTGATTTACAGGCATGCTGTATAACAGCATGCATCTCCAAGCACTGATAGTGTGTTGCTGTTCAGGCTATGCATTTTATATGTATTCTAACCATTTATGCGCATTTGAATATCATTACATGTCTCTAGTAGCTATGGTTATGTAAACAGGATGCACTGTGATGTCACAATGTTGTTATTAAGGTTTGATCATGTGACTAGGTACACATTAGCATAGATCAGGTTCTCTCATTGGTGCGTACCAGTATCAGTATGTTGGATTGGCTGTTTAGAAATGTGGGTTGTATCTGGGATTATAATTGGGAGTTCATGATTGATTTCAGGTGTTTTTTAGTATGTGTTAAGGGGTATATATGGGTGCTTATGTTAGTCTGCAGTTGCACTGCCCTAAGCGTCCTCCACAAAGGCCTTAGTTTTGTACCTACTCACATTCAACACAGTTTTAACTGGGAAGTCGAAATGTACAAGTTTAATAGGCAATTGAGACTTAAAGACTTCTTTATCAAGCAGCCCCTACCAAGCACCACTGTCAAGGCCAACACCTTTAAATGCAGCAGCAATTTTGACCCACAAACTAACAACCACAGTATAGTAGCCTTTATGAATGTTCTAGACAAAGAAACTGTCACACAAAACAAGACCAAGAGAGTAAGCTATCATAATACCACGAGAGAAGAAAAATCAGCGATTGACGCATTGAAAAACAACAAAGAGATTATTATCCGCGCGGCGGACAAAGGGGGTGGCATTGTGTTACTCAAATATGTGGAGTATAAAAAGGAAATAGAGAGTCAACTATCCGTTTCATCCACATATAGATGCTTACCAACGGATCCTACGGTGGAGTATAAAAAGGAGGTGGATTCGATCATACAGATGGGGGTTTTAAACAACTGGATCTCGGAGGAAACGGGCAGATTCCTAACACAACCCTTTCCATGAATGCCCGTCCTATACACCTTGCCTAAAATACACAAATCGGCCACAAAACCACCAGGAAGACCTATTATTTCTGCAAGAGGATCGCTATGCCACCCATTATCTCAGTTCATTGATTTTTTCCTCCAGCCCATGGTCATGAGTATGAGCTCCTATGTCTAGGACACAACGGATTTTATTCTACAGCTTGGTGACATCAGGCTGGAAAATAAGGACTACATTTTGGTCACTCTGGACGTGAGTAGTCTTTACACCAATATCCCCCATCAAGAGGGGCTTGAAGCGGTCAGATCAAAGTTCGAGACCTTTGCAGCACATGCAGGTGCACCGGTGAAGTTCCTTATGCTACTCATGGAAATCATTCTTAACAAAAACTATTTCCGGTTCGAAAGAAGCGTCTATTTACAACTGAGTGGGACCGTGATGGGGTCCAATATGGCCCTGGCATATGCAAACCTGTTCATGGATGTATATGAACATACACACATCCTACATGATACCCCACACGCGGTATGCATCAAAAAATATCTAAGATATATAGACGACGTCTTTCTTATATGGGATGGTTCAGAGACTGCATTGTTAGAATTTATAGAATATTTGAATCATATTCCATCTACCATCAGATTCACAGCACAGTTTAGTTATTCACAGATTTCCTTCCTGGATACCATCGTGTACAAATCGGGTGAAGGCCTGGCCACTAGGCTTTATCACAAGGATACAGACAGGAACACGCTACTGTATGCCACAAGCCACCACCCTGCACCGCTCAAGAGGGGTCTCCCCTTCTCACAGTTACTCAGAGTGAAAAGAATAACATCTAATCCGGATGAACTAGAACCAGCTCTCTTGGCCATGGCGGCACGCTTCCGAGACAGGGGTTATGACCACAAGGACATCAGCGAAGCACTGATCAAAGCTAGGAGCATCGACAGGCAATCTCTGCTGCGACCGAACACCAATAAACCTACGGAACAGCGTTGCCACTTCATCAGCACTTACTGTACGGCATCCAACCGCATCAAGCGCAGTATACACAAGAACTGGCATATCCTAGCGAATGACAACAAGATTGGCAAGTTCTGCAAAGACCCACCACTGTTCTGCTACAAGCGAGGACGTAACCTAGGAGATATGTTGACACAAGCGGACCCAGTGGACAAGTATGGACACTCTAAAACCTGGCTCGAAAGAAAACCAGGGTCATACAGATGCCACGGTTGCACCAATTGCAGTTTCATGCAAATTGGTGCCAGCTATACCCACCCACACAGTGGGGTACCGATTAAGATCAAGATTTTCTTAAACTGTGAGTCTCGTTTTGTTGTATATATGATCACATGCCCTTGTGGGCTGCGCTATGTGGGGAAAACTACGCGGATGCTGAAGGAGAGAATAGCTATCCACCGCTCCACGATCAGGAAGGCATTGAACAGCAAGGATGAACAGAGTGAGCTCAAATATCCGCCGGTTGCCAGACATTTTAAAGAACAACGGCACTCACTAGCTACAATGCGATGTATGCCTATATTACAGGTACCGCCACTACCCAGAGGGGGAGACAGGAACAAGTTGCTGCTGCAACAAGAGGCAAGACTAATATATGAACTCAAGACTATATCTCCTTACGGACTAAATTAAGATCTGAAATTAGGCTGCTTTCTGTAAAAAACATATACTAACTCTGTAATCTGTTTGGATATAATGATTGTTCATATGTTACATTATCTCATTGCGCATTGTACCCTTTATGCATTTTTCTCCATTCCCCCTTTTTTCCCCCCCATCCCCTCCCTTTTGTTGCATGTTTTATTCACTCATTCACTTTTGGGTGTGTAGTCACACTCGGTGTCCATCTTTTAAAACAACTCACAACCCACTATTGGTTGCATGTGGATACATCAGCCCTTTAACCATCTATATATTTGGGTGGGCTTATTTTCTCTAGAGGCATTAGACATGCCACTTTGTAATAAGACGTACATGGATATTTCTGGGAATCTAATATACAGATCACGGCAATTACACCAACGCTCTACAAGATAGGGTCACCATGTTCCCTCTGGAATATAGATATCTGTGTTATAGACATTAACCTTAAGATTTTATTGTGGGCCTGTTTGCAGGTTCACCCATGCATTTTAAGTGTTTAACCTTTGTTTATTATGTTTCAGACATTGCCACTATCTGTGCTTAGCAGGCTGCTGCCATCTTTATTGTGCCCATGCTTTCCCTTTCAGTTCTGGCCATTACGCAGTTTGAGCAACAGCTCCATGCTCTTGAATACGGCCTGCGCTATTTGCGCAGCGTTGCGCATGCGCACCAGCACGGATACACGTACACCCTCTGCTGCAGTAGTCAGGGACGCGTTCGGGTTGCCAGTAACACACTGCGCATGCGCGGTTACGCTTCACGGCGCGCATTGAGTGAGAATCACCCGCTCATCATCTAAAAGAGATTGGGGAAGTGTTTAGACCCAACGGACGCGCTGCCACTATGCGACGTTTGATTGAGGGCCCGTCATACCCTGACCACTGTTCTCAGTACACTGTGCATGATCTACAGGACTGTCTGCATTAAGGTATTGATTTACAGGCACGCTGTATAACAGCATGCATCTCCAAGCACTGATAGTGTGTTGCTGTTCAGGCTATGCATTTTATATGTATTCTAACCATTTATGCGCATTTGAATATCATTACATGTCTCTAGTAGCTATGGTTACGTAAACAGGATGCACTGTGATGTCACAATGTTGTTATTAAGGTTTGATCATGTGACTAGGTACACATTAGCATAGATCAGGTTCTCTCATTGGTGCGTACCAGTATCAGTATGTTGGATTGGCTGTTTAGAAATGTGGGTTGTATCTGGGATTATAATTGGGAGTTCATGATTGATTTCAGGTGTTTTTTAGTATGTGTTAAGGGTATATATGGGTGCTTATGTTAGTCTGCAGTTGCACTGCCCTGAGGAAGGTCCCGTTGGGAGGACCGAAACGTTGGCGGCCTTGTGTTACTGAATACACTTTTTTGATACCATACCTGCAGTGTGCTGTCTCTTTTTGGCTATCAGGATCCCCTGGTCTCCATTTGTCTACATACTACTTATGGGACAAGCATCTGCCTCCTGCTACAAAACCGTGAGTGCCAATCTCCATACCTAACTATAAACTTCTTTATGAGTTGTGTGCACCACCCTGAATTGTTCATTACCCGTACTTTAGCTGTGAGTTTGGGATCATCACTATATAGAGCATATTGGATTTTAATTGAACTTACATACATCCATTTCATATGGAGGAATTTGCGGACTTTGCGGGCATTTTTACTACACTATCAGACACTGCCAGTTTCAGTGATGCAGAGATAGCCAAAATACGGTACACGGAGTCTTTTGAAGCTGTTTTGGGACCTGATAAGCCAGTAGATATTTACAACGATCTCATAAAACTTAAGAAACGAGAGGTAGATTTTTTCCTTCATGGAGTAA